>NC_054477.1:11892097-12571330 GCF_017639515.1 Carcharodon carcharias | reverse complement strand
AGCAGGGGGAGATGCACAGCCAAAATTAGGAGAGAGAGCAAATGAGTCTGGAAGGCATATAAATTATAGGCCAGTTAAGGCACAAGGGAGTTTGGCAAGGTTGGATGGTATTTATTTTAATGCAAGGAGTCTGACAAATAAGGCAGATGCGTTTAGGGCACAAATTAACACACGGAAGTATGTCGTTGATGTCACAGAGACATGGTCGAGAGAGGGGCAGGCTCAATATTCCAGGATATAGGGTCTTCAGGCAAGACAGGGAAGGAGGTAAAAGAGGAGGGGGTATCGCAATATTGATAAAGGAATTAATTACAGCAGTAAGGAAGCATGACATCTTAAAAGGCTTCTCAAATGAAGCCACATGGATAGAACTGGAAAAACAAAAAAAGGAGCAATCACATTACTGGGAGTGCATTATAGGCCCCCAAACAGTCGGAGAGAAATAGAAGAGCAGATATGCAGGCAAATTTCAGAGAAGTGTAAAAATAATAGAGTAGTAATTGTGGGGGATTTCAACTTACCCAACATTAACTGGGTTGGCCATAGTGTGATAGGTTTAGAGGGAGCGGAATTCTTAACGTGCATTCAGGAGAGCCTTTTAAGCCAGTACGTAGAAGGTCCTACAAGAGAGGGGGGCGGGCCTGTACTTAATTTTAGAGAATGAAGCCAGGTGAGTGGCAGTGGTAACAGTGGGGGAGCATTTTGCAGATAGTGATCATAATTCCGTTAGATTCAAGATTGTTGTGGAAAAGGGCAAGGATGGGCCAGAAATCAGAGTTCTAAATTGGGGAAGGTCGATTTTAATAAGATCAGATATGATTTGGCCAGAGTGGACTGGGAGCAGCTACTTTTGGGTAAAGATGCATCAGAGCAGTGGACTCATTCAAGAAGGAAATAGGGAGAGTACAGGGCCAACACATTCCAGTAAAGAAAAAGGGTGGGACCAACAAATCCAGGGAACGCTGGATGTCGAGGGAAATACAGGATTGGATAAAGAGGAAAAGGGAGACTTATGGCAGATACTGAGAGTTCAAAACAGTGGAAACCCTAGAGGAGTGTAGAATGTGTAGGGGGCAACTTAAAAAGGAAATTAGGAGAGCAAAAAGGAGGCATGAAAAAACATTGACAGGTAAAATAAAGGAAAATCCAAAGTTATTTTACAAGTACACTAAGAGTAAGAGGAAAACTAGGGAAACAGTAGGGCCCATTGAGGATCATAGTGGTAATTTGTGTGTGGAATTGGAAGACGTTGGTAGGGTTCTAAATAAATACTTTATATTGGCGTTCACAAGTGAGAGGGATGACATGGGTATGGCAATTGAGCAGAAGGACTGTGATATAATTAAAGAAATTAGCATAGAAAGGAAGGAAGTTCTAAGTGGTCTGGCAGGCTTAAAAGTAGATAAATCTCCATGCCTGAATGAAATGTATCCCAGGCTGTTGAGTGAGGCAAGGGAGGAGATAGCAAGGGCGCTGACAATAATTTTCAATACCTCTCTGGCCACAGGAGAGGTGCCAGAGGACTGGAGGACACTCATTGTGGTACCGTTATTCAAGAAAGGAGGAAGGGATAAACCAGGGAACTACAGGCCAGTCTGTGGTGAGGAAACTATTAGAAGCAATTCTGAGGGGCAGAATTAATCTTCACTTGGAGATGCAGGGTTTAATCAAGGACAGTCAGCATGGTTTTGTTAAGGGGAGGTCATGTCTGACCAACTTGATTGAATTTTTCAAAGAGGTGACCAGGTGTGTAGATGAGGGCAATACATTTGATGTCGTCGACTTGGACTTCAGCAAGGCTTTTGATAAGCTTTTTGGGAGACTGATAATGAAGGTAAGGGCCCATGGGATCCAAGACAATATGGCAAATTGGATCCAGAATTGGCTGAGTGGCAGGAAGTAAAGGGAGGGTGATGGTCGAGGGGTGTTTTTATGACTGGATGCCTGTGTCCAGTGGGGTTCCACAGGGATCGGTGTTAGGTACCTTGCTGTTTGTGGTATATATAAACGATTTCAACTTGAATGTAGGAGGGTTGACCAGTAAGTTCGCGGATGACACTAAAATTGGTGGGGTGGTAAATAGTGAGGTGGATAGCCTTAGCATACAGGAAGATATAGATGGGCTGGTCAGGTGGGCTGATCAGTGGCAAATGGAACTTAATCCAGATAAGTGTGAGGTGCTGCACTTTGGCAAGACAAACAGGACATGGGAATACATGATGAATGGTAGGACCCTGGGAAGGACCGAGGATCAGAGGGACCTTGGTGTGCATATCCACCGGTCCCTTAAGGTAGCGGGACAGGTAGATGAAGTGGTGAAGAAGGTAAATGGGATACTTGCCTTTATTAGCTGAAGCATAGAATCTAAGAGCAGGGAGGTTATGCTGGAACTGTATAAAACGCTGGTTAGGCCACAGCTAGAGTATTGAGTGCAGTTCTGGAATCTGCATTATAGGAAGGATGTGATAGCACTAGAGTGAGTGCAGAGAAGATTTACCAGGATATTGCCTGGGCTGAAGAGTTTTAGTTACGAGGAGAGATTGGATGGACTGGGGTTATTTTCCCTTGATCAGAGGAGATTGAGGGGGGACATGATTAAGGTGTATAAAATTATGAGAGGCATAGCTAGGGTAGTCAGGAAGGAACTTTTCCCCTTGATGGAGGGATCAATAACCAGGGGATATAGATTTAAGGTTAAGGGGCAGGAGGTTTAGAGGGGACGTGAGGAAGAATGTTTTCACCCAGACGGTGGTGGGACTCTGGAACTCACTGCCTGAAAGGGTGGTAGAGGCAGAAACTCTCATAACATTTAAGAAGTATTTGGATGTGTACTTGCGATACCATGGAATACAAGGCTATGGGCCTACTGCTGGAAAATAAGATTAGAGTAGTCAGGTACTTGTTTGACCAGCGCAGACTTGATGGGCCCAAAGAGCCTTTTTCTGTGCTGTAGACCTCTATGACTATGATACCATGTGTTTTATTAACTGCTCTCTCAACATGCCCTGCCACCTTCAATTATTTATGTACGTATACACTGAGGTCCCTTGTTCCTTCACTTCCTTTCGAATTTCTTTATTTTATACTGTCTCTCCACATTCTTCCCCCCAAAATGAAGCACCTCACACTTCTCTGCGTTGAACTTCATTTGCCATTTGTTTGCCCAATCCATCAATGTGTCCATGTGTGGTACATTTAGATTTTCAGAAAGTTTTGATTAAATCCCACACAAGTGATTAGTAAACAAAACTAGCGCACAGGGGATTGGGAGGAATATTCTGGCATGGACTGAGAACTGGTTAAATGATCATTTTCATGTTGACAGGCTGTGACTAGTGGGGTACCAAAAGGATTTGTGCTTGAGCCCCAACTATTCACAATCTATATCAATGATTTGGATTTGGAAACTAAATGCAATATTTTCAAGATGTCACAAAATTAGGTGCAAGTGAGTTGCGAGGAGGAGGCAAAGACAGATCAAGGAGACTTGGAGAGACTAAGCAAGTGGTTAAAAATTTGGCAGATGGAACAAAATGGGGAGAATCCCCAAAATGGGGTTATCCACTTTGATAGGAAAAACAGAAATACAGAGTATTCCTTAAATGGTGAGAGCCTGGAAAATGTTGAACTTCAAAGGGATTCAGGTGTCCTTGTTCATGAATCACTGAAAGCTAACATGCAGGTACAGCAAGTAAGAAGGCATTTAAGGTATGTTGGCATTTATTACTAGAGGATTTGACTATTGGAGTTAAGATATTTTACTGCATCTATATGGAGTCTTGTCTGCAGTTATGTTCTCCCTACCTAAGGGAAAGATATTCTTCCCATAGAAGGAGTGCAACGAAGTTTCACCGAACTAATACCTGGAATGGGCGGGGTGTCTTATGGGAAAAGGTTGGACAGGCTGGGCTTGCATCCACTGGAGTTTAGAAGAGTAAGAAGTGACTTGATTGAAACATTTAAGATCCTGAGGGGTCTTGACAGGTTGGATGTGGAAAGGATGTTTCCATTTGTGGGAGAATTTAGAACTAGGGGTCACTGTTTAAAAATAAGGGGTCACAGAGATGAGAATTTTTTTCTCTCAAGAGGGTCATGGGTCTTTGGAACTCTTCCTCAAAAGGCAGTGGAAGCAGAGTCTTTAAAATTTTAAAGACAGAACTAGATATATTCTTGATAAGCAAGGTGGAGGGTGAAAGGATATTAGGGGTAGGTGGGAGTGTGGAGTTGAGGTTACAATCAGATCAGCCACGATCTTATTGAATGGTGGGGTGGGCTCGTGATTCATATGAAAGATTAAGTACACGGGGCCTTTGATCTCTGCAGTTTACTGGAGAGGTGATCTCATTCATACAAAATTCTTACAAGGTTTGACAGGGTTGATGCAGGAAGGATGTTTCTTCTGGCTGAGGAGTCCAGAACGAGGGGACACAGTCTCAGAATAAGAGGTAGGCCATTTAGGGCTGAGAGGAGAAGGAATTTCTTCACTCAAGAGGGTGGCGAATCTTTGGAATTCTCTGCCTCAGAGGGTTGTGGAGACTCATTCATTAAGTTCAAGATTGATAGGTTTCTATATATTAAAAACATCAAGGGATATGGGGATAGTGCAGGAAAATGGTGCTTATGTGGATGATCAGCCTTGATCTCATTGAATGGAGGAGTGGGCTCGAAGGGCTAAATGGCCCATTCCTGTTCCTATTTTTTATGTTCTTTTCCCCATCCAAGGTCAAGTAGGGCACAAGAGATTGAGAACAAGTTTTTGACAGCTTTGCAATTTGTTTATTTTTTCAATATTTAATTGCAGAATTCAAATTACAACCAAAAACAAACTGTGAAAGTGGCCACGAGACAATATGGTGAAATTAGTGATGAGAAACACAGCTCCCCGTGACTCTCAAGACAGTCCAGTGTCATGTGGCAGTTTGCAAGTGCATGAAGCCAATATTGCAGTCCCAGCATTGGTTTGATTGTCACATTGTCCACCTACATACCACAGGAGTGCAAAGGCAGCATTAGTATTCATACATCATTGCATACATCCATGAAATCAATTGTAGTCACAATTACAAAAAAAATCCTGGCTCTTTTTTTTAAGAAGTTATGTAGTTCTGCCAGCACTCTCAAAGGCAGCAGTCATTTCTTTCTCTCTCCTTTCATTTTAATTCTACTCCTAAAAGCATGGATTCCTTGTGCCCAGGCCTTGTCTGGCAGGCAGCCAAGTAGCTACTGTTCACCTGCCATCCTTGATAGTGCGTCTTCATGGGAGAAAAGCATTCTCTTCTTTAAGGCTCATTTCAAGTGAAATGCGATCTTTTAAACTTCCTAGGTCAGCAGAAAGTGAGGCAGAGACACATTGTTTTCAGCAGACAGGCGGCTCCTATAATTTAACTAACAAGACTGAACTTTCTCCTTGTTAAGTGTACAGGGTGTAATCAGCATCCCTATATCCAATTGTTCAATTGGGGCACAAGAGCCTGCCTTATGAAATTCTTAAACTGTTCTCAATGGGTTAATAAAGCACTTTGGAACCAATACACTAGATGTGGTGGGAAAGAAAGAGTTATGTTATGAGGTTCTATTTTCCTCATCATTTCAGGCACTTAATGTCAGCTCAATACAATGTCAGATACAACAGCTAGACACTGATTGATTCTGTTCTTGGCTGTGTATACCTCATTCCCCAGCTAAGAACACCAAGCTCCCGTGGCCTTAAGGGGCAAATCTGTTGCAGAACCGTCAGTGAAAACAACTTCTCAAGTCTGGCCTGGATATGGATCTAGGTGATGGAGGAGGACCGCCTAGTGTTAACCCACTGGACTAACACCACCAAAAGCTGATTTTAAAAATAAAATGGGAAGATTCTCTTGCCCCATTGTGGCAGGACCCACCATGGGAGATTCAGCGGCCCAGCCACAAGTCCATTAACTTTCAGCGAGGCAGGAAATTCCCACCCTTAGCCCTGTGCATTTAAGTGAAATGTGAATGACAGCGAGTACACCCCCCTGGAGAACTCCCCAGCTCTTCCAAAGAGTACTATAGGATCTCTTACATTTCTTATCTGAGAGAGGAGTTGGGGCCTTGGGTTAAGGTCTCATCTGAAAGAGTGCAGCACTGAAGTGTCAGCTGAGATCTAGTGCTGAAGTCTCCGGAGTGGGGATTGAACCCACAACCTTCTGACTCAGGGATGGGAGTGCTATCCAACTGAGCCTTAGGACATTTTATTACATTAAAAGGTACTGTATGTTGTTGTTGAGGCACAGAGAGAGAAAGGAATTGTAGTCAGGTTTGTATATTTACCGTTAATGTTGCATCACTGAGACAGATTACAAAATATGTTCAGATCTCATTATTACAAAGTACTTCCTAATTTGACTACCCGCCTGTTTTTCTTTGAGTAGGGGAAGAAGATACAAATTTTGTTCACCCTCCCCAGAACTGTGAATAGGACTTATTTAGTGAATATTGCTACCAGAACACAGATTATGGGGGAGGGGAGGGGAAAATAATGGACCATCTTTCTGCTTCGTAGGTGGTATTAATTCACCACCTCAAACAACAGGCAGTGGCTCAACCTAGAGTTACACCTTCCAACATACTCAACCAACAAACCCCAATTAGAAGAATTAAACCTTTAATTGGGTGGCAGGGTGTGAACAATTCAAGAGGGCAACACCAATAAAATTTATCTTTTAAATGCCAAAATTCCAAAGTCACAAGGTCACTTTTTAAAAAAACCAATTTCACATCTCATGGGATAATGTTGGAGTCAGATACCTCCCAGCTGGGATGGTACAATGAGACATTTCTGCTTTCACTAACTCATCATCGTTAGTCTTTTCATTTTGAGGCAAGGCCCTTGCAGCTTGGCTCTGGAGAATCAAAATGACCCAGCTCAGCATCACCATTTCCAACAGGGTAATCCTGTACCAGAGCCAAGAGCTACAGCTGTGCTTCACTAATGGAATGAGTGTGCAGAACAGACGATACATTCTGGGAGGTCTGTTATCAGCAGGTGGGGATGGGGGAGTGGGGTGAAGAAAAAGAAAAGCTTCTATATTTCCTCTATTGGCTCAGCTGGTTAAAGCATAAAGTAGATCAGCCATATCAGCTAGGAACTAGGATCAAGCACCCCAACCTGTGCTGTGTTAGGATGCTACATTTGAATCTATGTCAACTGGAGAAGAAAGCAGCCACGATTCCTGCTCCTTGTCACTGCCCACCAGAATGCTGATTGAGGATGGGACCAAGCTCCGCTATGATGCCTGCTACAGTCAAATGATCTGTCACGCTTCAGGCTGGAAAGTGCACAGTCGTAAGTTAGTTGAGAATGCGATCGAGTTCAACCGCGATGCCCACTTGCAGCCAAATAGCCCGTCAATGCTCACAATCCATTCTCACTTCATGACGGATGATTACTTGGGGTGAGGTACCAGAGGAGAACCTTGAACAGTGGCACTCTCAGAATAGAGATGGTGAGAAAAACCAAAAACACCAATAATCAGAATTGACAATACCAAAGTGGAAGACATTGGAACAACAGCAAGATTATGTCGTATAATATAAAGTGATCCGATGCTCCAGTTTTATTACTGAACCAAATATTGAAACTAATTGCACCCCAAGTGGAGGTAGGTAGTTACTCATGTAAATTCTGAATTTATTATTTCAAACAGAAGTGGAGGGGTGAAAAAACTCAGTATGTGGAATCAGCAGCCCTTCCTGAACAGGTTGTGTGAAGATAGCACAATTCATCCATTTAATTCACAATCGACAGGCTGAAAAATTAAAGCAATCTAAAACAAAATCTATACCAGATGTGACTACAGTTCTGCAAATGGATGAAAACATAGTAGATATGAGAAATGAAGGGAGAGATCGTCATTTCACCATCAGAACCTGGAATTTTTAAGTCTCGCCCATAGAGTTAACATATCGTGCAAATTGCTAGGTATCCACCTATAGCATCACTTGATGTTTGGCCTGATGTTTGCTTAGAAAGCCAGGTCAGATTAGGCTAGGCACATCCTTAAAAGCCTTGTGTTTGTCAGAGATTGAGGCTTTTCTTTTCTCCGAATACTGACAGTTATCCAAACTTAAAAAGGCACAGAGCTGTCAATGTGCATCCTGTGGGAAGAAAATTCCACACGTACAGGCTTTTATGAGAAAGAGAAACCTTTGGAGACACAGGGGCTCTGAAAAGAATTAAATTTTTTTGGAAATACAGGAAGTTTAATTAATGAAGGCACTTATTGTTTCGTTCAAAGAGACGGGCACAGTTATCAAAAAAAAAGGCCCATTCTTCACTGCTGTTCAGATTTGGCTCATTTCAACCTCAAGATGTACTCAGTATCTGAGGATCCATTGATATCTAAGCAATGCAGTGTCTGTTCCTTCTGAACAAAGCCAAACTGCCGGTGGAATGAACCTTTTTTTGCTGTCTTCCCACATCTCAGCAAGGTGGTCCCAATGGAGATTTTTTTAATGGAGGGCAGGTAGTTTAGAATGACACTTGATAGCCCTGCAACTCCAGACTTTTCCAGGTAGAGCTCCTGCAGGGAGCTCAAGCCATCGAACACAGCCACATTTAAAGATTTCAAGTTTGTACAGTGCGACAAATCTAAGATCTGCAGATTCTGCAGCCCTTTAAAGGCATCGGGACGTAGCTCCGTTAGTTCTGGCAGATTCCGTAGCAATAAGCAGGTCAGTTCCTGCAATCCCGTGAAAGCATTCTCGGGAATGCTGGAGATAATGTTGCGACCCAAATTGAGATAGCGTAATGGAACATTGGAAAGGTAACGTGTTGGCACAGACAGCAATCTATTTCCTGACAAATCCAGGCTATAAATATTGGGTACACCTTTATTGAGACTTCGGACAACAGAGGTTATCAGATTGTCTGAAAGGTCCACACTTAGGGGCTTCCTATGTCCCTTGGGTGTGAAAGCATCCAGATTAATTTCACGCAGTTTGTTAGCGCTAAGGTCAATTTCTCCAAGAGGCAGGTTTGAAAAGATTCCCTCTTCAAGCACTTCCAGGGAATTATGACTCAGGTTTAGTGCTTCAAGGTATCTTAGTTTAGAGAAGGTGCTGGAAGACATGCCAGTAATCTCATTGTAGCTAAGATCGAGACTCACCAACGTTGTGTAGCCAGGCCCTGTAAACATCAAGGGGGAGATGGCCTTCAAATGGTTAGAAGATAAGTCCAGATAAGAGGTATCCAATGGTATGGGGACGACAGTGAGGTGAGGTCCAACACCACTACAGTCAACTTTGGTCAGACTGAAACTACTAAACATTCCAAAACTTTCCACTTCACAGTGACATCCTTGGAAGCAGGTCATCAGGCCACTGTCACAGGAGATGAGAAACACGACCAGAACCAACCAGGCAGAGCAAGCCATTGTTCACCTACATTATAAGAGGAGAAAACAGGTTACTAAAGTCTGGTTATAAACTTTTCAGAATGACACAAAAAAGCTTACCGAATTGAACAGAGGCATTCAAGAAAACAAGATTGCCTGCAAGCCATCTTTTTCAGTTCAGCCAAGTTTTACCACGAGATTGGATAAAACATCTCAAATCAACATTAAAATAAACTATTATGGGGCGAAGGTAATAAGCATCACACAAAGCTAGTGAAACTGCAAGACATTGAGCATACAAGTCTTCCTTAAGTGGAACATACAAAGACACTTTCTTTCCAATGAGGCGATCCTGCAAACCTTAACCAAGCAGCCAAACCAAAACCTACTGATCACACAGTAAGATGTTATTTTGACAATCGGGGAAAGATTTAATGTAAATAAGCCTAAGGAGGTGCGTGTATGTGTACTTACAAACACACGAAAATAGGAGCAGTAGGCAATTTGGCCCCCTCTCTCTAAATAAATATACACAATCATATACAATACACCCCACATATACAATGCATACCCTGTTACTCTGATACCAATTTAAGAGTTCTTCATGTGCTTGGAGAAAATATGAAAATGTATATAAAGATAGCAGTCATATGGGATTGGTAACTGTTCACCAATTTATAAGGCAGAAGAATGTCCAATAATTATTCCAAGCCTCAATGAACATCTTTGAGAAAGTGTCATTATGGCACAGAAGGATGATATTCGGCCCATCGAATCCATGCCTTTTCGCTGTAGAGCAATCCAGTCAGCCCCATTCGTCCACTCTAACTCCACAGCCCTGTTCATCTAGTTTCCTTCAGAAATCATAATTTCTTCTGCAAAAAGGTTGGCAGAATGGATAAGATATTACATTTTGATTTATCAATTCCTGCTGAAACCTTTAGCAACTGGGTGGTTGCAAAATGAGGTGAAGGGGGAAATGGAAGAAATGAGGAGGTCCAGTCAACCACCACGTTGCCAAATTGCTATTGCCCCCATTTCACTATTGCAGTCAAAATCTACCCCATTCAGGTCCTTAACCTTCTAAATGCCAGGGAATGCAATGGTAGTTTGTATAATCTCCCCTCGTGATTTAACCCTTGCAGTTCGGATTTCATTCTGATAAATTGAAGTTGCACTCTCTCAAACAACATTCTGAACCATTCAGACCTTTGCCCATCTCAGTTAGGGCAGCTAAGTTGGCACAATAATTATCTTTAGCATTTGGCTTCAAGGAAGGGGTAGACACATGGACACTGATCAATACTCAGGAAGCACTCACAGGTCACTGGACAAGGACAGGTAAGAGCTGCACTCTAATGGTCTGCAGTTTAAACAATTTATTGGTGCTCACCATTCATGCTCAGATTCAGAAGTGTTACTTGGGTCAGATACTGGAGGCCCATCTTCAATGAATCCAGATCTGTCAGACTGAAAGACTAGAGAAACTGGAATGTTCTCCTTAATAGCAGAGACAGTTTTGGGGAAGGGTAATAGAAAATTGGTCACCTACCAAAAGATCCAGCATATGGTGGGCTTGATGGTGCCAGAAGACCTGTTGGGGGTGGTGGTGGGGGGTCTAGGTTACACAGATTAATGCAAGTGAGACTCATTTCATGTAAGATAAAGGCAAAATGCTGCAGATGCTGGAAATCTGAAACAAAAACAAAAAATGCTGGAAAATCTCAGCAGGTTTGACAGCATCTGTGGAGAGAAAGACAAGAGTTTACATTTCGAGTCCGTATGACTCTTCCTCAGAGCTTTTGTTTTTCTTTCATTTCATATAAGATTGACTTCAATAACTGGGACAGCCTGTGCATTACTGAAGCACTTAACGCCAAGGTCTCCATGCTGCAGCATGGAAACTTGAGGAACTACATCTTCAGATTGTCACAGAAAAGCGCCATCACAAGAAGAGCATGGGGCACTCACTCCTGCATCAGTGAATGACAACCTACAATGCCCCCATTGCAACTGACAATGCCTTGCTCAAATAGGACTGTACACCTGCTTGAAGACTCACAATTGGATGTGCATCATTGGCACCAGTGCAAAGCCAAAGATGGTGTTCAAAATTATGAGGGGTTTTGCTTACAGCAAAGAATGTAAAACTTTCCACTGGCAGAACAGTAACCAGAGGGCACCAATTTAATTGTTAGAATAGGGAATTGTAGTAACAAGTTATAAATTAAAATGAAAGCCATCTGATTTCACTTTTAGGAATTAACTTTCTCCAAGTCACCATTGCCAACTAATATGCAGTTGCTCAACAGTTTAGTTACTGAATGAGCCATTCTCTTAAACAATGCCAGCAATGTCAGGGCTTGCTTAAATCAGAAGGACAAAGTCCTGATTATTGAATAGTGATTGTTTTATGGTTTAACCAAACTTTGAGATTGAATTTTCTTCCATCATATAGTCAGAGCAGAATCGGCCGAACCAATGCAGAAGGTTGAGAACGTGATTTACACCCAAATTTATGTACTTCCTGTGATTTTTTTTTAGGGCTGGTTCAAGATTCAACTCACCAGAGGGATGATTTGAATTTAAAAAAACAGCGAATTCTTATATGGGATGTGCCGCCTGAATGGGAAGTGAAAACAGATTCAAAAGTAAGTTTTCAACTGGAATTAGATTATACTTGAAAAGGAAACATTTGCAGGATTACGGGGGAAAAGAGTGAGCAGTGCTAGTAAATAGATAGCTCTCTCCAAAGAGCTGGCACAGCTATGATGAGCTGAACACACTCCTGATCCCACCATGGGTCACCAGCTACAGCCAGGAAAGGGAGAAAATTGGGAATGCATGAGTGACACTTGACCAGACTGCTAAGTATGATTAGATTGGTAGTGTGTTGCAGATCACTTAGGGAGTCCGAGTTGCAGTGGCAACATGCACTTTTACAGCATGTTATAATCCAGAGCTGTGGATAGTTTGGTAAAAGGCTCCAATTTTCTTTCCAACACATGGCTGACCAGGAATCTCTCCCGCTTTTACCACCTGTCATTAGCATGTGTTTTGTGGGTTGATACTCATCTATTTGGCCACATTGTGAATGCACCTTCCTCAACCTTCAAGTCCCGAGGTGGGACCCAAACCCGGAGCATCTGGATCAGAGGCAGGGACCTCCCCACCATTAGGAGTAACGTCATAAATAAAAAATGAAAGCTATCTGATTTCACTTCTAGGAATTAACTTTCTCCAAGTCACCATTGCCAACTAATATGCAGTTGTTCAACAATTTAGTTACTGAATAAGCCATTATCTTAAACCGTGCCAGCAATGTCAGGTCTTGCTTAAGTCAGAAGGACAAAGTCCTGATTGTTGAATAGTGATTGTTTTGTGGTTTAACCCAACTTTTTGAGGTCGAGTTTTCTCACATCATATAGTCGGAGCGGAATCAGCCGAACCAATGCAGAAGGTTGAGAGCGTGATTTACGCCCAAATCCATGTACTTCCTGTGACTTTTAGGGCTTAACTCGCCAGAATCAGGCTCCACCCACAAAATGGGCAGGGTCAAGTTCCCGCTGGTCTGCGGGAAGATCTTGATGTCGCGTTCATATTCTCAGGCACTTTTTCATAGCAAGTCTCGGGCACTTTTTCATAGTAAGAAGTAGTTTATTCAGAAGCTGACTAATCTACACCAATATAATTAAATGGTCCCGAATAGTTTAACTTAAAACAGTGATTCCAAAATCAGGTTACTCACAGGGGGTTGGACTCCCACTGGCACCCTCCGCCCACTTTTTGTTCGCTATTGAATCTGAGCTTTAATTTAAACACTTAAGGCAATCCTGTGCTCGGCTGCGTGAAATTCATCACTTACTGAACAGCAGCAGAACCCCTTGCCCCAGAAGGCGGAGTTGTACACCGGCACCAGATTTCCATACCAGTCGCTGCAGTCCAAACTGGCCCCAGCGATACAGAGAGGTTATTCAGTGCCCTATGGGCGGCAATAGCTCGCAGTTCCACTTACACCGGGGATTGAGAAAGACGCTTTTACCTGCCGCTCGCTGCTGGCTGACAGCTGCAAAAAAAAACTTCCATCGGATCCACCCCGCACGGAGCAGAAAAGCGATGACTTTTGCGACCTATTCCACACCGGGAGGCCCACCACATTGGGCAGTCTCTGTCTGCAATTCCACTCTGTTCCAATTCAAACACCGCCACATTGTTCAAACAACCAAGTACAAATCACACCCGTTAAGTTTACTTTCGTTAAAAGTTTCTCGCCCCTACAATGACCTCTTCTCCGATTTTCTCATTCACTCCCAAACTGACCATGGGCCATGAGGTCATTGTGCTGGAGCAGAATGCCGCACGGTATCTCTTCTGGAGAGAAATGCGACTAACTTTTCACAGGGCATTTTTTACAAAGTTAACTCGAGCCTCCACACGATGGATTATCCCCTTGATTTGAACCCCGACACCCCATCTGTGGTAAATCATCAAATGCATTCAAGAGATTTGAGATTTGTCTTATTTTAATACAAAAACAGAGCAATCCAACACACAATATTCTCAAACGGACAAAGGCAATCCTCCCCCCCACCTTTCTCTCTCTCCCTTCCCAACCTCCCGAATCGTTTGAGCACAGATTGCAAACAGGGAGAAACTGAACTCGATAAATCCCGGTGACAGAACCCGGGGAGTGTGAACCGCGGTGATCCCGGCCGAATCTGCGCTCAAAATCAGCGAAAGGAGGAGCGCTGGTTTGCCTCTGCTAACGTGCAAATGAGAACTACTTCTTAAAAAAAAGCTGCAGCTCCCTTCCTAACAATAAACAGTTTCAGTCAAACTCACTGAAAAGGCTCCAGTTCTTTAATCGCAGAGATCCTAAAGCGACACACAAGGAGATGGGGGTCGGGAGACGTCAACTTTTTAAAATAGTGTTCTCGCACCAGACGGGCGAGTTTCGCACTGCAGCCAGCTTAAATACTTTGGGGGTTGCGCCCAATTTCTAACCAGTGGGTTACTCTTTTTAACAATGAATTAAGATTTTGTAACTACAATGTGCAGAATTACTTCTGCAAATCAAGAATGTTGAAATAAAGCAACAGTAGTTTTTTTTTTAAAAAAGCGCATGGGGGAGGGAAAGGGGGGAATAGAAGAGTGTGAAGGCTTGAAATTTGACCCGTGTAGCTTTTAACCACTGTACCTCAAACGCTAGTTTAGAAATTCGCTTCGGTGTGTTTTTTTTTTCCCAATATATTCCTTAAGACTTGCAAATGCCGATCTGCTCCAAAAAAAACCCACTTTTGGAAAAAAAACACCTTAAAAGAAGTTGATTTTCTGCATTTCCTAGAAGTTTTTTGTTCATGTCCACTGTACAGAATCGTTCGTTCTACGTGCCCTGGTGCTGAGAATGAGACACTATTCGGGAGGGGAGGGGGAGGTTGGGTGGGGGAGAAAAGTATACTGTAGATGTTTTAAAGTCAGTTAGAGTTTAAACAACCGCGTAAACTAAAACTTCTGTCGGCCGGCGCAATAGTGAAATTATTTGTTTTCATAAAAATTCTATTTTAAAATTTAAAAAAAAAACTATGTTCAGATTTAGATGTGGAATAATTCTAGAATAAAAGAATGACTTTTATCTCTCTCCCGATCAGAGCTCCTGGTGTCTGCCGAGGTAACGCAGGCTCGGCTCCTTCTCAATGAACAAACTTACCGGCGGCATGCAACGTGTCCAGCCAACACTACTGGGCTGTTCCGAGAAAGGCAGCGCAATCCAGCCCGCAGTTATCGGCTCAGCTCGGCTCCCCCAGTTTTAATGTAACGCTCGCATTATCTCAACCCGCTTGGGGGTGGGGGGAAATGTCAGCGGCGATCTCGGCAAGCACCCTCCTCCCCTTTTTACATTCCAGGTCTAAAAGGGGAAGAGGACTTGTTTTAGCAACAGAGGAGCGCACCTTTGCACAGAGCCATCACACGCGGATGAACGAACAGGAGAGGCACAATGACCTGCAATTCCTCCGCTTGCAACATGAGGGAGACAGATACAAGGGAGAGCGCGCGCGGGCAGGCCGACCAATCAGCAGTGGCGCCGCATCCGGATGACGTCCTCAAATGGAACGCCCAGCTTATGAATGGAAACATAGTACTATCAAACTCACGACTTACGCTCGTGGGGATGTATATAAAAAATATAAACAGTGGCTCAGTTGATAACACCCTCCCCTCTGAGTCAAAAGTTCTAAAAAGTGCGTGTTCTAATCTCCACAGATTACAAGTTTCCTGCACTACAACACAGACTACACTTCCGAAAGTACTTGGTTGACTGTAAAGCACTTTGGCACGTCCGCTGGCCCTGAACAAAACAGAAACAGACAATGCTGGAAAAAAAACTCAGCAGGTCTAACAGCAGAAGTGGAGAGAAAGACAGAGTTAACGTTTCGAGTCCGTATGACTCTTCTTCAGCTGAAGAACTCTCCAATATTTCCTGTTTTTGTTCCAGATTTCCAGGCATTTGCAGTATTTTGCTTTTATCTTTCTTTGAAAAGCTAGGTACCGAGGGAGTGCTACAGTCTCGGAGGTGCCAAATTTTGGATTAGATGTTAAACTGAGGCCCTCAGATGGCATTATTTGCAAAAAACGAGGGGAATCTCCCCATTGTCCTGGCCAATCTTTATCTCCCAGTCAACATCACTAAAACATTATCTAGCCATTGTCGCATTGCTGTTTACGGAAGCTTGCTGTGTGTAAATTAGATGCTGTGTTTCCTACATTACAGCAGTGATTATACTTCAAAAAGCACTTCACTGACTGTAAAGCGCTTTGGGATGCTATGGGATCGTGAAAGGTGTCACACCTTTCAAACCTTGCAGAAAACAAACTCGCAGGAGAAGATGATATAGGGAGAGGGGGTAAAGGCAGTGACTGTCCAGGCCCTAGCAGCCGGTACAACAATGCTGTGCCGTAAACAATTCAATAACCTGGAAAGATGCAGGGACATTGAGACACTTGTCATGCTCTCCCTTTTATCCTCACTGACTGTGGACAGTACACTCAAATCTCTGAGGCAGAAGTAGCTAATCAATAATAAAAAAACAAAAAACTGCGGATGCTGGAAATCCAAAACAAAAACAGATGCTGCCAGACCTGCTGAGTTTTTCCAGGTAATTCTGTTTTTGTTCTAATCAATAATAACTTGTGTTTACATAGTGCCTTTCACGTAGGGATTAACATCGTAAAGTGCTTCACAGGTGTGATCATCGAACAAAACATGGCCCAGATAGGTGAATAACAACTGGTCAAAAGAGATAGATTTTATAGAGTGTCTTAAAAAAAAGTAGAGAGGGGTGATGACATTAAGGAAGGGAGTTCCAAAGCTTAAGGCCCAGGCAGCTGTGGACTCAGCCATTAATGGTGGAGCAATGGAAATCAAGGAAAAGGCCATTAAGAGGTAGCAGAGGTGGTTAAGAAGGCACAAGAAAAATAAAAATACCTGGAAAAACTCAGCAGGTCTGGCAGCATCAGCAGAGAGGAACACAGTTAACATTTCGAGTCTGTATGACTCTTGCCTTTATTAGCCTAGACATAGAATATAAGAGCAGGGAGGTTATGTTGGAGCTGTATAAAATGCTAATTAGGCCATAGCTGGAGTACTATGTGCAGTTCTGGTCGCCACGCTATAGGAAGGATTGCACAGGAGCCTCTGCACCCTCCTCAGTTGATTCCTTTGATTGTTCCACTCATTGGGAGGATTGTCTTGCCTCCACTTTGCAGTGTAACTGGCACATCAGGGAGAGGACAAAGCGTGGTGGGGGTTGGGGTTCCAAAATCTCTACCCACTGACCCCCAAGAGGTGATGCTGCTGGAGTCAGGGATCGCTGCGGCCATAGTGCAGTCTGTGATGGAGGTGAAAGAAGAGTCCAGAGCTGGAGGGGGAGGTGGGTACCCTGACCACTAGCCATCTGTCACTGCTCTAAGAGAGGAGCCCAACTCTCCTCTACACATCCCACAAGGCATCTCAGTACAAGCAAAGGCAACCTTCTTAATGTTCTATTTGTGTTTTGCCCTCCCATGTGTCAAACAAGAGACGGGAAGGCAGTGAATATGGAGAAGGAGAAGGCAAAGGAGGAGTGAAGCTGGGGTGTGGTCTCTGCTTCTGTTGGAGATTGTGGACCTTGCCTCCATTGTAGTGCTTTTCTAGGCAAGTAATATTCGTTAAACACAAGGACCAGGCAATGACCATCTCCAACAAGAGAAAAGCTAACTGTCTCTCCCTCAACATTTCATAGGATTAGCATCGCTGAATGCTCCTGGAGGTTACAATTGACCAGAAACTGAATGGGACCAGTCATATAAATACTGTGGCTACAAGATCAGGGGCTGGGAATTCTGTGGAGAGTAACTCACTTCTGACTCCCCAAAGCCTGCCCAGCATCTACAAGCCACAAGTCAGAAATTTTTTTTGATTCTTCTTGGGATATGGGCATCGTTGGCTAGGTCAGCATTTATTGTCCATCCCTAATTGCCCTTTAGGAGGAGGTGGTGATGGAATACTCTCCACTTGTCTAGAAGAGTGAAGCTCAAGAAGCATACAGGACAAAGCAGCCCACTTGATTGGCACCTTGTCCACCACCTTCAACATTCACTCCGGCCACCACTGGCACACAATAGCAGCAGCGTGTACCATCTACAAGATGCACTGCTGCTCCTTCGACAGCATCTTCTAAACTGTGACCTCTACCACCTAGAAGAACAAGGGCAGCAGAAGCATAGGGCAGAATCATCCCAGATTTGTATTCAATCGCGTAGTGGGCAGGAAAAATGACATTTTACCCGCCGGCCCCAATGGCGGCTATTCACACCCTATTGCCTCAATACCGCCTCATTAGTTATGCAGCCAAGACATGCTGTCTTGCCCACCACGCTGTAATCTTGCTGCTTCCTCTCGCAGGGCGCCATGTTTAAACTGCAGCTGCACACACACTTCTCAATGCTTGCAGCCCAGGAGGGCACCGGTGAAGACATGGCCACAAAAGCCAAGAAGAGTGCAGCCCCCTGATTCAGTGATGCATCCCTGGGATGCCTTCTGGATACTGTGGAGTTCACCGCAATGTCCTCTCCCACCACTCTGGCTGCAGGTGGCCCATCAGCCTCATCGCTCTGGCTTGGGCGGGGGTGGCAGTGGTGGTCAGTGCCAATGCAACTCACAAGATGTTGACCATCCAGTGCAGAAAATGGATGAGTTATCTCATCCATGCCGCCAGGGTAAGGCAACCATCTCATCACTCTAAGTTCACACACTCACAAGGCACCTCACATTCGCTGGCATCTCACTCACTGCCAGCTCAAGGGACATCGCCACTCACTCTCTCACATAAACACTCAAATCATCATCTGGCCTCATCTCCTCTGGAGACTGCCTCCTCAGCCCTCACCACCTTGAGGCCATTTACACAGATCAACTTTTGCCCCCACACACACCCTCAGATACCCCCCTTCCCCAGTACAGCCCCTGCTCTGCAGCCTCTTCCCTTGACTGAGGCCACTTCTCCCCCTTTCCCAAGCAAGTCCTAACCCTGCAGCCATTGAAAAGCTGGTCTGGTAGGTAGAGCCCATGAGCCCCCATAAAAGTGATGTGGTGCTGTCCGCGAAGCCTGGCACTGATGACCACGAGTGCTGTCCGAAACAAGGTAGGCAAACAAACCTCGAAGCCCCTAGCAAAGTGCAACTCGCCTGGTGCATGTTACTGATGTACAGTTGTGAAACATGTTGGCACGGTGCTCGGGTGACCCAGTGTGGGGGGGAGGATGATTTTGACGAGCAGGGCTTATAATTAGATGCAAATGTATTAAAATGATGTTCCCAACGTTGGACGGTGGGAAAGGCAGCCTGCCACTGATAGGTGGAGCGGACAATCGCAAACTAGTTTCATGACGGTGTAAAACCAATTTTTGGCCTTTTCGCCATATTGCCTGCTCACGCCCGCAATGACGCCCCTTGCCAATGGGGACGGAAAATTCTGGCGATAGGAACTCCAGCACCTGTGAGTTCTCCACCAAGTCACACATCATCCTGACTTGGAACTATATCGCCGCTCCTTCACTGTCTCTGGGTCAAAATGTTGGAACTTCTTCCCTACCAGTCCTGAGGGTGTACCTACAGCACATGGACTTCAGCTGTTTAAGAAGGCAGCTCACCATCACCTTCTCAAGGGCAATTAGGGATGGGCAATAAATGCTGGCTTCGGCAGTAATGTTCACATCCTATGAACAAATAGAAGGAAACCCCAGGACATTCAATGAAGTACTTTATGTAGAGTAGTCACTATTGTAGCATAGGGAAAAATGGCAGCCAATTTGTGCACTGCAAGTTCCCATTTGTTTCAGATTGCCAGCATACACAGTATTTTGCTTTCATCCGAGTAGAACAGTTGCTTCGGGAGTCTGGTGTCAGGCATACAAATGACATGTTCTGTCCAGTGGAGCTGATTTTGAATGATTAGCACCTCGATGCTGGGCAATTTGGATTGAGGGAGGCTCTGTCCACAATTTAATGAATGATCAGATCATTATTTTAGGTTTTAGTTGTGAAGTAAATATTGGCTGAATGCCAGAAGAATTCCCCTGATCTTTTAATAATACTGTGAGATCTCTGTGCCCAACTGAGGGGGCAGATGTCTCATATGTAAGATGTCATCTCTGACCCTGCAGCACAGATAAGCACTTATAAACACTAATTGACATTACCATTGATCGACACACAATTCTTTTTCGGCAGTCCCTCAGGATTGAAGATGACTTGCTTTCACTCTGGTTTTTTTGGTTTCTGAGTTTGCTGTTAAGTCCAATGCAAGATTTGCAGACTCTACCACTTGTGGGGCAGGGGTGCTTGAAGGGTGGGGGAGGTGAGTTGTTTGGAGGTTTGTGCAATCTCTCCAACACCTTGACTTCACCTCTGCATGTTCCTGTAGAAGTCTCTTAATGTATTTGGTGTCTTTGCCAGTGAACTTTCTCCATTTTGGTTATTCATAAGCCAGGGACCCCCATGAATCAGCTGGGATGTTTGACCACCTCAGGGATACTTTGAGGACATCCTTAAAGTGCTTCTGCTGTCCTCCTGGGAGCCTCCTGCCACAACCAAGTTCCGAGTAGAACAGCAAAACTGAGTTAACATTTTGAGTCCGTATGACTCTTCTTCAGAACTCTGAAGAAGAGTCATACGGACTCGAAATGTTAATTCTGTTTTCTCTCCACAGATGCTGTTAGACCTGCTGAGTTTTTCCAGCATTTTCTGTTTTTGTTTCAGATTGCCAGCATACGCAGTATTTTGCTTTCATCCGAGTAGAACAGTTGCTTCGGGAGTTTGGTGTCAGACATACAAATGACATGTTCTGTCCAGTGGAGCAGATTTTGAGTGATTAGCACCTCGATGCTGGGCAAGTTGGATTGAGGGAGGCTCTGTCCACCATAAAGGAGAACAGTGTACCTCCTCAAATTTGGCTGCCCTCAGAAATTTGCCACCATCCTCTGACAACTCCATGATGACATGCAAGCCATGATCCTCACCAATGGAGCCACCACAGACCCTATTTTAGTGAATACTGAGCTCATCACATCAACCCTCTCCTCCACCTTTCTTGCTGCAATACACACCACACCTCCAGCAAACTACCCACAGGCATGGAGATAATTTACAGATGAGACAGGAAACTGTTCAACCTAGGCTGCCTTCAATCCAAAACCAAAATCGCACACACTCAGGCACACCCTTCACGTACGTGCTTGTACATTGATAGTCATTCACACATTCAGACTCTAACTCACAGACACAATGATATTTACATATATACATTCGTGCACACCCTGACAATTAAATGCACACAAAGCATTAATGTTTCATGCAGACATTAGAACTATGTAGCTGATCAAAGACCAGGAGCAACTTTTTTCTGAAAATATACTTTATTCATAAAGTTTGTAACAGTACATTCCAAAACATTTCAAATTGAAAATTTAAAAATGTGCAATAGAATTCAACTTTTGCCCATACAGCATGTGCCACTCTGAGGTGCCTCAATCCAATTTCAATATTCTTGATATTCACAATATACACTCCTTATCAGGCATACAGCCTAAGGGGTTTTGCACAGTTTCCAGCCCTTCAGTCCACTATGGCTGAAAGGCCTTAGACATTGGTCTTTCCGCATTGTGCCTCTGCAGCGGCTGCCCCAAGCTTTACTGTGTCCCTCAACACTTAGTCCTGGACCTTGGAATGTGCCAGTCTACAACACTCTGTCAATCAACTTTTTACATCAGAAAACCAGGGGAATAATCAGCCTATGCTCCCATCCCTCCACAAACAAAGCCAGTTGTGCTGACTGCTGAAATTGTCTGAACAGTGTTGTTAAAACCTGGCTGAGGACACCCAGGAAAAGATATATAAAAAAGAAGAGAGAACACCAGGCTTTCTCTGCCCAGCCTGTCTCTGACCCTGAGTCATGGGTGTAAATAGAATTAATGCTGACAGACATGCCGCCGTCTTGTCGGGATGAAAGTGATTTGGTTGACATAATCACATTGAAATTGTTATTTACTTTGCAGTGTTAAACCTTTGTGATAACATCTTTAAAACTAGGAATTTGCAGTGTTCATACCCATGCCTAAGAAGAGGTCGGTTGTTCTAGACATTTAGTTTTTCTTTCATGCTTGCCTCACAGCACAAACAAAATCCTCCCTTCTGAATTGTCATTGTACAGCTGCCCTGATAAAAAACTGAGCTATAACCAATGAAGGTTCCTTTATAGTCTGAATATCTCTAGTGACAACAAATATTTCTGTCCGCAAGCATGACCCTCTCTGCCGCTTGCCATTTTAACACACCACACTGTTCTCATGCCCGCATGTCCATCCTTGGCCTGCTGCAATGGTCCAGTGAAGCTCAGCGCAAATTGGAGGAACAGTACCTCATCTTCCGACTAGGCACTTTATAGCCTTCCGGACTTAATATCGAGTTCAACAATTTCAGGTCATGAACTCTCTCCTCCATCCCCACCCCCTTTCCAATCCCCCTTTTTCCAATAATTTATAATTTAAAAAAAAATATATATTTTCCTTTTCCCGCCTATTTTAAAATTTATTTTGATCTATTGTCTTATCTCCACCTTTTAGCCCATTCCTATCCCTTCTCCCCACCCCACCGCCACTAGGGCCATCTGCCACTAGCTTGTCCTGCTTTGCTACCTTTAATGTCCCCATTAGCACATTCCTTAGATAATATCACCACCGTCAATACTCCTTTGTCCTTTTGTCTATGACGTTTTTGGCAATCTCTTCTTTGCCTCTACCTATCACTGGCCCCCTATCCAGCTCTACCTGTCCCACCCCCCTCTACCAGCTTATATTTCACCTCATCTCTCTATTTCCTTAGTCCTGATGAAGAGTCATATGGACTCGAAGCGTCAACTGTATTCCTCTCCGCAGATGCTGTCAGACCTGCTGAGTTTTTCGAAGTATTTTTGTTTTTGTTTATTTAGTGCCTCCGTTGTTTTAAAACGTTCCCTGTGTGCTTCACAGCAGCATTGTAAAGCAAAATTTGACAGCAAGCCACGTAAGGTGATATTAGGGCAAACGATGACCAAAAGCTTGGTCACAGAGAAAGCTTTCAGAAGCACCTTAAAGAAGGAGAGATAGGTACAGAGGCGGAGAAATTTAAGGTGACAATTTCACAGTTTCTCCACTTATGGTGGACTGATTAAAATCAGGAACAGGCCAGTTATTGTGGGGCTGGAAGAGATAACAGAGATTGGGAGGGGCGAAGGAATTTAAAAACAAGGATGAGAATTTTAAAATTGAGCCATTGCTTAAATGGCTTACCATCACCTTGTCAAGGGCAATTAGAGATGAGCAATAAATTCTCGCCTAGCCAGCAACACCCACATCCCATGAAAGGATAAAAAATGTAAATCATGGAGCACAGGGGATTTGATGCAAGGTAGGATGCGGGCAACAAAGTTTTGGATGACCTCAAGCTTAAGGAAGGTAGAATGTTGGAGACCACCCAGAAGTGCATTTGAATAGTCAAATCTAGAGGTAACAAAGACATGAAAATGGGCTTCAGCAACAGATGGGCTGAGGGAGGTGTTCTGTCTTCCTAATGTTTAATTTGGGGAAATTTCTGCTCATCCAGTACGAGATGTCAGATAAGCAGTTTGATAGTTTAACAACAGTGGATGAGTCGAGAGAGGTGATGGCAATTAGAGCTGGGTGTTTTAGCATACATTTGGAAACTGGCTAAAGGGCAGCATGTAGATAAGAAGTAGGAAGTCAAATGTCATGAAGATTTGGACATGCTCTGTATTCTCAACTTATTTCCTTCTTTGGTTTTCTTTTAATTTTCCTCCTCTCATTTCCTGAAATGGTGGAACTTCTGAAATTCTGCCCTCTTGCACATTCCCAATTTTAATTGTTCCACCGCTGGTGGCCATGCCTCAACTACTTGGGCCCTAAGCTCTGAAATTCCTTCCTAGACCCCTCCACCTCTCTTCCTCACTTTCCTCCTTTAAGGCACTCCTTAAAAATTATCTTTTTGACCAAACTTTTGGTCATCTGACCTGATAACTTCTAGTGTGGTTCAGTATCTTGTCTTTCCTGGGAAATGCTGTGAGATGTTTTAATAATGTTCTTGTTGATATTAATACATGTAAGAGATCAGTGGATCAGGCAGCCATTTTTACCATCTAGTTTCTTTATTGATGCATGGGATGTGGACATGACTAGCTAGGCCAGCATTTATTGCCCATCCCTAGTTGCTCTTCAGAAAGTGGTGGTGGGTTGCCTTTTGAATCGCTGCAGTCCAGGTGGTGTAGGTACACCCACAGTGCTGTTAGGGAGGGAGTTCCATGACCTTGACACAGTGAAGTAAAGGAATGCGATATACTTTGAAGTCAGGATGGTGAGTGGCTTGAAGGGGAACTTCCAGATTGTGGTGTTCCCGTGTGTCTGCTGCCCTTGTCCTTTCAGATGATAGTGGTCGTGGGGTTGGAAGGTGCTGTCAAAGGAACCTTGGTGAGTTCCTGCAGTTTATCTTGTAGATGGTACATACAGATGCCACTGTACATTGGTGGTGGAGGGAGTGAATGTTTGTGGATGGGCACCGATCAAGCGGGCTGCTTTGTTCTGGTTGGTGTCAAGCTTCTTGAGTGTTGTTGGAGTTGCACTCTTCTAGGCAATTGGACAGTATTCCATCACACTCCTGACTTGTGCCTTGTAGATGGTGGACAGGTTTTGGGGAGTCAGGATGTGAGTTACTCACTACTAGATTCCTAGCCTCTGATGTGCTCTTATAGCCACAGTATTTATATGGCTAGTTCAGTTCAGTTTCTGGTTAATGGTGACCCCCAGGATGTTGATAGTTGGGAGATTCAGTGATGGTAATGCCAGTGAACATCAAGGGCATGGTTAGATTGTCTCTTGTTGAAGATGGTCATTGCCTGGCACTTGTGTGGTGCAAATGTTACTTGCCACTTGTCAGTCCAAGCCTGGATATTGTTCAGGTCTTGCTGCATTTGAACATGGACTGCTGCAGTATCTGAAGAGTTGTGAATGGTGCTGAACACTGTGCAATCATCAGCAAACATCCCCACTTCTGACCTTATGATGAAAGGAAGGTCATTGATGAAGCAGCTGAAGAGGTTGGACCTAGGACACTCCCTTGAGGAACTCCTGCTGTGATGTCTTGGAGCTGAGATAATTGACCTCCAAAAACCACAACCATCTTACTTTGTGCTAGGTATGACTCCAAGTATACATAAGAACATACATAAGAAATAGGAACAGGAGTAGACCATTTGGCCCCTTGAGCCTGCTCCGCCATTCAATAAAATCATGGCTGATCTTGTGTTTTAATCTCCACATTCCCATCTAAGCCCAATAATCTTTGATTCCCTTGCCTAACAAAAGTCTATCTACATTGGCCTTAAAAATATTCAATGACCCCGCCTCCACTACCTTTTGAGGCAGTGAACTCTAAAGCCGCACAACCCTCTGGGAGAAAAAATTTCTCCTCATCTCTGTCCTAAAAGGGTGACCCCTAATTTTAAAACCTTGCCCCCTAGTTCTGGACCCACCCACAAGAGGAAATGGAACAAAAACAAAAATACCTGGAAAAACTCAGCAGGTCTGACAGCATCTGCGGAGAGGGATACAGTTGATGTTTCAAGTCCGTATGGTTCTGATGAAGAGTCATATGGACTCGAAACGTCAACTGTATCCCTCTCTGCAAATGCTGTCAGACCTGCTGAGTTTTCCAGGTATTCTTGTTTTTGTTCTAGAATTCCAGCATCTGTAGTATTTTGCTTTTATCTTAAAGGAAATGGAACATTTTCCCCCTGATTCCCTTTGACTCCAGTTTTGCTAGGGCTCCTTGATGCCACACTTGGTCAAATGCTGCCTTGATGTCAAGGGCAGTCACTCTCACCTCACCTCTGGAGTTTAGCTCTTTTGTTCATGTTTGAACTAAGGCTGTAATGAGGTCAGGAGCTCAGTGGCCCTGGCGGAACCCATACTGAACGTCAGTGAGCAGGTTATTGCTAAGCAAGTGCCACTTGATAGCACTGTTCATGACCCCTTTCATTACTTTACTGATGATCGAGAGTAGACTGATGGGGCAGTAATTGGCCGGGTTGGATTTGTCTTGCTTTTTGTGTACAGGATATACCTAGGCAATTTTCCACATTGCCAGGTAGATGCCAATGTTGCAGATTTACTGGAACAGCTTGGCGAGGAGCATGGCAAATTCTGGAGCACAAGTCTTCAGTACTATTGTCAGAATAATGTAAGGGCCCATAGCCTTTTCAGTATCTAGTGCCATCAACCATTTCTTGATATCATGTGAGTGAATTAAATTGGCTGAAGACTGGCATCTGTGATGTTGGGGGCCTCTGGAGGAGGCCAAGATGGATCATCCACTTGGCACTTCTGGCTGAAGGTTGTAGCAAATGCTTCAGCCTTATCTCTTGCACTGATGTCCTGGGCTCCCCCCATCATTGAGCATGGGGATATTTGTTGAACCTCTTCCACCAGTGATTTGTTTAATTGTCCATCACCATTCATGACTTGATGTGGCAGGACTGCAGAGCTTAGATCTGATCCATTGGCTGTGGAATCCCTTAGCTCTGTCTATCACTTGCTGCTTATGTTGTTTGGCATGCAAGTAGCCCTATGTTATAGCTTCACCAGGTTGACACCTAATTTTTAGGTGTGCCTGGTGCTGCTCCTGGCATGCCCTCCTGCTCTCTTCATTGAACCAGGGTTGATCCCCTGGCTTGGTGGTAATGGCAGAGTGGGGGATATACCAGGCCATGAGGTTACAGATTGTGGCTGAGTACAATTCTGCTGCTGCTGACGGCCCACAGTGCCTCATAGTTGCTCAGTCTTGAGTTGCTAGTACATCCTTCCATAAAAGCTTTAAATTTCACCCCCCCCCCCCACCCCCATCACAATAACTCACTGCTTCCAGTGCTTCATTCTAAGTATCAATCAATTAAAACATTCTCTGATTCCTTGATGTTTACCAGCTTTGTATTTAAGTCCCATGTCCTTCAGTTTTCTTTTAAGTTGAAATAGTGCTCAAGACACAATAGGACCTGATTTTCTATTCTATTCTATTCTATTCTGTATGCCAACTACATCTTGCATTTTTTTTGGTGTCTTTAAAGTAGTAAAATGCCCCAAGCAGGGCAATCAGCCAAAAACTGTTACAGAGCCAAAAAATTAGTATGGGTAGCCAAAAGCTTTGTCAAAGACCCAGTGTCTTAAAGGAGGAGAGAGATGTACCGAGGAGGAAAAGTTTGGGGAGGGAATTCAAAAGTTTAGCATGTAGGCAACGGAAGCTTTGGCTGCCAGAGGGGTGAAGGCAGTCAGGGGTGCACATGAGGCCAGAACTGGATGAGCAGAGTGATTTCCCAGGGTTGTTGGGTTTCAGTTATAACATCTCATTCAAAAGACAGCACCTCTGCCAGTGAAGTTCTCCCTCAGTACTGTTCTGCCTGGTGCATCAGGCTCAAACGAGTACAAAATGTGAACGGGACTTGGTGCAATGTAAGATATGAGCATGTCATCATATATATCCAAAAGCACTCTTCTCAATCATCTCCTTTTAAGAATTTGCACTCAGGATGTGGACAAAATTGGCAAGGTGGTCTGGATATCAGAGGAAAGGTGTAGGAGGAAGATGATGTGGCTAACCTTGTTAAAAGCTGAAGAGAGGTCAAGGAAGACAAGGTAGTATAGCTCACCATGAACACAGTTATATATGATATAATTTGTGACTTTGATAAGACCCCTTAAGGAAGGAAACTTGACTGGAGAGATTAAAACATGTAATTGCAGGAAAGATGGGCACAGATTTGGAAGTACCAAAGCATTGAAGGAACGAATGGGGAGATTGGAGGTGGGATGGTAGCTTGCAGGACAGAGGTGCCAAAGGTTTTTTTATTGAGGAGTGGTGATGGGACAGGTATTTGAGGAGAGGGAACTGTTTACAACATGAGAATATGTGTGGCATATGGCTTATGGCTATTATGGGAAGTTGGTTGGGAATGGGGTTAATAAAGGAAAACGTAGGGCTCATCGATTGACGTTACATGAGAAGAGACAGGAGAGAAAATTGAGAGGGTGTAGGGTCAGGTATGGAGCGAGGGAGGAAACTTGGGCAAGGTTTGGTGTTGTAGGCAGGGAGGAAGCAATGCATGGAAACAAATGGTTTCAATCTTAGTGACAAAGAAGTCCATAAGCCCAGCATACTTGATGAAGTGTTCGCAGAGAGAGGGCAGGGGAGATGGGTTTAAGGAGATAATTGGTAGTGAAGGAAATAAGTCAATGTTTGTCTTGTTCTCTGAGCATAAATAGTCCCATTGTTTCAAAAGCTAAGGTGGAGATAATTGCATGAACATTACGATAACAGTTCCTTTGTGTTATAGACATAAAACGAATTAACTAAATCCAAAGTGAGTTTTTATTTTGCAAAGGAAATGAAGCAAGACCAATGGTGAGGACAAAAATAAAACCATTAGTACTAAGTACTATGTTGTAGAGGTGTGTCTCATCCACGTCTGCTGCTCACCCCAGGATACTAATATAACATCATCTTTGTACAGTTATAATCCAGGAAACGCCCAAAGCCTAGATCAGGCTTTCTGTCTAGTTTAACTGCTTGGACTGTAGGTTGGAGCTTTGGGGCCTAGATGTAAAGGTATAATTTCCTAGAGAACCAGAGACAAGTTTGAACAGCATTTCATATGGATTTTTAAACTTGTCACTGTCCCATCTGAATAAAATCTTACTTATTATCACTGCTGTCTAAGAAATGCTTGGCAGAGAACTCAGGGTGCATGGCTGTAATTTCTGTTATGCTGCACCCACAGAAAGAATTCTCCTAGGAATTGTCCTCATGGATGTCCTGTGACACGTGCTATGTGCATGAAAGTCGAGGGACAAAAGGGATATGATTCAGTAATGGTAAAGTCACAACCTTAAAAAAAGTCATCATACACAGCCTTCCCACGGTTGAGTTATTGATGAAATCAGATCAGAGGTGGCTACATTTGCTGATTTAACCAGTGTAATATGCTTCATGTGTCTCATGGTCCCTCACTGAATGCAGCATTTCCAAACTGACCTTCACTCACTCAGAGGCCTGTTTATTCATCCTTTGAGACCACAAAGTGCAAGGGAGAAGGACAGGACAGGATGTGCCCACCACAAATAATCCAGCTCACAGAGAAGGATGCTTCAAAGATATTTACAAAAAAACTGCGGATGCTGGAAATCCAAAACAAAAACAGAATTACCTGGAAAAACTCAGCAGGTCTGGCAGCATCGGCGGAGAAGAAAAGAGTTGACGTTTCGAGTCCTCATGACCCTTTGACAGAACTGTCGAAGGGTCATGAGGACTCGAAACATCAACTCTTTTCTTCTCCGCCGATGCTGCCAGACCTGCTGAGTTTTTCCAGGTAATTCTGTTTTTGCTTCAAAGATATTTGTAGTTCTATTGCCAGCTATCTGTAAGCTCCCTGTTATTTCTCCATCTCGCACTGTGGGCCAAAGTATCATTATCTCTTGATGTGCTCGGTGCCTTCCCAAATAAACCTTCTCCATTTTTGATTGGTCACAAGCCAGGGGATTCCCATGAGTTGATGGAGATGTTTGATCTCTCTAGGGATGCTTTGGAGATATCCCTATAGCGATGGGATCATGTACTAATACAGGCATACAAAGACACAGACATGCACACACAGAACCCACAAACACAGAGACACAGACATGCACACACAGAGCCCACAAACAAAGAGACACAGAAGTATAGACATACATACACATAAAATATACACATCTAATTTTTGACATTTGACACTGACAGTTCTGCTTTTTAATTAAATTCTAGTAAATAAAAGTGGAAATTAACCCATCAAATGACCAGACACAACAACAGCCTCGCACCACTCCCCCCAAACAAAGCAGTACTCTGAACAAAGGCATTAACATCTGGCTGTGGACAGCTGGGGTAAGATAAAAGAGAGGTGAGAACATCAGACTTCCTGACAATCTCTCCCACCCTGTGAGTGATGTTTGTAAATAGAATTAATGGTGACAGACAACGCAGACAGCTTGTCAGAATGAAGGTGATTTAAGTCAGGGGTACTTCCACTGGAATTGTTAGTTGCATACACCAATTAAACCCTTGTAGAAACACCTTCATAATTAGCGTGTAGTTAACTCTCAGTGCAGTTGGCACTGAAAGGTGGCTTTGTTCACCCAGCACAGAAGGAGGGGGTGGTTTTTAGGTACTTGGAGTTCTTCCAGCTTTATCACTGCAGCGCAAAGAAAATGCCATCCCTCAACAAATTTATACAGAACAATGAGCCCTAAAGGTAATGTAAACTGCAAAAGGAAACCAGTAGGGATTATTTCTTTTATATTCGTTCACGGCATGTGGGTGTCGCTGGCGAGGCCTGCATTTATTACTCATCCCTAATCACTCGTGAGAAGGTGGCAGTGAGCCGTCTTCTTGAACAGCTGCAGTCTACGTGGTGTACGTGCACCCACAGTGCTGTCTAGGGTTGCCAACTGTGATTAAATGTATTCCTGGAGTTTCATCACATGACGTGCCCCCAAGCTCCAGCTGTTCGTCAGCCAACACATCCATCCTTGTACAAAAACAGAATTACCTGGAATAACTCAGCAGGTCTGGCAGCATCGGCGGAGAAGAAGAGTTGACGTTTTGAGTCCTCATAACCCTTCAACAGAACTAGGTGAATCCAAGGAACGGGTGAAATATAAGCTGGTTTAAGGTGTGTGTGTGTGTGTGTGGGGGGGGGCGGGGTTTGGGTGGGGGGAGAGAAGTGGAGGGGGGGTGTGGTTGTAGGGACAAGCAAGCAGTAATAGAAGCAGATCATCAAAAGATGTCACAGACAACAGAACAAAAGAACACATAGGTGTTGAAGTTGGTGATATATATCTAAACGAATGTGCTAATTAAGAATGGATGGTTGGGGAATTAAGGAATAGCTCTGGTGGGGGTGGGGGGAGCATAAAAGATTTAAAAATATTTAAAAATAATGGAAATAGGTGGGAAAAGAAAAATCTATATAATTTATTGGAAAAAACAAAAGGAAGGGGGAAGAAACAGAAAGGGGGTGGGGATGGAGGAGGGAGTTCAGGACCTAAAGTTGTTGAATTCAATATTCAGTCCGGAAGGCTGTAAAGTGCCTAGTTGGAAGATGAGGTGTTGTTCCTTAAGTTTGCGTTGGGCTTCACTGGAACAATGCAGCAAGCCAAGGACAGACATGTGGGCAAGAGAGCAGGGTGGAGTGTTAAAACGGCAAGCGACATGGAGGTTTGGGTCATTCTTGCGGACAGACCGCAGGTGTTCTGCAAAGCAGTCGCCCAGTTTACGTTTGGTCTCTCCAATGTAGAGGAGACCACGTTGGGATCAACGAATACAGTAGACTAAGTTGGGGGAAATGCAAGTGAAATGCTGCTTCACTTGAACGGAGTGTTTGGGCCCTTGGACTGTGAGGAGAGAGGAAGTGAAGGGGCAGGTGTTACATCTTTTGCGTGGGCATGGGGAGGTGCCATAGGTGGGGGTTGAGGAGTAGGGGGTGATGGAAGAGTGGACCAGGGTGTCCCAGAGGGAACGATCCCTACGCAATGCCGACAGTGGGGGTGAAGGGAAGATGTGTTTGGTGGTGGCATCATGCTGGAGTTGGCGGAAATGGTGGAGGATGATCCTTTGAATGCGGAGGCTGGTGGGGTGATAATTGAGGACAAGGGGGAGGGAAAAGAAGGTGTGAGGGCAGATGCACGGGAGATGGGCTGGTCACGGTTGAGGGCCCCAGCTATGCCTGTCTCTTTATGGGGAATGTGGAACATTCTTTGTTCCAGTCCTACTCCGGCCCCCTCCTTTCTCCGGTACATCGATGATTACTTCGGTGCTGCTTGATGCTCTCATCGGGACTTGGAAAAATTTATTAATTTTGCTTCCAATCTCCACCCCTCCATCATTTTCACGTGGTCCATCTCTGACACTTCCCTTCCCTTCATGACCTCTCTGTCTCAATTTCTGGTGATAGACTGTCCACCAGTATCCATTACAAACCTACCGACTCCCACAGCTACCTCGACTACAGCTCCTCACACCCCGCTTCCTGTAAGGACTCGATCCCATTCTCTCAGTTCCTTCGCCTCCATCGCATCTGTTCCGATGATGCTACCTTCAAAAACAGTTCCTCTGACATGTCCTCCTTCTTCCTTAACCGAGGTTTTCCACCCGCTGTCGTTGACAGGGCTCTCAACCGTGTCCGGTCCATCTCCCGCGCATCCGCCCTCACGCCTTCTCCTCCCTCCCAGAAACATGATAGGGTCCCCCTTGTCCTCACTTATCACCCCACCAGCCTCCGCATTCAAAGGATCATCCTCCGCCATTTCTGCCAAATCCAGCATGATGCCACCACCAAACACATCTTCCCTTCACCCCCACTGTCAGCATTGCGTAGGGATCGTTCCCTCCGGGACACCCTGGTCCACTCCAACATCACCCCCTGCTCCTCAACCCCCACCTATGGCACCACCCCATGCCCACGCAAAAGATGTAACACCTGCCCCTTCACTTCCTCTCTCCTCACAGTCCAAGGGCCCAAACACTCCTTTCAAGTGAAGCAGCATTTCACTTGCATTTCCCCCAACTTAGTCTACTGTATTCGTTGATCCCAACATGGTCTCCTCTACATTGGAGAGACCAAACGTAAACTGGGCGACCGCTTTGCAGAACACCTGCGGTCTGTCCGCAAGAATGACCCAAACCTCCCTGTCGCTTGCCATTTTAACACTCCACCCTGCTCTCTTGCCCACATGTTTGTCCTTGGCTTGCTGTATTGTTCCAGTGAAGCCCAACGCAAACTTAAGGAACAACACCTCATCTTCCGACTAGGCACTTTACAGCCTTCCGGACTGAATATTGAATTCAACAACTTTAGGTCCTGAACTCCCTCCTCCATCCCCACCCCCTTTCTGTTTCTTCCCCCTTCCTTTTGTTTTTTCCAATAAATTATATAGATTTTTCTTTTCCCACCTATTTCCATTATTTTTAAATATTTTTAAATCTTTTATGCTCCCCCCACCCCCACTAGAGCTATTCCTTAATTCCTCAACCATCTATTCTTAATTAGCACATTAGTTTAGATAATATCACCAACTTCAACACCTATGTGTTCTTTTATTCTGTTGTCTGTGACATCTTTTGATGATCTGCTTCTATTACTGCTTGCTTGTCCCTACAACCACACACCCCCCCTCCACCTCTCTCCCCCCACCCAAACCACCCCCACCCCCCCACCCCCACACACACACACCTTAAACCAGCTTATATTTCACCCGTTCCTTGGATTCACCTAGTTCTGTTGAAGGGTCATGAGGACTCGAAACATCAACCCTTTTCTTCTCCACCAATGCTGCCAGACCTGCTAAGTTTTTCCAGGTAATTCAGTTTTTGTTTTAGATTTCCAGCATCCGCAGTTTTTTGTTTTTACATCCATCCTTGTGACGTACTGCCTTCCAATGCCAACCAGAAAGCAAAATGACTCATTATCCAATTGGACGATGGTTGACTGTCAACCAAACAACCTTTTCTTTCCCATTTTATATCTGGTAAGAAGAAATGTTCAAAGAAAATGGCAAAAAAAAACACAATCTTTTTCAATGTCCCTATGATTTTTTTTCCCCAGGGTTTCACACAGCTGTGTCCTGGAGATTGATTCTCAAGTCCTGGAGACTCCAGGCCAATCCTGGAGAATTGGCACCCCTAGTGCTGCTGGGAGGGCGAGTGGGTGGGTGGGGGGTGGTGGTGTTGGGTGTGGGGCTAGGGGTGTTGGGCGTTCGAGGATTTTAACCCAGTGACAGTGAAGAAATGGCGATATAGTTCCAAGTCAGGATGGTGAATGACTTGAAGTGAACTTTCAAGCAGTGGTGCCATGTGCCTGCTGCCCCTGACCTTCTAAGTGGTAGAGGTCGCAGGTTTGGAAAATACTGTTGCAGGAGGACTGGTGCATTTGCTGCCATGGTGAGGGTGTCACAAAACTATAACATTTTTCATAATATTATTGTAGGCTTTTGGGTCTGAGTGTGGATGGTTCTGTCTGTGTGACTAATTTAATTGAATTAGAGTCAGGTAGACTGCATGGTTGAAATTATCAGAAGAGTCAGGTGTAAAGCAGACTTTTAAAATAGAGGTGGGTAAGCGAGGATGAGGATTCCACAGAAAAGGTGTGAATGAAATTTGAATTTTTAGATAAGTGATTTTCAAAGTGATGCTATGACATTTACAGCTAACAAGATAGGCAAGGCCAAACAGTGTGTTTATTTTTCCCAAAATTGACCATACTGGTAACATGAACAATTTTTATAATACGGGAAAAGTAGAAATTGCCAAAGATGTGTAGAACAATGGGATTTTACACATTCAGTAGAGAAAACATTTAAAAAGATAGGCTTTGTGTGTAGCCATGTAACATCATGAAAGTTACATCGTGTAAAACAGCCTTGAGGGAAAAGCCTCTAGCCACTTTTGCAGAAGTCTGCTATGTCCAGTAACTGAAGTTGTGTTAAAAGCCTTTAGAATTCCACTGCTGAGTGGGTGCATGTGGTAACCTTGCAGGACTGCTTATTTAAATTTAATATCTATTTTGAACTGTTGCCTTAAAGCAGTTGTACAGTTGGGAGTCAGGTTAATAAGGAATTTTGGGATTTGTTAAAATGTCAAGTAACTGTAATCTGCGTTTGAATTCTTTTCTTTTGTTAATAAACTGTTAATAAACCATTGCGATAGTCTGTCCAAGTTTCCCTTGTGGATTTGGTCCACCTAACACACATCATCTGTCACATCATAACAGGGAGGTTCTATGTTTCTCTGTCAGTGATGTTGGTTAACGGATAACACATCATGAATGTGTGAAAGAAACTCCACTACCAGTACAAACCCATCCATAGTGGTATTGTCACTGGACTAGTATTCCAGAGACCCAGGGTAAAGCCCAGGGTTCGAATCCCACCACAGTAGATGGCGAAATTTGGAAAAATCTGGAATTAAAAGTCTAATGAAGACCACAAAACCATTATTGATTGTCATAAAAACCCATCTGGTTCACTAATGTCCTTTAGGAAAGGAAATCTGTTTTCCTTACCTGGTCTGGCCTACATATGGCTCCAGACCCACAGCAATGTGGTTGACTCTTAAATGCCCTCTGAACAAGGGTAATTAGGGATGGGCAATAAATCCTGGCCCAGCCAGTGATGCCCACATCCCCTGAATGAATATATATATTTATTACAAAGATTCACCGCCCATAAGAGATGCTTTCAGCTCTGGCCCACCTCCCCTGTTCAAACTAAATAGCTTGAGGGATCTTGTCAGAAATAGCGTCAGGTGAAGTTTTATGTTGAGAAAGTAACTCAAAGAGAAACTGCAGCATCTGTGGAAGGGATAGAAACACAGAACTTAATCTTCGATGGCTCTGCAAGGCATTCCAAATGCTTATCAGCCAATAAAATATTCTTGAAATGTGTTCGATTTTTAAAAATTCTTCCATGAGATGTGGGTTGTCACTTTTGCCCATCCCTAATTGCCCTTGAGAAGGCGGTGGTGAGTTGCCTTCTTGAAACACTGTAATACACCCACAGTGCTGTTAGGGAGGGAGTTCCAGGATTTTGACCCAGTGACACTCTAATGTAGGAAAAGCAGCAATTTGCGTACACACATACCAACTCCACAGCTGCCTTGACTACAGCTCCTCACACCCCGCTTCCTGTAAGGACTCCATCCCATTCTCTCAGTTCCTTCACATCCGTCGCATCTGTTCTGATGATGCTACCTTCAAAAACAGTTCCTCTGACATGTCTTCCTTCTTCCTTAACTGAGGTTTTCCACCCACGATGGTTGACAGGGCCCTCAACCGTGTCCAGCCCATCTCCCGTGCATCCACCCTCACACCTTCCTCTCCCTCCCAGAACCGTGATAGGGTCCCCCTTGTCCTCACTTATCACCCCACCAGCCTCCGCATTCAAAGGATCATCCTCCGCCATTTCCGCCAACTCCAGCATGATGCCACCACCAAACACATCTTCCCTACACCGCCCCGGCGGCATTCTGCAGGGATCATACCCTCCGAGACACCCTGGTCCACTCCTCCATCACCCCCTACACCTCAACCCCATCCCACGGCACCTTCCCATGCAACCGCAGAAGATGCAACACCTGCCCCTTTACTTCCCCTCTCCTCACCGTCCAAGGGCCCAAACACTCCTTTCAAGTGAAGCAGCATTTCACATGCACTTCCCTCAATTTAGTCTACTGCATTCGCTGCTCCCAATGCAGTTTCCTCTACATTGGAGAGACCAAACGCAGAATGGGCGAGCGCTTTGCGGAACACCTTCAGTCTGTCCACAAACATTACCCAGACCTCCCTGTCGCTTGCCATTTCAACACTCCATCCTGCTCTCATGCCCACACGTCCGTCCTTGGCCTGCTGCATTGTTCCAGTGAAGCTCAACGCTGGAGGAACAGCACCTCATCTTCCGACCAGGCACTTTTCAGCCTTCCGGACTGAATATTGAGTTCAACAATTTTAGATCATGAACTCTCTCCTCCATCCCCATCCCCTTTCCGACCCCCCTTTTTTTCCCCAATAATTTATATAGATTTTTCTTTTCCCACCTATTTCCATTATTTTTAAATGTATTTCCATCCATTGTTTTACATCTACCTTTTAGCCTATTTCGATTCCTTCACCCCACCCCCACTAGGGCTATCAGTATGTTGCTTGTCCTGCTTTCTACCCTTAATTAGCACATTCCTTAGATAATATCACCACCTTCAACACCTCTTTGTCCTTTTGTCTGTGACATCTTTTGTCCATCTCCACCTATCACTGGCCCTCTATCCAGCTCTACCTGTCCCACCCCTCCCCCCGACACCCTCCCAATCCAGTTTATATTTCACCTCTTTTCTATTTTTACTTAGTTCTGTTGAAGAGTCATACAGAATCGAAACGTTAATTGTGTTCCTCTCCACAGATGCTGCCAAACCTGCTGAGTTTTTCCAGGTATTTTTATTTTTGTTTTGGATTTCCAGCATCTGCAGTTTTTTGCTTTTGACTTATTGAACAGCATGGATACAGGCAACATTGCCCTCTATTGGTTGACATTGGCAGTGCAGATTCATTCCCCTTCAGAGTTCCCAACACAGTTCCTGGGATCAGTGGTTTACCCTGTTATGGCCGTTAAGGGCATTAATTCTGGGAATGCAATTGCGCCCTGGTGACCAGAATTCTTGTGGTGTAGGAGAGGATAGTGGAAGCAAAACGAGTGGAATCAGGACAGGACCGGCAGGTCAATCAATGTGCTGAGTTAGCCTTGGTGAGTTGCTTAATTTAAAAAAAAATTCCAGCCCATGATTTTCCCCCAAACACAAACAGGTTCAGTTCTGGCTTGAAGAAATTCAATGAATTGGTGTCCTCTGCATGTTCCAGACATTCACTGTTCCCTAGGGAATGAATCAACTCCTGACATTGAACCTTGATATGGCCTTCTGCAACCTGAGATGGTCACCCTTGGTTTGCCCTAACCTATTTATTAGAAACACACATGATCATAAACACACTCTATACATGATAGTAATCTATTCCCTTCATCATCTACACCATGATCAAATCACCCCCAAGTTTGCTCTTCTCTACAATTGTAGACAGCAGTCCTTTGAGTCAACCTTACAAATGAAGACAAAGAGTTAGATTAGATGCTTGAAAGTGTTCATTTACCCACATAATCTGGGCACAGATTAGCAAAGCATGTGGCAGTTATCTGTTTTCTGCAGCCACAAGATAATGATAAATGAGAATGGCCATTCAGCCCACTCACTCATTGCTCTGCTTAAGTTTTCTTAACCGAGCTCAGGGTTTTTGCCTCTATTGCTCTGCATAAGAACCCATACCAGGTGTTGATCATTCTTCGTCTCCACAAGTAAGTTGCTTGGTAGAATAGAACTTGAGTATTGCTGAAAAAAGAGGCATACTGTCGCAGCTTTAATTCTTGAACTCATCAGGACAGATTCACAAGAATACTGTGTACTGCAAAGACTATGGGACCTGACAATATCCCAGCAATATAACTGAAGACTTGTGCTCCAGAACTTGCCGTGCCCCTAGCCAAGCTGTTCCAGTACAGCTACAACACTGGCATCTACCCGTCAGTGTGGAAAATTGCCCAGGTATGTCCTGTATACAAAAAGCAGGACAAATCCATCCTGGCCAATTACTGTCTATCAGTCTACACTCGATCATCAGTAAAGTGATGGAAGGGATCATAAACAGTGCTGTCAAACGGCACTTGCTTAGCAATAACCTGCTCACGGACTCTCAGTTTGGGTTCCGGCAGGGCCACTCAGCTCCTTGACTTCATCACAGCATTGGTTCAAACATGGACGAAAGAGCTGAACTTGAGACAAGAGGTAAGAGTGACTGACCTTGACATCAAGGTAGCTTTTGACTTGGTGTGGCATTAGGAATTCTGAACAAAACTGGAGTCAATGAGAATCAGGGGGAAAACTCTCCCCTGGTTGGAGTCATGCTTAGCACAAAGGAAGATGGTTGTAATTCTTGGACGTCAATCATCTCCTCTCCAGGACATCATTGCAGGAGTTCCTCAGGGTAGTGTCCTTGGCCCAACCATCTTCAGCTGCTTCACCAATGACCTCCCTCAATCATAAGGAAAGAAGGGGGGATGTTCGCTGATGATTGCACAATCTTCAGCACCATTCGCGACTCCTCAGATACTAAAGCAGTTCATATCCAAATGCAGCAAGACCTGGACAATATCCAGACTTGGGATTACAAGTGACAAGTAATATTCATGCCACACAAGTGTCAGGCAATGACCATCTTCAACAAGAGAGAATCTAACCATCACCCCTTAACATTCAGTGGCCTTACCATCACTGAAACCCCCACTATCAATATCCTGGGGGTTACCATTGACCAGGAGCTGAACTGAACTAGTCATATAAACATTGTGGCTACAAGAGCAGGTCAGAGGCTAGGAATCCCGCAGCAAGTAACTCACCTCCTGACTCCCCAAAGCCTGTCCACCATCTACAAGGCACAGGTCAGGAGTGTGATGGAATACTCTCCACTTGCCTGGATGAGTGCATCTTCCACAACACTCAAGAAGCTTGACACCATCCAGGACAAAACAGCCCGCTTGATTGGCAGCACATTCACAAACATTCACTCCCTCCACCACCAATGAACAGTAGAAGGAGTGAGTACCATCTACAAGATGTGCTGCAGGAACTCACCAAGGCTCCTTAGATAGCGCTTTCCAAACCCATTACCATCTAGAAGGACAAGGGCAGCAGACACATGGGAACACCACCAAGCCACTCATCATCCTGATTGGAAATATATCGCCGTTCCTTCACTGTCGCTCGGTCAAAATGCTGGAACTCCCTCCCTAAAAGCACAGTGGGTGTACCTACACCACAGGGACTGCAGCGGTTCAAGAAGGCAGCTCACCACCACCTTCTCAAGGGCAACTAGGGATGGGTAATAAATGCTGACCTAGCCAGCAACACCCACATCCCATGAATTCATCTTAAAAAACTGTTTTAAAACTAGGGTTCCCCCTTTTAGGACAGAGATGAGGTGAAATTTTTTCACTGTGGGTTGTGCGATTTTGGAACTCTGCCTCAGAAGGCGATGGAGGCGGGGTCACTGAATATTTTTAAGACAAAGAGGTAGATAGATTCTTGTTAGGCAAGGGAATCAAAGGTTATCGGGTGTAGATAGGAATGTGGAATTCGAAACACAAACAGATCAAACATGATCTCATTGAAAGGTGGAGCAGGCTAGAGGGGCTGAATGGCCTACTTCTGTCCCTATTTCTTATTTTCATATGCTTTCCTCATGTCACCATTACTTCTTTCACCAATTGCCTTAAATCTGTGCCCTCTGGTTCTCAATCCTTCCACCTGTGTGAAAAGTTTTTCCCTGTGTACTCTGTCCAGACCCCTCATGATTTTGAACACCTCTGTCAAATATCCTCTCAGCCTTCTCTTCTCCAAGGAGAACAGTCCCAACTTCTCCAATCTATCAACATAACTGAAGTTCTTCATCCTGGAACTATTCTCGTGAATTCTGTCTGAATTCTCTCTAACGCCTTCATATTCCTTCCAAAAGTGTGGTGATCAGAGCTGGATGCAATTCTCTAGTTAAGCACAAAACAGTGTTTTACACAAGTTGAATGTACCTTCCTTGCTTTTGTACTCTATGCCCCTATTGATAAAATGCAGGCTACTGTATGCTTTATTGGCTGTGCTCTCACCCTGTCCTGCCATCTTCAATGATTTATGCACATATATACCCAGGTCCCTCTGCTCCTGCACCACCTTTAGAATTGTACCTTTTATTGTATATTGTCTGTCTGCGTTCCTCCTAACAAAATGCATCACGTCATACTTCTCTACATTGAACTTCATCTGCCACTTGTCTGCCCATTCTATCAACCTGTCTATGCCCTTTTGAATTTCTGCACTATCCTCCTCACAGTTCACAATACTTCCAAGTCTGAAAATTTGGAAATTGTGCCCTGTACACCAAGGTCTAAGGCCTAATATATATCAGGAAGAGCAGGCGTTCCAACACTTGTGTCTCAGGAACTCCACTATAAACCTTCCTCCAGCCTGAAAAACATCCACTAACCATTACTCTCTGGTTCCTGTGACACAGCCAATTTCATATCCATGGCCAAGATTTTGTGGCCCCCTCCTGCCCAGCGGGATGTTATGGTCCCACCGAACTGAATGGAGATTTAAATGGCTCACTGTATCCATGGGGCGGGGGAGGAGACACGCTGTGGTGGGGCCATAAAGTCTCAGCCCATGTTGCCACTGTCACTTTTATTCCTCGAGCTCTAGCTTCGCTCATAAGTCTGTTGTGTGGCACATTCAGGCAAATGGAAAATATTCCATCACAGTCCTGACTTGTACATTGTAGATGGTGGACTGGCTTTGGGGAGTTGGGAAGTGAGTTACTTGCCAGAGAATTCCCAGCATTTGACCTGCTCTTGTAATCATAATATCAGAACTGAAGACTGTGCAATCATCAGCAAACATCCCCAGTTCCAACCCTATGGCTGGGTGGATGCTGAGAGGTTGTTTCCCCTTGTGGGGGAGACTAGAACATAGTCTAAAAATAAGGGGTCTCCCATTTAAATGGAGATGAGGAGAAATCTTTCTTCAAAGAGGATTGTTGGTCTTTTGGATTCTCCTTCTCAGGGACCAGTGGAGACTGTCATTGATTATATTCAAGGCTGAATTAGAAAGATTCTTGATTGACAATGGAGTCAAAGGGGGCTAGACAGGAATGTGGCGTTGAGGCCACAATCAGATCAGTCATGATCTTATCAAATGGTGGAGCAGGCTTGAAAGGCTGAATGGCCTACTCCTACTCTTAATTTGTATGTTTGTATGTATGATGGAGGCATGGTCATTGACGAAGCAACTGAAGATAGTTGGGCCTAGGATACTACCCTGCGGAACTCCTGCAGTAACGTCTTGAGAGTGAGGTGATTCCAAGGGGAGGGCCCACCATCTGTGGTTAACTAAAAAAATTAAAGTCAGTATCAAACTTAAAGAAAAAACATGTAATTATGCAAAGACAGGTAGCAGGTCAGAAGATTGGAAAGAATATAAAAAACAGCAAAGAGTGACAAAAAGACTAATAAGGAGGGAAAAGTTATATTATTAGCTAGCTTTCTCTCATACGCTAAAGACGGTTAGTGAAAGTTTCTATAGTTATTTAAAAAAGAAGAGTTAACTAAGTGAGAATTGGTTCTGCAGAAAGTGCCTCTGGGGAATTGATAATGGAAAGTAGGGAGATGGCTGATGAATTGAACAGATATTTTGTTTCTGCCTTCACTATAGAGAATACAAGTAACATCCCAGAAATCCCAGGAAGGGAGGGAGGAGCTCAGGAAAATTACAATCACCAGGGAATTGGTATTGTGTGAATTGTTGGGGCTGCGGCTGACAAATCCCCAGGTCCGGATGGACTTCACCCTTAGGTCTTGGAAGAAGTGGCTAGTGATGTGTTGGTTTTAATTTTCCAACATTCCCTAGATTCAGGGAAGGTTCCATTAGATTGGAAAATAGCGAATGTCACTCTTTCATTCAAAAAGGGAGGGAGACAGAAAGCAAAAAACTACAGGCCAGTTAGCTTAACATCTGTCATAGGGAAAATGTTAGAAGCTATTATTAAATATATTATGACATGGCACTTAGATAAGTTCAAGGCAATCAGACAGAGTCAACATGGTTTTGTAAAAGGGAAATCATGTTTAACCAATTTTTGGAGTTCTTTGAAGGAGTCACTTATGTTGTGGATAAAGGAATGGATGTACCGTACTTAGATTTCCAGAAAGCATTTGACAAGGTGCCACATCAAAGGTTATTGCAGAAAATAAAAGCTCATGGCATGGATAGGAGATTGGCTAGCTAACAGGAAGCAGAGAGTTGGCATAATAGGGTCCTTTTCTGGTTGGCAGTATGTAATGAGTGGTGTGCCACAGGGATCAGTGCTGGGGCCTCAACTTTTTACAACTTACATAAACGACTTGGATTAAGGGACCGATGAATGGTTGCTGATAACACAAAGATAGAAGTTTATTATCTCAATGATAAGATATTGCAGAGCTCGGAGGTTCAGAGGGATCTTGGTGTCCTAGTGCATGAATCATAAAAGGTCAGTATGCAGGTACAGCATGTAATTAGGAAAGCTAATAGAATGTTATCATTTATTGTGAGGGAATTGATTACAAAAGTAGGGAGGTTAAGCTTCAGTTGTAAAGCATTGGTGAGACCACATCTGGAGTACTGTGTACAGTTTTTGGTCTCCTTATTTAAAGAAAGATGTAAATGCATTAGAAGCAGTTCAGAGAAGGTTTACTAGACTAACACCAGGAATGGGCAGGTTGCCTTATGAGGAAAGGTTGGACAGGTTAGGATTGTATCCACTGGAGTTTAGAAGAGTGAGAGGCAACTTAATTGAAACCGTTAAGATCCTGAGGGGTCTTGACAGGGTGGATGTGGAGAGGATGTTTCCTCTTGTGGGAGAGTCTAGAACTAGGGGGTCACTGTTTAAAAATAAGGGGTCGTTCATTTAAGACAGAGATGAGGAGAAATCTTTTCTCTCAGAAGGTTGTGAGGCTTTGGAACTCTCTTCCTCAAAAGCTGGTGGAAGCAATGTCTTTGAATATTTTTAAGGCAGAGCTAGATAGATTCTTGATTAACAAGGGGGTGAAAGGTTATCAGGGGTAGGCAGGAATGTGGGGTTGAGGTTACATTCAGATCAGGCATGACCTTATTGAATGACAGAGCAGGCTTGAGGGGCTGAGTGGCCTACTCCTGCTCCTAACTCGTATGTCCGTATGTCCATATGTAACCACAACCACCTTCCTTTGTGCTAGGTATGACTCCAACCAGCAGAGAGTTTTCCTCCTGATTCCCGTTGAATCCAGTTTTTCTAGGGCTCCTTTATGCCACATTCAGTCAGATGTTGCCTTGATGTCAAGGGCAGTCACTCTCACCTCAGCTCCGGACTTCTACTCTTTTGTCCATGTTGGACCAAGGCTGTCATGATCTCTGGAGCTGGCTGGTCCTGGCAGACCTGAGTGAGTGGGCTATTGCTGAGTAAGAATGTAAAACTGAATATTTCTTTTCTGAACCGAGGGGATGCTCTGTAAACCTGCTCCGCATTGAAGGCAGATAAGAGGTCTCACTCACTATTGGATCATTCCCCTCTAATTTAAATGAACGTGCACAGGTATATTCAGACCTTTAGAGGGCAGCAGTGTTACAGCAACGTGCACATGTCTGAGTTATTGCCACAAAGAGAGATGAGATCTTGCCGAATACATTAGGGATAGTTAAGATTTTCTACCAGTGAAACTCAGAGCCACATGACGTTCTGAAAATCAAGGGTTCATCTGATTGAGTAAAATCTTAAAAGGCTTCCATAGAGTAGAAACAGAGAAACCATTTTCTCCAGTGGATGAATTAATCTTAGAATTAGTGCTATAGGCTACTCAGGAGTGAAATCAGGAAGCACTTCTTCACACAAAGGGTGTTAGAAATCTAGGATTCATGCAGGGCTACAGGGAAAAGCCAGGGGAGTGGGACTGGCTGGGCTGCTCTTGCAGAGAGCCAGTATGGACACAACAGGCTGAATGGCCTTCTTTTGTGCTGTAATCATTCCATTATGCTACGATTCTATGAAAAGGCTCAGATGTAAGTTGGAGTTTTCAGCTTTGAGATCAATAGATTTTTGTTAGGTTTGGTAGCAAGGGATAAGGAGCAAGCATGGCTGATAATGAACGCTGTCTATTTTTCTAGAGTCAGATCTGGTTTCCTCATCTCTTGCCTAGTAGCTGGATAAGTGAGGAGATATTTAACCGGAACAATCCTTTTACATTCTGCTGACGGGCAGAAAATGATTGATAGCAGTTTACTTGCCATCCCTGATTCAGTTCCCTCGTCCTTCTATGCCTGAAAGTTGGAGGTTCAAACCTTGCTCCAGGATTTGAGTATGTAATTCATCCTGACATTTCGGTGCAGCACTGAAGGAATGCTGCATTGTCAGAGGTGCTATCTTTCAGATGTGACGTTAAACCCTGTCTGCCTTCTCAGGTGGACATTAAAAAGTCAGATGGCACTACTACAAAGAAGAGACATGGAACATTCCTGGCGTCCTGGCCAATAATTATTCCCCAACCAACAGCACCAAAATACAGATTAACGGATCATTTAGCTTATGTGGGATCTTGCTGTGCATTAAATGGCTATTATCTTTCCCCATATCACAATAGTGACCACATTTCAAATGAACCTAATTGGCTGTGAAATATTTCGGGATGTCCTCCGGTGTGAGAGACACCATGTGAATACCAGCTATTCTTTTTTTACTGATCCTTCTGATGTCTAAAGAGCAAAGCGAGAGACAGAGAGAGAGAAATAACGTTTCCTTTTGAGGTTTTAATGGAGAGGTCTTTATTTTCAATAGTGGCAATCGCATGCATAACCACAACCGTTCAGAAGAAACACATGCCCATCCTGATCCCCCACCTCAATATCACCATTTAATCTTATTGTCAAACTGCTATCCCCCACCCTTAGTAATGTGAGCTCATCTAACACTCCACCCATGTCCTAACTCGCTCCAAGTCCCGTTCACCCATCACCCCAGTGTTCACTGACTTACATTGGTTCCTAGTCTGGCAATGCTTCAATTTTAAAATTATCATCCTTTTTTTCAAATCCTTCCATGGTCTCACCCCTCCCTATCTCTGTCACCTTCTTCAACCCCAGAACCCTACAAAATCTCCTTGTTCCTCCAATCCTGGCTCTTGCTTTTTCTCCGTTTAAATCACCCCAATGTTGGCAGCCGTGCCTTCAGCTGCCTTTTTTTATTCATTCATGGGATGTGGGCTTCATTGTCTGGGCCAGCATTTATTGCCCATCCCTAATTTCCCTTGGGAAGGTGGTGATGAGCTGCCTTCTTGAACCGCTGCAGTCCATGTGGTGTAGGTACACCCACAGTGCTGTTAGGGAGGGAGTTCCAGGATTTTGACCCAGCGACAGTGAAGGAATGGTGATATATTTCCAAGTCAGGCTGGTGAGTAGCTTGGAGGGAAACTTGCAGGTGGTGGTGTTCCCATGTGTCTGCTGCCCTTGTCCTTCTAGATGGTAGTGGTCGTGGGTTTGGAAGGTGCTGTTTAAGGAGCCTTGGTGAATCCCTGCAGTGCAGCTTGTAGATGGTACACACACTGCTGCTACTGTGCGTCAGTGGTGGAGGGAGTGAATGTTTGTGGATGTGGCTGCTTTGTCCTGGATGGTGTTGAGCTCCTTGAGTGTTGTGGGAGCTGCACTCATCCAGGCAAGTGGAGAGTATTCCATCACATTCCTGACTTGTGCCTTGTAGATGGCGGACAGGCTTTGGGGAGTCAGAAGGTGAGTTACTTGCCACAGGATTCCTAGCCTCTGACCTGCTCTTGTAGCCACAGCATTTACATGGCTGATTCAGTTCAGTTTTTGCCTGGGCCCTAAGTTCTGGAATTCTCTCCTAAACCTCTCTGTCTCCTTACCTCTCCTTTCTCCTTTAAGATACTCCTTAAAATCTACCTCTTTGATCAAACTTTTGGCAATCTGTCCTAATATCTCCTCATATAGATTGATGTCAAATGTTGTTGACAATACTCCTACGAGCGCTTTGGGACATTTAATCACGTTAAAGGTGCTTTGTAAATGTAAGTTGTTGTTGTCTCTGGCCCTCTCTCTGGAGTTGTTTGTCTGTTCGCTGAATCCCCAGGGATCTTGTGGAGTTTGGTAACTAAACAAGTGCAGGATTATAGGCTATGGGTGGGACTTTCCAGCCCCATCTACTGCCCAGGATCATCCGGTCCCGTCAAAAGTCAATGGACATTTGGCTGGGCTGCCGAATCACCTGTGGCTGGTCTTGCCACAACAGGGCCAGAAAACCCCGGCCTTTGTGTTTCTTACTGGTTCAATTCCCCATCCCGCACCCAGTCCAACCTCTCCCTATCCTTTATTCTTTCGTGGGATGTGGGCGTCACTGGCAAGTTACATAGCCCTAGCTGCCCTTTAACTGAGTGGTTTACTAGAACAGTTAAGAGTCACCCACATTACCAGCTTTCAAATCCAGATTTATTAATTAAGCAAGTTTAATCAATATATTGAACTTAAATGCACTAGCTGCTGTGCTGGGATTTGAACCTCTACTCCTGAGGGGCCTCAGGATTACTAGTCTAGTGACATTACCACAACATCACACTCACCTCTTACCCCTGTGAAGCTTGGCACAAGCTCAAAAAACAGCATCTTGTCTTTCTCCTGGGTGCTCTGACTGGGCACTCTGATCTTAACATTGACCATCACATATTAATGACAACTCCAACTCCATTTTCTTACTGCCAGGAAACTCTGGTGAAATGGGGTGAGTGCACCTGTGCTTCGGAGGTGAGGGGATGGCTTGCAATCCTTGGTCAGAGCACCTTGATTGGCCATCTCCACCCTTCCTTCTTTTGCCAGGCTCCACGGCTGTTTGAGCCTGATCCACTTTGCCAGCTCTTCATGCCTTCTTTCTACTTCTGGCCCCTGCCTCCTTCAGCTACTTACACATGCTATGTTTCAATTTATTTTGAATTCATTTGTCGGGGCTCCAAGGTTAATATCATTTTCAGCCATTTCACAACTCTTGCTTCAACTTTACAGATTATTTTGTCCGTGTGTGTGTGTGTGTGTGTGTGTGTGTGTCTACCTGTGTATGTGTCTGTGTTTGTGTGTGTGTGTTGTGTGTATCTGTCTCTGTGTTTGTGCCTGTACATGTGTGCCCATGTCTGCATGTGTCTATCTGTATGTGTTTGTTACAATGTACATATGTGTATGTCTGCATGTGTGTTTAAGTATGTTTTTTGTGTGTATTTATCTGTGTTTATGTGTATCTTTATCGGTGTGTGTGTGTGTGTGTGTGTTTATATGTGTGTTAACTTGTGTCTATGTATGACTGTGTGTGTGTGTTTATGTTTGTGCATTTTTATCTGTCTGTATTATCTGTGTCTGTGCTGTTTATGTGTGTGTTTACATGTGTCTATGTATCTGTCTGTGTGTCTGACTTTGTGCTTATGTATGTCTCTGTGTGTCTGTGTGTGTAATTATGTGTGTCTGTGTTTGTGTGTGTGTGTGTGTGTGTGAGTGCGTCTATGTATGTCGGTGCGTGTGTGTGTGCGTCTATGTTTGTTGGTGTGTGTGTGTGCCTGCCTATGCGTGTGTGTTTATATGTGTGGCTCTGTTGGTGTGTGTGGTCTTTCCCCACAGTCAAATGACTTGTCAGGATGGTTAATTTCCTCACAGCATGAACTTAACTTCAATTCATCTGAAAAGAGTTCCTGACTAAATTTAAATATTGGACAGAGGAATGCGTTAACCAGTTCAGGTGCCTTCTGAAACCCACAGGTGAAAACTGTTTGGTGAGTGAGGCGATTGTCAGTGTCCATGGAACTGTGTCCCAGCCCAGAGTTACGGCCTTCGGGACAGAGGAATAAACTGACGGCCAAATAAAGGGATGTGACCGGATACAGAACCCCTCGGCCAGACTGTTGCTATTTGTATTCATTCAGAGCCTACCCCTGCTGCTCAGCTCCAGTGGGATTTCATGCTGTCTCTGAGCTTCAGCGTGACAGAGCTCCCTTTCCTTCATACAGATTCCCTGCGGGGCTTAGTGTACAAAGCAGGATCAGTGCTGATCAGCTTCTGTCAGTTAAAGTTGGCTGAGGGAAGAAAGTTGTTGAAATCCAGGACATCGACAGGGAAAACAGAGGGTGGAGATGGGGAATTATATATATATAAAAAAAAAATGTATTCATGGGATGTCAGTGTCACTGGCAAGGTCGGTATTTATTGCCTATCCCTAACTGGCTTTGGAAGTGTGGTGGCGAGCAAACTGAGTGGCTTGCTGGGCTATTTCAGTTCAGAGTCAACCATGTTGTGTGGGTCCAGCGTCACATAGAGGCCAGCTCGGGTAAGGGCAGCCGATTTCTTTTTCTAAAAGGACATGAGCAAATGACAATCCATGGTCACCATTACTGACATTGGCCTGTTATTCCAGGCTTACTTAATTGACTGAATTTAAATTCTCCGGCTGAGATTTGAACTTGCTTCGCCAAAATTGTTAAGCGTGCCCTTGGGATTTTAAGCCCAGGGATATAAACACGATGGGACCATTTCTGCTCGCCCTTGCCAATGCCCCGCCAAAAGTCTGCCTCCAGAGGTCACGGCTGTCAGTGGCTGTCTCCCAGTTGTCAGTGTCAATGTCCGCCATCTTCATATCTCTCTTGCAGGTGTCCTTGTAGTGGAGGAATGGACTCCCAGGATGTTGTGTCCCATTAGCTGGCTCACCGTATGTAAGATCTTTGGCTATACGGCCATCATCCATCTGATGAATGTGGCCGAGCCAATGCAGACGCTGTTGGGTTAGCAACGAGTGCATGTGGATGTAAGTACCCTGCTGCAGGACCTCTGAGTTGGTGACCTTGTCCTGCTTAGAGATGCCATGGATAAGCCTGAGACAGAGGAGGAAACAAATAGAAACACAAAACGCTGCTGGCCAAGAAGAGGGCCCAGATAAAACAGAGGCCAGCAAATACTGCACCTTCTCAGCCCGCTGGCTTCCTCTGCAGCAAATGTGGCAGAGACTGCATTGCCAGAGTGGGGCTCTGGAGTCACACCAAGTGGTGCTTAACATAGAATTGATGCCCCAAGGCACAAACTCTCATCTCATGAGACGGGAGGTTGCCAAAGATGCTACTATTAGCAATCCTATGGGAATGATGATGGGAATGGGGCTGGGATGGGATAGCGATGAGGCTGAAATATTCATCCCTCAAACAATGCCATGAATAGCAGATTATCTGAACATCATTACATTGCTGTTTGAGGGAATTTGCTGTCAGCAATTTGGCAGCTGTGTTTCCCATTTTACAACAGTGATTACACTTCAGATGTACTCATCGGCTGTAAAGGTCTTTGAGATGTACTGAGTTTATGTAAGGTCCTGTAAAAATGCAAGACAACTTCTTTCAGAAATTGGAAGATTGCCCATTCATCACATTGACATCCTTCACCTTGATGAAGATAAATCCACCACCACACAATAAATAAAGAGTAAAGTTCCTTCGTTACAAGGCATGAGTAATGTTATGGGAAGGGGATTATTCGAGGTGCCCAGTCAGGAATGATGTGATTTTATTTTGTCAATAATGTCTATATAGATTTGGGAATGCCCTTTCGTGTGGAGCTGACATTGTACAGTGGGGAGATTAGACCAATCTATTGTTGCGTGACACCGCAATAGCAAAGCGGTGCTATTATTTGCTGTTGACGTGTGGAGACTTAATATACATATTTAAGGACACAAGTGAATCAGTTGTCATTGCATTGAGCTTCAAATCAGATTAGGATTATGTAGGTCAGTAGTGAATCTTCACCATGGCCTGAATTTTCAGCTTGGCAGGTGGGCGGGATTGCTGGGCCCGGGATCAAATGAGAAATGGATTGCCAACTGCGATCGGCCCCCGGCCGCAATTTTACGGCCAGCGAGCGTGAAATGCGCGCGGAAAAGCTCAGCGCTGCCGGGGTGGTGGGAGGGAAGGGTGGGGGGGGGTGGGGGGTGGTCAGGCAGAGGGCAGGTGATGACATCAACACGGGCACGGACGGAAAGCTCCCCCCAGAGAGCTGCCTTGGGGAGCTGAAGACCTGAAAAAGCAAAAACAAAGGTTTTAAAAGCTGGAAGAAAGTGTCCACGTGTCATAATCAGTCACCTGATAATTTAGCTCCTGCTAAGGAGACAGCAACACCTTCCTAGGCAGAGGGCAACACCTTTGACAATTCCCAAAGAAATTACCATCAACGTTGGCGAATTACGATCTCTTCAGCTGCCTCCTGGGGTTGGCCTCAGGCAGCCTGCCGGCACCTATTGTCCCGTAGCTGTGCAAGAGCTTGTCTAGTCAGTTGCCTGGTGGCTATTCGGCCACTGGAGGCTGCTCCCATAAATCCCCTCTGATATCTCACCCAAGCAACTGGACTGAGTTTGTGCGCTAAAAGCAAAATACTGCGGATGCTGGTAATCTGAAACAAAAGCAGAAAACGCTGGAAAAACTCAGCAGGCCTGACAGCATCTGCGGAGAGAAAGACAGGGTTAACGTTTCGAGTTCGTATGACTCTTCTTCAGAGCTCTGCTGAGTTTTTCCAGCATTTTCCGTTTTTGTTTGAGCTTGTGTGCTGCCTGCTACTGTGGTGAAGTTGGGAGCACTCTTCCCATCTGAGTCAAAGTTTGTAGGTTCAGTCCTACAAAAACCTAGGCTGACACTTCTGTGTAATACTGAAAGAGTGCTGGCCTGTTTGTCTGGGGTCTTTCGGATGAAATGTTAGACCGATGTCCCGTTTGAACCTATGGATGAATATAAAAGAACCCAGGTCACTATTTTGAAGAAGAGCAGGGCACTTCCCCCATTTGTCCTGGCCAATATTTATCCCTTAATTAACATCACTAAAACTGATTACAGAATCACAGAATCACACAATGCAGAAGAGGCCCTTCGGCCCATCGAGTCCGCACCGACACGTGAGAAGCACCTGACCTACCTACCTAATCCCATTTACCAGCACTTGGCCCATAGCTTTGAGTGTTATGACGTGCCAAGTGCTCATCCTGGTACTTTTTAAAGGATGTGAGGCAACCTGCCTCCACCACCCTCCCAGGCAGTGCATTCCAGACCGTCACCACCCTCTGGGTAAAAATGTTTTTCCTCAAATTCCCCCCTAAATCTTCTGCCCCCCCCCCAATCTTGAACTTATGTCCCCTCGTGACTGACCCTTCAACTAAGGAGCACAACTGCTCCCTATCCACCCTGTCCATGCCCCTCATAATCTTGTACACCTCAATCAGGTCGCCCCTCAGTCTTCTCTGCTCCAATGAAAACAACCCAAGTCGATCCAACCTCTCTTCATAACTTAAATGTTTCATCCCAGGAAACATCATGGTGAATCTCCTCTGCACCCCCTCCAGCGCAATCACATCCTTCCTATAATGTGGCGACCAGAACTGCACACAGTACTCCAGCAGTAGCTTCACCAAGGTTCTATACAATTCCAACATGACCTCCCTACTTTTGTAATCTATGCCTCGATTGATAAAGGCAAGTGTCCCATATGCCTTTTTCACCACCCCATTAACATGCCCCTCCAGCTTCAGAGATCTATGGACAGACACCAAGGGCCCTTTGTTTCTCAGAAATTCCAAGTGTCATGCTGTTCATTGAATACTTCCTTGTCAAATTACTCCTTCCAAAGTGTATCATCTCACACCTTTCAGGGTTAAATTCCATCTGCCACTTATCTGCCCATTTGACCATCCCGTCTATATCTTCCTGTAGCCCAAGACACTCAATCTCACTGTTAACCACCCAGCTAATCTTTGTATCATCCACAAACTTACTAATCCTCCCCCACCCTCCCACACATAGTCATCTATGTCGTTTAAATAAATGACAAATAATAGGGGACCCAGCATAGATCCCTGTGGTACGCCACTGGACATTGTGGCTTCCAGTGGCTTCCAGTCACTAAAGCACCCTTCTGTCATCACCCTCTGTCTCCTACAACTAAGCCAATTTTGAATCCACCTCATCAAATTACCCTGTATCCCATGTGCATTTGCCTTCTTTATAAGTCTCCCATGTGGGACCTTGTCAAAGGCTTTGCTGAAATCCATATAAACTACATCAACTGCACTACCCTCACCTACACACCCGGTCACCTCCTCAAAAAATTCAATCAAATTTGTTAGGCATGACCTCCCTCTGACAAAGCTATGCTGACTATCCCTGATCAAACCTTGCCTCTTCAAGTGGAGATAGATTCTCTCCTTCAGAATGTTCTCCAATAGTTTCCCTACCACTGACGTGAGACTCACTGGCCTGTAGTTCCCTGGCTTATCTCTACAGCCCTTCTTAAATAGTGCAACCATATTAGCTGTTCTCTAGTCCTCTGGCACCTCCCCCATGACCAGAAAGGAATTAAAAATTTGGGTCAGAGCCCCTGCAATCTCCTCCCTTGCCTCCCTCAGCAGTCTGGTACACAAATCACCCGGACTTGGAGATTTGTCCACTTTTAAGCCTACCAACACCTCCAATACCTTGGCACCCCCACATCAATTTGCTCAAGAACCTCACAGTCTCTCTCCCTGAGTTCGATACCTTCATCCTCATTCTCTTGGGTGAAGACGGGTGTGAAGTATTCCCTGGTCATTATCACATTGCTGTTTGTGGGAGCATGCTGTGCACAAATTGGCTTCCACGGTCCCTACACAATGACAGTAACAACACTTCAAAAGTACTTTGTTGGCTGTAAAGAGCTTTGGGATATCCTGAGGTTGTGAAATGCGCTGTAAAATTGAAGGCCCTTGGTTTCTACGAGCCAATATTGGTAGGTTGTTTGATCACATCCCAATGAATGTGCCCTCACTCCAGGAGGTACCTGGACCTCGGTTGAGTGTGAAATTTCTGGCTGTTTTTGGTTATAAGCGCTCCTCGAATCAGGAATGCTGAGACTGATTGCAGAAGGCCCTTCAGAGTTGATGTGAAGGCAATGGCTTCACTACAGACTGGGGAAGGAACCCCCCATTATCCTGGTCTGGATGGGGTGAATTCTCATTTTCACCAGGCACCAGCAGATTGGCAGCCCATTGTCTTGGAAACAAACTTCAGCTGGAGTGTAAACCAGGCGGCCATTCCATTCTCACCTGTTTTCTGCCTAGTTCCAATGGCTGTGTACCACATCAAGGAGGAAATGACCCATTGAGCCATGTGGAGTGGGAGGAGGAGCTAAGGAGGAGATTTAAACCCCACACAAGGTATAACAAGTTAAATAAACAATAAAAACAGAATTACCTGGAAAAACTCAGCAGGTCTGGCAGCATCGGCGGAGAAGAAAACAGTTGATGCCTCGAGTCCTCATGACCCTTCAACAGACTGCCACTGCTCTTCAAGAAATGCCTTCCTTGAAGAAGTTTTGTTCGTCTCTGTGACAAGATTTCCATATCTCTCTTTTTCCTTGCTCACCTTCATTGCTTTCCATTTCTCTCCTGGTGTTTGACAAGGTGTTTACTAAAATCCGCTTTCACAGCCATTTCTCCTTTCTCAGTGACTATCTCCGTCTCCGACTTACCCCACGTGGATTTCAACTGAAATTCCACCCCTCATGTTTCGAACCCACCCAGGATTACAGGTATCTCTGGGACATAAAACGTTTCTCGGACTGCTGTTCCCGTCACATTCTGAGATCCACACTCAGTGCCATGTGCTGCCATACGAACACACTCGACCTCTCCCTCCAGCAGCACCGCCGTACCCTCTTTCAAAGCTGTGCGTGCCCCCAGTTTCATTTTATTCTTCGTCTCATCCGACGCCTCAACAAGAAACTTTTTCTCTTTCTCTCAAGTGCTAAGGAACGCAAGCTCCAACAACTCATCGACACCAACACCCATCTAGGACCCTTCACCCCTGCCTGTCCCTCCATCCCCACCTTGTCTTCCAATCCCAGCCCCAGCCGTGTATTCACTATACCCCCTGACCTTCCCCTCTCCGATGCTGAACATTCAGTGCTCAGCAAAGGACTTAGTTTCATACCCTTACGCCCTCACCTCAATGAATTTCGGGCTCGGCACAATGCTGAACTCTTCTTCCGCCGTCTTCGTCTCCGGGCTCACTTCTTTGGGCAGGAGTCCTCTCCCCTTTCAATGGATCCTTTTACCCACCTCCAATATTCTCCCTCCACCTGGACGCCTCCCTCTGGATTCTTACCTTCTCTTGATCTTTTCATTAAGAACTGTCGGCGCGACATTAGTCGTCTCAATTTCTCTGCTCCTCTCACCCATTCTAATCTCTCTCTCTCTGAACTTACTGCACTCAGTTCTGTTGAAGGGTCATGAGGACTCGAGGCGTCAACTCTTTTCTTCTCCGCTGATGCTGCCAGACCAGCTGAGTTTTTCCAGGTAATTCTGTTTTTGTTTTGGATTTCCAGCATCTGCAGTTTTTTTGTTTTTAAATTTCACAATACCCTGATGAACTAGAGGAAGTGTTGATTCATCAAATGCTTTTAGATAAGAAGGAAGATTCACAGTTATATATTACCTTCCATGACCTCGGACAATGAAACACTTTTTGAAATGTAGCCACTGTTGGAATGTCGGAAACATGGCAGCCAATTTGCACTCAGCAAGATCCTATAAGCAAAAATGAGGGAAGATGGTGGTAGTAATGATGTCACTGGTTTAATAATCCAGGGGCCCAGGCTTATGGTCTGGAGACACAGGTTCAAATCCCACCATTGCAGCTATTTGAATTTCACTTATAAATCTGGAATTGAAAACTAGCCTCGTTAATGGTGACCATGAAACTACCATCGACTGTTGTAAAAACCCATCTGGTTCACTAATGTCCTTTAGGGAAGGAAATCTGCTGTCCTTATCTGTCTGACCTACATGTGACTCCAGACCCACAGCAATGTGGTTGGCTCATAAACACCCTCTGAAATAGCCTAGTAAGGCAATTAGGGTTGTGTATCAAATGCTGACCTTACAAGTGATGCCCACATCCCATGAAATAATTGTTTTTTAATAACTGACTGGTTAATCTGCTTTTCAACTGACATTTTTTTTAGTGATTGTTGTTGAGTATATTGGCAAGGACGCAAGAGGCAACTCACCTCCTCTTCTTGAAAATAGTGTCATGGGATCTTTTAGGTCCACTGGAGAGGCCAGGAAGGGCTTTGATTTAACCTCTCATCTGAAAGACAGCACTTCTAACTTAGCAGCACTCCCTTGGTACCGCACTGAGAGTTTCAGCCAGGATTTTGTTCTCAAGCCTCTGAGCTGGGACTTGAACACGCAACCTTCTGACTCAGAGACAAGAATGTTACCCAATGAGCCATGGATGAGATTGATTGCTTTCAGGCAATCAGATTTTTGGGTGGCAGTACTTGAGTAATTTAAGATACGACATGTGTTAAGTTAGCATTGCTTGGGAGGAAGAGGTGACTTTGGACCTATCGTTCTCCACCTCTAGGTGGTTTCCTCCCCATATGTCTGGGTCTGTTGCAGATTAATTCATAGAGATTGATCGCTATGATCAGCCAACAACTCCATTATCAATGCTGAGGATTCTGAGCTTGATGGACCTGGATCTTTTCTCTTTTTGTAATTCTTATGTAACATCTCCAGTAAGAAATATGTTGGTGTCTATTATCAGCAGCTCAGAATTTCAGGAATCTTTCACCATAGCGAGGAAACACTTGGGATCCAACAGAGACTTATACAGAGATTAGGATTTGAGTACAGGAGTAGCGAAGACTTGCTTCAATTATATAGAAGCTTGGTTAAGCCACACCTGGAGTACTGTGTGCGGTTTTGGTCCCCTTATCTTAAGAAGGATATTATTACCATAGAGGAAATGTTCACCAGTCTTGTTCCTGGGATGGCAGGTCTGTCCTATGAAGAGAGAGTGGGAAAAGTGGGCCTGTATTCTCTAGAGTTTTGAAGAATAAGAGGTGATCTCATTGAAACCTACAAAATACTGAAAGGGATAGGCTGGGTAGTTGCAGGTAAGATGTTTCCCTTGGTTGAGAGGTCTAGAACCAGGGAACACAATTTCAAAATAAGGGGGAAGCCCTTTAGGACTAAGATGAAGAGAATTTTTTTACTCAGAGGATTGTGAATCTTTAGAATTCTCTACCTGAGTGGAAGCTCAGTCATTGAGTATGTTTAAACCAGAGACTGACAGATTTCTAAACACCAATGACATAAAGGGATATGTGAATAGTGTGGGGAAAAAGGCATTGAAGTGGATGATCAACCATGATCGTATTGAATGGTGGAGCAGGTTTGATGGGCTGAATGGCCTACTCCTGTACCTATGTTCCAATGTTCTTATTACCCTCAGTTTATGTTTTGATGACCTGAGGAGCCAAAGAGGAAGTTTATTCTATATTTTCCTTGGTTTTCTTTCCTGCTTTTTTATGCTCTCTGAGGCATATGTCTAATTAAACCCTGGGGGTTGAGGCAGTCTTTATATTTTGAAATTATTCAGAGCTTTATTCCCCAAATGTTCTGCTTCTTATTTGCTGATGTGCCATTGCAGCTCTTACTAAATGAGCTCAGGGAATAGGAGAACAGCCTAATTTACAGTGATTCGTCATTAATGGCGTGGAGCCAGGTAAATGTTTACTAACCCCCTGGTGCTAACAGCTGTACCTGTGTAAATGACTGTTTAATGTCCTTGTTAAATTGCCAAGTTCCCATGGAGTAAGCCAAGTTTGGGAATATCTGCCCTGCGTCTGTAACCGATGGAAATATCCAGAGTTGAAGATGTCCACAAAACAATCAGTGGTGGAAAAGAATAAGATTTGATCAGTAATTGACAATGGGCCCCTCATCTGACTCATTGAAGAAACGTCTAGATGCTGTAATGTGGAAATAACACAGAAATGTAGACTAATTATCTAGGGGCCTGGACAAATAATCTAAAAAGGAGTTCAAATCTCACCATGAGAGTTGGATTCAATTCATATAGGATTTAGAAATAAAGATCCAGTATCAGTTTAAGTGACCGTGAAGGTGTCACATTGTCGTAAAAAAAAAACAACCTCATTCACAAATGTCCCTTGAAGGAAGGAAACCTCCCATCTTGACCCAGTCGAGCTTTTTATCTAACTCCAATCCTACAGCCAACATAACCTCTTAACAGTCCTCAGCAGGCCTTGTGAGCAACTCGGTTATTTCAAACCGCCATCTGTAAGGGTTCAAAAAGGGTTCATTCTCAGGGTAACTTGAAAGGTTGATAAATGGCAGCCTTGCCAGCGATGCCCACATTCCAAGAACTAAGGTAAAGACATTGGTTTTCTGTTCTGTGAGTCATCTCATGAACTTGTTAAAACAGCACACGGAACCCCTCTCTCACCTTCACATGGTCCATCCCCAACACTTCCCTTCCCATCCTTGACCTCTCTATCTCCATTTCTGGTGATAGAGTGTTCACCAATATTCATTCATTACAAGCCCTCCGACTCCCACAGCTACCTCCTGTAAGGACTCCATCCCATTCTCTCAGTTCCTCTGCCTCTGTCACATCTATCCTAATGACGCTACCTTCCAAAGCAGCACTTCTGACATGTCTTCCTTTTTCCTTAACCAAGGGATTCTACCTACTGTTGACAGGGCCCTCAACCGTGTTCGACCCATCTCCCACACTTCTGCCCTCACCCATTCCCCTCCCTCCTAGAACCATGACAGGGTCCCCCTTGTCCTCACTTTTCACCCCACCAGCCTCCGCATTCAAAGGATCATCCTCCGCCATTTCCGCTAACTCCAGCATGATGCCACCACCAAACACATCTTCCCCTCATCCTGCCGGTTAGCATTCTGTAGGGACCATTCCCTCTGTGGCACCCTGGTCAACTCCTTCATCACCCCCAATTCCATATCCCCTTCCCACAGCACCTTCTCATGCAATCGCAGAAGGTGGAACATCTGCCCCTTTACCTCTGCCCCCTAACCGTCCAAGGCCCCAGACACTCCTTTCAGGTGAAGCAGCACTTCACTTGCACCTCCTTCAATTTGGTCTACTACATTCGCTGCTCCCAATGTGGTCTCCTCTAACTTGGGGAGACTAAACGCCGACTGGGTGACTGCTTTGTGGAACACCTTCAGTCTGTCCACAAGCACAACCTCCCTGTTGCTTGCCATCTCAACACCACCCTGCTCTCATGCCCACATGTCCGTCCTTGGCCTGCTGCAATGTTCCAGTGAAGCTCAACGCAAACTGGAGGAACAGCACCTCATCTTCCGACTAGGCACTTTACAGCCCTCTGGACTTAATATTGAGTTCAACAACTTCAGACCATGAACTCTCTCCTCTAGCTTGACACCTTTTTTAATCCAATTTTTATTTATTTTTTAAATTTTATTTTATGTTTTTATTTATTTTTTCATTTTTTAAATCCTTTTCCCCAAACCCCCCTCCCCCTACAGGGCCATCTGTCATTTGTTTCAATGTCGTGCTTTCACAGAGCGTTGACCTTTGTTATTAACACCTTCTGCTATCTTACCTTTATGCTACTATCAGCACCTTCTTTACTCTTTATCACTACCATTCACACTCCCTTTGTCTTGTGTCCATGACACCTTTGCCAATCTCTGTTTAGCTGTCACTTATCCCAGACATTCTGTCTTGCTCCACCTGCTCCAACCCCTCTTAAACAGTATAAAACCCATCACATCACATTTCTACTCTTTAGCTCTGAAGAAGAGTCAGAAACATTAACTCTGTTTCTCTCTCCGCAGATGCTGCCAGACCTGCTGAGTTTTACCAGCATTTTCTGTTTTTATTCCAGATTTCCAGCATCCGCAGTATTTTGCCTTTAACATTCAGTACGATGGTGGGGAGGCGGTGGCGTAGTGGTATTGTCACTGGACTAGAAATCCAACTCCTGGTAAGATCCGAGGGGACCAGGGTTCGAATCCCACCACAACAGATGGTGGAGTTTTAATCCAATAAAAACCTGGAAATCAAAGTCCAATAATACTCCTTTAGGGAAGAAGGAAATCTGACATCTGGATGTGGTTGACTCTGAAAGGGCATAGCAAGCCACTCAGTTCTATCGAACTCCTAAAAGGAATGAAACTGAACTCACCACTGGGCATCGACCTGAGCAACAGAACTGACAGTGGCAAAGTCCTCCATGACAAATCCAACCGTCTCATCGGTTTATTCTCGATCATCGGTAAAGTGATGGAAGGGGTCTTCAAAAGTGCTGTCAAGTGGCACTTGCTTAGCAATAACCTGCTCAGTTTGGTTTCTGCCAAGGTCACTCAGCTCCTGATCTCATTACAGCCTTGGTTCAAATCTGGATAAAAGAGCTGAACTTCCGAGGTGAGGTGAGAGTGACTGCCCTTGACTTCAAGGCAGCATTTGACTGAGTGTGGCATCAAGGAGCCCTAGCAAAACTGGAGTCAATGGGAATCAGGGGGAAAACTCTCCGCTGGTTGTCATACCTAGGACAAAGGAAGATGGTTGTGGTTGTTGGAGGTCAATCATTTCAGCTCCAGGACATCACTGCAGGAATTCCTCAGGGTAGCGTCCTCGGCCCAACCACCTTTAGCTGCTTCATCAATGACCTTCCTTCCATCAAAAGGTAAGAAGTGGGGATGTTCGCTGATGATTCCACAATGTTCAGCACCATATACGGCTCCTCAGATACTGAAGCCATCCATATCCAAATGCAGCAAGACCTGGACAATTTCCAGGCTTGGGCTGTCAAGTGTCAAGTAACATTCACGCCAGACAATGGCCATCTCCAGTAAGTGAGAATCTCGCCACCTCCCCTTGGCATTCAATGGCATTACCATCACTGAACCCCTTGCCATCAAAATCCTGGGAGTTGCCACTGACCAAAAACAGCAGGAGCAACTGTATCTGTGGCTCAGTTGAGAGCACTCTTGCCTCTGTCACAAGATTTGAGCGCAAAAACAAAGCTAACACTCCATTGCATCACTTAGCAAGTGCTGTACTGCCTGAGTTACTGTATTTCGGATGACACGTTAAACTGAAACCCCATTTGTCTGCTTGGCTGGATGTAAAAGATCCCATGCCACTATTATGAAGAGTAGCAGCAGAGTTATTCCTGGTGTCCTGGCCAATTTTTACTCCTCAATCAATATCATAGAAAATTATCCGGTCACTGTCCTTTGTTGGAGTTTGTTGTACACAAATTAGCTGCTGCTATGCCTACATTGCAACAGTGACTGCACATCAAAAAGTGCTTCATTGACTGTAAAGTGCTTTGAGATGTTCAGTGGTTGTGTAAAGTGCTATTTATATGTAAGTCTTTCTTTTTTTAATATAAATACTGTGGCCACAAGAGTGGGTGAGAAATTGGGAATTCTGCGGTGAGTAGCTAACTCACTTCCTGACTCCCCAAAGTCTGTCCACCATCTCCAAGACACAGGTCAGAGTGTGATGGAATACTCTCGACTTGCCAGGATGAGAGCAGCTTCAACAACACTCAAGGAGCTTGACACCATCCAAGACAAAGCAGCCTGCTTGATCAGCACCCCATTTACCACCTTAAAAATTCATTCCCTCCACCAGCAGACTGTGCCATCTGCCATCTACCATCTTAGTGTGCACTGTTGCAACTCAGCACCTTCCAAACCAATGACCTCTACCACCTAGGAGGACAAGGGAAACACCATCACATTGGAACACCATCATTCCCTTCAAGTCACACAACGTCCTGACCTGGAACTGTATCGCTGTTCCTTCACTATCACTGGTTCAAAATCCTGAAACCACCTTTCCAAACAGCACTGTGGGATGTACAAATGCCATGTTGACTGCAGTGGTTCAAGAATGCGGCTCACCACCACCTCCTCACAATTAGGGATGGGTAATAAATGCTGGGCTTGCCAGTGTCACTCACATCCCAAGAACAAATTTAAAAAAACATTTTCCTTTCTCTAACCAAAGGAACACAGAGGTTCTGATTGTATCCCCCTTATAATTCAGTGGGGTGCAGTGGTGTGGTGGTATTGTCACTGGACTAGTGATCCAGAGATCCAGGGTAATGCCCTGGGGACCACCTTCCATGGCAGATAGTGGAATTTGAATTCAATAAAAATCTGGAACCGATTGTCGTAAAACCCTTCTGGTTCACTAATGTCCTTTAGGGAAGGAAATCTGCCATCCTTGCCTGGTCTGGCCTAGATGTTACCCCAGATCCACAGCAAAGTGGTTAACTCTTAAATGACCTCTGAAATGGCCTAGCAAGCCACTCAGTTGTACCAAACTGGGTGTACCTACACCGTATGAACTGCAGCGATTCAAGCCACCACCTCCTCAAGGGCAATTAGGGATGGGCAATAAATGCCTAGCCAGTGATGCCCACATCCCATGAATGAATAAAAAAAAATATTTGCAGCCTCCATACCAATGGCCCAGACTGTGAACAGCTAAATCAGCACAGATCATATCTGGACCTTCTCTGGTATGTATAACTCAGTTGCTCGTTAAATAAATTCACTGGACCTATTTATTTCCCGAATTGTTTTGAAATGTTCATGCTCCCATCTTTTAACCTCTTCAGGCATGTCGGCATTCAGCTGCCTCAGCTTTCAAGTGCAAGTTAATGTCTGCACTGCAAAATAATAATTAACAATTAGAAGATGCCCAGTGTGCACACTGTCTTGGTAATTTACCTTGGTGAGAAAAGTAGGCCCAGAAGACCAGCTGTCTGGAGATGCCAATCTTCCAAGTGCCATATCAGCTACTTCCCCATCCTTCAATTAAAACATTAAACTGCCTACATGATAAAGATTGGAATTAAAAGTTAAAGGTTTTTCTTTTCTATATGAAGTGTTTAATGCAATTGGTGTTTCATTTGAACACAGAAACTGGAGTAGCACATTCAGCCCCTGGAGCCTATTCTGAATCTTTGGTCAATTGTACAATGAATGAAGAAGTATCCCAGAATTCATTGCCATGGTGGAAGCCTCCTATATTTTCAATGGAGGCCCTTGACTATGTTGCTGATTATGTGTGGTCATGTGGACGTAGTACAGGACAAAGTGCAAGGTATTCTGGTAAAATTTAAAAATTAGAGTTGGGCTGTGAGTGATTTGAGGACTGGTGAACAGTATTTGCCTGGCTTCACACCCTGTCTACAGATAGTGGCAACCATGTTCAATGTTGTGTACTGTATCTGCATAACATAGGAACAAAGGCAAGAGGAAGTGACATAGGTTTAAGAAATCCATTTTCACCACTCCACCATTGGTGGTCCTGCCTTCAGCTGTCCAAGTTGGCGAATGGGTCATGAGGAATAAAATCACGTTAATCTCGTTATTGTCCTGGCAGTGGGAAGTAACTAATCACAAGATAAACTCCTGGCATTGGATACTGATTGGCTGCGGCAGCTCTGATCAAGTGTGCTGCGACATAACTACGCATCTAGGTGAAAAAGCCAGAGGTTTCCCAGAGTATCTTCTTGGAATGGTAGCAATGGGGGCAGATGTGGATTTAACACCGATGGAAGTCCACTGTGGGCCAGGATTTTCATTATCATACTTTCATATTTATATGATGTATCATATGTTGATCTATAAGATGCAAACTTTAATAAATATATACTGACTGTTAATATGCTGCTTTATTGCTGTCTTGTTTTGTTGGTGTCTAGGGTCATGTTAATTTTTAAGTGTGAAAATGGGTCATTTTGGAAAATAGTTTGAGAAGTTCTAGTCTAGGACTTAAGCTCTGGAATTACCTCCCTAACCCTTTCCACCTCTCTGCCACCCTATGTGGCTTGCTATCAGATTTTGTTTGATGATGAACTATTGAAATACTTTGGGCCGTTTGCCTACATTAATGGTACTTTAATAAATGCAAGTTGTTGTTGTTGAACCTAATGAGGTAACAACAAACTGTGCCATGTTCTAGGCAAATGGCCCAGGGCAGCATACCTCAAAGTGTTGTCTCTCAGCATCCAGCATGGGTACAGCTTCAATAACAGTTAACAAGTACCATATTCAGGACGAAGCAGCCTGCTTGATTGGCAGTTCAACCCCCACAGTAAACATGTGTCCCCTCCACTATGGCTGCCGTGTGTACCATCTACCAGGTCCACTACAGCAACTCACCAAGGCTCCTTTGACAGCAGCTTCCAAACACATGACCTCTACCAACTAGAAAGTCAAGAGCAGCATATGTATGGAAGCACCACTGCCTGCGAGTTCCCCTCAAGGTCACACGCCATCCTGACTTGGAACCATATTGGTCTTCATTCACTGCCACTGGGATAAATCCTGGGAATCCCTCCTTCACAGCACTGCGATTGTATCTTCACCACACAGAATGCAGCATTTCAAGAAGGCAGCTCCCCATTACCTTCCCAAAGGCAACTAGGGTTAGGCAATAAATGCTGGCCTTGTCAGCAACACCCACATCCTATGAATAAATAAAACAAGATTATTCTTTAATGTCAGTAAAAGAGAACATCTGATTATTATCATTTTGCTGTTTGTGGGAGCTTTCTGTGCATAAACTGGCTGCCACGTTTCTGACAGTCCAATAGTGACCACATTTCAAAAATATTTAATTGGTGGTAAAGTTCTTTGTGTTGTCTTGAATTTGTGAATGGTGATTTATAAATGTCAACACTTTTTTCTTTGCATATGGTGGTGGAGAGGGGTATACCAGCTATTACCTAGCTTCCATCCAATATTTGTAGCTGTTTGTGTCTGAATGGGTATGATGGGCACTGGGGGGATGGTAGAGGACAGGGAAGAACAACATTAGATTTTGAGAGTGTATAAAGGGGGCATTAGGACGAAATGAGACTGGCTTAAGTGGAGATGGTGTGGGGAGGTGGGAATTAATTAACAAAAATTTAGAGCCGGAGTCACCCATATTAAATGTACATGGGTATAAATGAAAAACCGTTTGGTTCTCTTTGTGAGTTAATGTTTGTATCTTGGAAACCAACATAAATTATTAACTGTCTCAGTTAGAGAGGGCCCAGATATCTTTCTCCAGTATTGTGTTGCTGGAATTGCAATGAGGACCCACTGGGCAATCCGCAGGAGAGGATGCTGCACCTGGTGAGATTGAGCAAGTTAGTGTCGCATGCATTATATCCCCTGCTGCCACATGTACACATAATTAATGCTCTCCAAGGACGAGTGTCATAGTGTGACTGCTGCTGTTGGTGTACAGTTCATTAACTGATGTGTGTCAGGCACACACCTTGGTCTGTTTATGGTGTGTGAGTAGATTGACAAGGCAGTCAGGAACCTGAGGTGTTTGCGATAAGGTTGAATTCATTAAATTCTTGTCATAATGGTTGCATTTTAAAATGTCCTTCTCTCTCACTCCCCAAGCTCTTTGGAGAGGGCACAGTAGAGACTTTCATAAGAACATAGGGAATAGAAAGAGGAGTAGGTCATACTGCCCATTGAGCAGGAAGGTAGAAGTTTGTAGATGAAAAGAAAGAGGTTTCATTTATATAGAACCTTTCATGATCTTGGCAAGTGCTAAACTGTTTTACAGCACATCACAGAATCACAGAATGTTAATGGCACAGAATGGCCTTTCGGCCCATCGTGTCTGCATCAGATCTCCAAATGAGCAATATGACCTAGTGCCATTACTCTGCCTTTTTCCCCGCACCCCTGCACATTGTTTCTATTCAAATAATCATCTAATGTCTTCTTGAATGCCTCAATTGAACCACCACACTTTCAGGCAGTGCATTCCAAGCTCAAACCGCATGAAAACCGTGTGAAAAAGTTTGTTCTCACGTCACATTTGCTTCTTTTGCAAATCACTTTAAATCTGTGCGCTTTCACTCTTGATCCTTTTACGAGTGGGAACAGCTTCTCCCTATCAAGGCCTAGTAGCATCTGTGGAGAGAGAAACAGAGTTAACATTTCGAGGTCATATGACCCTTCTTCAGAGCTCTGTTTCTCTCACCACAGATGCTGCTAGAACTGCTGAGATTTTCCAGCATTTTCTGTTTTTGTTTTGGATTTTCAGCATCTGCAGTATTTTGCTTTTATTCTCCCTATCTACTCTGTCCAGCTCCCTCATGATTTTGAAGATCTCGATCAAATCTTCTCTTAGCCTTCAGTTCTCCAAAGGGAACAGTCCCAACATCTCCAATCTATCTATGTAACTGAAGTTTCTCAAGCCTGGAACCATTCTTGTAAACCTCTTCTGCACTCTCTCCAATATGTTCACATCCTTCCTATAATGTGGCACCCAGAATTGTACACAATATTCCAGCTGAGGTCTAGCGAGTGTCTTATATAAATTCAGCATAACTTCCTTGCTCTTGTATTCTATGCTACTATTAATAAAGCCCAAGGCACTATATGCTTTATTAACTATTCCCTCCACCTGCCTTGTCACCTTCAATGGTCTATGCACATATACACCCAAGTCTTTCTGCTCTTGCACTCCTTTCAAAACTTCACCTCTTATTTTATATTGTCTGTCCATGTTCTTCCTACCAAAATGCATCACCTCACATTTCTCTGCATTGAACTTCATCTGCCACCTATCTGCCCACTCCTCCAACTTGTCCATGTCCTTTTGAAGTTGTAAACTGCCCTCCTCAGAGTTTCTAACACTCCTAATCTTTGTATCATCCACAAACTTTGAAATTGTCCCCTGCACACCAACATCTGTATCATTAATATATATCAGGAAAAGCAAGGGTTCCAATACACTGGGGAACTCAATTACAAACCTTCCTCCAGCCAAAAAAAAATCCATTGACCATTACTGTCTGCTTTCTATTTTTCAGCCAATTTTGTATCTACATTGCTATTGCCCCTTTTATTCCATGAGCAATAACTTTTCACACAAGTCTGTTATGTGGCACTGTATCAAATGCCTTTTGAAAGTCCATGTACACCACATCAACAGCATAACACTCATTGACATTTTCAGTTGCCTCTTCAAAAAAACTCCAGCAAGTTAGTTAAACATAATTTCCCCTTTAGAAATCCATGCTGGCTCTTCCTTATTATCCCATATTTTACTATGTGACTACTAATTCTATCCTGAATAATTGTTTCTAGAATCTTGCCTACCACTGAAGTACATTTTGAAGTGTTGTATTGTGGGAAAGCAATAGCAAGTTTCAGGCAGCAAGAACACACAAACACCAATGAGATAATTACCAGATAAGCTGTTTTAATGACATTGATTGAGGGATGAGTGATGGTAGGACACTGGGGAGAATTATTCTGCTCTTCAAAATAGTATAATGGGATCTTTTACCTCCATCAGAAAGGGCCTTAGTTTAACATCTCATGTGAAAGACACACCTTGAACAGTGAAGAAATGGAGTGTAAGTTCAGGTTATTTGCTTATACCTGTGGGATGGAACCTGAGCACACAACCTTCTGATTCATTGATATATACTGATATTCAGTGCTATATACAGTTGACTCATCAACTTCTCACTTATCTCCCTAATGTTTGTGGGAGATTGTTGTACGTAAGTTGGATGTTACAATTGTCTGAAAAGCAACAGTGACTGAACTTAAAAGTAATTAGTTGGCTTTACAGTGCTTTTGAATATCCCGTGATTTCATACATTGTTTTCGTTCAATACATGCAACAGAAACATCAAGAAGAACGAGACCCATGGTTCTCATATAAATTAGCCCCATTTCTTCCTTTTCCAAATATTGTCCATATCCAGAGTCATCATCCAAAGACACGGGGTTGGGTTTCACATATACACTATTGACACTCAATTCTATTTCACACAATGGGTTTTTCAGTCCTCCATTCCTTCTGTGTTGCCAGACTTCTTGTTTGACACCCAGTCTTGGATAATTTTCAATTTCTTCCCGGTAAACATTGGGAAGACTGAAGCCTTCGACCCCCATGATAGTCTCCTTATCCTCTCCGTCTATTGCATCCACCTGTTGGCAAACTCTAAGTCCTGTTTAGATAGAAAAGAAAGAAAAGCTTTCACTTATATGGAGTCTTTCATGACCTTGGGAAGTCCCAAAGTGCTTTATAGTACTTTTGAAGTATAGTCACTGTTCCAATGTAGGAAACATAGCAACCAATTTTTGCATAGCAAGCTCCCACAAATAGCAAATAATCCGGTTTTGTAACATTGATTAAGGGATAAGTATTAGCAAGTTAGCGAGCAACATCAGGCTATGATCCCTATAGCCCCCCAGGCTAAAATAAACTACATTTTCTAGCGAGTATCTCTCCATCTCTTCGTATTTCCTTTCGTTTCCCTTTCTCTCCTTTCCCTTACCTCCAGTTACCGACTAGTGAGTAAGCACAAACCTTTTTGCCCTTAACGCTGTGAGCGGCAACTTTGAGACTGACATTACTGTAATGCACATGGGCAATGAGCGTCGCTATCTCGCCGGTGCACGTGGGCACTTGAAGTGGCCAGGTTCTGAGGGAAGAACTATCAACGTTCAGGAAAGAATGAGGCATGAGAAATTGCTCAGTCTTCATTCCATCCGGAGTTACAGCCCGACCCCAGGCAGGAAAGGTCGTGTAAGAATCGCTCCAGCCATTTAGTTGTCAATGTCTAAACAGTAATGTTGTTCCACATATCTCGACCTATAAATATAGCAGTGGTTGCACTTTTGAAAGATAGTTTTTCGGTGCGTTGAGTCTAACTTAGGCAGAACTAACATTAATATTGAAAAACTACAATTACAATTAGAAACTTCCTTCAGTACAGATCTTTGGCTGGTTACGATCTGAATCCTGCGTGGAAAGCAGGAAGGACTATTGTTTAAGGGACAGGTTTAGAAACAAATATTTTACTGCAAAGTAAACGGCAACAGTTGCTTTCCGATTCCACACTACAAAGTAGAGATTCCCCACCCTCACCTCATTATCTGGCAACGTCTCCATTTCCTAACCAGCCCCGCCCCTTTCTCTCCAAATCGACACCGCAATCGGATTAATAGCAATTTGAAAAAAATCAAGTATCCAGGGATGGAGATTAGATCCGTCTCAGGACACGCAGCGTGAATTGGAGGTCATTTTTGCAGGCAATTGTTGGAAGAGCACACAAATGCCAGAGAGGGAGAGATAGAGAGAGGAATAGGGTGCTTTCTAGAACTTTAAACAAGTGACGGCCCGAGCAGCGACTCCTAAATCTTGGCCACACGTTTGGTGTGTATTTCTGCAAGTTAAAAGGCGCTAATATTGACCAGAACGGCCATGGTAGGTCCTATCCATGGTGCTGAAATTTGGATTCTGCTGTTCGCGGTGCTGAAATCAGAAACACCGATCAACACTCCCGTTGGAAATGCACGTTTTACCTCGACAGCTCATGAGGAATACTCTCTACTAATAAGTAAAGCGTGGAAGATGATGGATTAACCTTGGAGACAACATAGATTTTCCTTTCTCTCGTTTCAGTGGAGGAACTTAATCGGATAAAGAGCAACCGGTTTCAAAATTAGAAGCAAAAAGTATATGTTGACCGTTAAGATGATGTTAATTGTGTTAATAGTCGCTAGGGAATCATTAAGGAGGTTGAGAGGATTCTAATTCTATCGTTTTTTTAATGGGTTTTTTTTCTAACCACGGCTAAACCCGGGGCAAGTACAAGCCCTACCCAAGAAAAGTGCGAGGCCAACAAACTAGAAACTGCGCGCCAATCCATCATTTATATTACCTTGGTAAGTGGAACTGGAAGAACATTTCATAGTCTTTGTAACACAATGTAAATTGTATTGTTTAGGCAAAGATCTAGTCAATGTGTCCTAGTCATGTTTAAAGTTAGTTAGTAAGAATATGTCGAATGCTCCAATCAACTGAGCTGACATATCTTCACTAATAACTATATTTCACCTATAATTGTATTTGCCTAGATTTATGAATTTTATTGCATTTGCTGTATTTTCCCATCGACCATTCAAATGCCTGGACAAATAGCTACAGCCCAGAGTGGAGCAAAAAGTATGACTTTATTAAAAACGTCTAAATATGACACACCAGTTTCATCATAAAAACTGGAATATTTGTGTCAGAGGCATAGGGTTCCTGTGCAACGTTTAAATGAAAGCTTTCAAATATATTACAGATCGAAAAGTCTATACTTAATAGATTCTGATTATATGAGCTAAGATATTAGTGTCTTGTTGGCAGGTTTAGGATGAGCTGAGCTAATAGGTTTGACCTAGGTAATCTATATTGGAATTAAGGATGCCCCTGTCCCCTGTCCCAGTATACAACTTCCCCTTCACATTTTTGGTCAACAGTGTAATTGCAAAATCTCTATGCTCACTTGGATTTTGTGATGTGTATTCCTTTTACTAAAAGCATAAAATCACTTTTTGGGGGAATACACACATATATATATATATATATATATAATATACCTGCTGATTCTAATGTCTTCAAGGTCATTTAACATCCGTGCATAAATGTATGTGTATATATTATATATACATTTAAAATCCAACTTTATCCAGATCAATGTGTCTTGTTTCTGCTTCAATTGCTCTGAACTGATTCACATTGGCCAAAGTTATTTTTAATTAATTTTGTCTGTCCTTCTCTTTCAGTTGTATCATTTTTTCCCCTCCATTCATTCATTCTTCTGAATTGACTATTTGGCTAAAAGTCAAAATTTAGAGGGATTAAACATAATTTGGATTCCTTAACATCAGTTTCATGCCTTGAAATTTATAAGTTTTGCTGAAGTCCTCCAGAAATCATGGCAGTTGTGGACCAGAATTGGGAAAATTGAGCACCCTTTTCTATTTACCCATTATTAATCAAGCAGTGTGGTGTATCATTATCAAGCATCATGTCAGATGATGTTTGAAAAGGAATCATTTGATTATACAAAAAAAATCCCTGATAGTTCATACCCACATATAGTTTAATTTGGAAAGACAATGTTGAGTTTTGAAATGATTCAGTCTTTCGTACTGTAAAATGAGGGATTTCTTACCAAAAAAATCAGTTGAGGGTTGGGGGGGGGGGGGGGGGGGGGGGGGGGGGAGGGGGGGGGGGGGGAGGTGGGGGAGAGAATGGGAGGGGGGTGTGGGGTGGTGGGGGGGGCGTTGGTGGGGGGGCTGTTGTTTGTGGGGGGGGTGCAATTGAAAATTTCAACACTGATATTGGTAGATTATTGTTAGGTACGTGTATTAAGAGATGGAGCAAGGCAGAAATGTGGATTTAAGCTCAGATCAGCTATGATCTAGTTGAATGGTGGAACAGGCTTGAGAAGCTAAATGGCCTACAGCTGTTCCTATGTAACAATATGGTAATATCAGGTATAATGATATTGAGTACATCTTTTATGATTCAAATATGTTACTCATTTCTTCAGGGACAGAGGTCACTATTATTCGTGAATGAATCCTACCTGTTCAGGACTTGGCTCTAAATGCTCTCAGGAAAATGCTGAGCATCTGTTGGACATTAAGAGGCTATCTGTTGGAGTTCACTAATCACCCTCGATGTTTCCACCCACCAAAGCAAAGGTTTTTTATGAAGTTAAAATTTTTCCCATCATTATGGTGGCTGCTTCTGGGGACATTAATCTTTCCAAATCATACGCGCACTTTAGCTTTCAAGATCGGAGTCGTTGGACCATGGAACTGTGACCCCAATTTTTCCAAAGCTCTTCCCAGTATGGCTGCCAAGTTGGCAGTTGATAGAATCAACCAGGGTGGTTCCTTATACAACAGACACAAGCTTGAATATGTAGTGCTTCAAGATGATTGTCAGACTTCAAAGGCACTCAGTGATTTTGTGGAGTTTGAGAAACGTGCATCTGTATTTTTGGGTCCAGTGAACCCAGGCTATTGTGAGGCAGCTTCACTGATGGGCAAGAACTGGAATAAGGGAATATTTTCATGGGCTTGTGTTAACTTTCAGCTTGATAATGCCAACAGCCACCCTACATTTGTGAGGACCTTGCTACCACCTGTCAGAGTTTTGTATTGTGTGATGAAACATTTTCTCTGGGCTCATATTGGTATAATATCTTCAAATGAAAATATCTGGGTAGACACGGCCAACAAAGTAGCCAATGCTCTCAGATACAATGGACTTCCAATTGGCATTGTCACCTCGATGGGATTCACAGATGAGGATATTGTGAAAACCTTAACGAAGATTAGAAATGTTCCTGACCTTCGAAGTAAGTTTGCTTAGAACATAAAGTGCTCTCATTGTATGTTGACATTGATAAATCAAGGTAATCCATGACAGGGTACAAACTATGCTTCTTCAATTAGCTCAAGTCCCAGCTAATAATAGACAGCTCATCAGTTCAAATTAATGGGTGTAAAACATACACTTATGTATAATGAAATTGCTGCAAAAAGACATGTTGAAGCTTTTCATTCTGCATTCATCAGGACACCACAAGAATACCAATGCAAGGGGAAAATGTCAAGTTATACTGCATACATACAGTATTAATACATACCTGTATATATACAGCATAAATTGTTGTTTTCCCCTTATATTGGTATTCTTGCAAAATGCCCTGATGAGTGCAAGATGAAAAGTTTTGACATATCTCTTTTATCGGCAATACCCAAATTCTCTACAACCAAATGCCTATTTATAATGAAATTGATTATCATAAGAAGCTTTACACCATCCAGGATTGGGCAGCCTGCTTAATTGGCACCACATTCACAAACACTCACTCCCTCCACCACCGACGCACAGTAGCAGCAGTATGTACCATCTACAAGACGCACTGCAAGAATTCACCAAGGCTCCTTAGATAGCACCTTCCAAACCCACAACCGCTATCATCTAGAAGAACAAGGGCAGCAGGTGCATGGGAACACCACCACCTGAAATTTTCCCTCCAAGTCACTCACCATCCTGACCTGGAAATATTTCACCATTCCTTCACTGTCGCTAGGTCAAAATCCTGGAACTCCCTTCTTAACAGCACTGTGGGTGTACCTACACCGCATGGACTACAGTGGTTCAAGAAGGCAGCTTATCATCACCTTCTTGAGGGCAACTAGGGATGGGCAATAAATGCTGGCCCAGCCAGTGAAGCTCACATATTGTGAATTAATGAAAAAAGCATGGTTAATTGTTTCAAATGCTCAAAGGGATGCACATACATACTTTCCCACCTGCGCATCCACACACGTATAGACACAGGCATACAGACAGAAATAAACTTGCAGCAATCAGGAAGCAGAGGGTGATGGTTGAAGGGTGTTTTTGTGACTGGATGCCTGTGTCCAGTGGGGTTCCACAGGAATCGGTGTTGGGTCCCTTGATGTTTGTGGCATATATAAACGATTTAGACTTGAATGTAGGAGGGTTGATCAGTAAGTTTGTGGATGACACAAAAATTGGTGGGGTGGTAAATAGTGAGAAGGATCACCTTAGATTACAGGAGGATATAGACAGTCTGGTCAGATGGGCTTATCAGTGGCAAATGGAATTTAATCTGGATAAGTGTGAGGTGATGCACTTGGGCCGGACAAACAAATCCTGGGAATACATGATGAATGGTAGGACCCTGGGAAGTACCAAGGATCAGAGGGACCTTGGTGTGCATGTCCACTGGTCCCTTAAGGTAGCGGAACAGGTAGATAAGGTGGTTAAGAAGGCATATGGGATACTTGCCTTTATTAGCCGAGGCATAGATATAAGAGCAGGAAGGTTATGCTGGAACTGTATAAAATGCTGGTTAGGACACGGCTAGAATATTGCATGCAGCTCTGGAATCCACATTATAGGAAGGATGTGATTGCACTAGAGAGAATGCAGGGGAAATTTACCAGGATGTTGCCTGGGCTGGAGAGTTTTAGTTATGAGGATAGATTGGGGTTATTTTCCCTGGAGCAGAGGAGATTGAGGGGGGACCTGATTGAGGTGTATAAAATTATGAGGGGTAGACAGGAAGGAACTTTTCTCCTTGGTGGAGGGTTCAATAAACAGGGGGCATAGATTTAAGGTAAGGGGCAGGAGGTTTAGAGGGGATGTGAGGAAGAATTTTTTCACCCAGATGGTGGTGAGAATCTGGAACTCACTGCCTGAAAGGGTGGTAGAGGCAGAAACCCTCATAACATTTAAGAAGTTTTTGGATGTGCGCTTGCGATGCCATGGAATACAAGGCTTATGGACCTAGTGCTGGAAAATGGGATTAGAATAGTTTGGTACTTGCTTGACCAACACAGACCCAATGGCCTGAAGGGCCTTTTTCCGTGCTTTAGACCTCCATGACTCTATAACAATCCTCATGTAGATCTGAAAGTAGACTTCTAAGTAGTCACAAAGGATATCTGCCTAAACATCAAATATATTAATGCAGCCCTTTTATTAAATAGGTTTTGGCTTTAGTCCTCATTCTCAATTCATCAGATGGGATTGTTTAAGCTTAAGAACACTAGAACTGGAGCAAGGATAGACCACAAGGTGCACCTGCTCCACCATTCAAAAGGATCATGGCTGATCTTGGGCTTCAACTCCATTTTCCTGCCCACTCCCCATATCCCTTAATTCCCTGAGAGACCAAAAATCTGATATATATCTATATCTACTAGCTGCCTTCTATCTACCCTACTTGTTATGTCTCAAAAAACTCCAATAAAGTTGTCAAAGACAATTTCCCTTCAGTAAAACCATGTTAATTAGTTCTAATCATATTAAGCTTTTCTAAGTGCATTGTTCAGTCTTCCTAAATAATAGATTCCAGCCTTAAATGTATTTAATGATGGACCCTCCACAACCCTCTGGGATCGAGAATGCCAAAGACCCACTAGCCTTTGAGTGAAGTCATTTCTCCTCATCTCTGTCCTAAATGATCCAGCCCTCATCCTGAGGCTGTGCCCCTCTGTGCTTTGTATTTGCCAGCTGATGGAAACAATCTCTCAGCATCCACCCTATCAAGCCCTCTCAGAATTTTATAGGTTTCAATTAGATCGCCTCTCATTCTTCTAAACTCCAGAGAGTACAAGCCCAATTTGCTCAGCCTCTTATCATAAGACAAGCCCCTCATCCCAGGTGCCAACTTAGTGAACCTTCACTGTACTGCCTCCAATACAGGTACATCCTTTCTTAAATGTGAAGACCAAATCTGCACACAGTACTCCAGATGCCCTCTCACCAAAATACTGTACAATTGTAGCAAGACTTCTTTATTCTTATACTCCAACCCCCTTGTAATAAAGGCCAATGTGCCATTTGCCTTCCCAATTGCTTGCTGCACCTGCAGGCTAACTTTCTGTGTTCCTTGTACAAGCACACCCAAGTCTCTTTGAACATCAACAATCACAAGTTTCTCGCCTTTTAAAAAATATTCTGCTTTTTACTCTTATATCCAAAGTGAATAACTTCACACTTCCTTGTATTATACTCCATGTGCCATCATGTTGCTCACTCACTTAGCCTGTCTATATCTCTTTATCAGCCTCTCTATGTCCTCTTTGTACCTTACCTTTCCGCCTAGCTTGGAATCATCAGTAAACTTAGCAACATAATTCTCTGGGTGGAATTTTCTGTGTCTGCTGGGGTCAGGCATTCTCAGCGGTGTGAGGGGGCAATATGACGAGAAGGCCAAAATTTGGTTTTACGATGTTGTGAAACCAATTTGCAATCATCCGTTCAGCCCGTCGATGGCGGGTTGCGTTTCCCACCATCGGATGTTAGAAACCTCACTGTAATACATCTGCATATCATTATAAGGCCAGCCCACCAGAATGATTCTCCTGTACCCCCTCCACCACCCCCCAGCTGGATATAAGGCCTGCCCTGCGGTTGAAGGTAGTGCGCAAGCATGTGCGGGGGTTGGGAAGGAGGGAAGTGGCTATGCATTTGGGAAATCTTGAATTAAATGACCATTCCTCTGCAGCTGAGACAGTTCAGATGCAGCCACATTAACATGTGTGGGGTCAGGCCTCTAGCCTATCTGCCCACTCAAGCTGTGTGCCAGTGGCGCCCTCCTCGAACTGTGGAGCTGGAGCTGCTGAGGTGACAGGAAGAGGGGTTTCAGATGGGCCGGACACTCCCAGATTCACCTGGATGGATGGTGTCCGTTGGAACACCTGCAGAAGTAGGCCATTTGGCCCATCAAGTTTGCTCCGCTATTCAATGAGCTCATGGCTGATCTGATAATCCTCAACTTAACTTTCTTGCCTTTTCCCCATAACCCTTGATTCTCTTACTGATTAAAAACCTATCCATCTCATCCTTGAATATACTGAATGACCCAGCCTCTACAGCCCTCTGCGGTAAAGAATTCCACAGATTCACCATCCTCTGGGAGAAGAAATTCCTCCTCATCTCTGTCTTAAATAGCCGGCTCCTTACTCTGAGATTATGCCCCCTGGTCCCAGATTCTCCCACAAGGGGAAACAACCTCTCAGCATCTACCCTGTCAAGCCCCCTAAGAATTGTATATGTTTCAATAAGGTCGCCTCTCATTCTTCTAAACTCCAATGAGTACAAGCCCAACCTACTCAATCTCTCCTTATAAGAAAATCCCTCCATAACAGGATCAACCTAGTGAACCTTCTCTGGACTGCCTCCAATGCCAGTATATCTTTCCTTAGATTTTTGCCCTTGACAAGGCCTTTAATTAATAGCAGGTGTGTGTTGCGCTGCATAGCGTGCCTGCCGACCGAAACATCGTGATGCCGCGCGCTGTCGTGCAGGCTCTGTCTCTGTCTGAAAGGGCAGTGGAGGCAAAAACTCTCAACTCATTTAAAAGGTGTCTGGACATGCACCTCAAGTGCTGTAACCTGCAGGGCTACGGACCGAATGCTGGAAAGTGGGTTTAGGCCTGGTGGTTCATTTTTGGTAGACATGATAGACCAAGTGACTCCTTTCTGTGCCATAGACTTTCTATGATTCTATGAATCACCTTAAATCAGTGTCCTCTGGTTCTTGATCCTTCTGCCAAAGGGAACAGTCTCTCCCTGTGGACTCTATACAGACTCATGATTTTGAACACCTTTATCAAATCTCCCCTTAATCTTCACATTCCCAAGGAGAACAGTTCCAGCTTCTCCAATCTATAGATGTAACTGAAGTTCCTCATCCCTGGAATCATTCTCATGAATTTTTTCTGCACCGTCTCTAATGCCTTCCCAATTCTTCCTAAAGTTTGTTGACCAGAACTGGACACGAAACTTGGGTTGACACTGAACTAGTATTTTGTGCAGGTTCATCATAACATCCTTGCTTTTAAGCTCTATGCACTTATATTTTGGTATATTTTGTGTTTCATGAATAGACTATTGTACATGAGAGGGGTGATGCCATTGCTGTAGGGCCTTGTGTGGGTAGACTATTCTTGAGGTAGCCATGAATGGCCTGATTTCAAAAGCCAGTGTTGCCCATTCTGGGGAACAGACTGGGATGTAGAACAACCTTAAAACAATCAACTCCAGAGAAATATGAAGCAAAAAATATTTGTTTTTGTTTCAAAGGTTTCTGTGTAATAACGTGTGAGATGTTGATGCCAGCCTGTGGTTACATCAATATTGGGAATATGGGCAAGTTGTCAGATCAGTCTCCCCTCTCCCACACAAATGGGATAATTCTGACTTTGGGTGATAGTTTGTAACAGCACTATCACTGGTTATACATTGAATTCAATAGAAATGAGAATTGGTAGAGATGTACAACAGGTTTCACATATGTGCATGGAATCAAAATTGTCCAAGGTGGGTTCCTGAAATCCCTATCTCAGTCCAGGCAGGCCCTGAGAAAAGATAGGAGGGAAGAATCAAAGGCTAAATTGTTTCATGGCACTTAAGGGTACTTCCTGAAAGCAAGTGGGAGCTGGAGAAAAAATTACAATTGAATTGTTTTATTATGGTTTTTGTACCAACACGCAAATCATAGCATGTTCCACTATGGAAACAGTCCATTCTGCCCATCAATTTTGTGCTGGTTCCTGTACATGAGCCTTTTAGATTAATCCCATTCTCCTACTTGCTTTCCATACCCTTTAATAATTCTTTTTTCCAACATCATAATAGTAACTACACTTCAAAAGTATTTTATTAGCGGTAAACAATAGGGGGAGACGGCAGCGGTGGTAATTTCACTGAGCTAGTGGGGCAAGGGTTCAAATCCCATCACGGCAGCTGGTGGAATTTGAATTCAATTAATAAAATCTGGAATTAAAAGCTTATATCATTTGTAAAAACCCATCTGGTTCATTAACGTCCTTTAGAGAAGGAAATTAGCTATCATTATCTTATCTGGTTTACATGTGGCTCCAGGTCACCAGCAATGTGGTAGACTCTTAACTGCCTTCTGAAATAGCCTAGCAAGCCACTCAGTTCATGGGCAATTAGGGATGGGTAATAAATGCTGGCCTTGCCAGTGACGTCTGCATTGCGTGAAAGAATGAAAAAACACAGCTTTGGGATACTGGGTAGTCCATTTCCTTTAAGAGCAATTTATTGACTTTGCTTCGACGGATGGGAGGTTTAGATAGAGTGGATACAGAAAAATGTTTTGTTTTGTGTGGAAGAGCATAACTAGAAGCCATCAATAGAAGATAGTCACCAAGAAATCCAATCGGGAATTCAGGAGTAACTTCTTTACCCAAAGAATGGTGAGAATATGGAACCCGCTAGCACAGAGAGTGGTTGAAGTGAACAGTATAGATGCATTCAAGGGGAACCTAGACAAGTACTTGATGGGTAATAGAGGGCGAGGATGGTAGATTTAGATGAGATAAAATGGGAGGAGGCTTGAATGGAGCATAAACTGCGTCGTGAACTAATTGTGTTGAATGACCAGATTCTGTGCCATATGTTTTATGTAGTCCTAATCTCTAGTTGAGAAGGAACTAGGATATAGGATTTGCTAGATGAAAAATGGACAAGGTCCACCTAAATCCCCTTATTTATGAGACATGGGCATCACTGGCAAGACCAGCACTTATTGCCCATGCTCAACCACATTGCTATGGGGTCTGGAGTCATATGTAGGCCAGACCTGGTAAGGACAGCAGATTTCCTTCTCTAAAGGACATTAGTGAACCAGATGGGCTTTTACAACCATTAACAATGGTTTCATGGTCATCATTAGACTTTTAATCCCAGATTTTGTGGTGGGATTCAAACCCGGGTCCCTAGAGCATTACCCTGGGTCTCTGGGTTACCAGTTCAGTGACAATACTTCCCCTTTCTACCATTGTGATAGTCATATCTTATAACATGAATGGATCATTAACTAATCACGGCAATCAATCTCTATTGATCAGCCTATAACAGAACTAAAACATAAGGGGAGAAAAACCCTGGTGTTGGAGAGCTTTCGGAACCGTAGATTCAAAGTTATCTTCTTCCTCCCAAGCACGATATGCTCGCCACGCATGATGTCTCAAATTACTTTTGTATTCTATACCAAAATGTTATTTTCTAAATAGAGTTGAGTTTATTGTGTTGAATGGTCAATTCCTCTGCTTAGTCAGTTGATTTAACCACAAGAACATAGAGATGTACAAGATGGCGAGATTGGGTACACCAGCTCAAGAGACCTCCTATTGTTCTTCTCGTACACCTCTGTGTTCATGGCTGAGCATTAATCAAGTGGATTGCCAAACCTTTGCTGAACCAAACAGCAGAACGAAAATCAGGCAGGGTCTAGCGAGGGTGGCTGGCCCAACCCACCAGATGACCAGTAATGGGGTTGCAGAATAACATTTGACTCTTTAACCCTTGTACTGCTTATTCATTTCTATCAGCTGCTGAGTACATTCAATGAACCCCTCCAATTCTAATGCCTCCATGCTCGGTCTGTTGCCCCATCCTGCTTGGTGAAAGAAATTAACCTTAAACTTGTCTGGTCATCTACCCCTATCTGAGCTTTAGCTTTGTGGTCACCTCTGGTTACAGCACAAAGTTAGGTCAAATAATGGGTGGAATCATCCCAGAATTTCACAAAGTGCAGTAAGCGGGCAGGAAAAAGAGTGTTTTACCCGTTGGCTGCAATGATGGCTTTTCGCACCTTATCATCCCATTCCGGGCCGTCCCGCCTCATTAATAATACATTTCCAGGAAACGTGCCACATTGCTGGTGGGACAGCCTCTGATTTGCCCTCCCTGCCATCATCTCAGGCCTTCAGTAATCTGGGTGCCATATTTAAAGGGTGACCTTGCACAGAGCTGGCTCTCTCCAAGGGATTGAAAGCTGCTGGAAAGTCATGGCTATCAAAGGAAGGAAACATGTTGCCCCCCAGATATAGTGATGCCTCCCTCGGGTGCCTGCTGGACACTGTGGAGGCCTGTCGTGAAGTCCTCACCCCTCGCTCTGGGGTGAAGACAGCAAGCAAGGTCACCAAACTAACATGGGAGGTGGTGGCAGCAGTAGTCAGTGCCAATGGCCTGCAAAAGAGGACAGCCACCCAGTGTCAAAAGAGGATGAATGATCTCCTCCATTGTGCCAGGGTAAGTCAGTCTTCTCATCACTCTCAACTTACACATTCACAAACCCATCGCACATGCACATGGATCTCATTCGCTGCCAGTTCAAGGGATGTCACCAACACCTGCACCTGCCCTACGGATTGTGTCCTCATCCCATCCATGGCACCACTCACCACCCACACGTGCCAGGCACCCTTCTCATCTGGCCTGGCAGGCATCCTGCTTACACTCTCTCCATCTGTATCCATGCAGGACAAGCTGGCACACAATAAAAGGGAGGGGTCGCAGACCGGTGGAGGAATGCCTGAAATCAAGGTCCTCATAGACTTTCAAAATAGAGTCATCCAGCTGGCCGGTGAGGATCTGGACTGTTCCTGTGCTGACGGTGAGGTTGGCGGGCTCAACCAAGTGACGATCCAGCAGTGCAACATCCATCAGACAACCATTCTGTGAGTGAGTTCCCCTGTTCTTCAGTCCCCTGCCAGGCACTAATTATCCCTCCTTCCTTTTGCAGGCATATCTGGGAAGCAGCTGAGGGGGTCCATGAGCCAGGTCCTTGACTCAACCCCCAAAGACACCTTGGAAGAAGAATCTGATGACGGTCTAATTGAAGACCAGTCACTGCGCTCACCCACGCCCTCCACCAGCGCAGAGACACACACCTCGGTGGGACAAAGCTTTACAGTACCCTAGGGTTCACAATCTGGTGAGCACATTGCACTGTCTGATCCACAGCAGGCGGCAACAGGGACTTCCCAGGTGTCTGGCACTCGGAGGACTGCTGGGGCCAGAAATCTGCTGAGCCTGAGTCAGGTGACACAGTCATACCTCAGCTACTGGAGCTGCAAAGGCAAGCTCAGGAACATCAGGAAGGGGTATCTGCTGCACTCCTCAGATTGCAAGGCACGATGGAGGAGTCCGTCTGCCTTCACTCTGAGGTGATAGTGCTGGCATGCCAATGTACCAAAGTCAACACTGGTAGGATGGCGGACGCCATGGACACCTTGATCCAGTCCTTCACTGCTGCACAGGCTGAACTCCATCACTGATGCCATAGTTGGCCTCCAACAGTGTCACCATGAGAGGGGTGTGGGGCAGCTCGATCTCACTCCAGTTTTCCCTGCTCCTCAATAAATCAGCCAGGGGCCCTTGGGCACCCATAGGGAGGAGGACCAGCAGCTCATCACCCCGGTGACTCTGGGAATGCCCAGCCTATCTGAATCCTCTCTTCCTGTGACCCCAGCAGCTCCAGCTCCACAGGCTGAGGAGGGTGCCACTGCCACACAACAGGAACCCGAAAGCAGGCCGGGACCCTCCAGGTCTCGGCCCTCCAGAGGACGCCCATCAAGGTCATCACAGACAAGGCATAGCAGTCAACAGGCTGACTCCGCCTCCGCCTCCACTGTGGACAGTGCTGGGTCACCAAGACATAGCGGCAGTATTAGGGAGGTTCAGAAGATGTAGCTCTTTTAAAAGCCAACCAAATAAACCAAATGAACAAAATGAGGGATAAAGTAAACACAGCCCCTGAGTTAGGGTCACTGCAAAACCAAAGACAAAATTTAAAGGAGACTTACAACATCAAACCAAAATGTGATTAAGAGGGTGGATAAAGCACCCCAATCCCCGTGGTGCCCACCGGGCATTGAAGGCCTTGACGGTACCGGCAGACACCGTGTGCTCCCTCTCCAGGGACACCCGGCTGTGAGCGTAACCGCGGAAGAGGGCCAAACAGTCAGGTGGGACGACCCCCTCGATCGCCGCTCCCTGGACCTGTTAATGGCTAACTTGGCCAAGCCAAGAGCAGGTTCACAAGGGGGCCCTCCTCCTTCCTGGCCCCCCTCCTCACCGGGTGTCCATAGATCAGGAGCGTGGGAAGAAGATGTAACTCTTTTGAGTTCAAACAATTAAACTAAATTAACAAAATGAAGGACAAATTAAGCACAGCCCCTAATTCAGGTCAGCTGTAAAGCCAAGGACGAAGTTTAAAGGAAACTTACAAACTTTAAACCAAAATGTGATTAAGGGGATCAATAAAACACCCCAGTCCCCGCGGTGCCCACTGAGCACAGAAGGCCTCGAGAGTGCCGGCAGACACCGTGTGCTCCCTCTCCAGGGACACCCAGCCGCGAACGTAGCCGCGGAAGAGGGACAAACAATCCGGCGGGACTCCCTCGTCGATCGCCCGCTGCCTGGACCTGTTAATGGCTAACTTGGCCAAGCCAAGAGCAGGTTCACAAGGGGGCCCTCCTCCTTCCTGGCCCCACTCCTCACCGGGTGTCCATAGATCAGGAGCGTGGGAAGAAGATGTAGTTGCGTGGCTGTTAATCACTTAATAATCACTACTGTAAAATAACTCCCAAGAATGTCTCCTTACCTATGGCTCCTTGTTATGATGAGCAGTGTTACTGTCACTCAGATGTGGTTCCTGCACAAGATAAAGGCAAATGTCTCAGTCCAGGGCCTCTTCCCTGATCACTGTGTAACCTTCCGAGCAAAGTGATGGTCCAGCCTCACACTCACTGGACACATTATAGATGCAGCTCGATGGTGCTTGTCATTGCTGCCAGAACGTCGTGGGCAGGTGTCACAGAGTTCCGTCATTCTCTCTGTGTGCTCTCAGCACCTTTAAGGTGGAGCTGGCCCCCATCTCTTCCGCATCTGTGACCAGTTACACTGTGCTCCTGAAGGGCTCAGGTGCATTTTAAGTATCACGGCTGCATCTCCATGATATGACCCTGATCACACAAGGATGCCAGCGATGAACCATCGCACAGGCCACGCCAGGCAGGAGCACTCGGGTGGCCATCATAGCCATAAGATTCGTGGAGGATGATGACGAGATGCAGTGAGGACAGTGCTGATATCCTCACCTTACATCTGTGAATGTTTGACTCCTGGGTGGCTGATGACAGTGTACATACCCTGAGTGCTCAGGCTCAGCCAGATAGGAGTCAGACATTCACAGAGGCAATGTGATGATCTATGGAGTGTCCTCATTGCATGTTGTCACCATCCTCATGGAATCTAGCGACTGTTAGGGTCTCCACTGCGTCTCTATGACATGAGGGTTTGTGCGCTGCCATCAGCCATACAGGAGTCAAATGTTCACAGATGTGAGGTGAGGCTATTGGGACTGTCCTCACTGTATCTCATCATCATCCTCCACGAATCTTGTGGCTATGATGGCCTCCCGAGTGCTCCTGCCTTGTCCGGCCTGTGCGATGGCTCATCGCCAGCATCCTCGTCTTCGAGGGCCTCATCACCGTCATCCCCTTCAACGTTCTCCTCATGGGAGGAGATGTGCAGCTCTTCCATCTCCTCCTCAGCCAGGTCCTCCCCCTGTTGCAGTGCCAGATTACGGAGCGCGCAGCAAGTAACAATGATGCGCCACACCGTCTGGGGTCTATATTGCAGTCTCCACCGGACCTGTCGAGGCACCAGAACCTCATTTTCAAAATGCCTATGGTTTGCTCCACCAAAGTCTGGGTCGCGGCTTAAGCCTTGCTTTACCATTGCTCTGCTACAGTCTGAGGCCACTGCACAGGGGTCACCAGCCACGTCCTCTGTGGGTGGCCCATGTCCCTGAGGAGCCAACCCTGCAGCCTCTCTGGACCCTGGCAGACGTCAGAGATTTGAGACCAGCTAAGGATGTAGGAATCGTGGACGCTCCCTGGGAATCATGTGCAGACCTGTAGGATGCATTTGTGGTGGTCGCACACCAGCTGAAAATTGAATGAGTGGAAGCCCTTGCAGTTGACGTAGTTGACTGCTCATTGTCACGGAGATCTGAGCACCACGTGACTGCAGTCCATGGCACCCTGCACCTGTGGAAAACCTGAGATCTGGGCAAATCCTATCGCTCTTGCTTCCTGGCTTTCCTGATCCCGGGCGAAATGCACAAAGCATGTTTTACCCGTGAGCTGCAATGGTGACTTTTCAGGTCATAGCTTCCCATCGTGACGGTGGCATCCGTGACCTCCTGGATACACTTGTTCCTGGATGCTTGTGAGATCCTGCACAGGTCACCTGCAGAGCCCTGAAGGAGCCATTGGTATAAAAATTGAAGGCTGCTGTCACTTTCACAGCCACTGGAGGTTGATGCCCTCCATGTCCCTGTGGCGCCAGATCCTGCAGCAGGTGGCAGATGTGACTGACCAGTTCCCTAGACATGCACAACTTTCGGTGACACTGGTTCTCAGTCATCTGCAGGAATGACAGGCGCTGCCTTTAGACCCTGGGTCTAGTGAGGCTCCTACCAGCGACAGCTGTCTGTGGATCTTCAGCTGCGTGCACAGCAGGCCCTGTCTCCCCTTCATCTTGAGGGAGATTCTTCTCCCTTTGCTGAGCCGGGAGCCTCCACTGCTTCCTTATTCTTCTCTGCTCCCTGTCAGCCATGAGGCAGATCATAAATCACCAAACTCCATGATCATGATGTTCTCCTCCAACAGGATCAAAGAGAGACAGGCGTGTGGGTTAGCATATCTGTCCCAGGAAACTCTCTTGGTTAAGTCTGAAGGTTCCTTCATGCATGCAGGAGAGTGCTGGTCACTACTTGTCTGGCCAGTGTGTAATGCGCTCATTGGCTGTCTGAAACCTCACCCATCACCGTCCCACTCCGCTTGACCGATTGGCAGCAGCTTTGCCCATTGGGCTGCAGGCTGTGCCCTCAGCTCAGGCACAGACATTCTCCTAACCCACTCTGCAAGGCTACACTGTTAGCTTGAACCATGAGGGAGACTGGTCCAAACCTGAATAAAGACATTGCAGAGGCTGTGAGAACCTCCACCAGTGACTGCGCTATGGCCGCTTTTCACAAGGGGATTGTAAAACTTGTCCAGTCGGCCAATTGTTCTGCTGTCTCCTAAAGTGCACATTAATTTACAGCCTGTACCCGAGGGGTGAAAAGCTCTGGAGCATTTGGTGCCACTTTCAAGTGTTTGGGTTGCTTGGGTGGGCAGAAAAACCTCAGAGGCACCGACCCCGAGCCTATCAATGGAGCTGCAGCTGAACAGTCTCAGCTGGGGAAGAATGGTCACTTTTGACAAACTTTTCCAAAAGTGTGTGGCCGCTTCCCTCACCCCCATCCCCCCCACCATGCCTCCAACCCTGGCATGTGTTTCTGCCTTTCCTTCAGTCTGTCTGTGCTGCCTTGCCCCACTCCTCCTCCACCCTCAGCCTGACCCACACTGGAGCCCTTGCCCTGCCAGCACACTGAAATCTAGCCTGAAAAAAGCAACTTGCCTGTGCCCCCTGCAAACGGGCGGCGCCTCTTCCTTGATGTCCTACGGGTGATGCTCGCGAGGTTGTGCGCACTCACCTCCGAGTTCCCCTCGAAGTTCAGGTTGCCATGTGCACGTCTTTTAAAAGCAGTCGTGAAGCGGGCTGCTCTGAAATCACGTAGATGTGTGCGGTAAATTTGACGTGGGGGCATGATTCCGATGAGCAGTGTGTATAGTGAGATGCCAATGTATTAAAATAACGCTCCTGACGCCCGGCGGCGTTGGCCTGCCATTGGCGAGTGGAGCGGACAATCGCAAACAGATTTCACGACGGGGTAAAACCGAGTTTTAGCCTTCTCGCCATATTGTTCCTCACTTCCCCCCACCCGCCTGCCATGATGCCTGATGCCAGTGGAGCCGGAAAATTCCGGCCAATGGATCTACCACAGCCCTTACAACACGATAAACTTTGAACATTCTTTTTTCAAGTTTGAACATTTCCTAGTTTCCTAAGCCTCTCCTTGTATCCCAGCTACCCAATTCCTGGGGTCCATGACGCAAATTTTATTGTTGATTTTGGGCGCTTGGAAAATGGAAAGATGATTCCACAAAGCCAACCTGGTTTTATAAAAGGGAAATAATGTTTGCCAAATCTATTACAGTTTTTAAGGTGTGTAACTGGCAGCATAGATAAGGGGGAACAAGTGGATGTGGTATAATTGTTCTTTCAAATAGGGTTACCAACTGTGATTAAATGTCTCCCTGGAGGTTTCACCGCATGACTTGCCCCCATGCTCTAGCCATTAGTCGGCCAACACATCCATCCTTGTGACGTACTCCTTCCTACACCAACTGGAAAGTAATAAGACTCATTACCCAATTAGACGATGTTTGACTGTCAGCCAAACAGCCTTTTTTATCCCCCACTTTCAATACTTTTATCTCTAGTAAAGAGAAATTTTCAAAGGTAATAAAAAAGAACTACCTTTTTTTAAAGTCCCAATAATTTTCCTCTTAGCAGCGTCCTGGAGATTGATCGTCAGTTCCTGGAGACTCCAGGGCTATCCTGGAGGATTGGCAACCCTATTTTCAAAAGCCATTTGATAAGGCTCCACGTAACAGGTTACTCAAGATGAGGGTTTGTGGAGCTGAGGGTAATATATTAGCTTGGATTAAGGATTAGATGATGGACGGAAAACAAGAGAGCATAAAGAAAGAAGGTCATTTTCAGGTTGGCAGGTTGTAAAGAGCGGTGTGCCACAAGGATCAGTGCTTGTGTTACAGTCTATATCTGACATTGATGAGAGGGCCGAGTGTAATTTATCCCGATTTGCTGATGACACAAAGCTTGGTGGGAAAGTGAACTGTGAGGAAGAAGCAAAGAGCCTGGAAAGGGATATAGGCAGGTTAGGTAAGTGGGCAGAAGCTGGCAAATAGAGTATAGTTTTTGGGAAATGAAAAATTATTCAATTTTGCAGGAAAAATAGAAAAACAGAATGTTTTTTTTAAAGATGAAGTGTTGGTAAGTGTTGGGGCTCCTGTACATGATCTGTACAGAAAGTTAGCATGTAGGTGCAGTGAGCTATTAGGAAGGCAAACGGTATGTTAGCCTTTATTGTAATAGAGTTGGAGTATAGAAGTATGGAAGTCTTGTTGATATTATATAGGGTTTTGCTGAGAGCACACATCTAAATTTTGTAGGATGAGCCTACATTCTCTGGAGTTTAGAAGAATGAGAAGAGATCTCATTGAAACATATAAGATTCTGAAGGGGTTTTGATTGAGTAGACACTGAGAGATTGATTTTACTAGCCAGAAAGCTTAGACTAAGTATCATAGTTTCAGGGTAAGGGGCCAGTCGTTTAGGGCAGAGATAAGGAGAAATTTGAATCTTTGGAATTCTTTACTCCAGAGGGGTCTGAATGCTCAAACCGTGAGTATATTCAAGACTGAGATAGATAGATTTTTGGATACTATGGATATCAAGGGATTTGGGGATGGGGTGGCAAAGTGGAGCTGATGTAGTAGATTAGTCAAGATTCAATTAAAAGGTGGAACAGGCTCGAGGGGCCGTCTGACCTACTCTTGCTCCTATTTCTTATCTGGATAATTCGGGCAAGACCAGGGTTTGCACCCTGAAGTCATGAGAATTAGTGATGCTCATGTAGAATATGACAGCTGCTCTAGAGGATTATCAGTGTCCTCTGAAGGAGCAGAGTTGATTGGCTATGTGGTCTTTTATTGCCATAGCTTTTTGTTCACATTCTCACAAATATAGAAACATAGAAAATTTTCTGCTCAAAAGGAAGCCATTTGTCTGTGCTGGCCGAGAAAGAACTATTAAGCCTAATCCCACTTTCCAGCTCTTGGTTGGTAGCCCAGTAGTTTATGGCACTTCAAGTGCATAGCCAGATATTTTTAAAATGTTATAAGGGGTTCTGCTTCTGCCACCCTTCCAGGCAGTGAGTTACAGAACCCCATCACCCTCTGAAAGAGGATGAAAGAGTTACTCATCAAGCAACTCATCTGTTAATTACTTTGAACCTATATCCTCTGATCGCTGTCAATAAAGGAAATAGATCCTTCCTTTGAATGGCCTCTCAGCCCTTCATAATATTACACACCTGAATTAAATCTCCTCTCAGCCTCTTCTATCCCATGGAATACAACCCCAGCCTATCCAATCTTTTCTCAAAGCTAAAATATTTTATTACTGGCAATATGCTCATAAATGCCCAGAAAATGAACTGGACCAGCCACATAAGTACTCTGGCTACAAGAGTAGGTCAGAGGCTAGGAATCTTGCAGCAAGTAACTCACCTCCTGACTCCTCGAAGCCTGTCCACCATCTACAAGGCACAAGTCAGGAGTGTGATAGAGTACTCCCCACTTGCCTGGATGAGTGCAGCTCCCACAACACTCAAGAAGCTTGACACTGTCTAGAGCAAAGCAGCCCCGCTTGACTGGCACCACAGCCACAAACATTCACTTCCTCCACCACTGACGCACAGCAGCAGCAATGTGTACCATCTACAAGATGCACTGCAGGAATTCCTTTGACAGCACCTTCCAAACCCATGACCACTACCATAGAGAAGGACAAGGGCAGCAGACACATGGGAACACCACCACCTGGAATCTCCCCTCCAAGTCACTCACCATTCTCACTTGGAAAATTTTTGTTGTTCCTTCACTGTCGTTGGGCCAAAATCCTGGAACTCCCTCCCTAACAGCACTGTGGGTGTACTTACACCACATGGACTGCAGCCGTTCAAGAAGGCAGCTCACCACCACCTTCTCAAGGACAATTAGGAATGGACAATAGAAGCTGGCCCAGCCAGCGAAGCCCACATCCCTTGAATGAATAAAACATGAATCTCCGCTCTAACGTGGTCACATATTTCCTGTAAAGGGGTGAGTATTCTTTGAGTACCTAGACTACCTGAAGGACAAGAGTGTGAAGCAGAGTTGTTCATGCTGTGACACAGCAGATTTACAGCTTTTAACAGGGACAGAATAACCAATTATTTCATGCATAAAATTATGCTTCTTCAATAACTTTCAAGTTTTATATCCTTCAACATGGTTTTTCCATAAGTTTTTTGTTACACTGATCACTTTATTCATAGTGGGGCCATACAGCATTAAGAAATAATTTTTGAATGACCATAATGTATTTGTCACATGCACCATTTCCATGAAGCCATATTGTTTTGTCTGATTGTCTTGGATGTTATAGATTCTTTAAGAATGCTGATTATTAAAATTTTATATATTTTCACCCTGCCTCCCAACAATTTTCCTTCTTCTTCTGAAGGATCTGACTCATGCTGAATTTAAGCTAATGAATGTCCACTGCACTCCAGTACCTCATCTAAGTGGTTCTGTGTGAGCCTAGGCAATGAAGCTGCTCAACTGAGGCGAGGGAGGGAGATGAGTTAATTGCACTTCATCCTGGGCCCACAGAAGCTCATCCAACAACGGTTATTGGAGGGGAGTCAAGCTGGGACACTGGCTGGATTTTCCCACTTCCCTCGCCTTGGAATACCGAGGCCAATGCTTACTGCTACTGTGGTTGAGATTAGAATAGTCAGCACAGACCAGGAAATGAAGCGGTGACGCTCTTGCTTTGCAATGTTCATTACCACTTTACCCATTGAGGCATTGGGGACTATTGCCCCTTTGAATGGCCAAATAGACATTTGTGTTTTTCATTGATTCCTGGGAGTTGGACGTTGCTGGCAAGGGTAGGCCATCCTTAAGCGCCCTTGAGAAGGTGGTTTTGAGCTGACTTCTTGAAGTCCATGTGGTGAAGGGAGTTCCAGAGTTTTGACACAGTGCCAATGAAGGAGCAGCCAATATCTGTTCAAACTGGGATGGTGAGTGACTTGGTGGACAATTTTGGAAGATGCTGGTGTTCCCAAGAAACCACTGCCTTTATTCTTCAAGGTGGTAGAGGTTGTGGGTTTTCAAAGCGCTAGTGGAGAAGCCTTGGCCAATTACTGCAGTGCGCCTTGTAAATGCAGTGCACTGGTGGTGGAGGGACTGAATATCTACGATGGTGTATGGGCTACTGATAAAAGTGGATGTATTTCTACTGATGTTTGTTCAATACTTTGACCCTGATAGTTACTGCTAATGCGGTTATTTTGTATTCCAGTTATAATCATGTGCATGCACTCGGTTCTCATTGGAGGTGAGGAGCAGGCAGTTCTCCTGCAGAAAGCCCATGAGATGGGGTTGACGAATGGCAGGTTTGTTTTTGTACCGTACGACACCTTACTCTACAGTCTTCCTCACAAGAATGCGTCTTACTCTGTGCTGATGAACAACAGCAAGCTGCGAGCGGCGTACGACGCTGTTTTGACAATAACAATAGCGTCAGAAGAGATTAACTTCTACGAGGCATTCATAAAGGCACAAGAAAACGGGGAAATAGCGACATCCCAGCAGCCAGAGCAGGTACACAGGCTAAACCACTAATCAATTGTTTCTAAGAAAATTAGTCAACGTCCAATGGTGTTGCTCATGGTTAGTGGGAGGGCACAATCTGTCAGCTGGCTGTGATCATTGGAACAGGCTGAAGGGGGTTATGCTGCCACCTTTGGAGCAGGCAGGAATGACAGGCCTTCTCAGAATGTAATTGGGAAAGTAAGAGTAACAGTCATTGCCATTACTTTAATAGTGTTACCCATTGAAGTCAATGGACTGGGGTGTCACAGTGCTATATTTTATATAGGCTAGTCCATCTTCCATGGTATCGCCCACAGTTAGTCAAGATCAATCTGAATTTTTCAACTGAAGCAGAGTTAAAAGGTGGGAAACTAATAAAGGGGGTAAATAAGTGTAAAGAATGGCAGGCAGGAAAGGCGAGAAACCAGAGAGAGAAAGCAAGGGCAGACGTGGAGAATGGGGGAAGGTGAGGGAAGAGATAGTGAGAGATGAGGGAGAAGACTGTAGGAGTGCAGAGGATAGGGAGGGAAGGCGACAGCGAAGGGGATATTCCTAAAGCAGACCTGGTTACACCTTCCTGTGAGTATAGATCATTGTTCTACCTGCTCGCTGATGCTTGTCAAGAAATATTTCAGTTGATCTCAGGGAAATCCCTTGATTAGTGGGTGTCACAATGTAGCTTGGTAATGGGTGTTGGAGTCACTAATCCAACACTATGACTCTACAGAAAGGAGAGCACAGTGCAAATGGATCATAGAATCATACAGCACAGAAGGAGGTCACTTGGCCCCTCTTGTCTGTGCCAACTCTTTGGAAGAGCTTTCCAATTATTCCCAATTTCACCATGGACCTGCAATTCTTTCCTTTGTGAGTATATATCCAATTCCCTTTTGAAATTTACAGTTGAATCTGCCCTTTAAGGTGGCATGTTCCAGGTCATAACAACTTGCTGCTTTAAAATGGTTCTTTCTTTGCTTTCCATTCTCCCTCTTTCATAAAATCCGAATTTCAAGCCAACCTATCTATTGAGTTGATCTACCTATTCCCATCCTGAACATTTCTCATTCTATACCTACCTGTATCTACATTTATTATAAGCCCACTGACTCTACAACTACCTGCATAATGCTTCTTCCCCACTCATCTCCAACTGAAAGTCCATCCCCTCCGCCCGGCTTCTCCACCTTAGTTGTAGCGCATAATTCACTGACTAGTTTACCCTCCATTCCCCCCTATGGATCAAGACTAAACCAATCTGTATATCCAGTAATTTCTATTTTTATTACTTTTTTTGAAAAAGTATAATAGTATAATTAACAGATTGTTATATTCTCAGAGGCCAGGAGAGACTGGAGAAACTGGGATTGCCCTCCAAAGTGTAGAGAGAGCCAAGGGGAAATTTAATGGAGGTGTTCAAAATCCTGAAGAGTTTTGATTGACTAGGGATAGGGAGATTGGCAGGAAGGATACATATTTAAGATAATTATCAAAAGAATCAGTGAGGAGAAAAGTAGAAACCTTTGTATGTAGAAAGCTGTTCGGATCTGGAATGCGCTGCCTGAAAGGGTGGTGGAAGGAGATTCAATAGTAACTTTCAAAAAGGAAATGGATGAATAATGAAATGAAAAAATTGCAGGGCTATGAAAAGGAGCAGGGGCGGGGATGGAAAAAATTGAATAGCTCTTCCAAAGAACTGCCTAAACCATGATGGGCTGAATGGCCTCTATCTGTTCTGTAAGGTTCACAGCACAGAAACTTAACAGTATGAAAGGAGGCCATTCGTGCCATTGGGTCTGCACTGGCTTTCTGAAAGAGCATTCCATCTTGTCCCACTCCCCGGCCTTATCCCCGTAACCTTGCATGTTCTCTCTTTTCGGGTAGCAATTCAATACCCTTTTGAAACCTCAATGGAACCTGCCTCCATCACCCTCTCAGGAAGCTCATTCCAGACTCCAACCACCCTCTAGGTGAAAAAACTGTCCTCATATCACTTTTACTCCTTTTGCCAATTATTTTGAATCTGTGCCCTTTAGTTCTTGATGTTCTCTTGAGTGGGAACAGTTTCTCAAGATTTACTCTGTCCATACCCCTCAGGATCTTGAATACCTCTATCAAGTCTCCTCTTGGTGCTTCTGACATGTCCTTAGCCAAGGGTTTCTCTCCACTGTGGTTGGCAGGGCCCTCAGCCACATCTCCTGCGCCTCCGCCCTCATCCCTTCCACTCCCTCCCCCCTTCCACTCCCTCCCAGAAACATGATAGGGTCCCCCTTGTCCTCACTTTTCATCCCACCAGCCTCTGCATTCAAAGGATCACCCTCTGCCATTTCTGCCAACTCCAGCATTGTGCCACCACCAAACAAATCTTCCCTTCGTCCCCCCACCCCCACCCCCCACCGTCACGTTCTGTAGGGACCATTCCCTCCATGACATCCTGGTCCACTCCTCCGTCAACCCCAACTCCTCATCCCTTCCTGTGGCACCTTCCCATGGAATTGCAGAAGGTGCAACACTTGCCCCTTTACCTCCTCCTTCCACAATGCCCAAGGCCCCAAATACTCCTTTCAGGTGAAGCAGCGCTTCACTTGCACCTCCTTCAATTGGTGGACTGTAGCTTTAAGTATAACCCTGTGCTGTAAGATCATGTGATCTGTGTAAACCAATGTGTTAGCAGCACGGGGAACCTCTACAGGGAGAGCACTTCTTTAGTTATGGATAAAGGCAATATATAGCGGATAATGGAAATCTGAAACAAAAACAAAAAATGCTGGAAAAACTCAGCAGGTCTGACAGTATCTGTGGAGAAAAAGACAGAGTTAATGTTTTGAGTCTGTATGACTCTTCAGAGCTCCGAGGAGTCATATGGACTCAAAACATTAACTCTGTCTTTCTCTCCACAGATGCTGTCAGACCTGCTGAGTTTTTCCAGCATTATTTGTTTTCGTGCCTTTGGTTATGGAGTTTGATGCACACAAGTAGTTGCTACTGCAGTCTTGTAAATAAAGTCAAATGTTTCCACTACGAAAAATTGACTGAACATCAACTCTATAACAAGCTGGCGACGAGGATAAATCAGAAGCGATGCTGTGCCTCACCCAGCAATTGTGAGTATCTAAGTTTGTTAAAAATGACAGAAGATATACTCATCCAAAATGCCACAGTTTGGCAGAGTCAATTCCTTTGAGCCAGCCACAGACGATTGGTCTCAGTATATAGAATGGCTCGCGTTCTTCTTTCAAGCAAACAAAATCACGGGGAGGAGAAGAGGAGAGCAATCTTCCTGATTATTTGTGAAAGCAAAACCTACAGTTTGATTCAAAGCTTGATTGTCCCCAGTGCCCCAGATTCAAAGAGTTTCATTGAATTAATAGACTTCATTAAGGGACATTTTCAACCCAAGCCCTCGGTCACATTGCAGAGGTTCAGGTTCAATTCACGAAATAGAGCCCCGGGTGAGACAATTGCTATCTACCTGGTGAAATTAAAGCAACTAATGGAATATTGTGATTTTGGTGAAACCCTGAATGACATGCTGAAAGATTGTTTAGTATGTGGCATGCAGGAGGACACTATTCAGCGAAGATTGCTGGCTGAAGTGAACTTTGATTTTAAGAAAACGTTAGAAATAGCGCTGGCGATGGAAAGCGCTGTAAGGGATTCACAAGCATTTCAACGGGTGCAAAATGGCGCTGCGTTCCAAATCGGCTGGGAACAGTCAGCCAAAAGTGGTGCGAAAAGCCGGGACTCTGCCACGAAGTGGGAAACAACTCCCGCTAACCGAAAAATGAGAGGAAACAGCTTAGCAATTAAATCGAAAAATAACTTTCAGCAACGTGGAAACGATCATTCTTCTAGCGGTTGGCAATATAAAAAAGGAGAGTGTTATTTTTGCCACAGAAGTGGACACATATTGAAACATTGCAAAGCGAGATTTAAACAGGCTTCCAAACAACAAACAAAGCCCAATGAAGTTTATAATGTAGAAGAGCCCGAAACAACCAATTCTGACATTTATTCATTATTCAACATGAAAGTTGGGAAGACAAAGCCAATTATTGTTACAATGCAAGTGAATGGTAAACCATTAAAAATGGAAGTAGACACAGAAGCTTCTACCACTGTAATAGGAAAGCACACTTTCAGATATCTAAATAAACAATTACATTTGGAACAAACATCTGCCATGTTGAAAATGGACACAGGCAAAGAAATCCAAGTAAAAGGTATCATCAGAGCAACTGCTCATTATAGAGACCAATCGGCACAGCTACCAGTGATGTTGGTAGAAGGTGAAGGGCCAAGCCTTCTAGGGCAAGATTGGTTAAAGGAGGTTAAGTTAAACTGGTCCGAAATCTTCCAGTTAAGAGCTGGTGGACTACCAGAGCTGCTAAAAAAATATGACATCATCTTCAAGGATGAACTGGGAAAAATCCAAAACCTACAGGCCAAGATTTACATGGATCCAGACGCAACCCCTCGCTTCTTGAAAGCAAGACCTGTGCCATACGCCCTGAGAGAGAAGGTTGACTCTGAGTAGAACCGGCTAGAGAGTCTGGGTGTCATAAAAACGGTTCAGTTCTCAGAGTGGGCAGCCCCCACAGTGCCTGTCCTTAAACCAGACCGTCTGGATCTGTGGGGACTATAAACTAACGGTCAACAGAGCATCCAAACTAGACACGTAACCTATTCCTAAAATTAAAGACCTATATGCCAAACTAGCACGAGGGACAAAGTATACAAAGCTTGACATAAATCATGCACATCAGCAACTGGAGCTGGATGGCACTTCCCGGAAACTCATCACCATAAATACCCACAAGGGCCTCCTTATGCAGTGGGAGCAGTGGGAGCAGTACTATCTCATAAAATGTATGACGGCACAGAGAGTCCAATAGGCTATGTATCCAGGATGCTTGCCGCAACTCAAAAAGGATATTCTCAGATCGAAAAGGAAACTCTGTCGATTATTTTTGGTGTCAAAGAATTCCAACAATATGTGCACGGGTGACAATTCATGATAGTATCAGACCACAAACCACTTTTGGGTCTGTTTAGCGAAGAAAAGGCTATACCTCCCATAGCTTCTGTACGAATACAAAGATGGGCCCTAATTTTGGCAGCATATGAATACACTCTGTACATAAGCTAGGGATTCATATAGCAAATGCTAATGCCCTGAGTCGCCTGCCCTTGCAAAAGAATGACGAACATGCCCCAGTTCCACAGGAACTTGCATTAGTGATGAATTTTCTAGATACCTCGACAGTCAGTGCCAGACAGACAGATAAGAAACTGGATGAATCTTGATCCACTCCTGTCTTGAGTGAGAGACCAAGTGTTGCATGCTTGTTCTCCCAGGAGCCAGTCTCCGATGAATTGAATCCGTTCTTCAGGGAAGACATGAGATGAGCAGTCAAGATGGCATTGTTTTATGGGGTGCACAGGCAGTAGTTACCCCACAGGGAAGGGAACCACTTTTAGTTGAGCTACACAGTGCCCATCCAGGGATCTCCTGAATGAAGACCATAGCGCGCAGTTATCTGTAGTGGCCAGGGATGGTCGGCGGTATTGAGAATGTAGTAAAGCACTGTGTGCAATGTCAGCAACTACAAAGGTTGATGGTGGCAACTCCATTGCACCCAATGGGAGTGGCCTGGTAGACCCTGGGTGTGATTGCACATTGACTACGTCGGTCCTTTCCTTGGAATCGTGGGCAGAATCTTTACCTCATGGGTGAGCGCGCACCTGACCCGCTTGAGTGTAAAATGACACGCATTGATTTCGGGCGAGCGTCCAGATGTCAACACGCAGTCACACGACATTTCATTCGGCAGGCGCGGGCTGGAGTTGGCAGCACGCCGGCTGACCATTAAAAAGCCCATTAAGGCCATTAAAAAGGTAACTGAACAAAGTGTCTTGCTGCCCGTTCAACCTTACAATTGGTGAGCAGACGGAAAAGGCCAAGCGGCCTTTGCACTTTTTTAGGAAACCTCATCCACGGGCGGGATGAGGTTTCCAACATCCGATAAAAATAAAATTAAAAATTTAAAATTTAATTAATAACATGTCCCTGATCATGTGACAGTCACATGAGGGGACATGTTTTATAACGTTTCATAAATCTTCATTGCTCTTTTGGAAAACTGTTCATCTCCCTGAGGGACCTCTGTGCCTCAGGGAGACTCTCGAGCCCACACTCGCATGCATGCGTGAGTTTCTGTTTGCCCCACTTGCCATCCTCCTCCCGCCCACACAGGCAGTGCCGAGCGCTGCCGCTCGCGTTTCACGCTGGGCGGGGCCTTAATCGGCTTCCCGACCACCTCCGCCCACCCCCTGCCAAGCCCTTCCGACAAGGGCTAAATTCTGTCCCATGTTTCTACTGATTATAGATGCTCACTCCAAGTGGTTAGACGTTTATGTGGTAAGGTCACCAATGTCGAGCGCTACTATAGAAAAACTACGCCAGAGCTTCGCCATCCATGGATTGCCAGAGGTAGTGGTCTCAGATAATGGCACTGCATTCACGTGTGCTGAATTCCAACAATTTATCAGCATCAACGGTATCAACCATGTGGAGACTCCACCGTACCATGTGGAGATCTTCATCAAACGGACTGGCGGAAAGGGCAGTACAAGCCTTTAGGGCGGGAATAAAAAATTTAGCAGGTGACTCCCTGAGGCCAGACTTGCTCATTCTCTATTTCACTACAGAACAACCCTCCACATTACAACAGGAGCAACATCTGTAGAATTACTGATACGGCACTGTCTTCAGGCAAAACTGAGCCTAATACTTCCCGGTTTGGAGGGGAAGGTGGAGAAAAGTCAAGGGAACCAAAAAGTGACCCGTGATTTGCATAATCGTGAGCGTCAGTTTACTGTTGGAGAAGCAGTATATGTAAGGAGTTTTGGTGGAGGACTGAAGTGGTTACCTGGTAAAGCAAGTTCAGTGACCGGACCATTGTCATACCATGTGGAAGTGGTATCACCCATAAGCATGTGGATCATTTAAGAAAAAAAGAGACACCACAACAAGATATTGCCCCACCTGTAACCATTACTGAATCAGTGGCTCTTGTTGAAGATGCTAAACCAAGGACAGACGTGCCTGATGTCTCTGTCGGAGTGGAAGACACTGAACTGCAAGTGCCTAATGAGGTACCTAATGTTAATGCGGTTTCAGAGAATGTGTCTCCTACAAAAGAATCTGAAGTCGTGGAGCTGCAACATTCCACATGGATCAGGAAATCACCTAAAGGACTGAACTTGTAATTTTATAACCTTTGTAAATATTATAATGTCATGAGATAAATATACTTGTAAATACAAAATGTACAGAAGAGTTAAAGGGGGAGGGATATAGTAATTACAGTTTTGGTAAATGTTGGACTGTACCTTTAAGAATAATCCTGTACTGTAAGATCACATGATCTGTGTAAACCAATGTGTTAAGAGCATGGGTAATATATACAGGGGGAGCACTTCTTTGGTTATGGAGTTTGATGCACATGTGTAGTTGCTTCTGCTGTCTTGTAAACAAAGTCACATGTTTCCACTAAGAAAAGTTGTCTGAAGATCAACTCTATGACAATGTGCTTACAGAAGACCTTGGGATTCCCTTTTATGTTCGCTGCCAGTCTCTTTTCATGCTCTCTCCTTGCTTTTCTTATTAGTATTTTTCACTTCCCCTCTGGCCCTTCTATATTCAGCCTGATTCACAATTGTATTTTCTACCCGGCATCTGTCATACACTCACTTCTTCCTTTTCATCTTCACCTTTATCTCTCTCGTCAACCAGGGCACTCTGGATTTATTTGTCCTATCTTTCTTCTTCAAGGGAATATACCTTGACATTGCCCGCAGTGCTTTTTCTTTGAAGGTGGCCCATTGTTCAGCTACCGTTTTTTCTGCCAACATTTGATCCCAATTCACATGACGCAGATGCATTCTCATCCCATCAAAGTTGGCTTTCTGCCGGTTAGTTAACCCTGCTGTGGATTATGCCCTGTCCTTTTCCATGACCAACCTAAATCTTATGATGCAATGGTCACTGTCCCCTCCAGGCTCTCCCACTGATACTTGATCCACTTGAGCCAACTCATTCCCCAGAACCAGGTCCAACAGTGCCTGACCTCTCATTGGTCCGGAAATGTTCTGCTGCTGCAGAAAATCATCTTGAACACATTCCAGGAACTCTAGCCCCTCTTTTCCCTTTGCACTATTCCTATCCCAGTCTATATTTGGATAATTGAGGTCCCCCTATATAATTACTCTATAATTCTTGAACCTCCCTGTAATTTCTTTGCAAATTTGTTTCCCTACATCCCTTCCACTAGTTGATGGTCTATATACTACACCTTTCAATGTTATTGCACCTTTTCCATTCCTTATCTCTAGCCTTGACCCTTCTGGAACATTCTCTCTCTCTCCAGTACTGTAATGCCATCTTTAAGTAATGCTGCCACTACCCACGCCCCCACCTTTTCTTCCTTCCCTGTCTATCCTAAACACCTTGTATCCTGGAATATTTAACGCCCAGTCCTTCCCTTCTTTGAGCCAGATTTCTGTTATAGCAATAATATCATAAATCCATCTGTCAACCGGTTTATGTAGGTTGCCAATTTTATTAGCCCCCCCTCTGTCGATTCACATACATGTGCTTTAACCCTGATTAGACCTTTTCACTTTCCCCATATTCTGATTCTATGATTCAATGATTTGGAATGGATTGCCAATCAGTTGATGTGGTGGCAAATTCTTTAGAATGCTCTTGTGAACCAGCAGAAAGCAAAATAGCCAGATTTTGGACTGACATACAGGTGGAAAGTTGACGTGTGTATACAGGTCAGGCAGGATCTAACTCAGTTGTGTAACACTCCACAGCTGAATGACCTGCGAACAATGTTTCAGCTTATTGTATTGATCTTTGCAGCTAGAACTGACAAGGCCATAGATATTACTCAACCCTGGTTACCCTGAGAAGATGCTGAGGGATTGCCATCTTGACAGTCCACTTCAGAGAGCATTAAAAGTTAACCAGAGCAGATACAGCTGGGACTTCTCTTCCCTGAAGGACACTAGTGGTCTAGTTAGGTGTTTACAATTCAGCAACTCTCGTTGTCATTTTTGGCACTAATCCCTAGATTGACTAAATTCAATTTTACAACCTATAGGAATATAGGAGGAGGCCATTTGGCCTTTTGAGTCTGTTCTGCCATTTAATTAGATCATGTCAGATTGGTAGCTCAATGCTATTTTGCCTGTTTTGCTTCCTTGTTCATAATATGTTAACCTGACAAAATCTATTGATCTCAGTGTTGACATTTTCAATTGAGCCAGAGTTTCAGTCCCTTTTAGAGAGAGAGAGTTCCAGGTTTTCACTATACTTAGTGTGAAGGAGTGCTTCGTGATATCATCCCTGAACAAACTAGCTCCAATTTTAAGGTTATGACTCATTGTCCAAGTTTCCGTCCAACAGAAGAAATAGTTTCTCTCTCTACCTTATGGGCGCTTTTAATCATCTTAAACATCTTAACTAGATCACCCCTTAATCTTCTATACTTAGTGGGATAGCAACCTAGTCTATGCAACCTGGCCACATAATTTAACCCTTTTAGCCCCAGTTTCAATCTTGCAAACTTTCCACGGTGCAGTTGGGAGCCTCTTTCTCTGTCTGTTAGTCCCAATACCATAACCACTAGAATGCCAAACTCAATCTGAGCTACTGTCAAATAAGGTTGAAGTGGAGAATTGGACTATCGTTCTGGTCAGTAGCGCAGAAGCCAAGTTGCAGGCTAATCTGTGTGCTGAAATTTAATTAACCTCATTCCACAGGTTTCACCTCTCTTTGGAACAATTTACAACGGCATTTACTTCATTGCCAAGGCCATGGAGAATGTTCAGAGAGATGGGCTCCACATATCAGGGATGACTCTTGCCAAATACACCAAGAACTTGACATTCGCTGGTTTTAATCAGAAGATCGGGACCAACAGCCGAGGTGAAGGGATAGCGAACTACATCATCTTGGACACCGATGGGAGAAGTCACCACCTATCACCCACCTACACTCTCAATATGGCAACCGAAATGGTGGAGGACAGGGGCATCACCATTCACTTCCCTGGGGGGTCATCTCCAGGTGCTGACTCCAGCTGTTGGTTTGATCCAGATACTATTTGCACAGGAGGTAAGCTTTCAAAAACTTCTGTGTTTTCAGAAAGAAATTCTCTCTGATTTTTTTTCCTGGAAGTTACTGTTGATGGTTGATTCCACGGCTATAGAAGACACTCTGGTAAGTGAACGTAATCAGTGAGGCTTCTGGATTTCCTCCAAGGCCAGGGCTTTATTCCAACATAACTGAAAGGTTATACCTATCATTGGAGATTGACCTAAAGATCAATGAAAGGACTTTGATAAGGTCACCATAGGGTTGGATTTTACAGGGCACCACGGTTCCTGCCCCCACACCCCCTGCTAAAAAGTTGGGGGACAGCCCACTCATGATCCTCCACGGCTGCCCAGAACAATTTAAATCAGGGAGCAGTGTTAATTGCTTTAAGGTGAGGCTCCCCTCCTTTCTCAGGAGGAGGTCCTGCCTTAGAGAGCTGCCAGCCAATCAGATGGCTGGCAGCTCTGTGGTCTCAGCAGTGCCATCTGGGAGCGCGGTAGCCACAGTGGCAGCAGTATGACCTATCTACAAGATGTACTGCAGCAAGGCTCCTTCGACAGCACCTTCCAAACCCATGACCGCTACCACCTGAAAGAACAAGGGGAGCAAGTGCATGGGAACACCACCACCTGCAAGTTCCCCTCCAAGTCACTCACCACTCTGACTTGGAAATACATCACTGTTTCTTCACTGTCACTAGGTCAAAATCCTGGAACTCCCTCCCCGACAGCGCTGTGGGTGTACCTACACCACATGGACTGCAGTGGTTCAAGAAGGCGGCTTATCACCAACTTCTCAAGGGCAATTAGGGATGGGCAATAAATGCTGGCCCAGCTAGTGATGCCCCCATTCTGTGAAAGAGCAGAAAAAAATTGAGCTGTGGAAGAGAATAGTGCAGACACATATGGAGAAGCTAGATAAACAGCTGATGGAGAAAGGAATAGAAGGCTATGCTGCTAGGGTTAGATGAAATACAGTAGGAAAAGGCTCATGTAGAGCAAAAACCAACCCAAGCATGGACCAAAATAAAAACAGAAAATGCTGGAAAAACTCAGCAGGTCTGTCAGAATCTGTGGAGAGAGAAACAGAGTTAACGTTTCGAGTCCTATGTGACTCTTCTGCAGAGTTCTTCAGACCTCTTCTCTGAAGAAGAATTATACGGACTCAAAACATTAATTCTGTTTCTCTCTCCACGGATGCTGCCAGACCTGCTGAGTTTTTCCAGCACTTTCTGTTTTAATTTCAGATTTCCAGCTCCGCAGTATTTTGCTTTTACCAAGCATGGATTATTTGGTCGAAGGTCCTGTTGCTTATGCAATGCAAAAGCAAGTGCAGTAGTGGAGGGGAAGGAGGATTGAGTAGGAGCTGAAAGTAGCCTCCTCCCCAAAGAACTGATGTGGACGATTGTGTCTCCAGTTGGAGATGGGTGAAAAGACTGCCCAACTGCAGAGGGGAAGGAGAAATTACCACATCAAGAGGCTTAACTTCATTTGTTCAATGTTTTAATGCCACTGTTAGAACAGTTGCTTTTATATGAAGTACTGGATGGCGTTAAGTCCAAATAAACACTCATGATCAATGTGGTAGTAATTACTTTTTTCCCCCAAACCCTGTAGAGCATTCCTGTCAAAGAACAAAGAAAAAATTTGATGAGAAGTGTAATGGCTACAATATACTTAGTCCTAACAAGGGATCATCTCGTATTCAGTTAACAATATCCAAGTCCTGCACATTTCAAAAGGAAATTGGATATATGCTTGAATAAGAATAATTTGCAGGGCTTTGGAGGAAGAATAGGGGGAGTGGAATTAATAGATGGGTTTTTCAGAGAGCTGGCACAGACATGATGGGCCAAATAGCCTCCTGTACTGCATGATTCTATGATGTGTTGGCTGGACCTCTACCAGAGGGATTGGGACCTCTGAGAACCTACAACCGGAGCAGTCAGACAGAAACTCAAAATCCTTTAATTAGATATATTGTTGAGACTTCTTGGATTAAAACAGTAAACTGAGAATAAATATGGTAGAGCTGTCCTGGACTTGTGTTGTAGCAGACAGTGGCAGAAAGCAGACTCCTGTTCATGACCCTGGGCATCGAAGTCCAATAGGTCCTGGAGTCAGGAAGACACTCATTCCTTCTAAGCCTCCAGATATACAGTGGGACAGACTTCTCGCCTTCCTATGTCCTCAATCTTCATTGTGCTGGATCAAACTCTCCCAGAACTTTGAAGTTATGGACGTCCTAACCTCTCTCGGTATTTCAACTTGATGCAACCTGATCATTGACTCCGAGACAGAAGGTTGTGGATTCAAGTCCCACTCCTGGGACCTGAGCACAGAAATTTAGGCTGATACTCCCAGTGGGAGTGCCACACTGTCAGAGGTGCCAACTTTCGGATCAGAGATTAAACTGAGGCCCTGACTGCCCTTTCAGGTGTGTGTAAAAGGTCCCATGGCAGTAGCTGGAAGAAGAGCAGGGGAATTCTATCCATTCTCCTTGACAATATTTCTCTATCAACCAATATTGCTAGGACAAATTATTTGGACATTTATCACATTTTTGTTTGTGAGAGCTTGTTGTGTTCCACATTTTCCTACATTGTGATAGTTGCTACACTTCAAAAAGCACATCATTGACATTGAAGCACTTTGAGGTGTCCTGAGGTGGTGATAGGTGCTAAAGAAGTGCCAGTTCTTAATTTTTAACCCCCTGATTTACCTCATCTCTTTTCATTTTTCATGGTGCCCTGCTAATGGGTTTGATCCTTCACCTTGATTAGTCCCTAAAGGAAATTGAAGAGCCCAGTTTGTTGACACATGGACCTGAGGCTCTCATACGGAATCATTGACCCTAGTGGGTCTACAGGTCATACCCTGACTGAGGCTATTTGGTGCACTAAGTGGCCCTCTCCTGGAATCAACAGTTTCCTGTGTATTAATTATCATTTTGATCTGTCTCTCTTCTCTCTCCAGGTATTGAGTTAACAGTCGTCATATTGGCTTTTGGGTTCATCATTGCTCTTGTGCTGGGTGGACTAAGTCTCTCGTACATCATCAGGTATGATACATTCAACATTTTATTTGTAGCAAACGTTAGCTTGGTTCAGTTGCTAGTCCACTCGCTACTGAGTCCAGAGTCAGTGGGTTCAATCACTTCCCCTGCTGCAGAGGCGACAGCATGTAACCTAGTAAAGCAGCAACGCAGAATGAAATTGTTCTTGTTTCAGGCACCGAGTTCAGCAGATACAGATGATGAAAGGGACAAATAAGATCATAATGACCCTCGAGGACCTCACTTTCTTCAACCCACAGCTCAGCAAAAAGGTTGGTGTTTTTCCTCTGGCTTCGGTCGCTCACATTGCTTTGCAACGTTATGTAGGAAAGAATGTGAACGTTTTTATACATTGAATGGAAACAAACCAGTTGGTCCAAATGGCCCATTTTTTTTATTGGTCCATGGGAATTGGGCATCACTGGCTCAGCCAGCATTTATTGCCCTTGCCCAGAGGACATTTAAGAGTCAACCACATTGCTGTGGGTCTGGAATCACATGTAGGCCAGAGCAGGTAAGGACAGCAGGTTTCCTTTCCTAATGGACATTAATAAACCAGATGGGTTTTTATGACAATCGGCAATGGTTTCATGTTCATCATTAGACTTTTATACCATCTGCCATGCTGGGATTCAAACCCAGGTCCCCAGAATATTAACCCTGGGTTTCTACATTACCAGTCTAGTGACAACACCACCACGTCCCCCTGTACCTGTGCCAGTGCCTTCCCCTCTCCACACATGCCAGTGTTAGCTCCCACCCTAATTCATCCCACTCTACCAAGCTTAGTAACAGCAGGAAAAAGCCATTTGGATTAACAAGTCTATCTTTTATTTTTCTTCACTCGTTCTTGGGATATGAGTGTCACTGGCAAGAGCAGCATATTTTGCCCACCCTTAATTGTCTTGTAAGGGTGATGGTGAGTCACCTTCTTGAACCGCTGCAGTCCATGTGCTGTAGGTACACCCACAGTGCTGCTAGGGGCGTAGTTCCAGGGTTTTGATCCAATTGCAGTGAAGGAATGGGGATATATTTCCAAGTCAGGATGGTGTGTGACTTGGAGGGGAACTTGCAGGTGATGGTGTTCCCATGTGTCTGCTGCCCTTGTCCCTCTAGATGGTGGAGGTCACGGGTTTGGAAGGTGTTATTGGAGCAGGCTTAGTGAGTTGCTGCAGTACATCTTGTAGATGGTACACACAGATGCCACTGTGGAGGGAGTTAATTTTTAAGGTGATGAATGGGATGCCCATTCATAGATCAACCCAACTCAGCAATCTGTCTTCTTGCAATATCCCTCAATCTCTCCTCTCTTTAAAAATGCCTCCTGAAGCTATTTTTTTAGTTTCATATTGGTGTAAAGGGCCAATATCCCTCTGTCTGGAGTCACATGTAGGCCAGGCCAGTTTAGGATGGCAGAATTTCCTTCCCTAAAGGGCATTAGTAAACCAGATGGATTTTTATGACAATCGATGGCAGTTTCATGGTCACCATTACTGAGGCTAGCTTCATAATCCAGATTTATTAATTGAACACATGCATTAGCTCTGTACTAGTACTGTAATGATACCATCTCCCCGCGTTTACAGCCATTTTCCCAGAACAATGAAGTGTTACCATGCAGTGTCTATACCTCACCAACACAGAGGAGGTGAGATCACTGCTGGAGGTCGGAGCAACATGAAAGTCATACGCAAACCGAAAATTAACTCGGGAAAAGGGCAAGTTTGAGCTCATCTGCAGCCATTGCTGTTGTGTCTCATTGAGACTGCTGTCGTTGTTGGTACTTCGGTTGAAGCTATGCCTGCCACCTTTTTCAGCCTCACCTCGCCTTGTGTTTGCGCTGTCCTCTTGCTTGCCAGTCTCATCAGCAACACGCTCACTGCAGTCACAGTGAAGACGGTCAACTACCCTTAAAATCGCACCTGCTGATTCACCCGCCCGCCTCCTCAAACCACCTGTCGTCCCGAGTTGGGCGGTGATCCTGATGGCAGGTTCTTAATCGGCTGATAGGCGGATTGATGCGTCTCATGGTTATGGATTCGGAAATTAAGTCGCCTCCCCTTTTAAAATCTAAGTCAGGAAAATTCAGCCCTCTAATCACTCCGAACGGTTTCAAAGTACTTGGATTGAAAGAGGAAGTGAAGGCTAAGCGAGGTTTGGGAATTCTACAGCTTTGGGGTCCTGAGAAAGAATGAATTGGAGTAGGAGCCAGTGACATAAGTCTTCAGTGTATATAGTGAAAATGAAGGAAGAAGGAATAGACTGCTTTGTTTGATTCAGTGTCCTTTCCTGGTAGGTTATTCTGTAACCCTGTCAATGTTAGAGTGAAAGGCTTCTATCCAGCTCCCTTCTTACTCCTCACTCCCCAAAGCCCTGGGATATGGACTCTTTGCCACTAATCTTGTCCATTCCCAACATAACCTTGTGAAAATTGGATCTCAAGCCAGTTGATGAAATATGAAACTAGATGCAAATCCTTTTCTTGAAAGCTCATTTATTTAAAGAATGCAGCATTACATTGGAAAGACATTACATGTGGGAGGTGGTGGCATAGTGATGATGTTGCCAGACCAGTAATTCAGAGGCCCAGGCTAATGCTCTGGGGATGTGGGTTCAAATCCCACCACAACAACTGGTGGAATTTGAATTAAATTGATAAATCTGGAATATAAAACTAAACTTAGTGATCATGAAACTATCATTGGTTTGGTCACCAATGTCCTTAAGGGAAGGAAATCTTATCCAGTGTGGCTCTTAACTACCCTCTGAAAGGGCCTAGTAAGCCACACAGTTAGGGATGAGCCCACATCCCAGAGAAAAGTTACAGCACAGAAAGGGGCCATTCAGCTCACCATGTCTGTGCTAGTTAAACAATAAACTAGTTGTCCATTCTAATCCCACCTTCCAGCACTTGGTCTGTAGCCCTGCAGGTTACAGCACTTTAGGTGCAGATCCAGGTGCCTCTTAAATGAGTTGAGGGTTTCTACCTCCACCATCAAACCAGGCAGTGAATTCCAACACCCACCACCCTGTGGGTGAAGGAATTTTTCCTCATGTTCCCTCTAATCCTTCTACCAATCACCTTAAATCTGTGCCCCCTGGTAATTGACCTTTCTGCTCGAAGAAATAAGACATCCCTGTCTACTCTATATAGGTCCCTCATTATCTTGTATACCTCAATCAAGTTACCCCTCAGCCTCCTCAGTTCCAAGGAAAACACCCCTAGCCTATCCAATCTTTCCTCATAGCTACAATTTTCAAGCCCTGGCAACATTCTTGTAAATCTCCTATGTACTCCGATGAAAGGATAAGGAAAAAATATACCTGCCTTCCACTTACTAACCCAGTGCCCCAGCAGTCTCTCTTTATAAGTGCTCTAATAAGTGCTTAATTAAATAATGCCTTTCACCTGTGTATCTTAACAATATAATTAACATACCATTAATACCTTGCAAACAGGAATTAGGTTAGCCAAGTGGATATGGTACTGGGTTTGTAACCCCAAGATCAAGAGTTCAAATCTCACAATGGCAAACTATGAAACAATGAAATATCATCAAGAGTTCAAATCTCACAATGGCAAACTATGAAACAATGTAACTTCATCTGAAACAGATGGAAATGTGTTTGTACTCAAAAGAGTTACCACAAAATCTCCATTTCAAAGAGAACAAGCATTTGATAACAAACAGCAAAATGTTATCCTACACGTGGAATCTCACCCTCCTACATGCAGAAGGCAAGCTCCTTATGAAATGACTTAGATGACTATTGGAGGTAAAAACATCTTTACCCAGACAATGTTGAGAACGTGGAACGCACAACCACAAGGAGTGGATTGAGTCAATGCATTCAAGAAGAAACCAGATAAGGACATGTTGGAGAATGGTATAAAAGAATGTGCTGATGGAGTGAGTGGAAAATGGTTAGGAGGAGCATAAATGCCAATGAAGACCAGTGGAGCCGAATGGCCATTTTCTGTGTTGCGGACTTGATGTATAAATGAGGGAAAACACGTTTACTGAATGTCTGAAATGAAAATAGAAAGCGCTAAGAATATATAGCAGGTCCAGCAAAGCCTGGAGAGGAATGATGGTTTGGGGGCTAGATTATCTGCCAATTAGAATTTATTTTCCTTCATCCAAATTGGATGAATATACAGTTAAAAATAATATTGGAAGTTCTTGGATTAGGATATCATCGAGACAAGTTTGGAATCGTTTTGGATACCTTGGACCCTGTGATGGGATCAAGATATGTGTGATCCTTCTGATTACTTAATATGGATTGAATGATCTTCCTTACTAACAACCAACTTGTGAAGTTTGCTTCATTGCCTTCAGGGGTCTGGGGGTATTTATGCCAAGATTTTCCTCAAAAGATGAAATGGACAAGAGGGAATCCACAAAAAGGAAGATTAATCCTATTTGGTCCGGAAGGAGCTGGCTGAATGGACTGAATGGTCTAATCCCATTCCACCTTTTCTGAATAATCCTGAAAGTCTCTGGAATATTAAAGATTAATTGCCTGGAAATGACTGACAGAAAGCCTGGGATAAAAATCATGGGGCCATTAAATAAAATTCTATTTTTTTGAACACTTTCCTTGAACACTTGTTCATTAATTATATAAATATCAGAAAGGGGAAAAGCAGGCTGTTTGACCAAGTGAGGTGAGAAGTCATGTCATGAATCCATCAGGGATATGTCCAACCAGAGTTGGCAGCCTTCCACTCAGTTTAGGCACGCACTTGGCGGAGCTTGGTACTGGAAGCTAGGGCCCAGACTAAAATCTATCGCTGGGGATGACCTTGCAGTTGGAAGAAGCTAATAAACCTCAGACAGACTCTCTAGTAGGCCAAACAGAAGTCAGTCCCTGCTAGTTAACTGTGTAGCACAAGCCTGTGACACGGTCACATTAGGGGAAACCAGTTTTCTTTTAATTCACTGAATGTGGGCGACACTGGCAAGGTCGGCATTTATTGTCCATCCCTCATTGCCCTTGAGAAGGTGGTGATGAGCTGCCTTCATGAGTACAACTGAGCGAATTGCTAAAGCATCTCAGAGGGAAGTTAAGAATCAACCACATTGCTGTGGGTCTGGAGGCACATAGAAAGCCAGTTGGTTAAGGATAGTGCTGGAAACAATCTTTACTCAGTCTAACATTTATTTACAGAGTGAAACATTAAAAGCATATGCCTCCTAACTCAACCACACCACAGTTTCAGTAGTGTTTCTTTATATGTGTTCAAGTGAAATTCCAATTAATGCCCTGGGAGCACCTTCTCTACATGGACTGCAGTGTTCAAGAAAGCAGACCACCATCGCCTTTTTGAGGGGAAACTAGGAATAGACAATAAATGATAGCCTTGCTAGCTACACCCATATCCTAAGGATTAGTTTTTCAAAAATTATGTTTCTTTTTCCTTCTCAACCTAGAAAGTATATCTGGATGATTCGAGTGATGGAAGAAGCTTATCTGAGAGGAAAAGTCTTAAATCCGGGGCGCATTCGCTATCTGGCAAAAGTTTGACAGCATTAACCTATGAGAACTCAAACGTAGCGCTATATCAGGTAAAGTCCTTTTGCTCTCAAGGAGTTGGTTAAATAAATTTTACAGTGCTGTTTAGGGGCATTTATTTCACTGTAAAACAAGTCATTCGTGGTAACATGTTTATTGATATTAGGCTGAATTTTGTCATAAGAATAGAGATAAAGCTATCAGTGCTCACCATTACCAAGGAGTAAATTGGACAGCAACTTTCCACATATGTATAGTTAAAATGCAGAAATCCACATATGTATAGTTAAAATGTAGAAATGTAGAAATTTTCCATTCCAGTTCCCCTGCTCCTCCACAAGTTTCACTATAACAGCATTGCACTGAGAAACCCAGCATTCAAGTATATGGAAGGTCATTTAACTGTGATACTTACATGATGCATACTCATTAAAGATCCCAGAAAAAGTAAGGACTTGCCCATTCGTAATTGTAGGTAACTTTTAATTGCATGATAAGTCTTAATAACTGCCAAATAACTTTTCTGGCGCAAAAGAAAAATAACTTTTACAAGCGTAGAGTCTTATTCCTTTACATAGACTTTAGATTCCCTAGTGAGTGTGCTGTGCCAAAATGACTCTCTAATGACCCCAACTTCTGGAGATAAAATCCACAGGTTGGGAAACTGTAGATGTAATGAATGGTTGCTCCTGTTCCTCATCCTCACTTTAAGTTCAAGTGATATTTTGCAACACATTTTTCTGTACCCTTAGCAATCTAGCATAATGTTTCTAAAACTTTGATCTGCGGACCCGTGGGGAGGTACTTCAAGGCTTTTCAGGGGGTTCATGAAATAATGGCTTGAATTGTCAGTTGTCAGGCAAGGGCAATTGACAGGCCTGGGAATGGACCGGAAATGGGCCACCGACAACGATTGGCCCCCAACCACGGTTTCACGCTGGCTGGCCAATTAATGGCCTGCTAGCGTAAAATGTGCACTGAAATACTCAGCCCTGCTGGGGTGGGGGCGGGAAGAGGTTGGGCACCAATGTAACCGAGGGTGCGGGTGAGTACTTCAAGAGATCCCCCTGAAGGCAGATAGCTGCCCCAGGGAGCTGCAGACCTCCTCAGACCAATGGACACAACAAAAATGGTGCAAAATAAGTCCATGCAGCACAATCAAGCGCTTGAAAGCATACCTCACAAAAAACGAGTGCCCGGATTTCTCTTTACTCTATTTCCCCACGTGGATTCTGGGTTGAGGTTTGAACACAAATCCGAATGCCGATTGGGAAAATGGTCCATCCTCCAAGCGTAAATGTGGATGGGCCCAAGCGAAATCACTGCTGATTGCATTGCTAATGGGCTTAATTGCCCATTTAATTGCCAGTGACGCGTTTCTGACTGCCGCATGTGCCCACCAAGCGAAATATCACGCGAATGCGCGATGATGTCGGGGCACTCGCCCTAAGTCTTCATGTGCTATTTCACGTCAGCTCAGGCCAGGAGGCACCCGCCCGCGGGATGTAAAATTCTGGCCCATGTGAAAGTGCTCACTGAGCAGGGCTGACCTTGCAGATGAGCGACTGCCCAGAGAGTCGTGGCCATGAGTAACGAATACACGGCAGACAAACAGGCTTGGTACAAGCCAGGAGGCAGGAGCAGAGTGTGGCCACTACATGTGCGGTGTGGAGTGGGCTAATTGGATAGACAGATCCTGCCTAGACAAGTAGGCAGACCCATCTCACTGATATGCTTGTTTTCTTAAAGGCATTATGAAAACACTCTTTCCATGCAGCACTTTCATATTATGAGCATTATATAGTATCATATTTTAGATAGGGTTGGCAGGGGACAATGACTACTAATCCATTTGAAAAGTGGTCCTTCAATCAAAAAAGTTTGAGAAGCGCTGATCAAGCATATCTGTTTAAGATCACCTCTCAGGCACCTCTAGGCAGGTTTTGACTTTGCTCCATAGTGTGAAATGGCTGAGAGCAAGTCAGTCATTCTCATAACATTGAGGGTCAATCTCTTGACTCTTCTCTGCATTGCCTCCAGTGCTTAAATGTCTCTCTTGCTCCTTGGGAACTAGAACTTAGATGTGGTATTCAAGGTGTATCCTGGCTAAAGCACCATAAAGCTTAACACATTATCTCCTCCAATGTTTGTTCTATCCTGTACACTATACAGTTCAATGTCCAATGACTTTGTTGATGGCTGCTCTATAATTGGTTTAACAATGAGTCTATGAAATTACTGCTTGTTAGATGCTTCTTAATTCATTTTATGGGATGCGGGTGTCGCTGGCTAGGCCAGCATTTATTGCCCTTCCCTTATTGCCCTTGAGAAGGTGGTAGTGAGCTGCCTTCTTGAGCGGGTCTAGCATTGCATATATGCGATTGCTGCTCATTGGTTGGATGTATTTAGCATTGAATCTATAATTACTAGTTCTTTATCAGCTTCATCTGAGTGGATTTAATTTCACTTCTCAGATGCAATGGAAATTATTCCCATTTTGATTGTACTCAAAAATGTTTTGCACCATGTAAAATGTATATTTCTTGCCTTAACAGGGAGATTGGGTCTGGCTAAAGAAATTTCACTCTGGAAGTCTCAGTGATATACAGAAAGCTACAACCAAAGTACTCAGAAAGGTAAATCCATGGAAACAGAGACAAATCCATATACCCAGGCCTATACAGATATTTAAAAATTCTCATTCTTAGACTCCAATATCTCCATGGCATTGTCACTCCTTATCTCTGTGACTTCCTCCAGCCATACAACATTCTGCATTTCTCCAATTCTCTGGGCCATCTATCACTTCCCTTCCCTGCATAGCTGAGCTCTCGACTGCCTGGGCCCTAAGCTCTGGAATTCCCTCCCTAAACCTCTCTACTTCTCCTTCAAGATGCTCCAAAAATCTACCTCTTTGGCCAGGTCTTTGATCACTTTTCCTAGATTTAAAAAAAAATGATTCTTTTATGGGATGTGGGTGCTGTGGGTTAGGCCAGCATTTGTTGCCCATCACTAATTGCCCTTGAGAAGGTGGTGGTGAGCCGCCTTCTTGAACCGCTGCAGTCCATGTGGTGTAGGTACACCCACAGTGCTGTTAGGGAGGGAGCTCCAGGATTTTGACCCAGTCGCCGTGCTTAGCTCCTGCTTTGACTTGGTATCAACATTTGTCTCATTTTACCCAAAGAAATCATGGACAGGATTTTTTGCTGAGTGGGTGGGCACGTGCCTGACCCTAACCCTAACCCTAACCCGCTGAGCATAAAATGACGCGCGATGATGTCGAGACTGCGTCGTGACATCATTGTGCACTTGGTCGATATTTCGGTTGGCAGACGTGTGCAGGAATTGGCGGTGCACCCGCCAACAATTAAAAGGCGGGATGAGGTTTCGACCCGTCATTAAAAAGACTTTTAAAAATTTCATCCTAATTTCTGACATGTCCCTGCTCATGTCACAAAGTCACATGAGGGGACTTTTTTTTAACATTTTAAAATGATGTATTTTCAATTTTCAAAACTCATCTTTTCCAGCGTGCACCTGCATGCATGCGTGAAGTTGTGTGCTTGCCCTCCTCCCCCCCCCCAACACAGGCAGCGCTGATCGCTGCCACATGCATTTCACGCTGGGTGGGTCATAAATGAGATTGAAAACAGTGCGAGAGGAGAGGCAATCATGAAACTGAAACCAGCGCAAGTCCTAAATACATAACTGTAATTAAGAAATGGATAACTTTTAGTTGTATTTGTGGGTGCTGCTAGCATTTAATAAGCACAGTAAATTGTACTATACATAGGAATTATTTGAAATTAATTAAGAAAATATTTAAAATAAATTAGTAAACAAATACTGCAGTAGCATACCTTACATAAAGTTAAAGGTATGTCAGCGCAGCATGGCCATGCGGATTGTGCATCCTGCGGAATGTGGGAAGTCGTGCATGCACAAAGTGCCCTCCATGACTACACTTGCAGCAAGTGTCACCAGCTGCAGAAACTTGAGCTCCAAGTTGCAGAGCTTGAGCGGTGGCTGGAATCACTGTGGTGCATCCGCAAGGCTGAGGATTATATGGATAGCCCATTTTGAGAGGTCGTCACACTGCAGCTAAGAAGTGCACAGGCAGAGAGGGAATGGGTGACCACCAGAGTATCTAAGAGAAACAGGCAGGTAGTGCAGAAATCCCCCGAGGCTATTTCACTCTCTAACTGCTTTTCCATTTTGAATACTGGTAAGCGAGATGGTTCCCCAGAGGATTGTAGGCACAGCCAAGTTCATGGCACCACAGGTGGCTCAACTGCACAGGAGGGGTAGAGGGAGAGTGGAAGTGCTATAGTAGTAGGGGATTCCATAGTTAGGAGAACAGACAGGCATTTCTCTGGCTGTAGACATGACTTCAGGATGTTGCCTTCCTGGTGCCAGGGTCAAGGATGTCACAGAGTGGCTGCAGGACATTCTTTTGGGGGAAGGTGAACATACAGAGGTCATGTTCCACATTGGGACCAATGACATAGGTAGGAAAGAGGATGAGGTCCTGAAAACAGATTTTAGGGAGTTAGAGTTAAAAAGCAGGACTTTAAGAGCAGTAATCTCAGAATTACTCCCAGTGTCATGTGCTAGTGAGCGTAAGAATAGGAAGATTGAACAGTTCAACATGTGGCTGGGGGCATGGAGTAGGAGGGAGGGCTTTAGATTTCTGAGGCATTGGGACCAGAACTGGGGCAGGTGGGACCTGTACAAGAAGGACACTTTACACCTTAACAGGACTGGGACTAATGTCCTCATGGGGTGTTTTATTAATGCTGGTGGGGTGGGGGGGTGGGGCTAAACTAAATTGGCAGGGGGATAGGAACCTGAGGGGAAATTCAGAGTGGAGAGGAGAAAATCTGGCAGTGGGAAGTACAGAAGTATTAACTGATAATGAGGATATATCAGAGAGTAGAATCAAGATAGATAGAATACTTGGAGGGTTTGGTAGAATTAGATTAGGCAATAGTAAGTCATTCAATGGGGTCAGAACGGGGGGAAAGTAAAAAAGCCTACATCAAGGCTAATGTGCATGTATGTGAATGCACGGAGTGTGATTAAAAAGATTGGTGACAGGAGGCACAGGTTGACAAATGGAATTATGATATTATTGCTATTACAGAGACCTGGCTCAAAGAAGGGCAGGACTCGGCGTTAAGTATTCCTTCGTACAAGGTGTTTAGGAGAGACAGGAAAGGAAGAAAAGGGGCAGGGGTGAGTGTGGGTTAGTGGCAACATTGATTAAAGATGGCATTACAGTGCTAGAGAGAGAGAATGTTCCAGAGGGGTCAAGGATAGAATCTGTCTGGCTAGAGTTAAGGAATGAAAAAGGCGCAATAACATTTATTGGTGTAGTATGTAGACCACCAACTAGTGGAAGGGATGTGGAGAAACAAATTTGCAAAGAAATTACAGATAGGTGCAAGAATAATCGAGTAATCATAATAGGAGACTTCAATTGTCCAAATATAGAACAGGATAGGAATAGTGCAAAGGGGCAAGAGGGGCTAGAGTTCCTGGAATGTGTTCAAGATCATTTTCTGCAGCAGTATGTTTCCAGTCCAATGAGAGGGCATGGGCTTTCGGACCTGGCTCTAGGGAATGAGTTGGCCCAAGTGGATTAAATATCAGTGGGAGAGACTCTAGGGGACAGTGACCATTGTAACATAAGGTTTAGGTTGGTCATGGAAAAGGAAAGGGAACAATCCAGGGCAGGGATAATTAATTGGGGGAAAGCCAACTTGTTGGGATGAGAAGGTATCTGAGTCAAGTAAGTTGGAATCAAATGTTGGCAGAAAAGATGGTGGCTGAGCAATGTGGTCTCACCAACGCCCTGTACAATTGTAGGAAAACATCCCTACTTTTACATTCCATTCCCCTTGCAAAAAACAACAACATCCCATTTGCTTTCCTAATCACTTGCTATACCTGCACACCATACCTTCAAAGCACCGTTTGTGGCCAACTGAGGAAGTTAAAGATAGTACCAAATTGAAAGAAAAAGTGTATAATTTTGCAAAGATGAATTGCAGATCAGAAGATTGGACAGAATATAGAAAACAACAATGAATGACTAAATGTATAATAAGGAAGGGGAAATTATTCCAAGAGAGGAGGTTAGCCAGAAATATAAAAACAGATAGTAAGAGTTTCTATAGATATTTAAAAAGGATAGGTATAAGGAAGTTGAACTTTGGTCCTCTAGAGAGTGAGAATGGGGAATTAATAATGGAAAATAAGGAAATGGTGGATGAATTGAACAGACATTTTGCATCTGTCTTCAATAGAGGACACAAAATAACATCCCAGAAATAATTGTGAATCAGGAGGTGAAAGGGAGAGTGGAACTCAAAATAATTACAATCACCAGGAAAAGGGTACTGAGAAAATTATTACACCTAAAAGCTGACAAGTCCCCAGGTCCTGATAGACTTCATCCTAGATTCTTAAAAGAAGTGGCTGCTGAGGTAATAGATGCATTGGTTTTAACTTTCCAAAATTCCCTAGATCCTGGAAAGGCCCCATCAGATTGGAAAATAGCAAATAAGACTCCTCTATTGCAGAAAGCAGGAAACTACAGGCCAGTTAGCTTAACATCTGTCATAGGGAAATTGCTGGACTCTATTATTAAGGGGGTTACAGCAGGGCACTTAGAAAATTACAATGCAATCAGGCAGAATCAACCTGGTTTTGCGAAATAGAAATCATGTTTGACTAATTTATTGGAGTTCTTTGAGGAAGTAATAATCAACATTGATAAAGGGGAACCTGTGGATAGATCACCTTAGATTACCTGTGGTACTTAGGTTTCCAGAAGGCATTTGACAAGGTGCCAAATCAAAAATAGTTACATAAAATAAGAGCTCACAGTGTAGGGGGTAATGTGTTAGCATGGATAGAGGATTGGCTAGTTAACAGGAAGCAAAGAATAGGAATAAATGGGTCTTTTTCAGGTTGGCAAGATGTGACGAGTAGAGTGCCACAGGGATCAGTGCTGGAACTTCAACTATTTACAATTTATATCAATGACTTGGATGAAGGGACTGAATGTATGGTTGATAAAATTGATGATGCCATAAAGATAGGTAGGAAAGTAAGTTGTGAAGAAGACATAAGGAGTCTGCAAAGGGTCATAGATAGGTTAAGTGAGTGGGCACAAATTTGGCAGATGTAGTATAATGTGGGAAAATGTGAACTTATCCGCTTTGGCAGGAAGACTAGAAAGGCAGCATATTATTTAAATGGAGAAGATTGCAGATCCCTGAGATACAGAGGGATCTGGGTATCCTGGTACATGAATCAGGGTAAGTTAGTGTGCAGGTATAGCAAATGATTAGGAAAGCAAATGGGATGTTGTTGTTTTTTGCAAGGGGAATGGAATGTAAAAGTAGGGATGTTTTGCTACAATTGTACAGGGCGTTGGTGAGACCACATCTGGAATACTGTGTACAATTTTGGTCTTCTTATTTAAGAAAGGGTATAAATGCTTTAGAAGAAGTTCAGAGAAGGTTCACTTGACTGATACATGGGATGGGGGTGTTATCTTATGAGGAAAGGTTGGACAGGCTGGACCTGTATCCATTGGAGATTAGAGGATTGAGTGGTGATCTTATTGAAACACATAAGATCCTAAGGGGACTTGACAGGGTGGATGCTGAGAGGATGGTTCTCTGCCTGGGAGTGACTAGAACAGGGGACACGGTTTAAAAAATAAGGATTCTCCCATTTAAGATGGAAATGGGAAGAATTTTTTTTCTCTCAGAGGGTCGTGAGTCTTTTGAACTCTTCCCTGGAGAGCAGTGGAGGAAGGGTCAATGAAAACTTTTAAGGCAGAGGTGGACAGATTCTTGTCTAACAAGGGAGTCAAAGGTCACTGGGGGTAGACATAATCAGATCAACTATGACCTTATTAAATGGCAGAGCAGGCTCGAGGGGTCTGTTGGCCTTTATTTCAAAGGGAATGGAGTATAAAAATAGGGAAGTCTTGCTAAAACTATACAAGGCCCTAATTAGACCACACCTGGAATACTGTGAACAGTTTTTATCCCCTTATCTAAGGACAGATATACTGGCATTGGAGGCAGACCAGAGAAGGTTCACTAGGTTGATTCCGGCAATGGAAGGATTTTCTAATGAGGGGAGGCTGAGTAGGTTGGGCCTGTACTCATTGGAGTTTAAAAGCATAAGAGGTGACCTTATTGAAACATATAGGGCAGGATTTTCCTGTCGCCGAGTGGGGAGCTTGCCAACACATAAATAGACACACGGTGACATCGGGCGGGACTCCCGACGTCATCGTGCCCCATTTAAATTTTCAGGTAGGTGGAGTTCAGCAAAAATCAACTGTGCACCCGCCGACCTGTCAATGTAGAGTCATTGAAGCAAATGATGGCCCTGCCCGTCCAACCTTAAGGTTAGTGGGCAGGCCAATAGCCCTGGCGGGCTTCAGAAAAAGCATGAAACCTCATCCACGGGCGGGATGGGGTTTCATGTAGGTTTTTAAAAATTTAATTAAAGTTTTTTAAAAAGTTATGGACATGTCCAAACTCATGTGACAGTGTCACATAAGGGGACATGTCAGGGAAATTTGTTTTTTCTATTTTTAATGTTTTTGACAGTAGAGGTGATCTCCCTGAGGCAGCACTTAGCCTCAGGGAGATGAGTGCGCTCTTTCATGTGCATATGCGAAAGAGTGCACTCTCAGGTTTAGGGATATCCCCCCCACCTGCACAGGGAGCGTATAGCGCTTCTGTGCGGACATCATGATTGGGGGTGCTGATCGGAGGTGTGCCAGTGCGCGCCCGCTCTTCAACTTCACCCCCGATGGGGGGAGAATCCTGCCCATTAATCTTAGGGGGCTTGACACGGTAGATGCTGAGAGGTTGTTTCCCCTTGTGGGAGAGTCTAGGGTCAGAGGGCATAATTTGAGAGTAAGGGGGCACACATTTAAAACAGAGATGAGGAGGAATTTCTTATCTCAGAGGATGGGGAATCTGTGGAATTCTTTAACGCAGAGGGCTGTAGGGGTTGGGTTGTTAAGTATATTCAAGGCGGAGATAGACAGGTTTTTAATCACTAAGAGAATCAAGGATTATGGGGAAAAGGCAGGAAAGTGGAGTTAAGGATTATCGGATCAGCCATGATCTCATTGAATGGTGGAGCAGACTCGATGGGCCGAATGGCCTACTTCTGCTCCTACGTCTTGTGGTCTTATGGCCGAATGACCTACTCCAGCACCTGCTCCTAATTCATATGTTCATATGTTCATGGAGCAAGAAAATGCTGTTGTGGGAAATGTGAGAAAAATGGAAACACCTTACAGGTCTAACAAAATGTGGAGCAACAATACAGGCATAGGCCCACAAAGTCTTGCAGCTAGTTTTACACCTCTGACATATGTATCCCTCGGAGCTGCACAGTGTTGGAGCAGCCCTCAGGTAAGTGAGTGGGAGGTGAGAGGTTGGAAGTCAGGGGCAGGGTATTAGAAATCAGAGGGTACATTTCCTTCCCAATACGGGTGGTAGATCACTTCCAGGAATTAGTAGACCAGTGCTTGGGTGCTTTAGTATGAACTTATAGGCCATGAACTTCTTGCTTACACTCACACATACAGTACAGATACATGCGACACTATATACGCTCACAGACATATGGTGCAGGTATATGTAACCCTGTATCAACTTACAGACGTACAATACAGCTACGTGCAACAATTCATACACTCACAGACATACGATACATATAAGTGCGACCCTGCATATACTCATAGACACACAATAAAGATATGTGTAAGGTTGGAGATATGATAGGCACGTGCAACCCTGCATAGATACATAGGTACATCATGCAGGTACCTGTACTCTTGCATGTACTCACAGATGTATGATACAGATACATGCAACATTTCATATACTCACAAATCTACTATGCAGATATATGCAACTCTATGCACACTCATGAGCATTCGCTACAGACACCTGCCCACAGATGTATGATAAGCTTCAAGTTTCTTGAAGCAGTAATTTGTTGCAAGTTTCCAGGTCGCTTGTATTTAATTCTAATTCATGTTGTTTTCTTGCTTTTGAAGATGAGAGACTTGCGCAATGAGAACGTGAACCCGTTTCTGGGTTTCCTCTGTGACAGCGGAGCATTAGCCATCGCGACTGAGCACTGCTCCCGAGGAAGTCTTCATGATCTCCTCAGGAACGATGATCTGAAGCTCGACTGGATGTTCAAATCCTCCCTCCTAATGGATTTAATCAAGGTATGCCTCAGGGCCAACACTGAGGGGCAGTGGTAGGGGAATCCATCAGGGAATTATCACACATGAAGTGACAATGGAGCAGCCCTGGTGGGTGGTTTGGCCTGGTCTTGCTTAAGAGTTTTTTTTAATGTAACGTTCTTGGGAAATTTCTAGCTTGACCTTTTGTACTGGAACTAGAATGGAAAAGAGAAAATAAGATGGGGAAACATTACAGATAACAGAAAAGGAAAGAAAGTTCAGCACCTTTCATGATATTTCAAAGTGTTTCACAGCGAAGGAAGTAATTTTGAAATGTAGTCACTGTTATATTGTAGGAAACATGGCAGCCAATTGCAAACATCCAGGAACAGTAATGTGATAATATGTTTTCGCAATTTTGATTGAAGTATAAATATTGGCAAGGTGATTGGGGATAACTCCCCTGCTCTTCTTTCCAAGAGTGCCAAAGGATTTTTTGTATCCTGAGAGAGCAGACATGGTCTCAATTTAATGTCTCATGCAAAAGGTGGCGTTTGAGAGGGTGCAGGGTGGATTTACCAGAATGGTTCCAAGGATGGGGGGGTTTTAGCTACAAGGTTAGGTTGCAGAAGCTAAGGTTGTTCTCCTTGGAGCAAAGGAGATTGAGGGGAGATTTGATAGAGGTGAGAAAGATTATGACAGATTTAAATAAGGTGGACAAACAGCTGTTCCCATTAGCTGATGGTGCAAAGGCTTGGGAGGATAGGTTTAAGGTTTTGGGCAAGAGATGAGTGAGGTGGGGTATGAGTAAGAACATTTTTATGTTGCGAGGGGTAATGACCTGGAACGACTGCCTACAAGGGTGGTGGAAGCAGAGACAATCAATGATCTTAGAAAATGGGCACTTGAGGGCAATTACTTGCATGATTACGGGGATAGAGCAGGGGAATGAGACTGATTAGATTACTCTACAGAGAGCTGGCATGGATGTGAGCATCACTGGTGAGGCCAACATCTGTTCCCCATTCCCAATTTTCCTTGAGAAGGTGGAGGTGAGCCAGTCTCTTGGACTATAGCAGTCCATATAGGCGCTTTCACAGTGCTGTTAGGAAGGGAATTCCAGGATCTTGATCCAGCGACAGTGAAGGAATAGCGATATAGTTCCAAGTCAGGATGGTGTGTGGCTTGGAGGGAAACTTGCAGTTGGTGGTGTTCCCATGGGTCTGCTGCTTTTGTCCTTCTAGGTGGCATACATCCCAAGTTTGGAAGGTGCTCTCTAAGGAGCCTTGGTGAGTTGCTGTAGTGCATTTTGTAGATGGTACACACTGCTGTTAATGTGTGTCAGTGATGGAGGAAATGAATATTTAAGGTGGTGGGTGTGGTGCCAGTCAAGCAGGTTGCTTTGTTCTAGATTGCACTGCATTGCTTGAGTGTTGTTGGAGCTGCACTCACCTAGGTAAGTGGAGAGTGCTCCATTGCTCCTGACTTGTGCCTTGTAAATGGTGGGCAGGCTTTGGGGAGTCAGGAAGTGAGTTACTCACTAGAGAATTCCCAGCATCTGAACTGCTCTTGTAGCTACAGTTGTTATATGGCTGGTCCAATTCAGTTTTTGGTCATTGGTAACACCCAGGATGTTGATAGCGGCGGATTCAGAGCTGGTAATGCCATTGAATGTCAAGGGGAAAGAGTTAGGTTGTCTTTTGTTGGAAATGGTCATCGCCTAGCATTTGTGTGGGGTGACTTTACTTTCCATTTATCAGCCCAAGCTTGAATGTTGTCCAGGTTGTGCTGCACATGGACACTGACTGCTTAACTATCGAAGGAATCCTGAATGATCCTGAATATTGTGCAATCATCAGCAAACAGCACCACTTTTGACCATATGATGAAGGAAAGGCCGTTGATGAAGCCTATTGCGCCTGCTGCCTCAGTGCTGCACCAGGAGTGTCAGCCTAGACTTTGGTGCTCAAGCCTCTCGAGTGGGACTTGAACCCATGACCCTCTGACATAAAGGCAAGAATGGTACCCTGTAAGCAACAGCTGACACAGCAGGTCTCCAAAAAGCTCATCATCCCAATAAACAGTCCTTAATTGTGATTCATGACATTGAAGTTCCAATCGGCTACCCAGCAATCCTACGCCCTGTGTAAGCTGCAAATAGGGCAAAGTTCAGTGTGGGTGCAGACTCAATAAGGATGGCAGACTTCCTTTCCTAAAGTGAGTTAAACAGCTTCATGGTCCCGTTTACTGATCTCAGCTTTATGTTTCCGTGTATTTATAAAAAAAAACTGAATTCCATTTCTCAAATAGCCATGGTGGGATTTGAACTCACATTACTCTGGATTATCAGTAGGCTGCCTTCAGGTTACTTGCCCAGTAACATAACCATCGGAAACAGCCCTGCTTGTTCTTTCCTTTATTCATTTTTTTAACAATGAAAAAAATTAAATCACTCAGGGAGAAATCTTTCATGTTATAGAAATTGCCCACAGAAAGCTGTTGAAGATAGCAATATAAATGGATTCGTGTCAATGTTCATGTAGAGAGTGGGTGAATTGGGAAAGATGATGAGGAGACAGGTTGCGATCTATTATTTAAGACGTATTAGGATATTTTAACACAGTAAAGGTGATATAATAACAGTCACGTTGGCACCTTTAACATAGCAAAGCATCCCAAGGCACTTTACGGCAGAGTTACTGGATGAAATAGTGGTGGTGGCTTGCCACAGTTCATTCAGGAAGTCTGAGTTGCTGTGGCAACATGTACTTTTAAAGCATCTTGTAGCCTGGAGCTATGAATCGTGATGGTAGAGGCTATGACTTTCTTTCCATCACATGGCTGAACAGGAATCTCTCCCACTCTTATTCCCAGCCATTGCCATGTGTTGGAAAGATTTGCAGGTTGATTGTCAACCTGTTTGGTCATGTTATGAACACACCTTGGCCATCAAGTTCTGGGGTGGGACTCAAACCTAGAGCTTCTGACTCAGAGGCAGAGATGCTCCCCACTGCACCACAAGACCTCCCAATTTTTAGTATAGGTGATCAAAACCTTGGTCAAAGTGGTAGGTTTTAAGGAATAAAAACAAAAAAACTGCGGATGCTGGAAATCCAGAACAAAAACAGAATTACCTGGAAAAACTCAGCAGGTCTGGCAGCATCGGCAGAGAAGAAAAGAGTTGACGTTTCAAGTCCTCATGACCCTTCAACAGAACTCAGTTCTGTCGAAGGGTCATGAGGACTCGAAACGTCAACAGGTTTTAAGGAATGTCTTAAAGGAGGAGGAGGAGGAGGTAGAGAGCTTTAGGGATGAAATTCCAGAGGTGATGGCCTGGGCAACTGATTTGATCTCTCAATCTCTGTGCTTTTAACTGACAGGGAATGAAGTATCTTCACCACCGAGACTTTGCCCATGGGCGCCTGAAATCCCGGAACTGCTTGGTGGATGGGCGGTTTGTGCTGAAGATTGCTGACTACGGGTACCTAGATTTATTGGAGACGCAAAAAGCTCCATGGAAGAAGCCACCACCAGAAGGTAAGCAAGGGCACTAGCAGGGATCTTTTAACATTGATTGTTCATAGAAAACTGTTGTAGGGGTCAGATAAATCGGGTGAGGAAGTGTTTCCACCCACTTCTAATTGGCCATCCTGCCTTTGGCAGCCTTGATGTAACTATAAGAATGTCAATCTTGCATCAGTAGGTCACACTTTTGCTTCTGAATCAAGAGATCGTGGGTTCAAGCCCCACTCCAACAATCTAACTGGTCTACTGATGCCAATCCGAGACCTTTGTCTGGTCTGATCTACGCATGGCACCTGTTCCTTGCCACATGGTTTGCTCCTAATCATTTTGAGGCAGCCTTGCAAGTCACTTTGTTGTAAAAACAGTTAAGAATGAACAATAATGTTCTATCTATCCTGATGACAAATTTCAATATAGAACATTGAGGAGCTTCAGTTACTCTTTGAAGTCTGCTGTCTGTATCAGAATAAGGGGCAGGTCATTTAGGGTGAGATGAGGAGGAATTCCTTCCCTCAGAAGGTGGTGATTATTTGGAATTCTCTGCCCCAGAGGGCTACAAAGGCTCAGTCGATGAGTATGCTCAAGACTGAGATTGATATATTTATTAAAAACATATTAAAAATATCAAGGGATACGGGGATAGTGCAGGAAAATGGTGTTGAATAAATCAGCCATGATCTCAGTGAATGGCAGAATGGGCTCAAAGGGCTGAATGGCCTACTCCTGCTCCTATTTTTAATGTTCTTATGCATCTTATCTCGCCCCAAGTCCCATTCATTCATCATCCCTGTGCTTGCTGACCTACATTGGCTCCAAGTCTGGCAACACCACAACTTTAAAATTCTGATCCTTGTTTTCAAATCCCTCCATGGCCTCACTCCTCCCCATCTCTGTAACCTCCTCCAGTGCTAGAACCCTCCGGGATCTCTGCACTCCTCTAATTCTTGCCTTTTGAGCATCCTCGATTTCCATCACCCCACCATTGGCAGCCATGTCATCAGGGTCCTAAGCTTTGGGATTCCCCACCCTAAACCTCTGCTATTCTCTATCTCTCTCCTCCTTTAAGACATGCCTTAAACATTATCTTTGTTTTCCTTTATTCTTTCATGGGATGTGGACATCACTGGCAAGGCCAGCATTTGTTGCCCAACTCTAATTGCACTTGAACTGAGTGATTTGCTAGGTTATTTCAGAGGGCAGTTAAGAGCCAGCTGCATTGCTGTGGGTCTGGAGTCACATGTAGACCAGACCAGGTAAGGACAGAAGATTTCCTTCCCTAAAGGGCATTCATGAACCAGATGAGTTTTTACAACAATTGATAAAAGCTGTTTCTGAGACTAAGCTTTCAATTCCACATTTTATTTCAAATTCTACTAGTTGTTGTGGTGGGATTGGAACCCATGACCCCAGATTGTTGCCTGTCGTTATCTCTCCATGTGTGACTCAGTTTCAAATGCTGTTAGCTGACACATGTGAAATACCTTGAGGCATTTTTTTACAATGTTAAAAACGCTATATAAATGCAATTTGTTGATATACTGTTACCGAGAGACTGAAGGTCTGCTGCAGGTTGGTTGATCTATTAAAATATATATCTATATATATATATATATATATATATATATGTTATATATATATGTGTGTACACATATATAAATCTGTCCTTTTTTTTATTCTCAGAGTTATTTTGGACAGCTCCTGAGTTCCTGAGAAATCCCGAGTTGGCCGTGAGGGCATCTATGAAAGGAGACAGTTATAGTTTTGCCATCATTTTGCAGGAAGTGGTGGTTCGAGGGTCTCCTTACTGCATGTTAGGCCTCAGCCCTGAAGGTGAGCTCTGTGCTAACTCTAGCATTCCTTCGCAGTGACGGTTAATCTGTCTAAACGTTGATGGGGCGTACCTATCTCCCTGGATTGGCTGCTTCTTTCCAGGCCATGGTGCTGAAATAAACACTCATATTATAGCATTAAAGGTTTTTTTTTCAAACATCTTAATAGCTTTATGACTGCATACCGCTGACCTAAAGAACACTTTATTTGGAAGGTCATTTAGACCTTAATTGCCGCAAATGAGGAAACCTTGCAGATTGGCAAATGCTTATAAATTCCCTGCTGGAGGTCAGAAAAAGCCAGCAAAAAGTGATTGTTTCTTTTTCTTTCTTTTGTGTCTTTGATGCTTAGAAATGTGAGAGGTGCATGTTAGATACAAATTTCTAGGGGATTTTAATGCCAGGAGTTGGGTCATTCACTTAAGAGGTTGCATATCTCAAAATTAATCCCCGTGTTAAATTTCACTCCAGCCAGCCAGGTTTCCTGGGTCCTGGGAAACCCATCAGTTAAAGGAAGGAAAGGATTGCTGGATCTAGCGAATATGCCAAATGCTGTTCGATAACACTCCTGTGAAATACCTTGGGACACTTTTACTATGTTAAAGGCACTATATAAATGCAATTTGTTGCTTACATGTAGGATTCAGCTTATCCGCTTCCCCCATCAACAATCGAACATCCCCCTCAGCCTAATGACCCAATGCTAGTGACCTCTCCCTTCCACTCCCCAATGACTCCTTCAAAACTTCCTCCAGTCCTTCGGACTCACAATCCCCAACACCTCTGACCTCTTTCTCCCCAACAGAGACAGCGGAGGAGATGGTGATATAGCGGTGATGTCACTGGACTAGTAACCCAGAGGCCCCACTAATGCATTGGCCACAGGGGTTCAAATCCCACCACAGCAGTTGGTGGAATTTAAATTCAGCTAATAAAATCTGAAATTAAAAGCTAGTCTCAGCAATGGTGACCATGAAACTATCATCAATTGTCGTAAAAACCCACCTGGTTCTCTAATGTCCTTTAGGGGAGGAAAGCTGCCATCCTTACCTTGTCTGGCCTACATGTCACTCCAGACCCACAGCAATGTGGTTGACTCTTAACTGCCCTCTGAAATGGCCGAGCAAGTCACTCAGTTCAAGTGCAGATTAGGAATGGGCAACAAATACTGGCCTTGCCTCACCCTATGAAAGAATGAAACTGCCTCCCACCCTGAATGCCTCTGATCTCCCTCCATCCTTCTTCCCTCCCTCAGACCCTAAGATATAGTTGCGTCCCCCCCATTGCTTCCACCCCCTTATTTCTCTTGCCCTCCCCTCCCTCCCCATATCTCTTCTATGTTGTACAATTCTAAGTGTCTCCTCAGTTGGCTTTTCTGCAGCAAAAGTAAGTTGCATCACTTGATCCTTTCCACACAATAATATTTAACTGTTTGTTTACTTGTAGAGATTATTAAGAAGGTGAAGAAGCCACCCCCTATGTGTCGACCCACGGTCTCTCCAGACCAAGCCCCAATGGAGTGTATTCAATTGATGAAACAGTGCTGGAGTGATCAACCTGAGAGGAGACCTACCTTTAATGAGATCTTTGACCGAGTGAGTAGATTGCACAGGGCTCCCAAGGATTAAGAAGTGCTGAGTGTGAGATGTCTTCATGTCCCTTAAAGCACTTCAAGATTGTTGAGACATGGGATGAGATTGATGTCCTATGATGAGATGCCGAGTAAAGTGGAGCCTCTGGAGTTTAAAAGAGGTGATCCCGCAGAAACATATAAGATTCTGAGAAAGTTTGACAGGTTAGATGCTTTGAGGCTGTTTCCCCTGGCTGGAGAGTCTAGAGTTAAGGGTCAGAGTCACAGGAAAAGGCCATTTAGCACTGAGATGAGAAGAAATTTCATCATTCAGAGGTTTGTGAATCTCTAAAATTCTCTACCCAAAACGTGGATGCTCTGTTGTTGTCTATATTCAAGACTGAGATCAATAGATTTTTGAATGCTACTGGAATCAAGGAATCAAGTGAATTTGAAGTCAAAGATCTGCCAGGATCATACTGAATGGCAGAGCAGGCATGTAAGGCCTACTCCTGCTCCTTTTTCTTATGCTCTTATAGTCTTTGGCTCAACAGATAAAGGAATTGATTAAACCATCTTAATGCATATCGAAAACCATATAAGATACTCTGCCCGCCAGTATTCAAGTAGGTCCAATAGATGAATGACATTCCATAGGACACCAGAGGAAAGAAACAATGATCTTAATTTAAAATTTTTCATGACTTAAGTTGATCCCCTTGGGAAATGTGCCCACTGCCCTATGTTATTGATCACTGCCCTGTGTTATTGATCACTGCCCTATGTTATTGATCACTGCCCTGTGTTATTGATCACTGCCCTATGTTATTGATCACTGCCCTGTGTTATTGATCATTGATTCTAAATAGAAAAATTGGTTCTTATTTGGAACTAATGTGTCAATGGTTCTCTTAACATTACTGAGGAACCATTTGCATCTAGCCCTCCATTACCTTTGTCTTTCAGCAGGCCATGCACCTTCTGACTCTCCACTCACACCATGTCTGACTGTGGAATACTGATCAAACTTGGATTTGGTGCTATTACGAATGGTTAGAAATAGGCCATCAGCCCCTCGATCCTGTTCTGCCATTCAATTAGATGGTGGTTGATCTGTACTTTAACTCCTTGGTTTCAGAGCCCTTAATCACCTTGCTTAACAAAGTTCTACCATTCTCAGTTTTGGCATTTTAAATTGGCCCCCAGCCTCAACAGGTTTTTGGAGGAGAGAGTTCCAGACTTCCATTGTCTTTTGTGTGAAGAGATGCTTCCTACCATCAACAGCCTAGCTCAATTTGCAGGTTATGCCCCTTCTTGTTTTGAACCTCCCCATCAGAGGAAATCGTTTCTCCCTCTATAAAATTCTTAAGTCATCTTAACAGCTCAAGTTAGGGGATACAAGCTTAGTCTATGCAACCTATCCTCATAATTCAACCCTTTTAGGGAATCAGGAAAGAAATGCCCAAACACCACAATCAGGCACCTGAACATATAGATTATAAAAATAGTGTCCACATATTTATATTTTTATTTTATTTAACAACGGAAACCTCACCCTGCCCTTGGATGAGGTTTGCTGGAAAATGTAAAGGCTGCCTGGCCGATTGACCCGTCCGCCAACTGTAAGGTTGGAAAGGCTGTGTAAAAATGACAGACAATTGCACCATATAAGTTCAGGTGCCTGTTTGTGATGCTTGGACATCTCTCTCCTGATTTTAAAAACTTTATTTCCTGGGTTTCAGGTCTTCAGCTCCTTGAGGCTGCTCTCTGCCTTCAAGGAGCTTTCTGTCAGTGCTCGTCTGTGCCCACGTCAATGTCCTCGCCCGCCCTCCTTCCGCTCCCACCCCGGCAGTGCTTCACGCTGGCTGGCCATTAATTATTTTCTGTTCCTGTTGGCAGACGATCTGGTCATTATCCCAATGCTCTTTGTGGGAGCTTGCTGTGCGCAAATGAACATTGCATTTCCTTCATTACAACAGTGACTACACCTCAAAAAAGTGTTCCATTGGGTGTAAAGTGCTTCTGGAGGCCCTGAGGCAGTGAAAGGCACTATATAAATGCACGCCTTTTTTTCTAATGCTTGTACTGGTGGGGTTATCTCATAGATTCATTGCTGTGTCTTTGCAGTTTAAAACCATAAACAAGGGGAAGAAGACAAACATCATTGACTCAATGCTCCGCATGCTTGAACAGTACTCCAGCAATCTCGAGGATTTAATCCATGAGCGTACCGAAGAACTAGAAGTAGAGAAACAGAAAACTGAGAAACTTCTATCACAGATGTTGCCTCCGTGAGTAAATACATTGGCCTGAAGCTAATTGACCTTCCAAATGGGAGCAGGGCTTGGGATGGGTTCATCATGTACACTGCTAGTGCCAATTTTTCTGTAAAGGTTTGGGAAATTATAACCTTGTGCAGGTAGATATTTGAAGCCATTTCTTTACCAATTCTTCTTCCACACCCCCCTACCTCTGCGCTGAGTTAGCTCATGGGAGCTGGGCCAGAGGTAAGGGAGCAAGATAATTGGTCTAAGCAGGGTGACATTCCTTTTGTCCATTTTCAGCCTAAAATGGGATTAATTTGAGAGGAGAGCAGGGAAATGAGACTTTGTAAAATTAGACCGGAGTAGGAACCTGAATTAAGCATATCTTTGTCTTACTAGCTAAAATCATGTGATCGTCACATGCAAATAATCATGAGAGCACATTGTGGGGTTGGTGGGGGGGTGGTGGTGGGACAGGTGGAGCTGGATAGAGGGCCAGTGATAGGTGGAGGCAAAGAAGAGATTGCCATCTTTAACACCTTTGACATCTTTGGCAATCTCTTCTTTGCTTCCACCTATCACTGGCCCCCATCCAGCTCCACCTGTCCCAACCAGCTTATATTTCACCTCATTTCTATTTTTCCTTAGTTCTGTTGAAGAGTCATACGGACTCGAAACGTTAACTGTGTTCCTCTCCGCAGATGCTGTTAGACCTGTTGAGTTTTTCCAGCATGTGAAAAAGTTTTAATGGGGAAGTTTCTGGTTTGTCACATCATCAGGCCTCGCTGTAATGAAACAGCTCTTTGGGATTAGCATTAGCACAGGGGGAGGTGGTGGCAGCATCATGGTATTATCATTGAACTATTATTCCAGAGACCTTGGGCAATGCTCTGCGGACCAGGGTTTGAATATTCAATAAAAATATGGAATTAAAGGTCTGATGATGTTGGCCACAAAACTATTGCCGATTGTCATAAAAATCCATCTGGTTCACTAATGCCCTTTAGGGAGGGAAACCTGCTGTCCTTAACCGGTCTGGCCTACATGTGACTCCAGACCCACAGCACTGTGGTTGACTCTTAAATGCCCTCTCAACGAGGATGGGCAATACATGCTGGCTTAGCCCACATCCCATGAATAAAAAAAAATGAATCTTGGGATACACCCAGACACAATGGTTTCGTAGCTCATTAGCCTGTAAGTTTACGTTGCAATCTGAGACAAAGCCTGTAAGTCTTGGATGGCTGCATTTCATTGTTTGGCTTAATTGTCTCTGTCATTTCTTGACTAGCATATTGAAGAAGTCACTCATCGTGTCTATGGTTTTCAAGAGGTTTTTTTTAGGTCCAGCTTCAAGATTCCATAGAATATCGGAAGGCACAGTTTGTTTAATTTCTGAAGATCTTTAATGCAAACAGCCTTTTTGAAGTACCTTTTTTTGGACTTTTAAATGTTGGCCGCTTTCAAATTGAATGATTCTTATTGATGGACTGGTTACAGTTCCTGGTCATTACCACTTCAGTGAACCAAAGGTTTTTATGACTATCAGGCAGTCGCATGGTCACCATTATAGGTACAAGCATTTTATTCCAGATTTAATTATTTGAATTTAAATTCCTCAGCTACAATGGTGGGATTCGAATTTGTGACTCTGGATCATTAGTCCAGGCCTCTGGATTACTAAACTCATAACGTACCCACGATGTTACTTTACCTGTGTGACCAGAATGTCACTCAACAGCTCCAATGTACCAGCTCAAAAGTTCTAGATTAATCACAGGCTAATCTCTGCAGGTTTATCTCCTCATTTTTGGGTTCCAGGAACTGTCAACATGAGTCCTCGTTCAGGAAACCTCTTACTGGTTTAATGTGTCAAAAGGTGTGGATGGCTGAACCTGATCTATTGTCTCAGTGAAATGATTTCAACCAAAACCACGGGGTAAAAATCAACCTGCGCCTATTTCTGAGCAGTGTGCGCCCGAACACAGAGGTTGTCCTGAAACTGGTCTTCCGGGCATCAGCTATGCCTTCAGAACGAGCTTCCTGCGCCTTTCACCATCTCCACAGGCAGCTCACCCCGCACGGCAAGGATTGTCTTCAGCCCGCCCGCAAATATCCCCAGGGAAGCTCCATAGAACCTACGGCACAGAAACAGGCCATCTGGCCCCATGCTGGTGTTTATGCTCCCCATGAGCCTTCTCTCACTCTACTTCATCCACCCTATCTGCATATCTGCTGTTCTTTTCTCCCTCATGTCTTTTTTTAATCGAGCTTCCTCTTAAATACGTCTACAATTGGGTTCACAAGGTTCAGTTTAGAGTAAGAAGGTAGCTCTGACATATGCATGAGTTTATGACTCTAATGATAATATTGGTTTCAGCATCTGTGCGTGAGAACACTGCAAAGCTAGCAATGGGTTTGTCTAGGAACCTGTTGCAACATCTAAGGGTAAAAATTGTCTATCACCATCTTGCTTCCATTTCCCCCACTTGCTTTTTCTTCCAGGTCTGTTGCTGAAGCCTTGAAAATGGGCGGGAATGTGGAACCTGAATATTTTGATCAGGTGACGATCTACTTTAGTGACATTATTGGCTTCACAACCATATCAGCATTGAGTGAGCCTATACAGGTCATTGACCTCTTGAATGACCTCTACACTTTGTTTGATGCTGTTTTAGGCAATCATGATGTTTACAAGGTAAGGATTCATTTGTCTGCAGCCTAGATGTGAATGCCAATGTGGTAACGGATCAAAGAATAGAGTAGTTATGTCAGTCCTTTCTCCTGCATTGTCTAAGCTGCGGCTCTGATAACCACTGCTAGCACCCTCACTTCTGAGTAGGCAGGTTCCTGGAGTTCAAGGTCCACTTCAAGACCATGAGCAGAAGTTCTATGTTGATACTCCCAGTGCAGTACTGAGGAGGTTTTGCACTGTCAGAGGTGCCATCGTCTGGATGGGACATTAAGCTAAGGCCCATCCACCCTCTCAGGTGGAGAGGAAAGATCTCCAGGTGCTATTTTGGAAGAGCGGGGGTGTTCTCTCCAGTATTCTGGTTGATATTTATTCCTCAATCAACACCACTAAAATCAAATTATCTGGTCAATTATTTCTTGGCTCTTTGCTGTGCACAGAATAGCTGCTGCGTTTCATACATTACATCATTGGCCACACTGCCAATGTACTTCATTGCCTGTAAAGTGCTTTGGGACATTCTGAGATTGCGCAAGATTGCTATAAGAATATAAGCCTTTTTCTGTCTTTAAGCTTTTGATGGGATTGGTCCATTTTCTCACCCCCAACACCCAGCGCCTCCTTCTACACACAAAGTTTTGGCACCATTTTTAAAGTCACGGGTGAATGTGGCGATTCTGTGGCGATTCTCTCACCCAACTGTTGTACTTTTGTCAAAAGAGCTCGGGAGCTCGGGAAAAGCGGAATTTACTGCCAACTTGACAAGCGAGAGGTTCTGCGCTTTTCCGAGAGAAATTTGTCTCCATAGAACATTCTTTCGCTCAAATAGGCTGCTCAACACATCGAGCTTGTTTTGGTATTTCTTTCTATTTACGAGCCCTGCTGCTCTAACCTCACTGCCTGCTGGCCTCCCCATTCTCTTAAATCTTCATGTTTACTAGCCACGCTCAAATCCCCTTTCAAAATGTATAGTTTTTAATCATTCTTTAACGATTTTCTTCCTGTAATTCTTTTTAATGATTATCTTAAATTCTGTCCTCACATGAACGTTTCGCAAACCAATGGGAACAATTTACCAATCAGCTTGAAGGTCACCCCTTGAACTTTCTCACCTCCGGTGAAGAAAGTGAATCCCTAACTGCATAAGTCCCTGTTTATAATTCCAACTCATTAATCCCCGGTAACACCCTAGCAAACTTGTAATGCACCTTTTCCGATGCTTTCCTATCCTTCCTGAAGGTGTTGCCTCCTCGCTAGGATATTGTTTCAGGGACATCTCAACCCCTTGCTCATTTTTCATGTCTGATTCTTGCTGACGTGTGTCAGTGTTAACGTGGTTGACTTAACCGCCCTCTGAAATGGCCCAGTAAGCCATTCAGTTCAAGGGCAATTAGGGATGGGCAACAAAAGCTGGTTTGCCCCAATGCCCAAATCCCATCAAAGAATAAAAAAACTCCACTTTCTCTGTCTGTCTCCACATAAGCCTTGACCCCCTTGTCTATCAAAAATATATCTAACTCAGCCTTGAATAAAGTCAATGATCCAGTCTCCACTGCTCTCTGGCGAAGAGAATTCCACATAATAATGACCCTTTGAGAGAAAAAAACTTCTCCTCATTTCCATCTTAAAAGGGGGACTCTTATTTTTAAACTGTGCCCCTTGGTGCTAGTCTACCCCACAAGAGGTAACATTCTCCCAGTTTTCATTCCATCAAGTCTCCTCAGGATCTTATATGTTCCAATAAGGTCACCTCTAAACCCAATGGGTATAGGTCCAACCTGTTCAATCTTTCTTCATAAAATAAGTCCTTCACCCCAGGAATGAGTCGAGTGAATCTTCTCTGAACTGCTTCTAACGCAATTGGCTCCTCTTCCAAATAAGGAAACCAAAACTGAACACAATACTCCAGCTGTGGTCTTACCAAGGCCCTGTACAGCTGCAGTAAAACATCCCTATTTTTTATATTCCATTCCCCTTGCAATAAACGCCAACATTCCATTTGCCTTCCTAATTGTTTTCTGTACCTGCACACTAACTTTTTGTGATTCATGTACCAGGACAAATTGCTTTGTCCCAACAAGTCCATGCTGGCCAAGCAAGAGTTATTCAGCCTAATCCCACCGTCCAACTCTTGATCTGAAGCCCTATAGGTTACAGCGCTTCAAGTGCATATCCCAGAAAAAGACCCTGCAATGGTGCTACCCCACCCGCTTTCGCTTGCCACCGCAGAGAAAAACTCATCAGAATGAATGGAAATGTAATAAATTTATGTGCATTTTTAAAATTAAATATCATAAGTAAATTATTAATTCATGCTAGAAACAAGGATATAGAAAATGTCATATTCCAAACAGAGAGCATGTTCATTTGAAGCTTTCTAATGTTTTATAAGACCATCATGATCTTCTTCTGAGAAACTAATAGTTATCTTACATCGATATTAACCAAACATAAATCTTGCTTATAAAACGACTGTTGTTGTTTGCGTTTATGACAACTCATGCCATTCACGCAGGAGCCAGTTTTATCGAGTGATGTCAAGCGAGTGATGGACTAAGGGCTCTGCTCCATTCTCCCATATGGCCTGGGGCGTGGTGTTGCATATTGGTGACTTGCATGTTGGAGCAGTCCCCGGACCACCCAGAGGATTCCTGTGAAACACACTTTAAGAACTCCTGGATTATAGCGCCACAATAGCATTTACATGTCCAATTTTTTTTTTTGAAATGTGATTAGGGTTTCTACATCTACCAGCCTTTCAGACAGTAAGTTCCAGACCCCCGCTATCCTCTGGGTGAAAAATGTACTCTTGAAATCCTTTCTAAACCTTCTTCCAATTACAGTAAACCTATGCCCTTGGTTACTGACCTCTCTGCAAAGGGAAGTAGGTCCTTCCTATCCAGCCTGTCTAGGCCACTCATAATTTTCAATCACTCAATTAGTTACTAGCTCCAAAAGATTATGGGGTTGAGCCTCTAGCCAGGTTTTGAAATGTGCTGCCTCTCCGTACTGGCAGATTGCTGCACTACCGGAGGTAAATCTTTCTGGAATGAACTATTAAACTGAGGTTCTTATTTCCTTGTCCGCCACTTCAGTGGGGTGTTAAAGACCCCAGGACACTATTTGATAATCGGAGAGGTCTGTTATCTTGTCTAAAAATCCTCCCTTGACAAATGAAAAAAGGTTCATTCAACTCATTGTTGTTTGTGGGATGTAGCTGACATGGTTGTCTACATAACATGAGTTTTCTCTGGACTTGACTGTTCCATTCCTCACCTCCCACCTTGCACCCTCCTTAAAAGTGAGCTCAAGCAAAGCTCTGCTGCCTGAATCCTAACGTGCATCAAATCCCACTCATCTATCACCCCTGTGCTCACTGTCCTACATTGACTCCTGATCCCTAAAGGCCTAACACTTCTTTTTCAGATCCCCTCATGGCCTTGATTTACCTCCATAATCACTTCCAGCCCTACGCACCTCTGAAAACTCTACGTTCCTCCAACGCTATCCTCCACTTTCCATCTCTCACCATTGATGGCCGTGCCTTTAGCCATATAGGGCCTAAACTCTAGGATTTCTTCCTCATGCCTCTTCAAATCTCTGTCCTCCTTTAAGACGTTCCTTAAAATCTACCTCTTTGACCAGACGTTTAGTCACCTGTCCGAATATCTCCTTTGGCTCGGTGCCAATTCTTTGTTGATTACACAGCTATGAGATGCCTTGGGTTTTTTTTTACTATAAGGTGATACATAAATGCAAGTTATTATTGAGTCTACAACAACAGCTTAAAAGAGGGGAGAAAGGCAGAGGAGAGCAGGGAGGGAATTCCAGAGCTTAGGATAGGATTGCCAATCCTCCAGTATTGGCCTGGAGTCCCCAGGAATTGAAGATCAATCTCCAGGACTCCGCTGTGTGCAACCCTGGAGAAAAATGATAGGGACATGAAAAAAGATTGTTGTTTTTTTGTTACTTTACTTGACCATTTCTCTTTATTGGCTATAAAAATATTGAATTTGGGCAAGAAAGGGCTGTTTAGCTAACAGTCAGGCATCATCCAACTGGGTAATGAATCTTTTTGCTTTCCAATTGGCTTAGGGAGGCAGTAAGTCACGAGGATGGATGAGCTGGCTGACGAATGGCTGGAGTGTGGGGGACGGTCATGTGATGAAACCAAAGGAAAACATTTAATCACAGTTGACAAACCCTAGCTTAGAGCCTGAGCAGTTAGAGGCACAGCCGCCAATGATCACACAGTAATGATTGGACGGATTGCATTAAATAGTAATTCACTTCATTAAAAACCCTTTGAGTCATTTGTGGTCTGAGAGGTTGTTGTACAAATGCTAGCATTTCCTTTAATTGCTTCAGGTTGAAACCATTGGCGATGCCTACATGGTGGCATCAGGGCTCCCAAAGAGAAATGGCAATAAGCACGCTGCTGAGATAGCCAACATGTCCCTGGATATCCTCAGCTCAGTGGGTACCTTCAAAATGAGACACATGCCTGATGTCCCCATCAAGATAAGAATAGGGATGCATTCAGGTAAGGGCCTCGGAACAGAAATGTTAACACATGTGACGTCTGTGATCTCTCCTTAAAATGAAAGAGCCTCCTGGGAGAGATTTTGACACTATTGAGGTTAGGAATCCCAGCAAAGGGGAATTTGACATCAATGTTGACTTTAGCTCCCTCTCCCCACATCGACCTCTGCCTAAATTTCCACCAGAGGGGGGCAGTTAAAATAGAGCAGGTGTCTTACCCACTCCTTTTCCACCCTGTTCCAATTGGCTGCAGACAATAAGGACATGCCAGTGGGGTCCCTTTCAAATACTTAATTATTTAGTCGAGTTCCTATCTTCTATCTTAACCCAGCACAGGAACAGATAACATAGCTGCAGGAGTAGACCATTCAGCTCTCTGTGCCTGGTCTGCCATTCAACAAGACCAGGCTGATCTTCCACGTCAACTCCACCTTCCTGCACCATCCCCTTATCTCTTAATTCCCTTTAACCCCAAAAATCTATTGTTCTCTGTGGAATATGCTCAATCCTCAATGACTAATCCTCTGGGGCTATGGGCAGTAATAGCAGCTTTCCTTCTTGGAGTTGGATTGAGAGCCAGAGACAGCATATTGAGGTAATTTCTTTGTGAGCCAGGAGGGGGCAGAATTTCTCCTCTGACCTCTACACAGAAACCTTGGGCCTCCCTTGCCTGCACCCCCTCTCCCAACCCCAACCACCTCTGGCCCAGCCCGCTTTATGCCTCTCACCACTTATATGTACTTGTGTCTCATGGGTACCAATGGTACTGCCTGAATTCTAACTCCTGCTCACCTGCCAGGTGCTGATTCTTGCTGACTTCAGGTGGGAGTCTAGGACTGGAGATGGAAATGAGGGCTTGGAGTTAAAAAACCTCTCCTGGCCTCAGCAAGGGAGTCTATAGCCTGACCTTACCTCACACACAGAGCAATCCCATCCCAAGTTATAATGGAGGCCAATAACTCACAGTTTATGTATTGTGTGGGTGAGATGCAAAGTAATGTTTATCCCAGGGGTGGTGGCTGCATAATAGCATTGTTACTGGGCTAGTATTCCAGAGACCCAGGGTAATGCTCTTGGGGACCTGGGTTCAAATCCCACCACAGTTGATGGTGAAATTTTAATTAATTAAAAATCTGGAATTAAGCCTGATGATGACTATGATAAAACCATTGCTGATTGTTGTAAGAATGTTCATGAATGTCTTTAGGGAAGAAAATCTGCAAACCTTACCTGGTCTGGCCTACATGTGACTCCAGACCAGATAAGGGTGGCAGGTTTCCTTCCCTAAAGTGCATTTGTGAACATTTTTACGACAATGTGGTTGACTTTTAAATGTAATTAGGGATGGACAATAATTGCTGGCCTAGCCAGTGATGCCCACATCCTATGAATGAATGTAAAGACAATTACAGAAAAAGGATTTTCTGGAAATTTTTATCTCATGCTATTTGTGGGAGCTTGCTGTATGCAAATTGGCTGCTCTGTTTCCTACATTACAACAGCAACTACACTTCAAAAGTATTTCATTGGCTCTAAAGTTCTTTGCGATATCGTGAGGTTGTGAAAGGCATTTTATGAAATTGTAAGTTTTATTATATAACACTTTATTATATAAAATCGTTAAAAAAAAGCCTATGATTAGGTGTGATTCAGTGATTGGACAGCATTGACTGAACATCCCTGAGTGTGCCAATAGTAACCATTTTAAGATAATCAGTTGAGCTTGTAACCTGGCACATTTACACTTGCTAGAAGTAAGATACATTCAAAAGCAGGGCCACATTCTCTGCAAACAGAAAGAATATTATCAAGCCTTGCACCTTTTTGGAATTACCCAGGAGCTTGGGGAACCTTTGGTTCCCTGTTCCTTTCTCCAGGGCAATGCCTTGGCCATTCAGAGTTGACTTGCTAACCAATCAGCACCCTTTTCTCCTTTAGTATAAATTGTTGTGATCATCTGAAATTTGGCATTCTTGCATTTGTCCTGATGGGTGCAAGCTGAAAAGCTTCGACAACATGTCTCTCTTTTCAACAATTTTCAAATTGTAAGTTCTGCCTTTTTCTTCACACAAAGCTGATAACCCCCAGGATGTGGATAGTGGGGGATTCAGTGATGGCCCTTGTACAAAATTCCTCAATCAGTTCTTTTAATGAATTCATGGGCCTGGAAACACATTTGTTTTGCAAGGCCATCAAATCTTATCATTGTGTGCACCTCTCAGCTCATTCAGAATTCTCCTTCATGACCATGATGAAAGCTTTCACCCTCTCCCTTCTGCCCTCCCTCACAGGGCCATGTGTGGCTGGAGTTGTGGGACTCACCATGCCCAGATACTGCCTCTTTGGAGATACAATTAACACAGCTTCACGCATGGAATCTACAGCCCTGCGTGAGTATTACTGAGTCGGGTTAATGTTTGTGGTGTCCGATATTAACTGGGGCTACCAAGAAAAAGAAAGCAGAGGATTTTATTGAGGTTGATGTTAAACGTGTCTCCACCCATTCCAACAGACACGGTCGTGCTTTGTCATTTGTACCCTGAGCATTATAGAATGATTCATACAGAGGAGGCCATTCAGCCCCTTATACCTGTGCTGGCGTTTCGAAAGAGCTATGGAATTTATTCCACTCCTCCCCTCTTCGCCCACAGCTCAAATTTTCAAGTATTTACCTAAGTTCTTCTTGAAAATCACTATTGAATCTGCTCCCTCTGCCCTTTCAGGCAGCACATTCCAGATCATAACTTCTTGTGTTAAAAAAAGGTCTTTATCTCCACTGGCTCTTTCATCAATTGTCCAATACTCACAGCCAGATTTGTGCTATTGTGGCGGGTAACTTGAGTTGGAAAACTTCCCAACTTGAGCTACCGACCTTGATAGTGAAAACCTGACCCTAAGTATTCCCAACTCGGCAGACCCGCATCAGTTTAAAGGACCCCGTTAGACACAAATTTCTCTCCAGGGAGCAGTGGGCTGGATGGAGTCAGGCCTGCTGACTCAAGAAGCACTTCATTAGCGGCCATGGGGCAGAGCAGGGGGATGTGGGGGTGGGTGGACAAGTGCCAAAGAGGGCTGGTTAGAAACCCCGCCTCAGTTCTCTAGGGCTTTGTCCCAGTTGTGTTAGAAGCTGGTAGGTCCTCAAGTCCTCACCCCTCACACCTCCTCATTCCACCACATTTCACCCATGGCCTCTCCATGGCAATTCATGTCCCCACCCATCCTGAACACTCTGTTATGTCCTCTATGGCTTTACAATACCAACCCATGCCCCCCCACCCATCCTCCATGTCCCCTCATACCCCCATGGCTCCTCATAACCCCGTGCTCCCACCACAGCCACTCACCCACTATCTACCATAGGCAGAGCTCAGGAGCCATGTGGAGATGAAAAAAATTAAGCCGCTAACAATCTAGTACGGCTCTCACTCATACACACCTAATAGTAAAAAAAAATCATGAAACCCATTCAGAACTTTTAAATATCAAGTGGTTAATCTATTATAAAAACAAACAAACTTCTATTCAGACCTCACATCAAAGGCAGCTCATTCATTAATTGTCCCTTTAAACTGTCAATAAAACTATTGTTTCAGAGCCTCCTGCCAGGATAATTGTAGCTTTTGAAATTCAGCCAAATGTTCATAATGACATAACAACACCCCTTGGGAAATTTCAATAAATAACTCTATTGAAATTGCACAAATAGCTGATAATGCTTTTTTCTAACCTATACGGTTAGATAGGTGGTCTATCAATCAAAGCAATACAGCAGATGTTTTTTTTTTAACTCTGACAGCTTCATCCATTTTTCATGTGTAAAGAACGGGGCACTTAAAAAACTTCAAATCATGACACTTAAGCAGGCCTTATCCACCCTTCAAGAGCGTTTACAACTACTCCATCAATTTGTGACTCCCAAACTGCAGGTTAAGGAGCAACCAAAATGGGGCATGTTTGAACTCAGCACTAAGTTCAAATAGTCCTGCTGAGTTCAGGTTTCTCTTTTGTGTGATTTACACCCCAGCCCCTTCCCCTGCCAGCAAAGTTTGGATCTGTTGCAAGTGGGTACCTCTGGGTTCCACCCGCCTTTTTAACGCTCTGCAGAGTCTTCCTGACTCAGTGAGAATTCAGCTCTTAAAACTAAATCATTCTCTCAGCTGTTACTAATAGTGCTTGACGACCATTGGGAGTGAGTGGAGACCATTGCTTCACATTGGGTGGGGAGGGTGGGAGGTGGTGAAGGAATAACCACCCAGTTAGAAAGGTTGAAAGTGAGCCTACCATAAGTCACTAGACATTTAGAAATGAATACCATTATAAGGATGGATTATGAGGGAGTGCTACTGCACTGTCAGAGGTACTATTTTTCAGGGGAGATGTTAAACTGAGGCCCTGTCTGCCCCCTCAAATGCATGGAAAAGATCCCATGGCACTATCTCAGTGAAGAGTTAGGGAGTTCTCCTGGCATTCTGGTCAGCATTTATCCCTCAACCAACATCACTAAAACAGAGTATGAGGTCATTTATCTAATTTCTCTTTGTGGGATCTTGCTCTGTACAAACTGACAGCCACATTTTACTACATTGCAATGGGGGCTACACTACAAACAGCACTTCATTGTCTGGGAAGTGCTTTGGGAGGTCCTGAGTTCATGAAAGGCGCTATATAAATGAAAATGCTTTCTTTCAAATCCAGGCAGCCTGACAAAGCAAGGAGAGTATTTCTTGTTCTCGATTTAATTTTCTGTTTCTGGATTCCAGCTTATCGAATTCATGTCAATCAGAGCACAGTAAAAATCCTCCACAGTTTGAATGACGGCTATCGAATACAGGTCAGAGGGAAAACCGAGTTGAAGGTGAGGACGATCATTTCTCAACAAGTTGCAAACTTTTGTGCATTAGTGGCCCTCTTCCTTTGCTACTTGAGAAACACGCTGCATGCAAAACACCACACTCTTCAAGGTGGGGATGTCCATGTTGACGATTGGGTCATTTTCCACTACCTACACCCACCGTCAGTCTGAAGCACTATGACACCAGGTAAAGCCCATGCTACTCAAAATAAAGAACCCCCTCTTTTGCTCCACTGGTAAGCCTTAATCTCAGATTACGACCCCACTACACCAATATGACATTTCCATTCCTCCTACAAATTCATTCCTTGGATCCTCAGTGTCTGAGGTTGGAAGGGCGCAGGACCTTTCCCGCAGAGCCCGCACCCAGCAAACCGTTCTGGATCCTGGCAGACGTCAGCCTGGAATGGATTTAAACCCAAGCCCAAGCCTAAGACAGAAACTGGGCTACAATAGTGTGTCATGGCCATCTTCTCCTTGAGTTCTCTGCCTAAAGGCAGGTCCGACCCACAGCGCGGTGCCTCCACCACAGGCAGGGCAACGAGGCAAGTCCCGAATCCACCCCCAGCCAGAACAGGGAAATCTAACCCCATGCTGCTGGCACCAACCTGAGGCACACCAACCACCTAGCCAATTGCCCCCCATACAGTATAAAGTTGTCGCTTTGCCTGATTGTCGTGATGAGTGCAAGATGAAAGTCTTCGACAAAATGTCTCCTTTCGGCAATGCATAATAATAAATTTTAAAAATTGAAGGTAATCAGCATCAAACTGAGTAGAATCAACCTATTTGGGTCAAGCAACATGACAGGCATGATGTAAAATGGGCTAGCGTCATCGGAGGGCAGCAGAAAGCTTCTCATTGTTGTATATTTGATTTCCTAATAGGTGTTTGCTTCTTTTAGTGACTGTCTGATTTTTCTTTCAACCACAAATTTACAAGTGGCAACTGCAGAGAAACAAGGGTATAAAACTCCTAATAAACATTCAAACATATAAGTTTTCACTTAACTAGCACAATTGTCAACCATTGAAGTCACAGCACAAGAGGAGGGTATTTGGCCCATCACATCTGTGCAGGTGCTAGCTCCCTAACTGCAGCAATAATCTTCAGTGTTTTTTTCTCTATTGTGAGTTTTTTGTGTTCTGAGAATAAATTACAGATTGTTAGCAAAACACATTCACAGGTTACACTTAGTCAGCACAACACATTAAACTGAGTTAGCAAAACACATTCACAGATTGTACCAGTGCTTGAACCTATATGGGATGAGAACAAGAATAATAAAATGATGAAAAGTCAGCCACCTGAAAAGTTAACTCTGTTTCTTTCTCCACAGATGCTGCCTGACCTGCTGAGCATTTCCAGCATTTTCTGTTTTAATATTTCAGAATGATATGCATTTGCAGCCCATTATATCCATACCAGCTCCTTGCTGGAACATTCTGAAACCAGCCCTCTCCCTGTATCTACGTCTGATTCAAACATTTACCCATTTTCTCCTAAACGATGCAATGCTCTCCATCTCAACTACTACAATGCATTTCACATTTCAACAATCTTCCTAAACTCTGTAACAAAGGCCAAATACTGTGGAGATTGGAAATCTGAAGTGAAAACAGAAAATGCTGTGGAGGGAAAGAGAAGCAGAGTTCATGTTTCGGGTCAATGATCTAAACTCTATCCTTGCTCTCATTGACCAGAGGAAACAGTCTTTCCCTATTCATGCCACCATTTATAATTTAAAAACAACTCTATTCAATCTTCTCTTAGCCTTCATTGCTCCAGTGAAAATAATCCCAGTGTCTCAAATCTCTTGACTACAGTTTCTTCATCGCTGACAAAAACTTGAAGCAATGGCCTACCGTGATCTCTACTCTGTACAGCTCTGCAAACTCCTCCAGATCTCTATGTTCCTCCAGTTTTGGCCTCTTCTGTAATTCCCCACTCCCTTTGTCCCACCATTGGTGGTTGAGCCTGTGACCACCTTGTCCCTTAGCTCTGGAATTCTCTTGCCCCGATTCTCTCTCTCTCTCCTCCTTTACAAGGCTTCTTAAAACTTACCTCTTTGACCAAGCATTTAATCACCTCTCTCGATGTCTCATTCTTTGGCTCAGTGCCAATTTCTGGCTGGCTACGTTCCTGTGAAGCACATTAGCGTATTTTTCTATGTTAAAGGTGTTAGTTAAATGCAAGTCTTGTAGCAGTGCTATTATATGAAATGCCAGTTACTGATACTTGTTCATCTGTTTATTCATGCCGATTTTTGTACATCTATTCTTGTGCTGATTAAGAGCCAGAGGAAAATATGGACCCTTGTTCTTCATATTTCAGGGTAAAGGCATACAAGAAACCTATTGGCTTGTAGGAAAAGATAACTTTACTGCACCTTTACCTGAACCTCCAGCAATCAAACCAGGGTAAGGACATCTCATCAATGGGTTTAGAGATAACTATCAGTGAGGAAGGCCAATGTGAAAAGTGGAACGGCATATAGTTCCAGAATGAACCTGGCTGATTGTTGGTTACCAGAGTGTTTTTGACTAAGGGTCCAAGACATCTTACAGACTTGAAATCCTTCTCTGACCCATACAAAGGCTCTCAATCTAGTTGCCTATCTCAATGGCAGTCTATGGTTTTTGATTTTGTTGAGTTCCAGATGCCCTGGAATTCATTGGAGGCAGCTTGCATCCATATCTTATGCTCTCCTGTTGAAAACAAAGGGAACATCAATTGCGAATGTGCGCATCACTACCGTCCTGAGCCTTTGGAGGTGAAGGTGGAGAGAGAATCATCCTGTTAGAATGTGAGGGACATAATAGTTAATGGGCTAGAAAAGAAATTCTGTTGTGTTGACTGCTGGTTTGTTTGGGCTACAGTCGACAGGTAAAAAGAATCTGCGAAACAGTTAGATACATTTCTGAAAGGAAATGGGTGAAAACACGTGAGGTGGTTAATCTTGAAAAGGGGTCAGTACCTCAAAACACTCCTATGTGTCATGAATGAACAGGCAATGGCTGAGCAAGCAAGGAAGCATAATGGAGCAATTGTAATGTCACCATCCTGTCATTATCAGCATGAGTCCCTTGGGGCAAGGAGGCCGCTTGCCACAGAGTACAGCCTGTGACAAGAGCTTGCACATGGAGTCTCTTAACATGGGGATGCTGTTGGTCCTGCAGCCACCACATGGTTCTGGCTGACCAAAAGACTCTCCTGCTCTTACCACCTACTATAGATCACATTACCAGCGCACCTTCTGTGGTTGTAAGGTGGCCTACTTTCTCAAAATGAGACTCAAACCCAGAGCTTCTGGCACAGAGGCAGGGACGCTATCCACCACACCACAAAATCTGCCACCCTGTCATAAAACTGGCAGGTCTCGAATTCCATTCATTGAGTGAAATGGTAGGCTGAGTGCATCATGTAGGCTGATGGTGTGTTTGGAAGGGATAGGTGGGTTTGGAGTGTTAATGCAGGTCAAACAGAGGACTAATAAATCAAAGCAAGACCACTGGGGGAGATGAAAAGCCCTAAAGAACAATTCAGACAGAAGTTAGAAATCTTTTATTTGTAGGGGGGCTGGGTGGTTGGGGTTGGGGGGGGGTGGGGTGCAGCAGGGGTGCCTTCGGTCATTGTGGATACCATTTAAAGGAGACACTGAATGAAGAGCTGCTGTCATTGAGAGTACTTAACACCTTGATGTCGTGGACGGTGTGGTGTCCCTTAGAGTTACGGCCATTGATATATCTGATGCCAAGTTAATGATGGCCCTATGCCCTATAAAGGAGGAAATGCAGAGTAGCAGATAGGTGGTCAAATCTACAGCACAAATCAAAGACACTTAATCACAATGCAAAAAATAACTCTATGTATGATAGATTCAACCTTTAACTTTATAATATGTAACATATACTGGACTAATGGGCTGACCTTGTGATCCCACACTTCGAGCAGGGAGGCCACACTTGTGCACTGTACACGCTGAAGTTAAGGCTTCAACAATGCGGCCCTGATTCTCTGACCTGAGGTCCTGGAGGTGTGGTTAACTGCTGGAAATGTGGGATCACAGAATAAACTAATGTGTTTCACGCCCCATGCCTAATGGGCTTTGAGTTTCAAATCCACTGGGAGAGAGTGTGTCCACCTTGTGGGAAGGTAAACTGGACAGTGTGCGTGATGGGCAACTGACCAGCCACTCTCAGCTGCTCGGCAGTAGCACGCTCACCTCAAAGGCTTGCGGGTTCAAGTCTCATTCCAAAGTCTTGAGCACATAACCCAGGCTGAGACTCCCAGTGCATTACTGAGGGCATGCTGCACTGCTGAAGGTGTTAGCTTTTGGATGGGACGATAACCCAAGGCACTGTTTGTCTTTTCAGGTGGGCGTAAAAGGTCCACGACACTATTTTGAAGAAGAACAGAGGCATCCTCTCTGATGCCCTGGCCAATACTTATCTCTCAACCAAGATCAATTAAAAAAAACAGATTATCTGGTCTTTTATCTCACTGCTGTTTGTGGGAGCCTGCTCTGAACAAATTGAATGTTGCATCCTCTACATTACAACAGTGATTACATTTTAAAATATTTATTGACAGTAATGTTCTATAGGATATCTTGAGGCACTATACAAACACAAGTACTTTCTTCAACATTTCGTTCAAAGTTGACAGTGTGTGTTGCTGTTCTCTAGCTTTATAGATCTAGATTATTGACAGTTTTGTAGCTTAGTGGTTCCATGTGACTGGTGCTTTGGCCAGGAAGGATGTTATAGCCAAACCCAATCCTGTCCTCACCTCACATCCACGCTTTTATATTGCAGCTATGCTGTGCACATGCACATCCCAATGATCTGGATGAGAAACCTTGATCATGGCCTGGAAATCCAGTTATAACAACCCACCTCTTGCCATAGATATGACAAGTTAGCTCCGCAGAGATTAAAAAATGAACCTGGGCACTTGTATGATTTTGTGTCCCTTTTAACATCCAGCAATACAAGCAGATACCACATTAATTTTTTAAAAATACTTTAATTTCCATAACATCTTTTATGACCACAGAACATCCCAAAATGCTTTCCAGGCAATGAAGTCATTTGGTAATGTAGGAAACACAGCAGCCAATATGTGCACAGGAAGCTCCCACAAACAGCAATGTGACAAGGACCAGGTTTTCTTTTCTTTTTTGGTTATGTTAGATGTGGGACAAATATTGTTCAGGGCACAGGGAGAACTGTTCTTCCAAATTGTGTCAATATCTCATCCAAAAGATGGATTATCAAAGATGGATGCCTTTAAAATTCCATTCCCATTGACAGTGCCTCGGACAGTGCCGCACTCTCTCAGCCAACCTAGATTACACGCTCAAACCCTGCATTGGGGTTTAAAACCGATAACTCTCAGCTTTGGAAGTTGAGAGGGCTCGGCAAAGTTGAGACATTGGCAAAGCAGAGAAAGGAGGTTTGACCACAATGGTTACTATGACAGCCGTATTCACTGCTCTGCTAAACTCACACATCCAATGGGATTCCCATGAGTAGAACCAACTGTACAAGAGTCATGCAGCTGTCTAAATATTTTCCACAGAAGTAATGGTCACGGTTTGCAACTGGATGAAATTGGAGAGGACAGAAGGTTAAAAGCAGAGCAACTCCTTGCAGTGAAGTAGTAACTAAGGTAGCTGGTACATGTGAACATGTGCAACGTGTACATAGGATTGTTTGGTTGGTTTGTGTCATTTTTTTTTTCTTTACCTCTCGGCTGTGATGTTTTAAGCTGTGATGGTGTTGGTGGCTTCCTCAGTTACTTCAGTATCATTTCTCTTTGTTTCATGTGAGACGGGTGCTTTGTATTAACGTGTAACATGCAAGAGTGGGTCTTCTGCCAAAAGGGCTGTATTGTCTTGTAAAATTATCCCCATGGAAATTCCATAGTGACCCCGAGATCAGGCACCCAGATTGATCACGAAATTTCTGTGTGGCACCTCAAACATTCTGAAGCTTACAGCAGATTCCACCTTTGCAGTCATGCTGAGATCCACCTCCCCAAATCCTGTTGAGATTTTAACTTACAAGACTTCATGGGATGATACTGCCCTGATGGCATGCCTTGAGCATGAAAGGGAATAGTACTTTTGAGTTATAATACTAGCAAACTCTCTCAGGTGTCTACTCTTTTGTTCAATTCATTCATGGCATGTGGGCATTGCTGGCTAAGCCACCAATTATTTCGCATTCCTAGTTGTCCTTGAGAAGGTGGTGGTGAGCTGCCTTCTTGAACCGCTGCAGTCCATGTGGTGTAGGTATACCCACAGTGCTGTTAGGGAGCTCCAGGATTTTGACCCAGCGACAGTGAAGGAATGCCGATATATTTCCAAGTCAGGATGGTGAGTGACTTGGAGGGGAACTTCCAGGTGGTGGTGTTCCCATCTATCTGCTGCCCTTGTCCTTCTAGATGGTAGTGGTTGTGGGTTTGGAAAGTGCTGTCTAAGGGGACTTGGTGAGTTGCTGCAGTGCATTTTGTAGATGGTACACACTGCTGCTACTGTGTGTCGGTGGTGGAGGGATTGAATGTTTGTGGATGGGGTGCCAATCAAGTGGGCTGCTTTGTCCAGGATGGTGTCCAGCTTCTTCAGTGTTGTTGGAGCTGGACTCCTCCAAGCAAGTGTACAAAGGAAGAGCTCACCCATGCAGGACTGCTTATTAATGAGTTCTCGCAGCGATGAGCTGAAAAGATTTGGCTCACGGTATAATAACATACATCAAGGAAATTGTCAATGAATAGGGCTCCATATCTGTATCACTTCAGATTATGAGAGGTCTGACATACATTGCTTGCAATCTTCAGGATATTCCAATAATCAGGGCAGTCATACAAATTGTGTATAATAATTTTATATAATAGTGGTTCAGTTATAGCAGTAAGGTCACTAACTCCTCCCTGTTGGTGCCTTTGTGAACAGTGACCATTTCAAGCTCAGAATTGCCTCATTCAGTATAGATCAATGCTGAAATTCCTTCTTGCAATGCATTTGTCACTCTATGACTTGCCTGTGAGGAACCTCCAAACTAAAGAGGTAATTATTGTATATTGCCCTTCACCTAGTGGTATGTGCTGAAAGGTGCTTGGAGGATTGTTGGTCCATGTTCGGAGGACATCCCACAATCATGGGATGACATCACAAAAAGTGTCTGCGGGCAGATCATCTCAGCCATATGAATAATGATTTTTTTTAGGTCCCAAGTTGCCTCTAAAATGCTCCAGGACAGCCCCAAGTGGTGAAAGGTGCTGCATTGCCTTTGTAATTGAGAAGTTGGCAAGATTGAACTTAGATGTTGACTTTGTGGGGAATTGAAGATGAAGGCCTGTGTTCCAACACTTCATGGGACAGCATGTTACCATGGAGTGCTGCTACAGTAAGATATTGAGCTGTACTTGGAAATTCCACACAATCACCTTCTGTACTCCCTTTTTTAATTCATTCATGGGAAATGGGTGGCACTGGCAATGACAGCATTTATTGCCCATTCCTCAGCAACTAACTGACCTGCTAGGCCATTTCAGGTGGCCTTGTGGATCAGGTATCATATATATAGACCAGGCCAGACCAGGTAATGATGGCAGATTTCCTTCACTAAGGATATTAATGAATCAGATGTCTTTTTCTGATATTTTCATGGTCACCATTATCAGTACTAGCTTTGTTTCATTCCAGAATTATTAATTAATTTTGCTGTGCTGTGAACTCATGTATCTGGACTGCAAGTCCTCTGACGTACTCACTCTGGTGCTGAGCTTTATCCAAAGGAATGTGTATCAAGAATTCAGGTGTGGATGATAGTGTGCCCAATACACAACAGAAACAATATGGTATTCATTGAAATTAATGGATGGTAAATTATTTGGGCCATGATTCAGAGACACTATCCTCTGCTCCTGAAATCCTAATAATAGCTGTTACGCAGGTGTGTACACTTATCCTTATTATCTGTTAGTAGTGCAGTGATTTATGATGCTATCATAGAGTAATAGAATGATACAGCAGGGCCAGAGGCCATTTGGCCCATTGGGCCTGTGCATGTTGCATGTTGTTCACCAGAAGTGGGAAGGTTGGTACCCAAAGGATAAAACCATGCCAGCTCTGATCCACTCATCAGGAACTAACACTTCAGAGAGAGCGAATGCTTCTGCCTTACTTAAAGAAAATATCTTTCATTTTTTCCTAATGTTCTTTCTAAAGGTATTAAGGTACAAGGTCCAAGATACCAGCTGCTTCTCTCACACTTTTCTGAGGTGACATTTTCAGTCTAGAATGTTAAGTTGGACTAATTTGGTTAAATGGTGGCATAATGGTAATGTCACTGGCCTAATAACCCTGGCTAATGCTCTGGGGAACTGGGTTCAAATCCCACCATAGCAACTGGTCTCAATTCAATTAATAATTCTGAAATTAAAATATTGCCTCTCAGTAATGGTGACCATGAAACTATCATTAAAAGAAAACCCTCCTGGTTCACTAATGGTCCTTTAGGGGAGGAAATCTGCTATTCTTGCATGTGATTCCAGATCCTGAGCAATGTGATTGACTCATAACTGTCCTGTGTGGTTTGGGAAGGCACTCAATTCAATGGCAATTTGGGATGGGGAACAAACGCCTGGCCTGGCCAGTGATGTCCACATCCCATGAAACAATATGGTGTTCACTGAAATTAGAAAAGTCCAAACTGAATATGAGCCCTTTCCAACAAGGATCTTTGAACAGTCATCAGGAACCCTGGATAATGTTTTTTCTACATTCCCTGAAATCACTATCACCATCCCTGGGTATGTCCTGTCCCACCGGCAGGACAGTCCCACCAGAGGTGGCGGCACAGTGGTATACAGTCGGGAGGGAGTTGCCCTGGGGGTCCTCAACATCGACTCTGGACCCCATGGAGTCTCACGGCATCAAGTCAAACATGAGGAAGAAAACCTCTTGCCAGTTATCATCTTCAGCAATCTCTCAGCCAATGAATCTTGAATGAGTGCTCCTCCATGTTGAAAACCATTGGAGGGAGTACTGAGGGTGGCAAGGGCACAGAATGTACTCCGGCGGGGTGGGGGGTGGGGGGGACTTCAATGTTCATCATGAAGAGAGGCTTGGTGGCACCACTACAGATGGAGCTAACTATAGCTGCTAGACTGGGTCTGGCAGGTGGTGAGGGAACCAACAAGAGAAAAAAACCTACTTGACCTCGTCATCACCAACCCACGTGTTGCGGATGCATCTGTCCATGACAGTATTGGTAGGAGTGACCACTGCACAGTCCTTGTGGAGACAAAGTCCCACCTTCACATTGAGGATACCCTCCATCGTGTTATGTTGCACTACCATCATGTTAGATGGGATCACCTCAGTTCCAGGACATCACTGCAGGAGTTCCTCAGGTAGTGTCCTCGGCCCAACTATCTTCAGTTGCTTTATCAATGACCTTCCTTCCATCATAAGGTCAGAAGTGGGGATGTTCACTGATGATTGCACAATATTCAGCACCATTCACGATGCTTCAGATACTGAAGGAGTCCGTGTCCAAATGCAACATGACCTCGACAATATCCAGGCTTGGGCTATTAGGTGGCAAGTTACATTCATGCCTCACAAGTGCCAGACAATGAACATCTCTAATAAGAGAGAATCTAACCATGCCATTGATGTTCAATGGCATTACCATCACTGAATCTCTCCCACAATCAACATCCTGGGGTTTATCATTGACCAGAAACTGAACTGGACCAGCCATATAAATACTGTGGCCACAAGAGCAGGTCAGAGGCTGGGAATTCTGCAGTGAGTAACTCACCTCCTGACTCCAAAGCCCGTTAATAATCTACAAGGCACAAGTCAGGAGTTGTGATGGAATACTCTCCACTTGCCTGGATGAGTGCAGCTCCAACAACACTCAGGAAATTTGACACCATCCAGGACAATGCAGCCATCTTGATTGACATCCCATCCATCACATTAAACATTCATTCCCTGCACCACTGACGCACAGTGGCAGCAGTGTGTACCACCTGCAAGATGCTCTGCAGGAACTCATCAAGGTTCCTTCAATAGCACCTTCCAAACATGCAGCCTCTATCACCTAGAAGGACAAGGGAAGCAGACACATGGGCATACCACCACCTGCAAGTTCCCCTCCAAGCCACTCATCAACCTGACTTGGAACCATATCATCATTCTCTCACTGTCGCTGTGTCAAAATCCTGGAACTCCCTTCCTAACAGCACTGTGGGTGTACCTACACCACATGGACTGTAGACGTTTAAGAATGCAGCTCACCACCACCTTCTCAACAGCAATTAGTGATGGGCAATAAATGCTGGCCTAGCCAATGATACCCACATCCCATGAAAGAATAAATAAAAAAGCCTCTTGAATGCATGAATATTGGGGTTATCCAATGGAAATGAAAGCCAGTTATTGATCGCTTTCATACTGGTCTTTTCTCATTTTCAGTAATTTAATCTTGCACAATTCTTCCAAAAGCATCAACTGGAATGAAACAAACATTTGTATTTCACCTTTATTGAACACAACTAAGCAGTGGAAGTAGGTAAAGAAAGAACTTGCATTTTTTATGCTTTATCTTCTCATTCTTCTTAACCTGTCTGTGGCCTGGACACTGTTGACCACAACACCCTCCACTATCTCTCCCCCGTTGTCCAGCTAAGTGGCACTGCTCTCTCCTGGTTCCATTTCTATCAATCCAGTTATAGCCAGAGGATCATAACAACAACAATTTACATTTAGTGCCTTTAACATTGTAAAATGCCCCAAGGCTCTACCTCCCTTCACTGTCTGTTATTTCTTATGTTGCTTGTCTGACGACCAGTGACCAGTAATAAACGAGCAGAAATTTCCTAGAATAATAGGGTGGTTAGAGCACAGAAGAAGGCCATTCGATCCATTGAGCTGGTGCTGGATCTCTGCAAGAGCAGTTTAGCTGGTCCCATTACCCCACCTTTTCACCCTAGCCCTGAAAGTTTTTTTCAGCTATTTCAATTCCCTTTGAAAGACCACATTGAGTCTGCCTCCATCACACTCTCAGTCCAGATCCTAACCACTTACTCCTAAAAAGTTTGTCCTTATGTTGCCTTTGGTTCTTTTTCCAATCACTGTGCTCTCTGGTTCTCGATGCTTCCATCAACAGGAATAGTTTCTCACTATCGACTCTATCTAGACCCTTCATGGTTTTGAACACCCATCTCCTCTCAACTATCTATCCTCTAAGCAGGACAATCCCAGCATCTCCAATCTATCCACGTAACTAAAGTCCTTCATCCCTGGAAGCAGCCTCATGAATCTTTGCTGCACCCTTTCTAAAGCCTCCACACTCTTCCAAAAGTGTGATGCCCAGAAATAGGCAGAATACGCCGGTTGAGGTCGAATCAGTGTTTCAAGAGGGTTGATAGCTACCTTGCTTTTGTACTCAAAGCCTTTATATATAAAGCCCAGGATCCTGCATGTCTTTTTAATTGCTTTCTTAATCTGTACTGCCACCTTCAACAACCCAGTACCCCATCCACCACCTTAAACATTTATTCCCACCACCACCAACACACAGTAGCAACAGTGTGTACCATCTACAAGATGCACTTGCAGCAACTCACCAAGGCTCCTTCAACAGCACCTTCCAAACCCGCAAACTCTACCACATAGAAGCACAAGGGCAGCAGACACATGGGAACACTAGTACCTGCAAGTTCCCCTCCAAGCCACCCGCTATCCTTACTTGGAAACATATACCCTTCCTTCACTGTTGCTGGGTCAAAATCCTCGAATTCCCTCCCTAACAGCACTGTGGGTGCACCTACACCACAGGGACTGCAGCAGTTCAAGAAAGCGGCTCATCATTACCTTCTCAGGGGCAATTAGAGATGGGCAATAAAGGTTGGCCTAGCCAGCGGCACCCACATTGCATGAATGAACAATATCAAAAAAAAATTGTGCACATGTACGCCCAGGTCTCCCTGTTCCTGCACCCCTTTAAAATTTTACCCTTTAGCTTCTACTGCCTTTCTCTGTTCTTCCTACCAAAATAAATCACTTCACACTTTTTTACCTGCCATTTGTCTGCCCATTCCACCAGCCTGCCTGTGTCATCATGAAATCTATCACTATTCTCCTCACAGTTCATAATACATCTAAGATTTGTGTTATCTTCAAATTGGAGGAAGCTCGCCCACAGGAAGAAAGCCTGCCCTGCACCAATATAACGTTGGGAGGAGTATTAATTGCTTTAAGGTGAGGCTTCACCCTCTTTCTCATGAGGAAGTCCTGCCTTGCAAAGCTGTTGGCCAATAGCATTGGCTGGAAGATCTGTAATCCCAGCAGCGCCAGCTGGGGCAGTGGCTACTGCTGGGACTACAAGCAGTCCCCAATACTGAGGAGTCCAGGTAAGTACAGAGGGGTACTCAGTGAGTGGTGAGGAGGGTTGGGGCCAGGTGCAAGAGACCAGAGGGAAGGTTAAAGGGGAAGCTAACCTTGGGGGGTTGCCTCTGAAGAGCCCAGAGGGCCCGTGAAGGAGGTTGCCCCCCCTGAACATGCCCAAAACCAGCCCAGCTAAAGCTACTGGGCTCCCTATATGGGGTCATGGGTCTCCCCTCATCGCAGATCAAATACCGATAGCCCCATGGATAAGACCCTTAAATGGCCATTAATTGGCTACTTAAGTGCCTCATTAGGCTCAAGGGCAGGCAGGCAGGCCTCCCAGTGAGGGAGATACTAGCACAGTTGTATTGTCACTGGACTAGTATTCCAGGGACCCAGAGTAATAGTCTGGGGACTGGGGTTTGAATCCCACCATGCCAGATGGTGAAACTTGAATTCAATAAATAGCTAGAATTAAAAGTCTAACGATGACCATGAAACCATTGCTGATTGTCATAAAAACCCATCTGCTTCACTAATGCCCTTTAGGGAAGGAAAGCTGCCATTCTTATCTGGTCTGGCCTACATGTGACTCCAGACCCACTGCAATGTGGTTGGCTCTTAACTGCCCTCTGAACAAGGGCAATTAGGGATGGACAATAAATGCTGGCCTAGCCAATGATGCCCAAATCACATTAATGAATTAAAAAAAAGTTTAGCCTGCATTTCCAACCCCTCTTCCTAATAAATTCTTAGCCCATGAGAGAGGTCAGTGTGCTATTGGGATAATGAGAATCTCAGTCTGGTGGATTAACAGACATATTCAATGGAGTGATCACCCAATCTGCGCTTGGTCTCCTCAGTGTAGAGGAGGTCACCTTGGGTGAATGCGGTATAGTAAACTGGAAGCAATACAAGTAAATCACTGTTTCACCTGGAAGGACTGTTTAAGGTCCTGACTGGTAGCAAGGGAGAAAGTGAAAGGGCAGGTATTCTATCTTTTCCGCTTGCACAGGGAGGTGCTGGGGGAAGCAAGGGGGGTGATTACAGAGTGAGCCAGGGTGTCGTCATTTCAGAGTGCTGAAAGGGGAAGGAAGTGTGCTTCATGGTGGCATCACAATGGGGGTTGGAGGAATGGCGGAAGATGATCCATTGACCATGGAAAAGGTGTGTCCACTCTGAGAGGGTGGAGAAGGGGTGAAGTGAGAGGTGCAGAAGATGGGATGGACACAGTGGGGACCCCATCAACCACTGCAGATGGGAGTCTTCAAATGAGGAAAAAAGCAAGACATATTGAAAGCACTCATGTGGAATGTAGTTTAGTCAGCACAGAGGCGGTAGCTATTTCTTATCCAGAATGCCAACTGTATTTCTCACCCCACAGACACTGTCTGACCTGCTAAGCTTTTCCAGCATTTTCTGTTTTCATTTCAGATTTCCAGCATTCCTGAATATAGTAGGTGCTTTTCCTGATTTTATTTTCTTCTCTTGATCCTTTCCACAGGGAAGACTGGCAGAAGACGATGACAGATGAAATTAAGACGATGTTCAAGAATGCAAACAGCAAGGCTCACAAACACAGGGCATGAGGGAGGAGAGCAAGGTGTTAAAGTGAGAGCAAGATCCAGTGGAATCACCTTCACTGTCAAAGCCAAGGGCTTTTTGAAGAAGCTAAGATGAATCTCTTGGAAGCTCATTGCTTTAATGAGATTAAAGCAGATCTCTTTAATTCTGTTCTACCCAGCGCAGCAGAAAGAAAGCCTTCTATTTAAAGGGGAGGGTCACGTGTCCTTTAATATTGCTCCAGGTCACAGGATGAAGGCAGGTTTGAAGACGCCTGAGCTGCTAAACTGGTTAGCGAATATATACCATTCTAGTTCTGTATGGATCTCTCTGTTCACTAACTTTATGCTTGCCAAGCTTTAAGTTCCTTATTCTGGGAGACTTTCTAATTGCTATATGTCTGCGGATGGTGATTCTTGCTTTGATACTTTGAAGAGGAGAAGAGCATAAAAAATGACCCACCGTCCAAGTCTGTCAAAGGTTCGGCTGTGTATTCTTTCAGCATTGTATGGACATAATGGCACAGAGAAACATTAAGCTGAGCCTACGGTGAAACCAGCTTGTAGAACGTGGCCCGAACAATGGGGAAACTTTCCCTCCATTTCCCACCGCAGCCCCCCCTCCCCACCCAGCCCAACACATCACCCACCCACTACTGTCACTGTCCTAAAGAATGACCCTCAGCAGCATTCATGCAAGCTCCTTTTCAACTGACTGAGCAATTAGACAGTCGCATCGCAGCACCGAGGGTTCTGTCATGGCAACCCTGTCTGAAGGTACCAGCAAAGCTGGTTCGCCGTTTGGCGCAGCAATGTGAGGAACACTTCCCTGCTGTGCCAGGAAGCGGCGGGGTATAGGCACATCCAAGTCCACGACTCCCCCACATGCCCCGCTCCCTCCACCTTTAGTGATTTACTGAACCAGGCGGGATGGGGTGGGGTGGGGGGGGGGGGGGGGGGGTTGCTGGCGGAGGGAGATGGCAAGGCGCCATGGGCAAGTGGGGGGGTTTCTTCCCCAGTTGGGGGAGGGTGAATTGGAGGCTAACTTTAGACCAGTCCTGTTGGTGCTTTCAGATTGGCATTCGCAAGGCAGGCTTGGGGTGCCAGTGAGGGGGAAGGTGGGGGGAGTGGGAGGAAGGGGGGTGCTATTGTGTAGACTCCGTCCCAATTCAGGAATGATGTTTAGCATGGAATGACCTGCTAAAGGAAGGAGGGAAAGTGGGGAAGAGAGGTTAAAAAGAAAAATATATGTATATATTTTTAGTCAATAAAGTACTACCCATGATGGGGGAGTTTAGTATACCATCTATGAGATTATATTATTTCTTCCAAGAAGCATGTGCACCTTTGGAGGCCAACCTCACGCTACAGCTGGAATTTTCCAGCACCCCACCAACTGCAGCGGGTTCCCCCACGGTGGAGCTGGTGAGGCACTGAAATCTCCATTCACATTGGCGGGACCAGAAGATCCTTCCAGCATGAAGGGCTGGAAAATTCCAGCCTCTGTCTGAAAGTAATGGGTTATTGAACCTGGAACCAAAATCTAGTAGCAGTAGACTAGTTGGCACTATTTTTTGCATAACTTAGACGACTTAGCCACACACGAAACACTCAATGATTAGGACACAGCTGTGGCTTGGTTTGTGGAACTTCTCGATTGCGAGTCAGAAGGTTGTGGGCTCAAGTTCCGACCCAGAGACCTAAACACAAAGGCCAGATTTTCGTGTCCCAAAAGAAGTCAGCAATGGGTGTGGGGTAAAACTGAAGGCGCTGGAGTGGAAACTTGAATTTCTTCCTCAGAAAGAGCGTCATGCAAACTTCCCATGGCTGGGAAGATGTTTGGGTTGAGCCTGCGCACAAGCACGACCTGTGTTGTCAGGATCGTCATTGACAGGTCTAGGGAAAATTTATATTTCATGCCCGTATTATTTTCGTCGGGCTGGGCAGGTTTTGGAAGCTTCTGCAAAACTCATCAGATAAGAGGTTTCAGGAACTTTGGGGAGTTGGAAATGTTCTGACAGGTAAGTGTTAAATGTTTTGACGTCAAATGTCTTATGAGATGCTGACATTTAAGGTAGACCATTACATTGACCAGAATTAGGTAAGTGTTGAGATGCATTAGAATACTTTTCCCATTGGAAAACAGTGCTATTAAACATTTAAATTTGAAGAAAATAGTACCTAGAAACTCTCCTGTCCATGATTGGGCCAAGGCTGTAATAAGGTCAAGAGCTGAGTGGCCCTGGCGAAACCCAAACTGAGCATTAGTAGGCAGGTCATTACTGAGTAAATGCTGCTTGATAGCATTGTTGATGATCTCATCTGGACAAATGCAAGAATGCCAGATTTCAAACAGTCACAACAATTTATGCTACACAAAGAAAAGCTGCTGATTAGGTGGTAAGTCAGTTCTGATTGGCTGGGGCCTTGCCATGGAGAAAGCAGTGGAAAACTACAGGTTTCCCAAGCTCCGGAACAATTCACAAAAGGCACAAGGTTTGAACATATTCCCTTTCCATCTCACCCTATCAATGTTTTGTTCTATTCCTTCCTCCTTCATGTGTTTATCTAGCTTCCACTTAAATGCATCTGTGCTATTTACCACAACTGCTCCTACTGCTGGGAGGCCAGTTAGTTCAATTGGCTAGATGGCTAGTGTCTGGTTCAGGATAATGTCAGCAGTGTGGGGTTCAATGCCCCCATTCTGGCTGAGGTAGTCTTGGGTCCTGCCTCCTCACCCTGCCCAATAATTGAGGATGCTACCTGGCGAAGAGATCATGTGGTATCAGGTTTCACATTCTAACCACTCTCTGGGTAAACAGGTTTGACAGACCAGAAACAGAGAGTGGGAATAAATGGGTCTTTTTTCCGGATGGCAGGCAGTGACTCGTGTACCTCAGGGGTCAGTGCTTGGGCCCCAGCTATTCACGATACGTATAAATGACTTGGATAAGGGAACCAAATACAATATTTACAATTTTGCTGATGACACAAAACTGGGCAGGGTTCTGAGCTGTGAGGAGGATGCAAGGAGGCTTCAGGGCAATTTAGACAAGTTGTGTGTGTGGGCAAACACATGGCAGATGCAGTATAACGTGGATAAATGTGAAGTTATACGCTTCGGTGTGAAAAACAGAGAGGCAGAGTATTATTTAAATGATGATATATTGGGAAATGTGGATGTACAAAGGGATCTGGGTGTCCTTGTACACCAGTCAATGAAAGTAAATAGGCAGGTGCAGCAAGTAATTAGGAAGGCAAATGGTATATTGGCCTTCATTGCAAAGGGATTTGAGTTCATAAGTGGGTATGTCTTACTGCAGTTATACAGGGCGTTGGTGAGACCACGCCTGGAGTATTGTGTGCAGTTTTTGTCTCCCCACCTAAGAAAGGATATACTTGCCACAGAGGGAGTGCAGCAAAGGTTCACTAGGCTGATACTGGGGATGGCAGGACTGTCGTATGAGGAGAGATTGGTTTGACTGGGCCGGTATTCACTAGAGTTTAGAAGAATGAGAGGGAATCTGATTGAAGTGTATAAAATTCTAACAGGGCTAGACAGACTGAATGCAGGGAGGATGTTTCCCCTGGTTGGGAGTCTAGAACCAGGGGCCACAGTCTCAGGATACAGGGCAGGCCATTTAGGACTGGGATGAGGATAAATTTCTTCACTCAGAGGGTGGTCAACCTGTGGAATTCTCTACCACAGAAGGCTGTGGAGGTCAGGTCACTGAGTATATTCAAGAAAGAAATTGATAAATTTTTGGACATTAGGGGCATCAAGGAGTATGGAGAGAAAGTGGGAATATGGCGTTGAGATAGAGGATCAATCATGATCATATTGAATGGTGGAGAAGGCTTGAAGGGCCGAATGGCCTACTCCTGCTCCTAGTTTCTATGTTTCTCCTGAAATCCTAATTGGTAATTGGTACTTGCAGATGGTCATTTCTGCCATGTCACTATAGCTGTCATTAGAGATTAAATCTCTGCCTGTTCAGGTTAGCTGTAAAGAGCAGACATTCATCCTACCATGTCCTGGCCAGCACTTGTCCTTCAAGAAATAAATAATAAAACTCATCCATCCCATTTCTTCATATGCAACATCATTGATGCAAAAGTAAGGAGAGATGATGGAGCAAGGTAATGTCACTGGAATAGTAATCCAGAGGCCCAGGTGAATGCTCTGGGGACACAGGTTCAAATCCCACCACGGCAGCTGGTGGAATTTAAATTCAGTTAATAAAAAGCCTCAGGAATGGTGACCATGAAGTTATCATCAATTATTAAAAACCCATCTGGTTCACTAATATCCTTTCGGGAAATGAAATTTTCTGGCCTACATGTGACTCCAGACCCACAGTAATGTGGTTGACTCCTAACAGCCCTCTGAAATGGCCAAGCAAGCGACTCAGTTGAATCAAACTGCTACGACAAAGTCTAAATGGAATGAAACTGTACCTTCCGCCCTGAAACTACAACAGCGAAACCAGCCCTGTCAACCCTGACAAATTCCTCCTTACCAACATCTGGGGGCTAGTGCCAAAATTGGGAGAGCTGTCTCACAGGCTAGTCAAGCAACAGCCTGGCATAGTCATCCTCACGGAATCATACCTTACTGATAATGTCTCAGACATCACCATCACCATCCCTGGGTATGTCCTGTCCCACCCACAGCTATTAGTCAAGAGGGAGTTGTTCTGGGAATCCTCTTAGTGCCTACCACACCATTCCCTGCGCACATCCCCCTGCCACCTCCCCCCCCACCCCCCCACCCCCAGCAACTTCCCCACCTCTGTACTCCTCCTTGTTGAACACCAATTTGAAGAAGCACTGAGGATAGCAAGAGCACAGAATGTACCTTCATTCGAGGACTTCAATGTGCATCACCAACAGTGGCTCAGTAGCACCACTACTGACTGAACTGGCTGAGTGCTAAAGGACAAAGCTGCTAGAATGAGTGCGTGGTAGGTGGTGAGGGAACAATGAGGAGAGAAAAACCAACTTGACCTCATCCTCACCAATATACCTGTCTCAGGTGCATCTGCCCATGGCAGTGTTGGTAGGAGTGACCACCGTACAGTCCTTTTGGAGACGAGGTCCTGTCTTCACGTTGGAGGTACCTTCCATCATGTTGTGTGGCACTATAACCATGCCAAATGGGATAGATTTCGAACAGATCTAGCAAATCAAAACTAGTCGTCCATGAGGTGATGTGGGCCATCATTAGCAGCAGAATTGCCTCATAAACCAAAATACCCCCCACTCTACCATTACCATCAAGCCAGGGATCAACCCTGGTTCAATGAAAAGTGCAGGAGGGCATGCCAAGAGCAGCACCAGGCACACCTAAAAATGAGGTGTCAACCTGGTGAACTTATAACACAGACTAATTATGTGCCAAACAGCATAAGCAGCAAGTGATAGAGCTAAGTGATTCCACAACCAAAGGATCAGATCTAAGCTCCGCAGTTTTGCCACATGCAGTCGTGATTGGTGGCGGACAATTAAACAGCTCACTGGAGGAAGAAGCTCCATAAATATCCCCACCCTCAGTGATGGGGGAGTGCAATACATCAGTGCAAAAGATAAGGCTGAAGCAGTCACAACAATCTTCAGCCAGAAGTGCCGAGTGGATGATCCATCTCGGCCTCCTCCAGAGGTCCCCAGAATCACAGATGCCAGTCTTCAGCCAATTTGATTCACTCCATGTGATATCAAGAAATGTCTGAAGGCACTGATACTGCAAAGGCTATGGACCCTGACAGTACTCCATCAATAGTACTGAAGAGCTGTGCTCCAGAACTAGCCATGGCCCTAGCCAAGCTGTTCCAGTACAACTACAACAGTGGCTTTGACCCGGCTATGTAAAAAACTGTCCACAAAAAGAGGACAATCCAACTCGGCCAATTACCACCCTATCAGTCTAATCTCAATCATTAGCAATGTTGTCATCAACAGCGCTATCAAGCAGAATTTACTCAGTAATGACCTGCCCACTAATACTCAGTTTGGGTTCTGCCAGGGCCACTCAGCTCTTGACCTTATTACAGCCTTGGTCCAAGCATGGACAAAAGAGCTGAACTCAAGAGATGAGGTGAGAATGACTGTCCTTAACATCAAGGCAGCACTTGACTAAGTGTGGCATCAAGAAGCCCAAGCAAAACTGAAATCATGGGAATCAGGGGGAAAACACTCCACTGGTTGTGGTTGTTGGAAGTCAGTCACCTCAGCTCCAGGACATCACTGCAGGAGTTCTTCAGGGTAGTGTCCTAGGTCCAACCATCTTCAGCTGCTGCATCAACGACCTTCTTTCCATCATAAGATCAGAAGTGAGAATGTTCGCTGATGATTGCACAATGTTCAGCACCATTCATGACTCCTCAGATACTGAAGCAGTCCATGTCCAAATGCAGCAAGACCTGGACAATATCCAGGCTTGGGCTGACAAGTGGCAAGTAACATTTGTGCCACAAAAGTGCCAGGCAATGACCATCTCCTACTAGAGAGAATCCAACCATCGCCCCTTGACATTTAATGGCATTACCATCGCTGAATCCCCCTCTATCAGTATACTGGGGTTATCATTGACCAGAAACTGGACTGGACCAGCCATATAAATACTGTGGCTACAAGGAGAGGTCAGGGGCTGGGAATTCTGCAGAAAGTAACTCACCTCCTGACTCCCTAAAGCCTGTCCACCATCTCCAAGGCACAAGCCAGGACAGTGATGGAATACGCTCCACTTGCCTGGATGAGTGCAGCTCTAACCACACTCAAGAACCTCGACATCATTCAGGACAAAGCAGCCTGCTTGATTGGCACTGCTTCCATAAACATTCACCCCCTCCATCACCTTAAACATTCAATCGCTCCCCCAGTGATGAATAGCGGCAGCAGTGTGTACCATCTACAAAATGCACTGCCAGCCCATGAACTCTACCATTTAGAAAGGCAAGGGTAGCAGATGCATGGGAACACCACTACCTGGAAGTTCCCCTCCAAGCCGCACACCATCATGACTTGGAAATATATCATTGTTCCTTTGCTACCACTGAGGCAAAATCTTGGAACTCCCTCCCTAACAGCACTGTAGATTGCGGTCCACCACGTGGACCGCAATGATTCAAAATAGTTTTTACAGTTATACTTGGTGACTTTGACTTTAGCATCCTTTCTTTGAACTTAATTTATAAAAGCATCCCTGTCTTGAACAAGCCTGAATTGACCTGGTGCCCACCACCAGCCCTGGTAACTGTGAGTCTACCCAGCATTCCTCCATGCATGCTCCCCTCCTAGGCAAGACAGTTAACCCATTCTGCCCTGTAGATGTGGTCATGAGCTCCTACCTCTCCGTTCACATTATGGACCTCCAGCCAGACACCCGTAAGGCCATCCCAGATTACTAAACACTTTCACATATTGTAACGGACCCCCCTGGAAAGTCTCAACAGACTCCCAGGGACCCCAAAACCCCAGTTTTACTGCTGTAAAACATCTCAAGGCACTATCTCAAAGGAGAGATGGGACAGTTCTTTCTGGTGTCCTATCCCTCCACCAACATCACTTAAAAACATTATCTGGTCATTAATGACACTGCTGTTTACAGCAGCTTGCTGTGTACAAGTGGCTATTGTATTTCCTGCAAAGCAGCAGTGACCACAATTCAAAATAAGAAAGTGCTTTGGAGCACCTTGAGGTTATAAAATGTCCTCAATAAATGCAAATTACTTCTTTTTCTCTCCCAGAACATTTTATGGGATAAATGTTATAGTTCATTGCTCCAACATGCTGTTCCTGTCTGATGTCATAGAGTCATTACAACACAGAAGGAGGCCATTCAGCCCATTACGGCTCTCTGTGGAGCAATCCAGTCAGTCCCATTCTCCACTCTATCTCCGCAGCTTTATTTCCCTCAAGTGCCCACCCAATTTCCTTCTCGAAATTACTCATTCTCTCTCCTTCCAGCACCCTGGAGGGCAATGAGCTCCAGGTCATCACCACTCGCTGCGTAAAAAGGTTCTTCCTCGCATCCCCTCTGTATCTCTTGTCCAATACCTTAAATCTGTGTCCCCTAGTCCTTGCAACATCAGCTGATCGGTTTATCTTTTCTTTATCTACCTTATCTAAGTTGTCATTATCTAGTACATCTCTATCAGATCTCCCCTCAACCTCACAGAATCACACAGAGCAGAAGAGGCCCTTCAGCCCATCGAGGCTGCACCAACACATGTGGAACACCTGACCTACCTACCTAATCCCATTTACCAGCACTTGGCCCATAGCCTTGAATGTTTTGACTTGCCAAGTGCTCATCCAGGTACTTTTTAAAGGATGTGAGTCAACCCACCTCCACCACCCTCCCAGGCAGCACATTCCAGACCGTCACCACCCTCTGGGTAAAAAGGTTTTTCCTCATATCCCCCTTAAACATCCTGCCACTCACCTTGAACTTATGTCCCCTCGTGACTGACCCTTTAACTAAGGGGAACAGCTGTTACTTTGCTTTGAGCAGAACAACCCCAGCTTCTCTAACCTGGTTCCTAAAATCCCTCATCCCTGGAACCTTTCTGGTAAATCTCCTCTCAGGGACCCTCTCACACGAATACATTTTGGGAATTTGAGTGCTGAGATCAGCACAGACATTTGTCACTGATATGACTTTTATCCCATTAATCAAGGTCCAATAATTTAGTGGGAGATGGTGATGTCATGTTAATGTCATTCAATTAGCATAACCAGAGGCTCAGGCTGATATTCTGGGGACACCATGGCAACTGGTGGAATATAAATTCAATTAATTAATAAATCTGGAATTGAAAGCTTGTCTCAGTAATAGTGACCATAAAACTATAATTGGTTGTTGTAAAAACCCATCTGGTTCACGAATGTCCTTTAAGGAAGGAAATCTGCCATCCTTACCCGGTCTGGCCTACATGTGACTCCAGACCCACAGCAAAGTGGTTGACTCTTGACTGCCCTCTGAAATGGCCTAGCAAACCACTCAATTCAAGGGCAATTAGGAATGGGAAACAAATGCTGGCTTTGCCCGGGACACCCACATTCTGTGAAAATAATAAATAAATTATATTGTTCACATCAGCCAAGCGATTGAACGAGCAGGAAAACACAAGTTAAAAAGTCAGGATGTTGCGAGGAAGAGCGGACCAGAGTAAAAAGAGAAGATCATTAAAGGGATAGGGTTCAAGGAGCAATGACGTGTGTTTTTGAGAAGAGCAGGACCTTTGATATCATGAGAAGGTGGAAAATAAGACCTACACATATATTTTTCTAAATTTTACTTCAAGAAGATGGAATCATAGAACCTTCCAGAACAGTAGGAGGCCATTTGGCTCATCATGCCTATACTAACTCTTTGAAAGAGCTGTCCAATAATCCCACTCCCCCCTGCTCCTTTCCCATAGCTCAGCAAATTTCTTCAGACAAGAGAGTCAGGGGTTATGGGGGCAGATGGCAAAGGGGAGCTGAGACGCAACCAGATCAGCATAGCAGGCTCGAAGGGCTGAATGGCCTACTCCTGCTCCTAAGTCCTATATTCCTCAGATATCCAATTCCTTTTGAAACTTTGCCCTCTGTGTCTGAATGGTTCCTTCTATGTTTTATTGTTCTGCAGTAAGTTACAACACTTATCCCTCAACCACCATCATCAAAAAATAGTTTATCTGATCATTTGTGGGACCTCACTATGCACTATCTGCCTGTTGCATTTGTCGATGCTGAAACAGTAGCTACATTTCAAACGTCATCTTCTGGTTGTTCTCCTGGAGATTACTATTGACCAGAAACTGAACTGGACTAGCCATATAAATACTGTGGCTACAAGAGCAGGTCAAAGGCCAGGAATAGTGCGACGAGTAACTCACCTCCTGACTCCCCAAAGCCTGTCTGCCATCTACAAGGCACAAGTCAGGAGGGTGATGGGATACTCCCCACTTGCCTGGATGAGTGCAGTTCCCACAACACTCAAGAAGCTTGACACCAGCCAGGACAGAGCAGCCCGCTTAACTGGCACCACATCCAAAAATATTCACTCCCCCCACCACCGACACACAGTAGCAGCAGTGTGTACCATCTACAAGACGTACTGCAGGAATTCACCATGGCTGCTTAGACAGCACCTTCCAAACCCGCAAACACTACCATCTAGAAGGACAAGGGCAGCAGATAGATGGGAGCACCACCACCTAGAAGTTCCCCTCCAAGCCACTCACCATCCTGACTTAGAAATATATCGCCGATCCTTCACTGTCACTGGGTCAAAATCCTGGAACTCCCTCCCTAACAGCACTGGGTGTGTACCTACATCATATGGACTGCAGCAGTTCAAGAAGGCAGCTCACCACCACCTTCTCAAGGGCAACTAGGGATGGGCAATAAATGCTGGCCCAGCCAGTGAAGCCCATATCCCGTGAATGAATGAATAAAAAAAAGTGCATTGGGATATCCTGAGGATGGGGAAAGTGCTATATAAATGGTTTTGTTTTATACTTTCACGGGATGTGGGCATTTATTGCCCATTCCTAATTGCCCTTGAGAAGGTGGTGCACCTAATTCTGGGCATCACATCACAGAGAGGACATAATGGCCTTTGAGGTGGGATTGGGGGCTGTGGTGGGGGGCAGGGAATGCACTGCAGATTCACCAGAATGATACCAGGGACTAAAAGAAGTTAAATGATGAGAACAGGCTGCATAAACCTGGGTTGGACTCCCTTGAATTTAGGAGACTGGTTTTTTGGAGAAGGCAGTGAACATTTCATCGCAATCATCTCTGATTGTGAGCTTTGCCAATAAAAAGGAGTGAATATTGGTGTAATATGTAGCCAAAATGTGGCAGGCACTAGATCAGTGGCAGCGACACCCGGTGGCAGAACAAGAGAGATGCAAACACTGCTTCCAAGCTCTGAGCATTAGAATGTGGTCAATCTGAGGAGGAGTGGTAGATAAAGGCCTGGGAACAGTACTTTGGCAAAGTGCCCGCTCTGGGCTGAAATGCTAGTGTTCACACTAAATGCAGATGGCTGGAGTGCATGTTATCACCAAACTCACAGCTTACTGTTGACCAGAAGCCAAACCGGACTAGCCATATAAATACTGTGGCTACAAGAGCAGGTCAGAGGCTAGGAATCCTGCGATGAGTAACTCACCTCCTGACTCCCCAAAACCTATCCACCATCTACAAGGCACAAGTCAGGAGTGTGTTGGAATATTCTCTATTTGCCTGGATGAGTGCAGCTCCCACAACACTCAAGAAGCTTGACACCATCCAAGACAAAGCAACCCACTTGATTGGCACTCGTTCTACAAACATTCACTCCCTCCACCACCAATGCACAGTAGCAGCAGGGTGTACCATCTACAAGATGCACTGCAGTAATTCACCAAGTTCCTTAGGCAGCACCTTCCAAACCCATGGCCACCACCATCTAGAAGGACAAGGGCAGCAGATAGATGGGAACACCACCACCTGGAATTTCACCTCCAAGCCACTCACCATCCTGACTTGCAAATATATCGCCGTTCCTTCACTGTCACTGGATCAAAATTCTGCAGCAGTTCAAGAAGGCAGCTCGCCACCACCTTCTCAAGGGCAATTAGGGTTGGGCAATAAATACTGGCCTAGTCAGCAACACCCACATCCTGCAAATGAATTTAAAAAAAGGTGTGGCATATTTCGTTAATCTATCTGAGTAATGTCCTTTTTGGAGAGGCATTTCTTGATGATAGTAGTAGGACATTGAGGTTTTACATTAGAAACAGAAGACATTTGCCTTGTCTACCATTCTTCATCTCGTAATCTTGAGAACCTTGGGAATGTTTCTGGGACAAATCCCATTTTTTTAACAACATGCCTTTTCTTTTGATCGGTCAAGCTTCTTTAAGGGGCTCTTGGTACCGCCCGTCTTGGCTTATCAGTAGCAGTTCAGTCTGCCAGTCAAAAGGTCATGGATTCAAATCCTGTAGCTGTGATCTCATGTGATAGGAAGAAACTATTCCCATTGTTGGGAAGAGTTGAAAACCAAAAATCACCAATTTAAGATGATTGACAAAAGAGCCAGCCACAACAAGAGGCAAATCTTTTTCACGCAGTGAGTGGTTAGGATCTGGAATGCACTACCTGGAAGCGTGGTGGAGGCAGGGTCAATCGTGGCTTTCAAAGGAGAATTGGTTCATTATCTGAAGGGAATAGAGTTGCAGGGCTAAAGGGAAAAGGCAGGGAATGGGACTGGCTGAGTTGCTCTTGCAGAGGGCCAGCATGGGTACAATGGGACAAATGGCCTCCTTCCGTGCTGTAACCATTCGAGGAAGGGTGTCGTTGCATTGGAAGTGGTTCAAAGGAGGTTCACTGGATTGGTTCCAGAGATGCGGGGCTTGTCTCATGAGGAGAGATTAAGCAGTTTAGGCCTATACTCACTCGAGTTTAGGATGATGAGAAGAGATCTAATTGAGGTATATAAGATGCTAAAGGGAATAGACAAAGTAGTCGTGGAGCGGATGTTTCCCCTTGTGGGGCATTCTAGAACAAGAGGCCATAATTTTAGGCTAAGGGGCGGTAGATTTAAATCAGAGATGAAGAGGAATTACTTTTCTCAAAAGGTCATGAATCTGTGGAATTCACCACCTCAGAGTGCAGTGGATGCCGGGACACTGAATAAATTTAAGGAGGAGATAGACATTTTTTAATTAGTAACGGGTTGAAAGGTTATGGCAAGAGGGCGGGAAATTGGAGTTGAGGCCGAAATTAGATCAGCCATGATCGTATTGAATGGCGGCTCAGGCTCAAGGGGCTGAGTTGCCTACTCCTGCTCCTAGTTCTTACGTTCTAATTCAGGCTTATACTGCCAGTGCAGTACTGAGGGAGCGCTGCATTGTCTGAGGTGCTGATTTTCAGGCACAAAGGATCCCACTCTCCTAATCGAAAAAGGAAAAGGAAAAAGGGGTTAATAATTACCCTTGAACAGCATCAGAGAGAAAAAAAAATCGGATTACCTGCTCATCAACTCATGGCTGCTTGTGGGATCTTGCTGTGCGCAAACTGGCTGCCGTGTTTCCTACAAGAATGACTACACTTCCAAAAGTACTTGATCACCGGCGCTATAAAAAAGGAAGTTTTTATATATTATATATATATTAAAAATACAAAGTAGTTGTTTTTCCCCTGAAGGCACTGATGTTCCACTAGATGGCGGTCCATATCCATACTGGGGATTGCCATCGTTTACCCACCCTCCTCCTCCTCCTCCTCCTCCTCCCCCCCACTCTACCCACCCCCAAAAGCTGTATAAACCCAACATTCAACCCCAACAGAGAGGTTCCTTTAAACATCTCATTCCATTCTGACTCGGAGTGGTATATGGTCTTTTAATCCCTCCAGATTTTATAGACAAACTGACCTATAAACGATGCACTGGAGAGAAGTTTCTCAGGCAGCTGTGCGAGAGTGAAGGTCTGGCAATCCAGACCGACCCCAGTCAAGCTCTCCAGCATCTCTGCGAAGCCACGGCACACACACACACAAAACGGCCGTTCGGCCCCTCGGTGCCTGTGCTGGACCCTTTGGAGAGCGCGGCGCATTTCCAAACTCTCGCCCAAGAATGCTGGAAATTCTTTGCAATTATATTTCCAACTTACTATTGAACTTCCAGAGGTGTCAGAAAGTGTCTTGACAGCCTGTGGGCATTTTGCAAACATTGTTATGCGGCAATCGTCTTGCACACAGCAAGATCCCACAAAGGGGGAACATCTCCGGTCCGGATTAGATTTCCACACCCCCCCCCCCCCACCCACCAGCAATTAATTTGCAGTTCGTTCGGGGAGGAATGTTGACTCTATCGCTGTTTCCGTTTCAAATCTCCCCCCCCCCCCCCCCCGGGAGATCTAAAAACATCCGCGTAAACCGACAGATGGGATTCTGCTCCAGTCTGCACGTTCCCCCTTGCGGGACCGATGGGCACTTGCACTGGGGAGGGCTAAGGAAATGAACCAAACGCTGTTCGTGTCGAATTAGGGGACTTGACCTGGCCCCAGACCCCTCAGCAGAGGAGAGGAATAAAGAGAAAATCAGTTCCCATTCCCCCCCCACCACATGGACTGCTGGAACAGTGACTCCTGCTGGAACGCATACCACAGTCGAATAGTCCAGCAATAATCCCTGCCTAGGCTTGCACCTGAGGATTTATCTTGTGAGGTGCAAGACTGTGGGCTGTGCCTGTGGAACTACACCCCCCAGTACATCAGCACCAGGAGAGGAGGAGACATTGGGCTGCCCTTAAAGGGGAATGGCACCCTCAGCTCCCTTTAAAGAGGAATCTCACCGTCCGTTCCCCTTAAAGAGGAATCATACTCTCAGCTCCTCTAAAGAGGAATCTCACTGCCCGCTCCCCTAGATTGCACAGGACAGCTCCCCTAAAGAGAATCTCATGCCCCCCTGAGAATTGCACCGACATCTCCCCTTAAAGAGGAATCTCACTGCCCGCTCCCCTTAAAGAGAATTGCACCGACAGCTCCCCTTAAAGAGGAACCTCACTGCCCGCTCCCCTTAAAGAGGAATTCAACCTTCAGCTTCCTTTAAAGAGGCATATCACTCTCAGCTCCTCTTAAAAATAAATTCCAGTGAGTGTAAATTAAAGAGGAAATCTCATATTCTGTGCCTTTTAAAGGGGGAATATAATTTGAATGGAGAATGTCCATCACAGCATCATTTCATGAGGGACTCCTACATCCTGTATTGTGATTCTCTGAAAAGTCCTTCGGCATTTCAGGTATTTTTCCATTATCAATTTTGTATGTTTCTTTCTCAAGGCGATTGTGAGGTAATCACAGTCAGACAGTGTGAGGGTCAGGATGAGCAGAACGCAAGTGACATGGTTTCTAATGCACCTGGGCTAATAGCTGTGTCTGGTGGTGATAATTTATCTCCTTTAGACAGAGAACTTCTCCTGGGCTGGAAATCCCAATGAGGTCATCGGTGCCTACATCGCACCCAACACTCACTCTGTAATAAAATGTCTAACTTAGCCGCAAAATTCACTTTAATACAGATTTTCGAGTCACAGGGAGCCACATCAAATGCTCCTTTTGGAAAGGATGCTTTTGTGTGGTTCACCAAAGCAATAAAGACAAAGAATATATCGGATAAAGACATTGTCTAGTCTGATTATGGTGTCTTGGCAGCATTCTCACCTTTATATGTTGTTTGGTTAAAAACCTTTTAAAGCAGCGAGTGGTAAGGGCCTGGAATGCCTTGCCTGAGAGTGTGGTGGAGGCAGGCTCAATCATAGCTTTCAAAAGGAAATTGGATAATTATCTGAAGGGAAAAAAATATGCAGGGTTACGGAGAAAAGGTGCAGGGGGTAGGACCGGATGAGTTGCCCTTGAAGAGATACAACCCAGGCTTAATGGGCTGAATGGCCTCCTTCTGTGCTGTAAACATCCGACGATTCTCCGATTCTATGAAATTTCGAGCTCAGTGGCAAACAGAAACACATAGTCGAGGCTGATGCTTAAGCGTGTACTGAGGGTGTGCCACCTTGTCAGAAATGCTGTTTTTTTGGATGCACAATAAACAACAGACCTAAAAACAAAAAATCTGCAGATGCTGGAAATCCAAAACAAAAACAGAATTACCTGGGAAAACTCAGCAGGTCTGGCAGCATCGGTGGAAAAGAAAAGAGTTGACGTTTCTAGTCCTCATGACCCTTCAACAAAACTAGGTGAATCCAAGGAAGGGGTGAAATATAAGCTGGTTTAAGGCGTGTGTGTGTGTGGTGGGGGGGGTTGGGGGGGTGGTGTTAGGTGGGGGGGGTTTGGGTGGGGGGAGAGAGGTGGAGGGGGGTGGTGTGGTTGTAGGGACAAACAAGCAGTGATAGAAGCAGATCATCAAAAGATGTCACAGACAACAGAACAAAAGAACACATAGGTGTTAAAGTTGGTGATATTATCTAAACTAATGTGTTAATTAAGAATGGATAGTAGGGCACTCAAGGTATAGCTCTAGTGGGGGTGGGGGGAGCATAAAAGATTTAAAAATATTTAAAAATAATGGAAATAGGTGGGAAAAGAAAAATCTATATAATTTATTGGAAAAAACAAAAGGAAGGGGGAAGAAACAGAAAGGGGGTGGGGATGGAGGAGGGAGTTCGAGACTTAAAGTTGTTGAATTCAATATTCAGTCCGGAAGGCTGTAAAGTGCCTAGTCGGAAGATGAGGTGTTGTTCCTCCAGTTTGTGTTGGGCTTCATTGGAACAATGCAGCAAGCCAAGGACAGACATGTGGGCAAGAGAGCAGGGTGGAGTGTTAAAATGGCAAGCAACAGGGAGGTTTGGGTCATTCTTGCGGACAGACCGCAGGTGTTCTGCAAAGCGGTCGCCCAGTTTATGTTTGGTCTCTCCAATGTAGAGGAGACCACATTGGGAGGAACGAATGCAGTAGACTAAATTGGGGGAAATGCTGCTTCACTTGAAAAGAGTGTTTGGGCCCTTGGACGGTGAGGAGAGAGGAGGTGAAGGGGCAGGTGTTACATCTTTTGTGTGGGCATGGGGTGGTGCCATAGGAGGGGGTTGAGGAGTAGGGGGTGATGGAGGAGTGGACCAGCGTGTCCCGGAGGGAATGATCCCTACGGAATGACGACAGGGGGGGTGAAGGGAAGATGTGTTTGGTGGTGGCATCATGCTGGAGTTGGCGGAAATGGCGGAGGATGATCCTTTGAATACAGAGGCTGGTGGGGTGATAAGTGAGGACAAGGGGGACCCTATCATGTTTCTGGGAGGGAGGAGAATGCATGAGGGCGGATACGCGGGAGATGGGCCGGACACGGTTGAGGGCCCTGTCAACGACAGTGGGTGGAAAACCTCGGTTAAGGAAGAAGGAGGACATGTCAGAGGAACTGTTTTTGAAGGTAGCATCATCGGAACAGATGCGACGGAGGCAAAGGAACTGAGAGAATGGGATGGAGTCCTTACAGGAAGCGGGGTGTGAGGAGCTGTAGTCGAGGTAGCTGTGGGTGTCGGTGGGTTTGTAATGGATATTGGTGGACAGTCTATCACCAGAGATTGAGACAGAGAGGTCAAGGAAGGGAAGGGAAGTGTCAGAGATGGACCACGTGAAAATGATGGAGGGGTGGAGATTGGAAGCAAAATTAATAAATTTTTCCAAGTCCCGACGAGAGCATGAAGCGGCACCGAAGTAATCATTGATGTACCGGAGAAAGAGTTGTGGAAGGGGGCCGGAGTAGGACTGGAACAAGGAATGTTCCACATACCCCATAAAGAGACTGGCATAGCTGGGGCCCATGCGGGTACCCATAGCCACACCTTTTATTTGGAGGAAGTGAGAGGAGTTGAAGGAGAAATTGTTCAGTGTGAGAACAAGTTCAGCCAGACAGAGGAGAGTAGTGGTGGATGGGGATTGTTCGGGCCTCTGTTCGAGGAAGAAGCTGAGGGCCCTCAGACCATCCTGGTGGGGGATGGAGGTGTAGAGGGATTGGACGTCCATGGTGAAGAGGAAGCGGTTGGGGCCAGGGAACTGGAAATTGTTGATGTGACGTAAGGTGTCAGAGGAATCACGGATGTAGGTGGGGAGGGACTGGACAAGGGGAGAGAGAAGGGAGTCAAGATAACGAGAAATGAGTTCCGTGGGGCAGGAGCAAGCAGACACAATCGGTCTACCAGGACAGTCCTGTTGGTGGATTTTGGGGAGGAGGTAGAAGCGGGCCGTCCGAGGTTGGGCGACTATCAGGTTGGAAGCTGTGGGAGGAAGATACCCAGAGGAGATGAGGTCAGTGACAGTCCTGGAAACAATGGCTTGATGTTCAGACCTGCTGTCTGTTGGAGTTGATGGAAAGAAGGAAGAACCTAAATGTAGTTAACACAATCTCATGGTATCTCAAAGCAACTCACAGCTAATGAAGTAATTTATTTGAAGTGTTATCACTGTTGTAATGCAGGAAACGTGGTAGCCAATCTCTGCACAGCAAGCTCCCACAAACAGCAACGTGCGAATATACTGAAAACCTGCTTTATTGACACTTGTTGAGCGATGGCCATTGGCCAGAACACCAGGGAGAACCCATTTGATTTGCTTCAAAATTATGGCTGTGCGATCTTTTACGTCCACCTCACAGAATCACAGAATTGTTACTGCACGTTAGGAGGCCATTCAGCCCATCATGCCTGCTCCAGCTCATAGACATCTACAGCACAGGAGGAGGCCCTTCAGCCCATCTCCGAACGAGCAATTTACCTAGTTCCATTTCCCCCGTCTTCTCCCTGTAACCCTGCACATTCTCCCTTTTCAGATAACAGTCTAATTCTCCATTAAATGCCTCGATTGAACCTGCCTCCACCACACTGTCAGGCAGTACATTCCAGACCCGAACCACTGGCCACGTGAGAAAGGCTTTTCTCACGTCACTTTTGCTTCTTGCACCGATTACTTTAAATTGGTGCCCTCTCGTTCTCGGTCCTTCCACGGGCGGGAACAGTTTCTGCCTGTCTACTCTGGGCAGAACTCTCCTGATTTTGAATACCTCTACCAAATCACTTCTCAGCCTATGTTGAAAGCAAAATACTGCGGGTGCTGGAGATTTGAAATAAAAACAGAAAGTGCTGGAAAAGCTCAGCAGATCCGGCAGCATCTGTGGAGAGAGAAACATCAGGTGGAATCATCCCAGATTTGCACCAGGGGCGGTCATGGAGATGAAAAACTGGCCACAATGGCTGGTTTTCCCACCGTTTCACCCCATTCCCAATGCCTCCCGCCTCATTAATAATACATGCATTGGAAATGCTCTGGTTCGCTGGCGGGGCGGCCTCTGATTCGCCTGCCCCCACCACCACCTCAGGCGCCTTCAGTAACCCGGGCGCCATGTTTAAAGGGTGACCCTGCACAGAGCCGGCTCTCTCTAAGGGATCGAAAGCTGCTGCAAAGTCATGGCTGCCAAAGGAAGGAAACATGCTGCCCACCCCAAATTTAGCGACGCCTCCCTCAGGCACCTATTGGACACAGTGGAGGCCCATCGTGAAGTCCTCTATGCCCACTCTGGGTGGAGACCAGTGAGCAAGGTCACCAATCCAGCATGGGAGGTGGTGGCAGTGGTGGTCAGCGCCAACGCCAACGCCAACACCCAGCTGAACATTCAACAAATGGAAGCCCTTGCGGTTGACGTAGTTGACTGCTTGTGGCCTAGGAGATCTGAGCTCCACATGTGTGCAGCCGAAGGCACCCTGCACCTGTGGAAACCCTGAGATCTGGGCAAATCCCAAAGCTCTTGCTTCCTGGCTTTCCCGATCCCAGGTGAAATGCACAAAATTCTGTGTCTTTGCGAAGATGGTGTCCATGACCTCCTGGATACACTTGTGTTTGGAGGCTTGTCAGAACCCATACAGATCACCTGTGGAGCCCTGGAAGGAGCCCCTGGCGTAAAAATTGAGCACGGCAGTCACTTTCATGGCCACTGGCAGTGGATGCCCTCCATGTCCTGGTGGTGCCAAATCCTGCAGCAGGTGGCAGATGTGACTGACCAGTTCCCTAGACATGTGCAGTCTTCAGTGACACTGGTTCTCAGTCATCTGCAGGAATGATGGGCGCTGTCTATAGACTCTGGGTCTAGTGAGGCACCTACGAGCGACAGCTCTCTGTGGATCTTCAGCTGCGCGCACAGCAGGCCCTGTCTCCCCTTCATCTTGAGGGAGATTCTCCTCCCTTTGCTGAGCCAGGTGCCTCCACCACACTTTTTTTCTTCTTCTCTGCTCCCTGTCAGTCATGAGGCAGATCATAAATCACCAGACTCCATGATCCTGATGTTCTCCTCCAGCAGCATCAAAGAGAGAGATGCGTGGATTAGCTTAGGTGTCCTAAGAACCTCTCCTGGTTAAGCCTGAAGACGCCTTCACACACGCAGGAGAGTGCTGGCTCCCACTTGTCTGGCCAGTGTGTAGTGTGCACATTGGCTGTCTGAAACCCCACCCACCTCCGCCCAACTCCATCTGACTGATTGGCAGCAGCTTTGCCCACTGGACTGCAGGCTGTGCCCTCAGCTCAGACACAGACATTCTCCTAACCCACACTGCAAGGCTGCGCTGTTAGCTTGAACCATGGGGGAGACTGGTCCAAACCTGAATAAAGACATTGCAGGGTCTGTGAGCACCTCCACCAGTGACTGCTCCATGGCCGCCTTTCACAAGGGGATTGTACAACTTGTCCAGTCGGCCAATTGTTCTACTGCCTCCTAAAGTGCACATTAACTTACAGCCTGGGTGAAAAGCTCTGGAGCATTTGGTGCCACTTTCAAGCTCTTGCATTACTTGAATGGGCAGAAAAACCTCAGAGGCCGGACTCTGAGCCTATCAATGGAGCTGCAGCTGAACGGTCTCAGCTGGGGAAGAGTGGTCACTTTTGACAAACTTATTCAAGTGAATGGCTGGTTCCCTCACTGCTCCCCACCTCCCCCCCCACCCCCCCCTCCCAACCCCCCACCCCCCAGGCATGTCCTTGTGTACTTCCTTCAGTCTGTGCTGCCTTGCCCCTAACACCACTTCCCAGTCTGCCCTTGCCCTGGCACTGCATTGAAAGCCGGTTGGGGAAAAGCAACTTGCCTGTGCCCCCAGCGAACCCACAGCGCCTCTTCCTTGATGTCCTCTGGGTGATGCTCATGAGCGCTGCACAAGGTTGTGTGTGCGCTCACCTTCAAGTTCCCCTCGATGTTCAGGTCACCAGGGGCATGTTTTTTAAAGGCAGTCGTGAAGCGGGCTGCTCTGAAATCACGCCGATGTAGGCGGGAAATTTGAAGTGGGGGGGTGGGGGATGATTCTGGGAGCTAGGGCTTATAATGAGATGCTGAAGTATTGAAATTAAGTTCCTGATGTGCGGTGGTGGGAAACGCAACCCACGATTGATGGGTGGAGCGGACGATTGCAAACTGGTCTCAGGATGGCATGAAACCGATTTTTGGCCTTCTTGCCATATGGTCCCCCTATTCGCCACGAAGCCCACTGCCAATGGCACCGGACGATTCCGCCCATCGTTAATGTTCCAAGTCCAATATCACTCTTCTTGAGAAGAGTCCGACGTTCCGAGCTTTTCCAGCACTTTCTGTTTTAATTTATCCTCTCAGCCTACTTTTCTCGAAGGAAACAGTCCTTACTTCTCCAATCTATCATCATGACTGGAGTTTCTCATCCCAGGAATCATTCTTGTGAACCTTTTCTGCACTCTCTCCAATGTCTTCACGTCCTCCCTTAAATCTGGCGCCCAGAACTGGATGCAATACTCCAGCTGAGGCTGAACTACAAATTCAGCATAACCTCCCTGCTCTTGTACTCTCTGCCCCTATTAATAAAGCCCAGCATACTGTAAGCTTTATTAATCACTCTATCAACCTGCCCTGCCACATTCAATGAATTATGCATATATATCCTGGCGTCCCTCTGCTCCTGCACCCCCTTTAGAGTTGTATCGCTTATTTATATTGTCTCTCCATGTTCTTCCTATCAAAATTAACCACTTCACATTTCTCTGCATTGAACTTCATCTGTCACCTGTCCGCCCATTCCTCAACTTGTCTGTGTCCTTTTGAAGTTCTACACTAAGCTCCTCACGGTTCACAATGCTTTCAAGTTTTGTATCATCAGCAAATTTTGAAATTGTGCCCTGCACACCAAGATTTAGATCATTAATATAAATCAGGAAAAGCAAGGGTCCCAACACTGACTCCTGGGGAACTCCATTACATAGAGATAAAAACAAAAAAACTGCGGATGCTGGAAATCCAAAACAAAAACAGAATTACCCTTCGTCGAAGGGTCATGAGGACTCGAAACGTCAACTCTTTTCTTCTCCGCCGATGCTGCCAGACCTGCTGAGTTTTTCCAGGTAATTCTGTTTTTGTTTTGAACTCCATTACATACCTCCCTGCCCGAAAAGCATCTGTTAACCACTACTCGCTGTTTCCTGTCACTCAGCTAATTCCGCACCCTTTGTTGCTACTGTCCATTTTTTTCTGTGAGCTCTAACTTTGCTTACAGGTCTGTTGTGTGGCACTGTAGCGAATGCCTTTTGGGAGTCTATGTATACCACATCTACTGCATTGCCCTCATCAACCCTTTCTATTACCTCTTCAAAAAAGTCCAGCAAGTTGGTTAAACACAATTTTCTCTTAAGAAATCCATGCTGGCTTTCCTTAACTAACCAGCATTTGGCCATGTGATTATTAATTTTGTTCTGAATATTTGTTTCTAGAAGTTTCCCCACCACCGAAGTTAAAATGATGGGCCTACAGTTGCTGGGCTTATCCTTACATGGTTTTTTTGAACAAGAATGTAATATTTGCAATTCTCCAGTTCTCCCAGGGCACCAGCCTTGAGGCTAAGGGAGACTTAAAAATTATAGCTAGGTCTTCCAAAATTTCCACTCTCATTTCCTGCAGTATCCTTGGATACATCTCATCCAGTCCCGGTGCCTTATCAACTTTAAGTTTAGGCCGCCTATCCAATACCTCATCATTTTCAATTTTAAACCCTTCTTGTATCTAAATTACCTCCTCTGTCACCATGGTCTGGGTAACATCTTCTTCCTTGGTAAAGGCAGATGCAAAGTATTCATTTAATGCCTCAGCTTTAATACCTCTGCCTCCAAAATTAAATCAACATTTTAGTCCCTAATTGGCCCTTTTCCTCCTTTTACTACTCTTTTACTATCAATATGCCTATAGAAGACTTTGGGATTCCCTTTTATGTTAGCTGCCAGTCTCTCTTCATACTCCCTTTTTCACCACCCCTCTGAAACTTCTATATTCAGCCTGGTTCTCAATTGTATTTTCTACCTGACATCTGTCATAAGCACACTTTTTCTTCTTTATCTGAATTTCTATCTATTTTGTCATCCAGGGAGTTCTGAATTTGTTTACCCTACCTTTCCCTTTGAGGGAATATACCTCGACTGTACCCAAAATACTGAAATACCTCTTCTTTGAAGGTAACTTGGGCGGGAAGAAAGGGCCATTGGTTCCGTGTCTCATCCAAAAGATGGTAAAAGTGTCATCTTAGATTACACACGCAGGCCTCTGGAGTGAGGCTTAACCCCACACTCTCACTCTGAGGCAAGAGTGCTACCATTGAACCCAGGTGTTAAAGACATTAAATGGACAAAAGTCAGGCATCTTTCTAAGAAGCCTGACCAACAGTCTTCCTTCAAACACCATCAAAAAACACTGCAGTCCTGACTTGCTGACATATACCCATTGCTGGGGCATTATTCCCTTTTGCTATGTCCTGCATTACCTTATCATCCCAACCGACGGTGAAGGCTATATCCACAGAATCATTGAATGGTTACAGCACAGAAAGAAGCCATTCAGCCCGTCATGTTTGTACTGGCTCCCTGCACAAGCTCTTTGCCTAGTCCCACTCCCCTGCCTTTTCCCCATAGCCCTGTACACCATTCTTCTTCAGATACAGATCCAATTCCCTTTCGAAAGCCATGATTGAATCTGCCTCCAGCGCACTCTCAGGCAGCGCTTTCCCGATCCTAACCACTCGCTGTGTAAAATGTACTTTCCTCATGTGTCCATTGCTTCTTTTGTCAGTCTCCTTAAACCAGTGTCTGCCATTTCTTGATCCTTCCGCTTGTGGGAACAGTTTCTCCCTATCTACTCTGTACAGACCCCTCATGATTTTGAACACCTCTATCAAATCTCCTCTCAAACTTCTCTTCTCCAAGGAGAACAGTCCCTACTTCGCCATCCTCATTTCTGGAACTATTCTCGTGAATCTTTTCTGACCCCTGTCTAATACCTTCACACCCTTCTTACATTGCAGTGCCCGGAGCTTGATGCAGTACTTCAGTTGGGGTCAAACCAGTGTTTTATACAGGTTTGACATGACTTCCTTGCTTTTGTACTCTATGCCCCTGTTTATAAAACCTAGGCTCCCATACGATTTATTAACTGAGCTCTCAACCTGCCCTGTAATCTTGAATGCTTTGTGGATAGATATCCCAGGGTATCTCTGCTCCTGCACCCCCTTTATTATTGTACCTGGTAATTTATATTGTCTTTCCAGGTTCTTAACAATAACACAACGTAATCGATAACAACACTGATCAGTGTGTTATGAGTGCATTTAGCTCAGTGAATTTACTCAGGTCTTCCACCTCCTCCATTTGCTGTAACAAAGAACTTTCTCAAGGGTTATCAGAGTTCTCCCCATCTCCGAAAGGCTGTGTAAGCTGGGGGGACAATTGGAGTTTTCAAGGCTCAGTTTGTTAGAGTTTTAGAATGTCGAGGGATACAGGACAAAGGTGGTTAATTGGAGTTGACGTGCTGATGCAGCTATGGTCTAATTGAATGGCAGAGCAGATTCGAAGGGGGCTGCTCTACATCCCATCAAGCACTGAGATTGGAAAAGTTCAGCTCCTCTTTCGCCTCCACAACCCTCCGAAGGGATCAAATTCCTACGTCAGAACCGATACATCTAACACCACAAAACTCACATTTCAACCAAAATGAAAAAGGGTGACATTCTACACTGAGATAGTAGGAGGGGAGGATGGGTGAGGAATGGGTGGCAGTGAAGGGATCCAGTATGCCAGTGCAAAACTGAAGAGTTACCAGTTAAGGTCCTATAAAAACGTAAGGATGAGGAAATAAGAATAGCATGGAGAGGGAGGAGGGAAAATTGTGTAACTTGAATATTGCTCAAAAGAGAGACATGTTGCTAAAGATGTTCATCTTACACTCATCAGTACAAAAGTGAGGAGACCAAATTTCAAATGATCACAATAATTCATACTACAGGAGGAAAGGATGCTGATTAGTTGGTAAGTCAACTCTGATTGGTAAAGGCATTGCCATGCAGAAATCAACAGAGAACTTCCGGCTCCCCAAGCTCCTGAGTATGCGAATAGCTACATTAAAAATCAATTTAAGATAATCAGTCAAGCTCATAACTTGGCTCATTTACGCTTGCTCAAAGTGACATACACAGAGACCTGTTCTCTGCAAACAAAAGGAACATGTTCAAGCCTTGTGCTTTATTTGAATTATGCTGGAGCTTGAGGCTCCTATGGTTCCCTGCTGCTTTCTCCCTGGAAACATTTTGGCCAATCAGAGCTGACTTGCCAACCAATCAGTACCCTTTTCTCCTGTAGTATAAATTGTTGTGATCTTTTGAAATTTGGCATTCTTGCATTTGTCCTGATGAGTGCAAGATGAAAAGCTTTGACAACATATTTCTCTTTTCATCAACACCCAAGTTCGGTACTAGCAAGTGAAGATTGTAAAAGTGTGTTTCTCTTTTCTTTTACAAGAAGAAAGAAAAGTCTGGGTTCAATTAAACTATCAAAAATGTTCCTTTTTACTTGTGAGGTGGCTTATCTGCAGTTCATTGACTGAGCCATGTTTCTTTAGCTTCCTGTAATGTGCAGACAAAACTGCCTTACCAGCCAGCACAGGAGGAGGCCCTTCGGTGACCTTTGCAGTTTCTGATTTATCATGTACCCGTGGAACACTCTCTTCCTGTTCAGAGAGTGACCTTACTTGTTACAGACTTTGATTCATGCTCGGGCAGCCAAGAGGGATCTATCGAACGAGGCCTCGGACAATTAAAAGCAAATATTCCGGCTTTGACCTTCATCAAACATCGCTCAGCACAGGAATGAATCTGGTTATGAGGCATTAGAAAACCAATGAAGCTTTATAAGCCAGTACAATTCCAATCAGGAGCTCTCTGGCCCTTGCGTCTATTAGGAAAATAAACAAGAGGAAATTTAGAATTCCATTGCGGGTACAGGAAATCAGCCTTATCTGATTCTTTGGTAGTTGAAATTCCATACCTCAGTTCTGTTTCGTTTTTAAGAGCATGGAGCATAAAGAGGCCATTCAGCCCCTTGAGTCTGTTCCAACATTCACTTTTACCATGGCTGACCTGTGTCTTAACCCCATTAACCCCGCATCCCTTCAAACCCTTACCTAACAAAAATCTATCAATCTCGGTTTTGAAATTTTCAATTGACCTCCAACGCTCAATAGTTGAAACTCAAGGGAATACAAGCCTCATTTATGCATGTTTTAACCCTTTAAGCCCTGCTATCATATTGATGAATCTGCACCACGCTCCAGTCAAGGCCAACTAATCCTTCCTGTAGTGCTGTGTTGATCTTCCTAGCCTCCTCCTGCTAAGGGGGCCTTTCTTGCTGGAGATCTCACAATTGTCTTTCTACAGAAATAGTCTTCGGCCCTCTGAACTCACCTGTTCTATTTCTCCGAAAATCCAGTATACGTCCAGTTTGGGTTCTGACAGGGCCACTCAGCTCCTGACCTCATTGCAGGCTTGGTCTAAACATGGACAAATGAGCCGAACTCCAGAGGTGAGGTGAGAGTGCCTGACCTTGACATCAACGTATTTGACTGAGTGTGGCATCAAGGATTCCTGGCAAAGTTAGTGTTAATACGAGTCAGGTGGAAAATTCTCCACTGGTTGGATTCATACCTGGCACAAAGGAAGATGGATGTGGTTGCTGGAGGTCAGTCATCTCAGCCCTAGGACAGCACAGCAGTAGTTCCTCAGGGTAGTGTCCTCGGCCCAACCTTCTTCAGCTGCTTCATCAGTGACCTTCCTTCCATCATAAGGTCAGAAGTGGGGATGTTCGTTGATGACTGCACAATATTTAGCACCATTCGCTACTCCTCAGATACTGAAGCAGTCCATGTCCAAATGCAACAAGACTTGGACAATATCCAGGCTTGGGCTGATAAGTGGCAAGTTACAATCATGCCACACAAGTGCCAGGCAATGACCATTTCCAATAAGAGAGTACCCAACCATCTCCCCTTGACATTCAATGGCATTACCATCGCTGAATCTCCCACTATCAACATCCTGGGGGTTACCATTACGAAAAACTGAACTGGGCTAGCCATATAAATACTGTGGCTACAAGAATAGGTCAGAGGCCAAGGATTCTGTGGTGGGTAACTCACCTCCTGACTCCCCATAGCCCATCCACCATCTACAAGGCACAAGTCAGGGGTGTGATGGAATAAGATCCACTTGCCTGGATTAGTGTAGCTCCCACACCACTCAAGAAGCTCGATACCATCCAGGACAAAGTTGCCAGCTTGATCGGCACCCTATTCACCACCTTAGACATTTAATCTCTCCACCGCCAAAGCACAGTAGCAGCAGTGTGTACCATCTACAAGATGCACTGTAGGAATTCGCCAAAGCTTTTTGGGCAGCACCTTCTAAACCCACAACCACTACTATCTGGAAGGACAAGGGCAGCAGATAGACGGGAACACCACCACCTGGAAGTTCCCCTCCAAATTACTCACCATCCTGACCTGGAAATATATCGGCGTCCTTCACTGTCACTGGGTCAAAATCCTGGAACTTCCTCCCAAACAGCACTGTGGGTGTACCTACACCACGTGGACTGCAGCAGTTCAAGAAGGCAGCTCACCACCACCTTCTCAAAGGCAATTAGGGATGGGCAATAAATGCTGGCCCAGCCATCGATGCCCACATCCCATGAAAGAATAAAAATATTGCTGTTTGATACACCATTCTTCTCTGCATCCTCATTGTGTTGCAATCAACACTCCTCGCATCATCTCCCACTCAAACTCACCCTTTCCCAGGCCTTCATAAATCTCCACCAGCCGTTCCCCCCCACATCCTGCAGTCTTTTAAAAGCCAGCCTTGGGCGTTAACTAACCACTGATCTATGACTAGTGTTTCCTATAGCATCAACCTTGGCTCAGTGGGTAGCACTTAAGCCTCTGAGTCAGAAGGTCATGGGTACAAACTCTATTCTGGAAAATTAATCGCGAAATGCTAAGCTGATGATCCCAGTGTAGTACTGGGATAGTCCTGCAGTGGTGGAGGTGCAGTCATTTGAATGAGACACTCATGCAAGATCAGATGGACATGAAAGGTCCCCTGGCACTATTCAAAGAAGACCATTTGCCCTGGCCAATGTTTACCCCAAAACCAGCTTCACTAAACCAGATTATAATGGTCACGTTGCTGTTTGTGGGAGCTTGCTGTGCACAAATTGACTGCCGCTTTCCCTACATTATAACAGTGATTGCACTTCTAAAATGGTTTACTGACTGTAAGGAGCACATTTGTCCTAAGATCATGAAAGATAATATATGAACACAACTCTTTCTTTCTTACTCTCTTCAATCTCAGTAGCTTTTTTTCCCTGTTTTTCCTAGTTGGTCTATTCAGATACACATTTCAACTGAAATGAAGATACATACAGTTAATTAGGTTCTGGTGTCCAGAGACGAATGCAATTTCATTGTTGTGTCCAAGGCTCTGATAAGACACATTTTCGCTAGGGCTGAGGGGTTAAGCTTCTAAAGATGAAAGAATTTTCCTAGTTAATGATATCCAGATTACTTCAAGTCAATTGTTTGGCTATAGTTTAACCTTAGCCAATTGGACAGTTGTATTGTTGGTCAATGGAAAATAGGTTAACGGGAGATAAAATAGAGGTTTCGATTTTATGAGGGGGTTTGATGAAGTGAATAAGGAGAAACTGTTTCCATTGGCAGGAAGGTCAGTAACAAGAGGACCCAGGTTCATGTTAATTGGTAAAAGAAGCAGACGGGAGGTGAGGAGAATTCTCTATACATACGCGTTGTTATGATCTGGAATATGCTGCTTGAAAGGATGGTTGAAGGAGATTGAATAATAACTTTCAAAAGGAAATTGGATAGCCACTTGAAAAGGAAAAATATCCAGGGCAGTTGGGAATAAGCAGGGGTAACAGGGTGAATTGACTAACTCTTTCAGAGAGCCAGCACAGGCACGATGGGCCAAATGGCCTCCTCCTGTGATACTATATCAATGCATAGACAAATGAAATGCAGCAGAGGCTAAGTAAAGGTTGGGATGAACAGTGAAAGGGAAGCTGGGATGAAGGGTTTGAAGGTGGCAGAGCTGACAGGAAAAGGAGCCAGAGTACGAAAGAGAGAGGATGGAGTGAAAAAAAGAGGAAAATAAAGACAAGAGAGGGGGAAGAAAAGGAGAAGAGAGAGGAAAGGGGGAAAGAGGCAATGGAAGAGAAAATTAGATAAAGGAAGGGAAAAAGAGAATGGACAAAATAGATATACAGGAATAGAGAAAAACTTTAAACCCTGTCTTGCTCTTAAATCAATGCTTTGTTATGAAATGATTTCTTATTATCCAAGCAAATTAAGAAGATCTACAGTTAGCGTGATAACACTCATTTTATTTTGGTGAATATGAAAATAATATTTAAGTACATATAAGATACATGAAGTACAGCACTTCCATTTGAAGCAATACCATAATACTACATTAAATATTCAAAAAGATGCATTCTGAGTTTGCTGGTCAGAACTGGGAGAGAATGGGGAAGGTAGGATGAAGGGTTGAAGGTAGCAGAGCTGAAAGAAAAAGGAGCCAGAGAAAGAGAGAGGATGGAGTGAAAGAAAGAGGAAATAAGAGAATTCTCCTCATCTCCTGGGAGATAATAAGAAATTTAATCATGCTCCCAGCTCCAGAGTTCCATCTAGTGGCCCAATGCTGAGAAAGTATCTGCCTGTTAGGACACAACACAAGAAATAGGAGCAGGGGTAGACCATATGGCCCATTGCTCTGCTCCGTCATTCAATACGATCATGGCCGATCTTGGACTTTAACTCCTTTTTCCCGTCCACTCCCCATATCCCTTAATTCCCTGCAAGAACGCAAGACAGGGTCGGACTCAACTACGATGTCACCTCCCCCTTGTCAAAGAGTCCTACTTTAGGCCAGTCAGACTGGAAGTTTAGTGCAGTGACAGCCAATACCTCAAGAAGGGGGGAAATAGAATAGAATATGCCACAGCCGCCGGTGGCAAGTGATAAATCTCTTCCATTATGAGGCTACTGTCACAAGGTATCTTATCAAATTCTCTCCCTGCTATCATGACATGCTTACATTGAGTAAAGTAGCCAATTCTGTCACTAGGTAAATAGAAAAGAGGAACCTGCCTTTACATAGCACCTTTCATGACCTCAGGATGTCCCAAAGTGTTTTACTGCCAATGAAGTAATTTTTTGAAGTGTAGTCACTGCTGGGATTGTAGGAATTCAGTCACGGACTGACATATCTCCCTGTATGGAATCAATGAGATCTGGTTGAAGTGAAGTGTTTGTTCTTTTTGTTGATATTTAACAAGGTGGGGAAGGGTACAGATTCCTCTTGCAGTATCGTAAAAGCAGTTGGGACGATTCCTCCAGTTCAACTTTTATTTTCCGGAGTGTTTGCAAGTTTCGTGTGGGATATTGAAATCGCCACTAACTCTTCTTTTCGAAACGTGTCTCAGAGTGCTGTGGATGAGTGTTTATTCCCCATTCCTAGTTTCCTTGAGAAGTTGGTTCTTGGACTTCCTCCTTGAATTCACTGCAGTCCACAGGATCCCACAATGGTGTTAGGAAGGGAATTCCAGGAAATTGACCCAGTGACAATGAAGAAATGGCAATATATTTGTTACAAGTCAGGATTCTGTGTGTGATTCGAAGGGCGAGTGATGGGGTTCCCACGAGATCTCTGCCTTTGTTGTTGTCAGTGCTAGAGGTCACAGGAGAGAAAGGGGTTGAAAACAGCTCCAAATGCAGCATATTGAAGGAGGGGCTGGTTACTGAGTCCAGTGGCAGGGGCAAGAAAATTGATCAAATCTAAAATCTTTCAGCCTTGATGACTGATGGTGAAAAGGTTGAAGGACCTGTGATGCAATAGGGATTCCTTAGAGACAACCAACCAATCAAATCTTCCTCAGAAACTGTGGCAATCAACAACCACCTCAGATCCAGACAGGGTAAATGCTGGTAAATAGATGGAAGATTAAAGCCTCTCCATCATAAAACTGCAAAGCTCCTGATCAGTTCCTGAAGCATATCATCAAACATTGACCTCAAAGAAAATTCAGAGGCAGCCTACAAGATATCTGCAGTGTTATACTAGAAGATTTGGCCTGGATCTCTGACTTGGGTATCGATATTTGATTTTGCTCTTTGCTACCACCATACAAAAGAAGAACCTGAAAGTAGGTTCTGTCCAGGGTAGTGTCGAGCTTCTAGTCTGCTGTTGCTACTGTACGCATCCAGGTGTGTGGTGAGTGTTCCATCACTCTCTTAGCTTGAGCCTTGTAGGTGGATGGAGAGGTTTTTTTTTTGTTTGTTCATGGGATGTGGGTGTTGCTGGCTAGACCAACATTTATTGCCCATCCCTAATTGCCTTTGAGAAAGTGGTGCTGAGCTGCCTTCATGGACCGCTGCAGTCCAAGTGCTGTAGGTACACCCACAGTGCTGTTGGAGAAGGAGTTCTAGGAGTTTTGACCCAGCAACAGTGAAGGATCGGCAATATATTTTCAAGTCAGGATGGTGAGTGGCTTGGAGAGGAACTTCCAGGTGGTGGCATTCCCATCTATCTGTTCCCTTGTCCTGCTAGGTGGGAGAGGTTGCAGGTTTGGAAGGTGCTGTCGAAGGAGCTGCTCTCATAACCATGGGATTAATAATCCTGGCCCTGTTCACCTTTTGGTTAATGGTGAACCTCCCTCCCCAAGAGTTGATGTTTAGGGTCTCGGCAAAGGCAATGGGCCATAATAGGGACGGGCAATAAATATAAAAACAAAAAAAACTGCGGATGCTGTAATAACAGAATTACTTGGAAAAACTCAGCAGGTCTGGCAGCATCGGCGGAGAAGAAAAGAGTTGACGTTTCGAGTCCTCATGACCCTTCCACAAGTTCTGTCGAAGGGTCATGACGACTCGAAACGTCAACTCTTTTCTTCTCCGCCGATGCTGCCAGACCTGCTGAGTTTTTCCAGGTAATTCTATTATTGCCTCATCTCCTCTGGGGATCTTCCTCCCACAGCTTCCAACCTGATAGTCGCCCAACCTCGGATGGCCTGCTTCTATCTCCTACCCAAAATCCACAAACAGAACTGCCCCGGTAGACCGATCATCTCAGCTTGCTCCTGCCCCACAGAACTCATTTCTCGTTATCTTGACTCCCTTCTCTCTCCCCTTAAAGTAGAACAAGTTCTGTCGAAGGGTCATGAGAACTTGAAACGTCAACTCTTTTCTTCTCCGCCGATGCTGCCAGACCTGCTGAGTTTTTCCAGGTAATTCTGTTTTTGTTACGGGCAATAAATACTGGTCTAGCCAGTGACGCCCACATCCTGTGAACTAATACATTTAAAAAATGCTGTTGAATGTCAAGGGGCTGGGCATGGTGGGTTCTCTCTAGTTTTTCTCAGTTGTTATCTGGTATTCCTGTGCTGTAATGTTACCCATCGGTTGTCAGCCCAAGTCTGTACATTATCCAGCTCCTGGTGGTATGTTCTGCTTCTTAACAGGGGATCAAAAGAATGGAACTCAACTGTGTGGGATCAACCCAATCCCGACCTTATGATGGAGGGAAGGTATGGACGGAGTTGCTGAAGAGCTGAGAAATCCTTACTGCACACCACAGCCAATGTTAGTGAGTGAACACTGACCAGTCAACACTCCTGCTTAGATGTTGGTTTTGTTCCTTTTTATGGTATTTTAGATGTGGCAAATCGCCTCTCAGTCAGCAAAGTGGTTCTAACCTAACTTTAAATGCATCTTCTGTGTTTTTTTAAAAAAAATATTATTGGAACCCTATTCCTGACTGGAGAATTTGCTGCCATTTTAGCAGAGGCACTAACCCACTGAAATAAAACGGGGAAGAGCCCTTGCGTTAAAAAAAGACATCCCCAGGACTATCATACCAAAGGGTTAAGCCCTGGTTCACTGACATAACCAGCAGGTTCTGAAGGTGCCCTAACCTCAATGCCAGCATAGTGTATCGAACTGAGGGGCTCTATCTAACAGGAAAGATTGGACAGACTGGAGCTTATTTCTCTGGAAAGAGATGATTGAGGGGGGGTGACCTAACTGAGGTCTTAACAACTCTGGAAGTGTTTGATAGGGTTAGGTGTAGAAAAGATAAAAGCAAAATACTGTGGATGCTGGAAATCTGAAACAAGAACAGAAAGTGCTGGAAAAACTCAGCCGGTCTGACAGCACCTGTGGAGAGAGAGACAGAGTTAGCGTTTCCAGTCCGTATGACTCTTCTTCAGAAAAAATGCTTCCCCTTTACAGGATGGACTAAAATGAGGGGACATCAATATAAGACAGTCACTAATATACACTGTAGGGAAATTCAGGAGAAACCTCTTTACCCACAGTGTGAGGAGTATGTCGAATTCCTTACCACAGGGAGTGGTTGAGGTGAAGATGTGTGTTTAAGGGGAAGCTGGATAAACACCATGGAGAAAGGAATAGGATACGGTGATAGGGTGAGAGAAGAGAGTGGGCGGAGCCTCAGGCGAAGCACAAACACCAATAGAGATCTGTCTATATTGTACAAACTATACCCTCAAGAAAAGCCAGCAGCAGGACCCAGCGCCTAGCCAATGACTAATCATGACTGAACTTCCTAGATATTCCACCGTAACTTGAAAATATTTTTTTTAAAACCATCCTCCTAATATGGTTGAGATTCCGCAGCGACCCAGAAGAAATATGTTCCCAACTTCCACTGCTCTCCTCCTCCTGTTCGGTCAATGGAATGGGATGTGCAAACTGCACCAGGAGCAGGGAAACGTCCTCCCTCGCATTAAATGGGTCCAACAGCGAGTGAATTCAGGGAGCGAGGTTTCAGAAATGTGAGACAAAGTGGCGGGGAGGTTTAACTGGTTTTCTCTCTATCCGCTCTACTTCCAGTCAGGTAACAGCTGAACATTTATCAACCAAAACAATACTTGTGTGTGTATGTGTGTTTTTTTTAAATGTTTATTGTATTTCTGGGCTCTGCTGTTTCATTATGTCGCTTCTCCTCCTGTTTATATCCGGTTATCACTGAATGTTGCAATTATTATAGAACAAAACAATATGACTTGAAAGTATCCTGGTCTATTTATTGACTTCCCTTGTGTCATTGCTGCTGGCTCCGGGGGCTTTTCCATAAGCGAATTCTGGTGCAATTGACAAATGTGTAAATTTCTTATTGATGAATGAGACAGCAGGGCAGATGCCTCTTGTACTTGGCTTCATGGACTGTAATCCTGGTTGCGTTCCTCAGCGAATATCCTGTTACTTTATTTAGTGCAACTTTTTATTTGACCCTGGCAGGTAGCTTTTTTAAAAAATATATATATATGCTTGTCTGGACACCAAACTGTTTAACAAATATCTTTTTGACATAACTCGGTTCAGAAGAGCGTGTAACCTAACGGAGGAGATTATCTCAAGGTACAGACTGAATACTGAGTTTGGATAAGGGAAAACACTCGGGGGTGGGCGGGGGGTAATCATCACTCAGCCGAGGAAGTGTTTACCTTAAAGCGTTTCTCCCGGGCACCTTGCATTCCAAGGAGGGAAGGTGTTTGCCAAAAAGCAATGAAATGATTAGCTGCAACTTTTATTGCCTTTTTTTTTGAAAAATAGACATTTAAAGGGGCTGGGTCGTTTGCGTGGAACTTTATTTTTGAAGAGGTCTGTAACGAGCCTGCTCTAGAAACAAAAAAGCAAAATGCTGCAGATGCTGGAAATCTGAAATAAAAACAGAAAGTGCCGGGAAAGCTGGGGTCGAAAGTGACTTCTTTACAACACGACCCGAAACGTTAACTCTCTTTTTCTCTCTCTCTCTCTCCCCACAGATGCTGCCAGACCTGCTGAGTATTTCCCAAGACTTTTTTTCTGTTTTTATTTCAGATGTAGAAACTGTCCCTTTTTAAAAAGAAAAAAAATGGGAGAGGAGTTTTGGGCTGATGTGAGAAATGTCAACTGGGGTCGTGGGCTCAGAGAATGGATGAGATTTGAGCTGAGGAATTAAAGGAATTTTACATTCTTCCATTTGAGACCACTGGACATGTAGAATGAGTTCTCGTGGGAGGTTGTGTTAATCAAACTCATTTTTTAAAAAGTTTTTTTTATTGTTTCATGGGGTGTGGCTTCGCTGGCTGGGCCAGCATTCATTACCCATCCCTAATTATCCTTGAGAAGGTGGTGGTGAGTTGCCTTCTTGAACCGCTGCAGTCTATGTGTGTCTAGGTCCACCCACAGTGTTGTTAGGGAGGGAGTTCTAGAGTTTTGACCCAGTGACAGTGAAGGAACGGTGATATATTTCCAAGTCAGGATGGTGAGTGATTTGGAGGGGAACTCCAGGTGGTGGTGTTCCCATGCATCTGCTGCCCCTTGTCCATCTAGATGGGAGAGGTTGCAGGTTTGGAAGATGTTGTCAAAGGAGCCTTAGTGAGTTGCTGCAGTGCATCTTGTAGCTGGTACACACTGCTGCTACCATGCATTGGTGGTGGAGTGAGTGAATGTTTAGGGTGGTGGATGTGGTGCCAGTCTAGCAGGCTGCTTTGTCCTGGATGGTGTCAAGTTTCTTGAGTGTTGTGGGAGCTGCACTCATGCAGGCAAGTGGAGAGTATTCCAACACACTCCTGACTTGTGCCTTGTAGATGGGGGACAGGCTTTGGGGAGTCAGGAAGCGAGTTACTTGCTACAGGATTCTTAGCCTCTGACCTGCTCTTGTATCCACAGTATTTATATGGCTGGTTCTGATCAGTGGTAACCCTAGGATGCTGATGGATTCAGTGATAGTAATGCCATTGAACATTAAGGGGTGATGGTTAGATTGTCTCTTGTTGGAGATGGCCATTGCCTGGAACGAATGTTACTTGCCACTTAGCAGCCCAAGCCTGGATGTTGTTCAGGTCTTGCTGCATTTGGACATGGACTGCTTCAGTATCTGAGGAGTCATGAATGGTGCTGAACATTGTGCAATCAGCAGCGAACATCCCCACTTCTGACGGAAGGAAGGTAATTGATGAGGCAGCTGAAGATGTTTGGGCCAAGGACACTACCCTGAGGGACTCCTGCAGCTGAGATGACTGATCTCCAACAACCACAACCGTCCTTTGAGCTAGGTATGAGTCCAATCATTGGAGAGCTTTTCCCCCTCATTCCCATTGAAGTACCTAAGATCCTGAATAGTGTTGACAAAGTGGAAGTGGAGTATAAACTTGGGCTGAATGTGCAGCACAGAAACAGGCCATTCTATGTGGTGGTGTTTCACAGCTCACTCAAGAATCCAAGCTGCCATGGTAACACATACTTTATATGCATGTTGCAATCTGGAGCTCTGGATAGTGATGACTCCAACTTTCTTTCCATCACATGGCTGACCAGGAATCTTTCTCTCTCTTTCTTATTGCCGGCTATCAGCATGTGTTGGAACAATTTGCAGGTTGATCCTCAACCTGTTTGGCCATGTAACTTTTCAATAGCCTCAAGTCCTGGAGTGGGACTTGAACTCAGAACCTCTGGCTTAAAGGTAGGGACACTTACCCACTTCTTGACAAGACCTCTGCGATATAGTGTAACTAGTGAGAATCAAGTAGGTAGGGCTGGTGTATGATAAAGGTTTGGATCTGTTGGAACCATAAGACCATAAGATGTAGGAACAGACATGGGCTTGCAGGCCTACTTCTAAGTATTCTTATTTACCAGAAAAGAATAGCCCTTTAAGAGCAATAGAAGTGAAACACGGTGTAAAAATGATTGTGCTGCATTTAGTAAATAGTGCAGTTAACAAGGGGTTAAGGCTGCATGAAAGTAATTAGCAGTGTGCTGCTTAATGTGAAGAGCTTTTAAGACATCGATCTGCATTTGAAGGGTGTTAGCCGAAATGCAACTTATTCTTGTAACATGAATTTATTTATAAAAGGGGACTTTCCCGTTTTTCACTCCCAAAGTTCAATGCCAGTAGTCTGGTTTCCAGCCAAAAGCAGATTAAGTCACCTAATGCAGCCTCCCAAAATACAGGAGTCTCCCCTATTCCACCCTCAGCCGGAGCAACATTTCGGATCCTGTACACAAAACATACTTGCTGCATCTTTGAGCTTGGCTCCCAACGTAAAGGGTTAATTTCCTTTGGCGGAACACTAGTTTTCACAAAGCGTATAGACAGGGGGTGATCCAACTGGAGCATTTAAGATGATTAAAGGAATTAGGAATAGGGTAGATGGAGACAAGTTACTTCCTTGGTCGGGAGTCCAGAACTAGCGGGCAGGTCCTTAAAGTTAGAGTTAGGCAGTTCAGGGGTGATGTCAGGACGCATGTCTTCACACAACCTAGTGCAAATCTGGAACACTCTTCCCCAAAAAGCTGTCAAGGGGTTGGGAGTGTCAACTGAAAATGACAAAACTGAGACTAATAAATGTTTTTAAATGAGTGTATTTAAGGGCCAATGAATCAAAGCAAGTAAATCGAATTAAAATGCAGATCGACCATTTTCTAATTGAAAAGCAGGACAGACTCAAGGGCTGAATGGCCACCTCTTGTTTTTATTTTCTTTATTCTTTCATGGGATGTAGATATCGCTGGCAAGGCTGGCATTTGTTACCCATCCCTAATTGCCCTTGAACTGAATGGCTTGCTAGGCTATTTCAGAGGACAGTTAAGAGTCAACCACATTGCTGTGGGCCGGAGTCACATGTAGGCCAGATGTAGGTAATGATGGCCCATTTCCCTCCCTGAAGCACATTAGTGAACCAGATGGTTTTTTTATGACAATCAATGAAAGTTTTATGGTCACCATTACTGAGACTAGCTTTACATTCCAAAATAATTAATTGAATTTTGAAAAAAGAATTCCACCAGCTTCCATGGTGAGATTTGAACCTGTGCCCCCAGAACATTAACCAGGGCCTCTGAATTACTAGTCTAGTGATATCACCACGATGGCACCATCTCCCCATTGTTCTTCGTTGGTAAAGATTGTTAAGTGCAAGGGGCATTCAGCTCTCTGTACAAACTCTGCTTATGGGAGAAAGTCAGTCATAAAGTGATGCTGCAGTCCCGAGCAATTTTTTTGCTGACCTTGGCTCCCTTGGTAGTGCTCAGGGTTGTGGATATAAGCCTGGTTCAAGATGTAAGCACATAATCTAGGTTAATACGCGGTAAATGCTGTTTTTCAGAGGTGCTGTTTTTCTGCAAGAGTCCTTAAGTTTTAGTTGCAGGATTATGTGACCATGAAGATCCAATTTATAGAAGAGACAGGGCCTCTCCTATTATCCAGACTGAAATTCACAAGTAATCTGGTGCTTGCAAGTTGTCTGTGGTGTTTCCTTCATTACAATATCTTGATAGTTTTTCATTGCCTCTGAAGCACTTTAAAATGTCCTAAGGACATGAATAAAATGATATAAAAGGAATGAGCTAACTTTCAAAAGTTGGATCGAAACACTTCCTTCAATTAGTTTTATCTGTCGGGTGAGTATTCACATAGAACTTCCCTCCAACAATAACAGCACCTTTCTAAGATAGTAAAACTGTCCTTTGGTGATTTACAGGAGTGTTGCTAAACAAAATTTGACACTACGCCATGTAAGACATTAGGACAGCTGCCAGAGAGAGAGAGAGGTAGGAAGGTGGAGTCGTTTAGGAAAGGATAGGCTGTGATTTTGTTACCTGACACTAAGTGTTAGGTGCCAGGAAAATAAATGGGGAATTAGGACATAGAATTGTGGCTGTGTGATCTTTCCATCTTTCGGTGCATTGTCGGAGGTGCCATTCTGTGGATGAGACATTAATCTGAGGTCTTCATTCTTGGCTGGATGCAAAAGACCCCAAGGCCCTGATCAAAGCAGAGTAGGGGTGTCCCCCTTGGTGTCCCTGGTCAATATTTACCTCACAACTCACATAAATAAAACAGAGTATCTGGTCATCATCGCATTGCACTTTGTGGGAGCTTGCTGTATGCAAATCAGGTGCTGCGGCTCCTACATTGCAACAGTGCCGACACTTCAGAAATACTATGAAATACTTTGGGACTTCCTGAGGTTAAGTGTTAGATAAATGCAAGTCTTTCCTGCTGTCCTGATGTCTCCTCCTTTGACTTGGTGTCAACTATCGGTCTGATTGAACTCCTGTGAATCGCCTACACTTGACTCCAAGATGCAACTCGCTCCTCCTGTTGCAAGTCTTAAAAAATAACTCCACTTAGCTTGCAGCATACGGAAATTCCAGGATTGGATAAGCTGAGCGTTCCTCAAGGAGTCCCCATCTTGCAGGATTTTGTTTTCTCTTCTTTTGTTGTCCATCAAAGAAGTCTGAAGAGCTCCCTTAGATCTGTAGAGTTACCTGATGGTGCATAAACTGGAGAGCTGGGTTTTCCCCGTTCTGTAATTTCCATATCCTGCTGCCTAGAGCAAAACAAATGCTGGCTCCCTCACTCTGACTTCAGGATGAGGAGAGCTTGATGATATTGGAAATTCAATGAGTTTATCCCTCCTGCCATGTGACCCCCATTGGCACTGGGTGCTGTTGAACCCAGCTTGCCCTCCACTACCCTGGTAATATTCTCCTCATCACTTCTGTGCTTTCGGATGCCAATTGTGCTGGATGCTGGTGCAGTGAAACGTTTTGCCTGGACGTCTGGTGAGTTTCATGTTTGGGGGTCAGTGCAGTGATGGTGCCTCCAACGGTTATAAATGTGCTTCTCAAGATAATAGTTTTAAATAGTGTGGGGGTGGAGGGCACAGTTGACGAGGCGGGTGTAAGGGGTAGTGTGTGTTCACTGCAGCTGAAGGGGGGTGTGGTGGCAAGGTATCAGTGGGTGGTGAGTATCTGTGAATTGAAGCTGCCCAATAATACCAAACTATTGTCTCTCTAGTCATATTATAGAATGCGCTGCCCAACCCACTGATTTAGCGCTGGCAAGAGGTGGTTTCGAATTTGGAGTCTAGAAATCACCAGGAGAAGATTTAGTGGATGGAACCTTAGTGTAACAAGAGTGGAGATACTAATCCACTTAAACAGCTGGGATAGATTTTACCTTTTTGGGAATGCAGAATTGAGGGAGTGCTGCACTGCTGGAGGTTGTCTTTGGAATAAGACTTCAAACCAAAGCCCCATCTGCCCCCTCAGGTGGATGTAAAAGAACACCGAGCCAATATTTGAAGGGGAGCCATGGAGTTCTCCCCAGTGTCCTGGCCAATATTTACCCCTCAATTCTCATCACAAAAACAGATTACCTGCTCATTATCGCATTGCTGTCTGTGGGAGCTTGCTGTGTGTAAATTGGCTGTTGCGTTACCTCAGGGCACCCAGGTTTCACGAAAGGCAGCAAATGCCATTTCTTTCTTTTAACCAGGGTTTCTGACAATCTTCCGAGGTTGGGCTAGTTAACTGGGAGACCCCACCGAATAAGATACCGGTAATAGCCCCTAACTCGGGGCTTCCTGAACTATGGGTTGCGACCCCCAGTGACATCACGAGACAAGATTTTGGGGTCACCAGCTCCAAGGCAGCAATGGCTGCCGTGGAGTTTGGACTGATTTCCGACAACTGTGAGGCCCTTTTTTCAATCAGTTTTTATTCTAATGGTGGGTGCGGCCTAACGCACAGACTTTTGAGACCTGGTTGCTGCTGCAAAAAAAAAAGACCTGTGAAAAAGTAGGTGTTTTTAAAAAGAACCAGCATTTGAAGCACTTCCCACCATGCTCAACCCCGCTCCCACACACCCCACGCCCTACTCAACAATTTTTGGAGACCCACAGATTTTCGCTCTGAGGTTATGTGAAGTCTGTGGCCAGGAAGAAGTTTGGGGAGCACTGATGTAACCCATCAGAACAGGAATAAGTTGATATGAGCCTCTTAAGCTTTCATTATTCTTCAAGAAGCTCAATTCATAGTTACTGTAACAAGCCAGTTGGGTGAGGCACTCATGAAACCCATCATGAGTCACTGATTTTAGGTGGGTGGGGGTGGAAAGAAATGTTTTTCCTTTTTTAATTCTCCTGATCAACCACCAGAATCTCAGCGGAAATCCTGGATAAGACTTGCATTTATATAGCGCCTTTCATGACCTTGGGGCACTCCCAAGTAGGTTTTCAAAATAAATGCTGCTAAAGCTGTGATGGAATTATAAAATGGATTCTGCACCGGGCAGTTGGGTGATTGGGGGGTTGGGGGTGGGGGGGGTGGTTGATGATTTGAGGGACTTATTCTGTCCTTCGATTCTTGTCATCATCTTCTGTTACCAGCAGTTTGTTAACACTTGAACATTAACTCCAATTAGGTAGAAAGATTACTGGATCCCTCTTGTTGTTGAATGATATGATGTAATGCTTCTTTATCTGTCTTTGATGTTGGAGTGGTGAAGTCAGAGTCGTCTGTTTCAGATCTGAAGTGCTTTGACTTCTCTGTTGACTGTAGATAGAGTAACAACCAGAAACTCAGTCAACCACAAGGCAGTAAATGAGTTGAGAGAGAGTAGGGGGGAACTCTATAAAGCTGCTGTTTACTCCCTTCTGGCTGTTGTCTTTTTTAAAACACCTCTGGCAAATGTTAATCGCACTCTTCTGAAACATCTAACTCAAATCTGCTCGAGGTAAGGGTTTGCTTCTTTGACCTGTTGCTTTGCTTCTTTCAAAGTGAGGAATGTATCCAAGAACCATAAAATCATATCGAACAGCAGGAGGCAATGTCTATCCAATTAGTCTGCTCTTTCCCCATTGCCTTGCAAATCTTTCTACCCACCTTCATTTTTTTAATTCATTCACGAATAAAATGTGGACACCACTGGCTAGGCCAGCATTTATTGCCCTATCCCTAACTACCCTTGTTCCGAGGGCATTTAAGAGTCAATCACAATTCTGCAGGTCGGGAGTGACCTGGTAAGGACATCAGTTTTCCTTCCCTAAAGGGCATTAGTGAACCAGATGGGTTTTTTTTTTCTTACAACAATGGTTTTATGGCCCTCATTAGACTTTTAGTTTCAGGTTTTTATTGAATTCAAATTCCGCCATCTGCCATGGCAGGATTTGAACCAGGGTCCCCAGGGCATCACCCTGGGTCTTTGGATTACTAGTCCAGCAGCAATACCAAAACACCATCACGTATATATCCAATTCATTGTCCCTGCTCCACCAACCGTTCAGGAAGTGTTTCCAGGTCACACCAACTCGCCATGTTTAAAAAAAAAATGCTTTTTATCCCCCCTCTAGCTGCTTTAACCGTTTACCTTAAATCTGTGTTCTCTGATTACTGACCCTCCTGCTTGTCTAACTGTTCCTCCTTACCTGCTCCAACAAAACCACTTAAAAATTTGAACGCTTGTTAAATCTCCTCTTAACCGTCTCTGTTTTAGGGAGGACAATCCTTTTCAAACGTATTGCTTTTTAACCTTCACACCCGCATTAACGTGAGCTTCAAGCACTCCCAGGTCATGTGCGAGTGATCTAACCTATCTTATCCCTCACGTTCCTAATTTCATCCCATTGTTTTGTGGAGCAGCAGCTGGCTTTATCAGAGAAGATTATGGACATGTATAGGGAACAATCCACCTCCAGGGTACAGCATTCCTGCTTCACTTAAAAAGCTGCAGTGCTTATATTATAACTCTGTTTCCAGAATTATTTATATTACTCACTGTTTAGATTATGGCACTGTTCATAAGAAAGAGCTGTTTATATTATAGACTGTCCAGATTGTGCTGTGTATGCTCAAGTGCTACTTATGCCAATGCATTCTTTATTTATTTTATCTTGTGACGCTATTTGTATCACAGCACTGTTTATATTTTACAACAACAACACTTATTTATATAGTGCATTTTAATATAATAAAATGCCCTAAAGTTTTTCACAGGAGGATTATAAAACAAAGTTTGACACCAGGCCACATGAGATATTAGGGCAGTTGGCCAACAGCTTGGCCAGAGACAGAGGTCTTAAAGGAGAAGAGAGAGGTAGAGAGGCAAAGAGGTTTAGGGAGGGAATTCCAGAGCTTAGGACTTAGCCTGGCACTACTTTTAAATTTATTTGTTCATGAGATGTGGGCATCGCTGGCTAGGGCAGCATTTGTTGCCCATCCCTAATTGCCCTTGAGCTGGTGCTTGTGAACCCCCTTCTTGAGCCGCTGCAGTCCATGTGGTGTAGGTACACCCACAGTGCTGTTAGGGAGAGGGTTCGAGGATTTTGACCCAATGAAGGCAATGACCACCGATAGGTGAGGAATGAAAGTCAGGGACTCTCAAGAGGCCAGAATAAGGAGACTAGATACCTGAGGGTTGTGGGATTGAAGCAGATTGCACATAGCGGGGTGGGTGAAGGGATTTGAAAAGGAGGATGTGATTTTTAAAATTGAAGCATTGATTCCCGGCTGAGCAACGTAGGGTCAGCAATCACAGGGGTAATGGGTGAACGGGACTTGGTGAGAGTTAGACAGAGCTTTGGATGACCTCGAGTTCACAGGGTCGAGTGTCAGAGGCCAGCCATGAGTGCATTGGAGTAGTTGATCTAGAGGTAACAAAGGCATGGATAAGGCTTCTGGCACCAGGTAAGCTGAGGCAGGGCAGAGTAAGGAAATGTTAGAGGTGAAAGTATAGGCAGCCTTAATGCTAGTGCGCGAGTGGGATCTCCTCTAGGAGTCAAATATGGTGCCAAAGTTGCAACAGTCTGGTTCAGCCTCACAGTGGCCAGGGAAGGCGGTTAAGAAACAGAGTTTGTATTGGACATGCAAGACGGGGGCTTCTGTTTTCAATAATTAATTGGAAGAAATTTCTGCTCATCCAGTACTGGATGTCAGGCAAACAGTCTGGTAACTTAGCAACTATGGAAATGTCGAGGGGGGTTATGGTGAGGTAGAGTTTGATATTGTCAGAGCACATGCTGATTAGATTTTGTTACTTTGCTGCTCCAGCAATTATAATATAGTGTTGTTTATGTTATAGCAACTTTATAATTGCTGTTTATACTGTCATATTGTAAAAGGTTTAAATTATTGTGCAGTTTAAATTACAAAACTCTTTATAATGCTATTAATATTAATTGCACATATTATGCACTGTTTATAGTGCAGTTTATAATACAATTATAGGTTTGAATATTAAGTACTGAAATATAATGCATAGTTTTTTTATTGCATCATTTTTGTGTTATTTATATGGTGTTAGATATAACAAAATACTATTTACATTGTTACACGGCACATATATTTAGAGTATAGGGATGATTTATATTACAGAAGGTTAATAGTATAGTTTAAACTCATTTTATTCTGCAACCCCATTTTGTATTGTAACACTATCAATATTGTATCTTATCATATTGTAGCTGTTTCTAATATAGTGGATGGTTACATATGTCACTGTTTATATCACAATATAAGACTTTTAAAAAGCTATTTCTAAAGTATCACTGTTTCAATGTTCAGTTTAAAATTATAGTGGTAATTTTATCACTTTTCCTGCTCTATTGCTACTTGCAATTTTTTTTATTCGTTCATGTGATGTGGGCATTTCTGATTGTTCATTCTTAATTACCCTTGAAATTGATTTTGAGCCACCTTCTTGATAACTGAGTGTCTTGCTCAGCCATTTCAGAGGGCATTTAAGAGTCAACCACATTGCTGTGGGTCTGGAGTCACATGTAGGCCAGGCCAAGTAAGGACGGCAGGTTTCCCTCCCTAAAGGACATTAGTGAACCAAATGGGTTTTTACAGCAGTCCAGTAGTTTATACTCACCAAACTGATGGTAGCTTTTTATTCCAGATTTAATTGAATTTACATTCCCCAGTTGCTATGGTGGGATTTGAATTTTTGTCTCTGGGTCATGAGTCCAGGTCGCTGGAATACCTATCCAGTGACGTAAGCACTATGTTAAAATTTTTTACGTGGATATAGGTGCTGTCTCCTGTTATAGTCTGTTTACATTATATCATATCTCTATTGCAGCACTATAGCAATATGCTGAGAATGAATATATAATATTTCTATTATAACATTGTTATATAAAACCACCCCCCAACCTCTAACACCTAGAAGAGATGAGGGCAGCAAGTTCCCCTCCAAGCTACACAACATCCTGATTTGGAACTGTATCACTCACTGGGTCAAAATCCTGGAACTCCCTTCCCAACAGCACTGTGGGTGTACCTACACCACGTGGACTGCAACGGTTCAAGGCTGCGGCTCACCACCACTTTCTCAAGGGCAATTGGATAATAAATGCTGGCCTAGCCAGTGACGCCCACGTTACATGAATGAATTAAATGCGAACCCTATGTTATAGCTTTTACTATATTGATGTTTACACCATTGTGCCAATTGTTCATATTAAAGCACTAGTTAGTGCTGTTTGAAAATTTGTGTTTTTTATACATAAGGCAGACTGTTGTTTATAGTATGAGATTCATTATGCATTATAATTTTGTTAATATAGCAGTGCGGATTATGCTATAGCTGTATATACAATGGAGCATTGCTTATATATTATAGTGCTGTTTGAGTTTTGTTTGCTACACATAATATTTACAGCATAGAAAAAGACCATTCAGCCCAACTGGTCCATGATGGTGTTTAAGGTCCACACAAGCTGCCCCTGTTCTACTTCATCTCACCCTATCAATTTAATCTTCTATTCCTTTCTCCCACATGCAGTTATCTAGCTTACCTTGAATTAATCTATACTAGTCACCTCCACTATTCCCTGTGGCAGTATTCTCAGCACTTTGTGGGTAAATAAGATTTTCCAACATTCCCTATAGGATTTATTAGTGACTATCTTCTATTGGTGGCCTGTAGTTTTGGGTTTCTCCATCCCTCCCCCCACCCACGCCATAAGTGGAAACAATTTCTCTTTCTGTTCAAACCCATTCATAGGGTTGGGTTTTATAGCATTGTCGTCTTGCCACCACCCCCCACAGCGAAAACGTTGGGTGGCAGGAGGGGCCACCTTGGCAGTCAGGATGCCCACCCACGATCCTGATGGCTGAGAGCATCATTAATTGCTTTAAGGTGAGACCTCTCTGCCCCTATCTCGGGAGGAAGTCTTGCCTGAGGGAGCTGCAGCCAATCTTATGGCTGGCAGCTTTGTAGTCTCAGCAGTGCCAGCCAGGATCAGTGGCCACTGCTGGGACTACAAGCAGTCCCATCACGGCGAGGAGCGCAGGTCAGTCTGGGGTTGGGGGTGTGGTGGTGCTGTCTCATCAAGAGGCGGGGGGCTGAGGGACTGGGTTCAAGAGGCCTAAGGGAAGGTTAGAGGAGGGTTAGAGGGGCCCAGGGAATGCCAAAGGAGTCATCTTTCACACCAACCCGCACCCTCTCCGATTTGCCGATACCAGCGTGTACAGCTAAGGCTGCTGGGATTGGTGCGGACCACCAGTCCCCTCTTCTCCCCACACCCCCCACCACCCCAGCTGTGGGGAAAATACAAGTAGGTGTAGAATGAGACCTTCACTTGGTCACTTAAGGGCCTCATTAGGCCCAAAGGAGGCAGACCATCCAACGCTCCCCTCAACCCCTTCCCTGGTCAGGAGCAGGTGGGTAGACAGTGACAACACCACCCCCTGGATACCGTCCCACCCTCAAACCAAGCCTAAAATCCAGCCGATAGTCTTAATGACCTCTATCGGGTCACCCCTCAGCCTTCCCTTTTCTTGAGAAAAGAGCTCCAGCCGAGTTAGTGTTCCTGCTGGTTATAATTTAATGTAATCTACTTTTAGTGATAGTTAATGACATGGTGCTTTTAATTATACATTGTATCTATTTCTGCATCTCGGGATTATTCGGTATTTACATTACAGCATTGTGAACATTCCAGCTTTCTCTTTATATTAGAGTGCTATTTAAATAATTATGGTTGAGTTTATATTATAGTTGGATCTGATTTTGTTATAAGCATATCATTGAATTCCTGCCAGTAAATGTTTTTTTTTCTCTCTTCCACCTGGTATTCCTTGCAGCAACTATGGAACATTTCCTCCTCCTTCTGATAGCTGTGCGCAGTGTGACAACAACTTCCCGACCAATGGACTTTTCCCCTTGTCAGACGGTTAGTACCAAAGGACTTGGAGATAAGGCTTGCTGTACTGGTAGAAAACAAAGTATTTATCTTACCACCTCAGGGCATCCCAAAGCCAATTAATTACTTCAGAAGTGTGGTCACCGTTGTTGCTGGGTCAAAATCCTGGCACTCCCTCCCTAACAGCACTGTGGGTGTACCTACACCACATGGACTGCAGCCGTTGAAGAAGGCAGCTCACTACCACCTTCTCAAGGGGCAGTTAGGGATGGGCCATAAATCCTGGCCCAGCCAGTGAAACCCACATCCCGTAAGTGAATAAAAAAAAAATAGGGAAAACAGTAGCCTAATTTAGGAGGCAATGGCATGGTGGTATTGTCACAGGACTGGTATTCCAGATGCCCAGGTTAATGCTGTGGGGTCCTGGGTTCAAATCCCACCGTAGCAGGTGGTGAAATTTGAATTCAACAAAAAAAAAAATCTGGAATTAAATGTCTAATGAAATCATTGTTGTTTGTTGTGAAAACCCATTGGTTCACTAATGCCCTTTAGAGAAGCAAATCTACCATCCTTACCTGGTCTGGCCTACTTGTGACTCCAGGCCCACAAGTGGTTAACTCTTAATTGCCTGCTGAAATGGCAAGCTATTCATTTCTCAAGGGACGGGCAATAAATGCTGGCCCAGCCAGTGACACCCCCATCCCGTGAATTAATAAAGTGATGATTTTTTTAATGTTGATTGAGGGATAAATATTGCCAGAGCACTGGGGCAGTCTCCCCTGATCTTCTTCAAAATGGTGCCATGGAATCTTTTACCTCCACCTGAGAGGCAGATGGGGCCTTGTTTAACCTCTCATCCAAAACTCTCATCGCCAACAGTGTGGCACTTGCTCAGTACTGCACTGGGAGTGCCAGCTTTGAATTTTGTGCTCAAGAGTTGACACTGCAGCTGACACTGCTGTGAACAGATGGCTGGCACACAGTGTTGGTCACAGAACGTGTCTGTTAAGGAATTGTCTTTGTAATCTTCCGTATGTTAAAAACAAGTCTTCCTTAACCACTACTAACGATATACATATGTAGAGTAAAGGGCACAGGCATGCAGCTATCTCCATCTCTAGGTCTTAACATGTCTCTGGATAAGACCACGCTGACCCTAGCTCTGGGCCATGTGCCTTCCTACATCACTGTGTGGCAGTACTGTACTCAGTCCCACATTAAACCCTTATCTGTGCTGGACCCTTAAGCTACACATTACTTTCTGAATGAAGGCTTCTCTCTTTATTTACTGTTCCATCTCGGCTGACAAGTGACCTCATAATTCAATTCAATTCAAATTCTTATTGTCCATCCGGAAATTCATTGAGGGCACATTGCTTGTTCATTAATAGTAACATACAAATGAATAATTAACAATGGAAAAGAAAAAAAATACATCACAAAAATCTAACTGGTTGTTTTAAACATATAAATTTTTATTTAATGAGGAAATAAAGCCATAAAAATCACACATCAAACTGATATTCCTCAAAAATTTTGAAGGTCCCTCAGATTGAAGCCCCCTTTCGATAAGTCATTACACCACGTACCCCATCCCCCTTACCAGTATTCACTGCCAAGAAGAACAATGAACTTGTTCCGTCAAACTGGCTGCCATGTGAGAAATGAGAGGGGCACAAAAAAAAAGAGCGCTAGAGAGAAAGAGAGACATGGATAGAACAGGAAGACCAGGAACCTGGTCCATAACTGGTTTCAGTAAAATCTAGTTTTGCTAATGTATAAATATCTGCGGATCCAGCCTAGAGTTTCTTCTCTCTGCTTATGCCTATGGTCAAATCACATAGGTCTGAATTTCATGCCCCCCCACAGGCAGGTTTTTAGTTGGGGGTGGAGTGTGAAATAAAAGGACTGGGATTCTCCCCCCACCTCCGCTCCCCCTTCCTGGGTTCCTGCCGGCCCCAACCACGCAACGATTTTATGGGGGGGACGGGCAAGACCTAGGATGGGAAGCCTGCCCTTGGCCCAACTGAGGGCCTTAAGTGGCCAATTATTGGGCTGTCGGACTTAAGGTCTGTTATTGGACTTAAGGGTTGTTTCCTGCCCAGCCTCAATTTTCAGGCTGGCGGAAGGATTGACTTTGCATGGTGGAAGACCGAAAGTCAAGGGACTTGGATCTCAGGCGGTGGGGGTGCCTCCATCAGAAGCCCCCTTCTGAAATCAGGTGCACCCTCACCGCCCACCTAAAGTACAGTGGTCTCCGGACCTTCCCCGAGCCCCACCCTCTCCCCGATCAACCCCAGCCTTCTCTACCCCGCTGCCCTGGACCTGCGGTGCCCAAAGTTAGTCTCCGACGTCCTCATGCACTTCCTCTTCTGTCCACTGCAGCTCCGGTCGCTGCAGGGACTGGAAAGCTTCCGGCCAGTCAGTTTGGCCAGCAGCTCTCTAAGGCAAGGCTTCCTCCCGAGCGAGGGGCAGAAGTCCCGCCTGCAGCCGCTCTACGCTCACTGGAGCATAAAATGGCTGTGGGGCACTCGGAGTTGGCAGGGATATGTTCCTCACCGACTCTTTAGATGGCCGTCCGAAATAGCTCAGGCCATTGGGTAATGTTGCACCAGTGGCTGTTAAGCGTTGTATACAAATGAACATACTTCAAAAACTTGAGGCCTGGTATCACTGTATGATAAGCTCCCTTAGTGCAATAGTGGTTGTATGTCTGGACCCATAATCCAGAGGCCTTGGATCTAATTGAACAGCTGGATGATCTGAAGCCAGATCCATGCAACTAGTTGCCTCGAGCTCTGAGATGCCGTCATTTCTCTACAGGGTTAGCCTACAACAGAGGAGGCCAACAGTCCTCCATGTTTAACTAACAAGTTATAACTATCGAGAAAGAGTAAATAGGCTGGAGCTCTTTTCACTAGAAAAGAGGAGGTTGAGAAGTAACCTAGCAGACCTTATGGCAAGGCCAACACAAAGCGTCAATATAAAATAGTCACTAATCAACCCAGGAGGGAATTTGAAAGAAACTCCTTTTCCCAAAGAGTAATTTAATAGACTTAAATTGACACTTGCCACTCAAGGATACAAATGAAGGCCATGTTAAGGTACAGTATATAAAAGAATATGGAGCCAAGGAAAGTGGAAGGAGTTAAAATATAGATCAGTCATGATACGATTGAATGAATGGTGGGACAGATTCAAGGGGCTGAATGGCCTACTTCTGTTGCTAATGCATGATTAGAATGTGCAGTGCACTACTACAAGGAGTAGTTGTGGTGAATAGCAGAGATGCATTTAAGGGGAAGCTAGATAAACACACGAGGAAGAAAGGAATAGAAGGCTATGTTGATGAAGGCTCATGGAGAGTGTAAACACTGGCATCGACCAGTTGGGCTGCATTGCCTACTCCCGTGTTGTCATTCTATGAAACGAGGAGTCTGAGAGAGCTAAATAAGGAAGCAGGTTGAGAGCGTTGTCCTTGACTGCAAATTGGCAGTATCGCTAAGAACTAAGAGCATTACATTCATGGCTCACACTGGCTGCTTTTATGTAGCATGAAACCCAATGCAAAGATGATACAGCTTAATACAAAATAATACAGTTCAATAATACAATACATGTAATTGAGAGGTTAGTGAGGAAGCAATGCACAATACAGACAAGAGCATTGAGTAACAATGGGGGAATACCTGAGAGTGTAACACAATGCTATTTCATTCCAGTGAGCCTGTTCACAATTAAAACAGGATGTTGGCTCTTTTGAAACAGGGTCTCTACCCTCCTGGATAGGTTTCACTTGGGAAACAAAGACTCGCATTTACACAGTGCCTTTCATCATAGGGGCTGCCAAAACATTTTACAGCCGATGAAATGGGTGTAGTCACTGTTACAGAGTCAGAAGTGAAACAACCAATTTGCATACAAACTTCTCGCACGCACACGCACACTTTTAATTGCTTTTAGGTTGACGGTTAAAGATCGAGTAGGACACTGGGGAAAAGCGCCCCTACTCTTTTTTTCAAAATAGAGCCAACTTCAGGTGAACGCAACAAAGAGTTGGGCAGACTTCTCTCTGGTGCCCAGGGTCAATACTTAAGCCCCAGCCAACATCTGGCAGGATGGATACAGAATTGGCTTGGTCACAGAAGACAGAGGGTAGCAGTGGAAGGGTGCTTTTCTGAATGGAGAGCTGTGACTAGTGGAGTTCCGCAGGGATCAGTGCTGGGACCTTTGCTGTTTGTAGTATACATAAATGATTTGGAGGAAAATGTAACTGGGCTAATTAGTAAGTTTGCAGACGACACTAAGGTTGGAGGAGTTGCAGATAGTGAAGAGGATTGTCAAAGGATACAATGGGATATAGATCGGTTGGAGACTTGGGCGGAGAAATGGCAGATGGAGTTTAATCTGGACAAATGTGAGGTAATGCATGTTGGAAGGTTTAATACAAGCAGGAATTATACAGTAAATGGCAGAACCCTTAAGTGCATTGACGGGCAGAGGGATCTGGGTGTACAGGTCCACAGGTCACTGAAAGTGGCAACGCAGGTGGATAAGGTAGTCAGGAAGGCATATGGCATGCTTGCCTTCATTGGCAGGGGTATTGAGTATAAAAGCTGGGAAGTCATGCTGCAGCTGTATAGAACCTTGGTTAGGCCACACTTGGAATATTGCGTGCAATTCTGGTCACCACATTACCAGAAGGATATGGAGGCATTGGAGAGGGTGCAGAGGAGGTTTACCAGGATGCTGCCTGGTCTGGAGGTTATTAGCTATGAGGAGAGGTTGGAGAAACTCGGATTGTTCTCACTAGAGTGACGGAGATTGAGGGGCGACTTGATAGAAGTTTACAAAATTATGAGTGGAATGGACAGAGTAGATAGTCAGAAGCTTTTTCCCAGGGTGGAAGAGTCAATTACTAGGGGACATAGATTTAAGGTGAGAGGAGAAAACTATAGAGGAGATGTGCGGGGCAAGTTTTTTATGCCGAGGGTAGTGAGTGTCTGGAATTCGCTGCCAGAGGAGGTAGTGGAAGCAGGTACGATAGTGGTGTTTAAGAGGCAGCTTGACAAATACATGAATAGGATGGGAACAGAGGGATACGGACCCCGGAAGTGCAAAATGTTTTAGTTGACGGGCAATATGATCAGCGCAGGCTTGGAGGGCCGAAGGGCCTGTTCCTGTGCTGTACTTTTCTTTGTTCTTTGTTCTAACCCTTAACATATTGCTGTTTTGGGATCTAGCTGAGGATGCATTAGCTGCTGTGTTTCCTACATTACAACAGTAACAGCATTTCAGGAGTGTTTAACCGGCTGCAAATTTGTTTAGCTCTGGAATTCCCTGCCTGCCTCTTTCCTCCTTTAAAACCTAACTTTTTGACCAAGCTTTTTGTCATCTGCCTTGATATCTCCTTGTGCCTCGATCTCAAATTTTGTTCTAACGCTCCCTAAAACACCTTGGGATGCTTTATTATTTGAAATGCGCTGTATCAACATACGCTGTTGTTGTAAAGTGCTTTGGGGCTTCAGAACCAATGGTTCCTCGAAGTTACGTGACTATGCAGCAACCTGGAAGTTCCTGTCAAAAGGCGAGAACAAGTGGGCCCCATGAATTTATCCCCAACACTTGGGTCGTGCATTAAAAAAAACTTGAAAGGATGTTGGTTCTGAGGTGGGGAACGGCGCTTTAAAAATGCAGGCCTTTGTTTTCAAGTTACATTTTAGCAGCAATGTTTTGGATAATTTTTTAGTTTTTAAATATCAGAAGCAGAGTAACATTCGTGCTATGCAAGTGCCAGGCAATGACCATCACCAACAAGAGAGAATCTAACCATCGCCCCTTGATGTTCAATGGCATTACCATCACTGAATCCTCCACTGTCAATATCCTGTGGGGAGAGGGGGGTGGCGTTACCATTGACCAGAAGCTGAACTGCACCAGCCACAACTGTGGCCACAAGGGTAGGTCAGAGGCTGGGAATTCTGCAGGTCTGTCCGCCATCTACAAGGCACAAGTCAGGAGTGTGATTGTACACTCCCCACTTGCCTGGATGAGTACAGTTCTAACAACACTCAAGAAGATCGACACCATCCAAGGCAAAGCAGCCCACTTGACTAGCACACCATCCACCACCTTCAGCATTCACTCCCTCCACCACCAATGCACATTGGAAGCAGTGTGTACTATCTAGAAGATGCACTGCAGGGACCCACCAAGTCTCCTTCAACAGCACCTTCCAAACCCGCAACCTCCACCACCTAAAAGGAGCAGGGCAGCAAATGCATTGGAACACCATGATAAAAGCAAAATACTGCAGATGCTGGAAATCTGAAATAAAAACAGAAAATGCTGGAAAACCTTAGCAGGTCTGGCAGCATCTGTGGAGAGAGAAACAGAGTTAATATTCCAAGTCCGTATGACTCTTCTTTTCCTCCAAGCTGTTCCTTCACTGTCGCTGAGTCAAAATCCTGGAACTCCCTCCCTAACAGCACTGTGGGTGTACCTACACCACATGGACTGCAATGGTTCAAGAAGCCAGCACACCACCACCTTCTGAAAGGTAGTTAGGGATGGACAATAACTGCTGGCCTAGCCAGCAGTACCCACATCCAATGGAAAAATGCATTCTATAAAAGGCATTGATTGTCCAGATTTGTCACTTTTTGGATTCATGTCAGTCACTTTGCTACATTTGGATGCCTTTAGACCAAGATGAACCTGCTCAAGAATCTCTCGCAAATGCCCCACCAATAAAATAAAACTCCTCAGTTGTGGGATGCCCACTATCTGCCAGGTGACATACCCTGGGCTTCAGTCTCTGATGTTGATGCTGCTGTTACTTCATCTTTCAAACCATGTGGTAGAACCGGACCAGAACACATAGGGAAAGTCTGGGCCAAAACGCATTCACTCACTGGGCGTTTACTGCCTGAGGTCAGTTGGCTATCGTGGTTGGGAAAGAGGAATGACTGCTGAAGACTTGTCACCTGGTTGCCCGCTAAAGAAGCATGTGCATTTATATAGCGCCTTTCATGACCACCTTATGTCCCAAAGCACTTTACAGCCAAGGAAGTACTTTAAGTCTAGTCACTGCAATGTGGGAAACTTGGCAGTCAATTTGCACAAAGCAACTTCTACAAACAGCACTGTAATAATGGCCAAGTTACCTGTCTGAATGATTTTTGGGTGAGGATTGAATATTGACCAGAGAAATATTACCATTTTACTTTAACACTAATCAGAACCGATGCAAATTAAACATTAATTAACAGGCAAAAGATACTTCAGATAAAAAGGTAAAGTTTATTTTAAGTAGTTGATGCAACAAAGGTATGTCTTGCACAACCACAAGCATTTCCTTTCAACATGTGTGGCATTTTGTAGCTTCATAGTTCCAAAGTGCTGTTCTTTATTCACACAGGATGGGTCAGGAGACCTATCTGACAACAACTTTCACCTCTGAGTTTCATAAACTTCTACAAGTCCTCTCTCCTTCAGGTCACAACAGTCCTTATGATGTAGCTGTCCAGAATTCCTTTTCAATTGACAACCAATAGCCCCACCCCCACATTGGCCACTTCTGTTAAAATACCCAGTTCTCTGAGTTATTCACACAGCCCTCCAGATTTTAGATCTTTTTAACCTGCTCGCACAATACCTCTTAAGTGCTGCTGCTGCATCTGTGTGCTGATCACCTTCTGCCTCTTGCTCTCCTTTGAGTCTGCAAGCCAAATCGTTTTCGCATGTTAACTTCCTTCCTGCTGGTAATGTTTCCAGGTCAAAAGTCACTTGGTCACATGGACCAGTATTTTTGTTTACCCAGAGAATTATAATTGATCCCTTTACAATTGATGCAAACTCGTAAAAGTCCTTTCCAAAATTTCTTAAAAACAATTACAAATTCCACAAATGTTTTAAAGAAATTACAAATATTCCTTAATGTACTGCTTCCGGGTCAAAGGTCATCTCAGCAGGTGCTTCGTCTCCCTGTTCAGGTGGTTGTAAAAGATTCTGTCGCATCCTTTGCAGTATGAAGATGCGGCGGTGTTCTTCCTATCAACATTCGTCCCTCAAGGGAAATCATCAAAATGTGTTTATGTATTAGCCCTGCCTCAGTAGGTAACACCCTTGCTCCATTGCAGTACTGAGTACAAGGTGCAGTCTTTTGGATAGGATTGATTTAAACTGATGCTCCTTTTGCCTGTGAGGTTATTGTAGAAGACCCCAGTCAGGTTATTACAACTAAATTGAGAAGATTTCATGGCAGCCTTAAAGGTACCAATTGTCAAAGGACCATATTTATAAAATTCAATTGCTTCACTTGCAATTAGAACTCACTGCCATTGGGCTACAAGATTTGTTTTACCTCGAGCTGAGAAAGTTCTACCATTGCAATTCTTTTTGCCTGCATTTCAGGCAAGATATCCTGTGGTCCTCCAGTGAGCCTGACAACCTGGTGCCAATTGGCAACAAATTAGGGGAGCTTTCACATGAACCTACAAAACTAATGGGCAGGAAAGGTCTAGTTGGGCTATTTTGAGTGAAATTGCCGCAACTTGGCACTCATTGACACCAGATTGCTCATGACTAGATTCTTCCCCTCCCGTCTCCCCATCACCTCCTTCCGCAGGCATGTAATCTCCCGGGAGAGGCAGCAACAGACAAAAACAAGCCCCACGATCATTAAGGGGGAAAAAATACTCTGGGAAAATTCCTCTCCGAACCCCTCCAGCCATTGAAAGCCATGCTGTAGATCCATTAATGACTATCTAAACAGTAAATTAGAAATGGAATTGAGGCTGGCCTGACGCTTGTTTTGCCTAAACAGGCTTTAATCTTGGCAGTCTAGAATTGAACCCTTGGAGGCAGCCACCATTTGTTAAGAAAGCTAATATTTAACTTGGCAGATATGTTGTTATTCGCGAAGAAACTTGCACAAAAGGGCAAAAGTCGAGACGTCGGCAGGGTTAGAAAGAACGAGAGAGTAGTGCTTGAGTGACATTAAGCTTGGGTTTAAGAGTCAGTAGACTGCTGCAGGGAAGGGCAATAGAGGAGAGGAAAAGGGAAACCAGCCAAATTATTTCTGGCATTGTTTGGATTTGCAAGTTGTGTACAATACAAATTAAATGTGTCTTGTTCTTCCTTTCCCCTTTTTAGATAGAGTCAGAAGCATTATGCCAAAACAGGGGCCTTAACATAATCCCCACGGGTCTCCCCTTTAACATATGGAAACTGGATTTATCTGTTAATCACATTAAGAAGCTGATGATGGAGAATTTGACTCTCTACAACTTCATTCAACACCTGGATTTACAGTCTAACCACTTGGAGTTTATCCAACCAGGGGCCTTTGCCAGTCTGTCCCGCCTGGAGGTGCTTAACCTTGCAAACAACCTCTTGGATCTCAGCAAACATGGGCTTGGCAGGTTACCATATGTGAAAAGGCTGGAGCTGTCAGGCAACAGTTTGTACACTGGCATTGTTGAGGATTTTCTAAAAGAGGCGCCTGTGCTTGAGGAGCTATCCTTAGCTAGAAACAGCATCACAAAACTTTCAGACCACACATTCCAAGGTTCCCCCTCTTTGAAGCACATAGACCTGCAACACAACATCATCATCGAGATAGAGTCGGGGGCTTTTCAATCACTTTCCAATCTGTCTGTGCTCGATCTGGCCATGAACTCCATACCCTGTATCTCTGACTTTGACCTCAAGCAACTCCAAGTCTTGAACTTGAGCAAGAACAGCATTGAGCACTTCCTCACGACTGAATCTGAAGAGGAATACTGCCTGCAATGGCTGGACCTCAGCGATAATAATTTGCTGTATTTTCCAGTTTTTCCCAAGAGGAACCACCTCCAGCACCTCAATCTGTCACGGAATTCAATCCAAGGGTTTTCCCCACCGTCCTCTCTTCTGGAAGGGAGTCCAAATCAAAATTTAACTAACGTGACCAAGTCTTCTCCATCGCTGTACTTGACTGAGTTGGTCTATTTGGATCTGAGCTATAACGAGATAACTTCCATTCCATGGGACTTCTTCCGAAGCATGAATTCGCTGAGGTTCCTCAACCTGAGCAAGAACTGCCTCCACAGTTTTGTAATCGGTGAGATGAATGTGCTGAACTCTCTGGTGGAACTTGACCTGAGCTCCAATGCATTGCTAAACCTCTCACTGGCCGGGAACAGCCTCAACTTTCTGGAATATCTGTACCTTCAAGACAACCACCTACAGAATCTACCTTCCAACATTTTCAGGGGTCTTTACCGAATCAGAATCCTGAACCTTCGTAACAACAATATCAGTGTTTGTCGGGGCACTCGTAGGCATGAGGAACACATGGATGGGTGCGTGTTTTTCTCTAGAATCAATACACTTGGGCATTTAAATCTGCAGAACAACAACATTAGGTATTTGCCTCCCCATGCATTTCATCAGACTCCCCTTGTGGAGTTGGACCTTTCCATGAATCCAGGGATACACATTCACCCCGAGAGCCTGTCAGGCCTGGAGGCCCTGTTGACCTTTTTGTCTTTGGAAGGCAATGGGCTTCTTTCGTTGAGCATGAACCTATCACACTTTTCCAATCTCAGAGCATTAGACGTGTCTGAGAACCAGTTGACTGAGCTTCTCATCACCAGCAAGAGCTCGACTTTAGAAAATGTGGACCTGCGCAACAACAGTTTCACTGCCCTGCAGGAGAAGTCCATAGAGATGTTGAATGGGACCCTGCGGACCCTGTTGCTCTCCGGTAACCCATTCGATTGCTGCCAGTCCACGTGGATCAGGTGTCTGGCCTGGGTCAACATCCTGGATAAGTGGTCAGTGCTGTGCCGTTACCCAACCAATGATGGACACTCGCAAACGCATCTGTTCGTGGCTCAGCCCAGCATCTGCAAAGAGGTCACACAAGACTGGAACACGTGGAGTCTTTTATTGCTAATATTAATTATTATAGCCTTCTTTGCCATTGTCATAATTCTGGGATGTTGCCTGGCACGAAGGCAGAAGGTCAATGGGATATTCCTGCACCATGTTAAAGCCTAGGCAATGGACCTTTTTTTATTTTCTTTGTCAGTGTTTAAATGAAGGGAAATGAGGAGAAGAAATGTTTTATATAATCGAGCTCATATCTCACGGCCATCACAACTCAAGGTTTTTGTAAAGAAAGCTAGTTTGGTGCTGGTTTCTCTGACCTTGATAACTTGGCTTTCTCCCCAAGAACTAGAGATTTTCAGTAGTTGCCAATTGACAGAAGCTTAATTGCTCCTTAATTGACTTCAGACTGTGTCCCTTTTAGATCATTGCTCCGAGATTACTTTCTCCACATGGTAACTCTGAGAACAGTGGCCTTTAAAGGTGGGAGCCAGGTTAAACATGGATCCATCTAAGCACTTTAAGATCATAACTCTGCCCCAGACTCAAGACTACCCATGATTAATAGCATACAGGAGATCAGGTAGCAGATTCAATAGCAACTTTCAAAAGGGAAATGGATAAATACATGAAGGAAAGATGTTTACAGGGCTATGGGGGAAGAATAGAAGAGTAGAGCTAATTGGACCACTCCTTCAAAAGACCGGGCACTAGAATGGTGGTCGAAATGGCCTCTTCGGTGGTTTATCATTCTACATTAACCAAGTTCACCCAGCTTGATTGTTTTTAAAAATCCGTTAAACGAAATTGTTGCTCAGTTTGTGATGATCCACTGGGAATAGACTAATGCATAAAGACTAGAGGTTCCTAAATTCAGTTTTTTGCTGAGTTGACCAATCTCAATCTTGGATTCAGCTACAGAATTGTTACGGGGCAGAAGGAGGCCATTTGGCCCATCGTGTCTGCACACCCCCTCCCGCCCCCGCCTCCCCCCCCCCAAAGCCCCACAGGACATGAGAGAAAAAAATTTCTTGCTTTTGATCATTAGACAAAGACCATGAGGGAATGGGCTATGCAGATTGAGTTGGGTGGATGAGAGTGGCAGGATTCTCATGTGGAGTATAAACCACCATGGGCTAGTTGGGCCAAATGGCCTGTTTCTGTACTGCACACTCATTCTATGACTTTTTTCTGCAAAGTGTCTGTGGATGGCAATGATCTATGGATGCCCCCACAGTCAAATTGCCTACCCGTACTCGGTACCTAGGCTTGCAAAAATGAAGCATGAAATAAAGGAGGATTGCTAGCATTCCCCGTTTCACCCCCAAAGGCATTGTACTACAAAACTCAGCAGAGAAGAATATTTGAGGAAGGAAAATATTTAGTGAAGTGAATCACATTATGTTTCACCTGAAATACATGCCAAGGGGGAACTACAGTATAGGGGATATGTTACTGAACTAGTAATCCAGAAGTCTGGACTAATGATCCAGATACAAGAGTTCAAATCCCAACAAAACAGCTGGGGAATTTAAATTTAGTTAATTAAATAAACATGGAATGAAAAGCTAGTCTCAGTAATGGTGACCATGAAACTACTAGATTCTCAGAAAAACCCATTTGATTCACTAATGCCCTTTAGGGAAAGCAATGTGCCTGGCCCACAGCAATTTGGTCGCGTCTTCACCTCCCTCTGAAATGGCCTAGCAAGCCATTCAGTTGTATTTAAGAAGGCAGCTCACCGCCACCTTCTCAAGGGCAATTAGGAATGGACAACCAATGCTGCCCAGCCACAGCTAATGAATTAATTTAAAAAAAAAATGGCTTAGTTAACCTGTGTCAGGAAATAGATGGCTTCATAACCACCTTCTGCACGCTTTTCTTCCACTTTTTCACTCAGCGACATAGACAAGGTGCTCGACAATTGAGGTAGGGAAGCATTTGGATAGATCATAATGAAGAAACCTCTTGAATGAAGAATCTAAGAGTGGGGCCAGGAAATACAGTGCGAACATCAAGCCAAGTTTGAAAAATGAAGAAACAGGAAGCAGATAAATCAAGAAAATGATGGTTAGTGTGATTTTGTCCTTGCGTTTAGGGAAGAGTGAGAAAGATAGGGAACCCTACAGTTTACAAGTGCTGAAAGAAAACTAATTGAGTTAGATGTGGCAATAAATCTTGATGCGCTTGGGAAAATATAGTTAACAATAGAAGGATAAGTATTTCTCTATTGTACAAATGCTAGCACCCCCTCATAGGAATAGGAGGAGGACATTCATCCCCTTGAGCCTGTTCTGCCATTCAGTTTGATTATAGCTGATCTGCACCTTGCCTCCATCTATGTGTCTTAGTTGCCTCAATGCCCTTTCCTAACAAAAATCTATTAACCCCCTTCCCAAGCCAGCTGCCAAGAGTAGTCTGGATGTAGTCAATCATATGAATTGATAATGTGAACGTGCTCATGTCACACCATGTACAAGAGGATTGGTAATGTGCTTGCCAACATCATGAATGTTAAACAAGGTGAGATTTGTAATCATTGAGTAGACTGGTGTTTCATCTGTGTGATTGTTTCTATGTTTTAAATGATAAGTATTACTGTAATGTATTATATGAACAACTGACGATGTGAGAGTTTCTTTTAAGACAACTTTACCAATTCCTGACTTGATAGCACACCTGACAGGATACCAATATCTTTATTGTTTGTGTATATTTTTATTACAATTGTGAAACATCATAACTGAAGGGGCAAGCCATAGAGAATAGAGAGCCACCAAGATGGAAATGAGTAAGAAGAAGAACTTGGATATATATATTTTTTGCCTGGCTAAGGGGAAAAGGCAGGGGAGTTGGGACTAGGTGAGTTGCTCTTTCAAAGAACTAACATGAACGAGATGGGCCAAATAGCCTCCTCCTGCACTGTAACCATTCTATGATTCTATATCACCTTTGACAACCATAGGACATGTCAAGGTGGTTCAAGAATCCAAGAAGTACTCCTGGAAGTGTAGTCACTTTCATAATGTAGGAAACATGGCAGCCAATTTGCACACAGCAAGCTCCCACAAGCAGCATGTGATAAATGATTAGATCATCCATTTTTTTTTTCTTTTAGTGATGCTGGTTGAGGGACAAATATTGGCTAGGACACCAGGGAGAAACTCCCTCGTCTACTTTGAAGTAATGTCATGGGTGGGATCTTTTCTACCTGTCATAGAGAACAGATGGGGCCTCAGTTAACATCTCATCCAAACGGCTACACCTCTGACAGTGCAGCACCCCCTCAGTTCTCTTCTAGGAGTGTCAGACTGGATTTTGTGCTTGAGTCTCTGGAAGTGGGACTTGAACCCTTGACCTTCTGACTCAGAGGTAAACCCTCAGCGTTGAAGGGCTTTGGGAAGCATGGATCCAAAGCTGCTTTTTTCCTCCAAGCTTCTGACTCAGGTGAGAGTACTACTGTTGAGTGAGGACTGGCAGTAACCTGTACGTCAAAGTTACAGAGGCCATTCAGGAGAGTGAACACAAAATTCCAGTTGATTTGAGCTTAAATATAATTAATTTCAAATACATTTTCTGGTAACTTGACAAGTGGCGAGCGTAGCATTGCCTGGGATGGCCAGATGGACTTTGATTCCCAAACTAGGGGTTTTCCTCAACTTGTGCCTGGGTCAGTTGGAGACTGATTGGTAGAAATTATCCTGCTGTCGGTGTGGCAGTATACCAAGAGAATTGGATGGATCTTGGCCATCTGTTTACCCAGCAATTCCTCTGTTCTGATGTTATGTATAATTTGGGTTTGATCAGGTGAATACTTCTGTTCCAAAATATCCGTCCTATTTAGAATGTGGGGGATGGGGAATGCATGGGTGGCGACCCATCAATTTGAAAATGGTTCCCAGAAGGAAAAAACAGTTTGGACCAGTGCTCTTATTTCCCAGTTTTCACTGGTGTTGCATTTTAAAGTATACAAGACCAGTTCGGACCAGTATTCTTATTTCATAGTTTTTACTGTTTTTTCCTTCTGAAATGGCTTTTCCATCAATCTAGTCATGAGAGTAATTGAGAGTAACCTGACACTGTGCATTAAAGCATTCACATGATAACATCGACTGTAATCTCTAGCCTTCTGTGAAGTTCCTGTGTATTTAGCAGTGTAAAGGTTAATGCCTTATTTAAGCTGTGATTAATGAAGAAATAAAAGAAAAACCACATACTGTTTCCTTGCATCTGTGTTTTGTGCCGTTAACCAATTGTTTGTTGAAATTGTTAAAGTGAGGTCATCACAACTTTGGCAGGGGGAAGGCGATATATCCATAAGTAGCTTTGCAGCTTAAAAGGAGGATAAGATGTTGGGATTCCACTTGGAACATTTGAAAATAGCTAATGGCATGGCCAATAATGGGGAAGACCCCCCCCCTCAGCTGACAGTATGACCAGTACTGAAGGTGCCAGTCTGTTTGGAAGTGTTCCTGGGGGAGATGGTGGTGATGTCGCTGGACTAGTAACTCAGAGAACCAGGTTAATGCTCTGGGGACATGAATCCATTTGAATTCAATTAATAAATCAGGAATGACCATCGATTGTCATAAAAACCAATCTGGTTCGCAAATGCCCTTTGGGTAAGGAAATCTGCCATCCTTACCTGCTCTGGCACACGTGTGACCCCCAGACCCACAGTAATGTGGTTGACTCTCAACTGCCCTCTGCAATGGCTGAGCAAGCCATTCAGTTCAAGGTCAATTAGGGATGGATAGCAGCAAATGCCGGCCTTGCCAGCGAAGCCCACGCCCCATGAAAGGATACAAAAAAGCTCATGGTGCCATAGCCCTTGTGGGTAGCATTCTCACCTGAGTCAGAGGTTGTGGGTTCAAGCCCCACTCTGAAGATTTGAGCATAAAATCTAGGCCTGACACTCCAGTGCCAAATTGAAGGAGTGCTGCACTGTTGGAGCTGCCATTTTTCAGGTGAGATTTTAACCTGCTTCCTCGTCCTACTTCTCAGCTGAATGTAAAAGGCCACCTGGCACCATTTTTGAAGAAGGACATGAGAATTGTACGAGTGTCTTGGTCAATATTTATCCTTAAACTAACATCACCAAGAAGAATGGATGACGCAGCCATTAGCAAATTGCTTTCTGCAGGGGCTTGCTATGCACAAATTGACTACCGCATCTGCTACATTGCAACAGTGATGGAAGATTTTCAGTTGGGAGCCACAGGTACCTAAGATTAGGTAAAGTGTGTGTAAGTAATTTGAAGTTAGGTTATTTAGTTTATTAAGAAGCAACAGTTTAGATATGAAACATTAGCTAAATAGACAGGGGAAGTATAGGACCCGTAACAGTTGAAAGCAGTTTACTGGTCCCAGAGAACAAATGGACAGTTAGCACTGAGTGTGTTCATCTCAGTAGCCTGTGATGGCAGGCATCATTCTCTCTAGCCAATGTGTTAAGAAACTCCTCTCGCTCTTTCCTGGATCCATCTCCCATCTGAACAAGTTGGCTTCCCAACGAGGACTGCCCCCTGTTTCCGAGCACTTCTTAATATACTTTATTTCTAGAGGCTGGTAGTTTACCCTATGTCAATCACTTGTTTGAACCAATGACGGGTACCCAAGATGTCAGGGTGACCATCATTCTCCACCGCCACCCACCCACCCCACCCCCCCCCAACCTCCATCGCTTATCTTGAGGTCACTTATTAGTTTATCTTATGCTGAAAGATCTAGGAGTAGGCCATTCGGCCCATCGAGCCTACTCCACCATTCAAACAGATTTTGGCTGATCATCTACCTCTATGCCATTTTCCCCCACTATCCATATCCCTGGATATCATTATCCAGAGATCTACTGATTTCTATCTTGAACATACTCAATGATTGAGCTTCCACAGAACCTTGGGTGTAGAGAATTCCAAAGGTTCAGCACCCTCTGAGTGAAGAAATTCCTTCTCATCTCAGTCTTAAATGACCTACCCTTTATTTTGAGACTGTCCTCTGGTTCTAGACTCACCAGCCAGGGGAACATCCTATCCACACCTGCCCTTTCACGCCCTGTAGGAATTTTATAAGTTTTAACAAGATCACCTCTTCTTCTTCGAAACTCTAGAGAATACAGGTCCAGTTTCCTCAATCTCTCCTCGTAAGATGATCCCGCCATCCCAGGGATTAGTCTGATGATTGTCTGTTGCACTCCCTCCATGGCACGTACACCCTTCTTTAGATAAGGAGATGAAAACTGTACACAATACTCGAGATGCGGTCTCACCAAGGCTCTATAACAATTGCAATAAGACATCTTTAGTCCTATATTCAAATCCCCTTGCAATGCAGGCCAAGTTACGATTTGCCTTCCTAATTGCTTGCTGCACCTGCTTGCTAGCTTTTAGTGACACATGAACAAGGACACCCAGGCCCCTTTGGATGTCATGACTGCCTTTCTGTTTTTTTTTCTATTCAGTGGACAACTTCACACTTATTCAAATTATATTCCATCTACCATGTTCTTGCACATTCACTTCACCTGTCCAAAGCCCCTTGAAGCCTCCTTGCATCCTCCTCACAAGTCACATTCCCACCTAGTTTTGTGACATCAGCAAATTTGGAAATAATACATTTGGCCCCACACCCAAATCATTTACATATATTATAAACAGCTGTGGTCTAAGCACTGATTCTTGTGGTTGCCTGCAAGTAACAGCCTGCCATCCTGAGAATAACCCATTTGTCCTACTTTGAGAGTCATTTGCTAGTCCTTACCAGACACTTGTGCACCCTTTTATCCATATAAGACACCATCCTACCGACTTAGGAATGTCAACTTGGAAGCCTGAATCAAGAGACCTCACCATTTCTAGGGACTGTGTGTTTTTCCAAGGAACAGAAAGAAAACAGTTTCCTTGCTGAGGTGGTCTAATGCCATGCCTACTAATTCCACAAGAATTCTATACAATTCTTAAGAAAAAATGCCATTTTTCAAATGTTCCTATTTCTTACCATGCCTACACTTCCAAAAGTACTTCTTCAGCTAAAATGGGCTTTGGGAAACCTTGAGGTAGTGAAAGACAGTATAGAAATGCAAGGTAGGTAGATCCTTGATAAACAAATGGGAGAAGGGTTATTTGGGGTAGTCGGGACATTACAATCAGATCAGCCATAATCTTATTGAATGGCGGAGCAAGTTCGAGAGGCCGAGTGGCCTACTCTGCTCCTGACTCGTATATTCATAAGCTTTGCTTCTCCCAAATCGCTGATCGTTTAACCAGATATGAAAGTTGGTGCCAATCAGTTGACAGAGCAGATACTGCTTAGTGCTAATTTGCTAATGGGGTATGGTATGAACCACTTGTCCTGATGGTCAGGTCTTGGAAATGCCAGTGATCTGCTTTGACACTAAGCTTCCTTTGTAAACTCTGACTCCGAGTGTCATCAGTACTTTGCTTGCCTGATTGTTCCAGGATGTTTTCTAGCAGCCACACTGTGGTCACTGAGTAGGGTAGCTTCCTGTTTACCAGCGTTCTGTTGCTTAGAAGATTTTGTTTAGAATTCCAAGTTAATCTCTTGAACGACGGGCTGAGGATGTTGAATCTTTCTGTTACTGGCTTGGCGCCGCTCACGAAGATCCTGCTATTCAAAGTTGCCACCTAACATCAGGCAGTCAGAGGAAGGGGGAACATGGTTTGTTTTCATTTGGTGATTTCTTTAATGAGATAATTCAGTTTTGCAGCCAATGAAACACTTTTTGAAGTGTTGTCACTTGTGTCCAAATCCCTCCATGGCCTCACCCCTGCCTATCTCTGTAATCTCCTCCAACCTCACAACACCTCAGATCTCTGCTCATTCTATGTGGGCCTCTTAGGCATCCCTGATTTCATTCAGTCCACTATTGGTGACCATGCCTTGAGCTGCCAGGGCTCTAAGCACTGGAATTCCCTCCCTAAACCTCTTCACCTCCTGTTTCTCCTTTAACAGGCTCCTTAAAGCCTACCTCTTTGTCGCCTGGCCTAACATTGCCTTATGGTTTTTTTTAATTCATTCATGGGATATGGGCGTCGCTGGCTAGACCCATCCCTTGTTCAAAGGGCATTTAAGAGTCAACCACATTGCTGGGGGGCAGGGGGTGGTGGGGTTCTGGAGTCACATGTAAGCCAGACCAGGTAAGGGTGGCAGATTTCCTTCGTTAAAGGGGATTAGTGAACCAGATGGGTTTTTATGACAATTAACAATAGCTTCCAGATTTTTTTTTATTGTATTGAAAATTCCCCCATCTGCCATGGCAAGATTTGAATCCAGGTCCCTAGAGAATAAACATGGGTCTCTGGATTACCAGTCCAGCAACAATACCACTGCGCCATCGCCTCCACCAAGTGGAAAAAGTTCATTAGAAAAACAATTCCAGAGGTCTAAACATATTCCTTGATGGATTCATCCAGGATCATTGTGGTGAATCACAGCTAAACGAACAAGCAATTCTTTGGAAATGAGCAGCGCTGATTCATTCAGATGGTTTATTTTGTTCCATTTGTGGGTCTCGCATGGCAGTTACCTGGTCCATGTTAACAATAACTTATATTGATGGAAGCACATTTTATGTGGTAAATGTTTCATGGGAGCGTGGTCATTTTTCCCAGGCTTCACCCCTCCTCTCCCAATTCCTGTTGGATTGCAAGGCATTGGTAGGCATCTGGGATATTCAGATGCACTCCTAGACTGTGAGCATAACTTGCCTTTGGAGGTGATCACAGCCTAGTCTCTCTGCCTACCTAACCCTCTATCCTTCCTTAGAATCCTGATTAAAATGAATGACTTCAATGAAGCCTTTGGTCACCTGTCCTAATATCTCCTTATGTGGCTCAGTGTGAAATTTTATTTATTAAAGTTCCCATAAAGCACCTTGGAACATTTTACTTCATTAAAGATGCTATATAAATGCAAAATGTTGTCACTGTCCTTATCTTGATCCATATATCCAATAAGGATCACCAGCAGGAACTCTGGCTAATTCTCTTCCCTCTTTGTAACCCAAGGGTGCTATGGACAACTATTAAAAATGAATGAACGTCTCACCTTACACCAGGCTCAGATTCTCTCTGCCAAATTGCCTACCTGGCTGACCATTCTGAGGAATCTCTGAAGATCAGTAATGCCCTGAAACTCTCTGATCACCATTGTTTTTTTGTGGGTCAATTGTTCTTCCAGAGGCTTGTACAATGTGACCTAGAAATTTAATCATAGGTTTGACGAATTCACATTTTTCATTCAACATTAAGCCTGCATTCGGTAAGGCTTTCAGGATTGCTCTAACTCTACGATCTTCTCTCGTGGAGCCATATACAAGTATGTTGTCCACATGGCATATTAGTCCTCCCATTCCTTCTTGGGCTTGAGACATTGTTCTTTGGAAAATTTCTGGAGTGGACACAATTTCAAATGTAACCTATTAAAGCAGTAACGACCAAATTGAGGGTCAGAAGCGATCAGAAATCTGGATTCTTTGCCCAAAGGAAACAGCCAAGATCCACTGTTTGCATCCAATTTGGTGAATAGAATACTCTTGGTTAGTTTTGCAAGATTCTCATCCACTGAGGCCATCAGGTGGATCTCAAATTCCAATGATTTGGAAGCCGGGGACAGTTCCATCCCCGGGACCAGCATGTGTGCAGGAAGTGTGTCCAGCTGCAGCTCCTTGATGCTCGGGTTTCAGAGCTGGAACAGCGGCTGGGGACACAGTGAAGCATCTGCGAGTCTGAGAGCATCATGGATAGCATGTTTAGAGAGGTGGTCACACCGCAGATGAAGGGACTTGAGGAAAGAAGGGAATGGGTGACCAGCAGGCAGTCCAAGAGAAACAGGCAAGTAGTTCAGGAGTCCCCTGGGGACCCGCTTGCAAATTGGTATTCTATTTTGGAGGCTGATGAGGGCGCTGGTTCCTCCAGGGAGTGCGGACAGAGCCAAATTTCTGGCACCATAAGCAGTCAGTCTGTACAGGAGGGGAGGAAGGGAGGAAGAGTAATAGTAATAGGGGATTCTATAGTCAGGGGAACAGATAGACGCTACTGTGGCCATCAATTTGACTCCAGGATGGTGTGTTGCCCCCCTGGTGCCAGGGTCCAGGATGTCACTGAACGGCTACAGGGCATCCTGAAGGGGGAGGGTGATAAGGCAGAGGTTGTGGTTCATGTTGATACCAATGACATAGGTAGAAAGAGGGATGAGGTCTTGCATCAAGAATTCTGGGAGTTAGGCAGTAGACTAAAAAGCAAGACCTCTCAGATTGTAATCTCTGGATTACTCCCAGTGCCATGTGCTATCGAACACAGAAATAGGAGAATAGCACAGATGAATACATGGCTTAAGAGTTGGTGCAGGAGGGAGGGTTTTAGATTCCTGGATCACTGGGACCGTTTCTGGGGAAGGTGGGACCTGTACAAGCGGGAGGGTCTACATCTGAACCACAGCGCGACTAACATGCTTGCAGGCAGGTTTGCTAGTGCTGTTGGGAGGAGTTTAACCTAATTCGGCAGGGGGAGGGGGACACAGAATGTTAGCAGAATAGGGACACATCATAATACAGTAAAACAATCAAGTCAGAGGGAGTACAGCTGCATTAAGCTTCAAGGGAGTAAGGCAAGGCTGGCTGGCCTCTACTTTAATGCCAGGAGTATTACAGGTAAAACGGATGAGTTAAGGGTGACGTTTGAGATGTAGAATTGTGATATAGTAGCCATCTCTGAGAAGTGGTTGAGGGAAGGGCAGGATTGGCAGCTCAACATTCCAGGATATAGAATCTTCAGGCAAGACAGGGGAGGGGGTAAAAGAGGAAGAGGCATTGCATTAATAGTTAAGGAGTCAGTTACTGCAGTAAGGAGAGATGATATCTTGGAGGGGGGTATTGAATGAAGCTTTGTGGGTAGAGCCTAGGAATAAAAAAGGGGCAACCACATTATTAGGTGTTTATTGTAGATAGTCAGCAGGAAATTGAGGAGCAAGTATGTGCACAATTTGTGGAGGTGTGTAAAAACAATAATAGGGTAATTATATTAGGTGATTTCAACTTTCCCAACATTAATTGGGATAGACATAGTGCTAGGGGCTTGGATGGAGTGTATTTCTTGAAATGTGTACAGGAGAACTTTTTAGGTCAATATGTAGAGGGTCCAACAAGGGATGGTTCATTGCTGGACCTAATTCTGGGGAATGAAACTGGACAGGTGGCTGAGGTGGTGGTGGGTGAGCAATTTAGCAATAGTGACCACAACATAGAACAGTTTAAGTTTGTTATGGACAAAGAAATTGACTAGTTGCAAAGAAATGTTTTGGACTGGGGAAGAGTGGATTTTAGTAAAATAAGGCAGGATCTGGCCAAGGTAGACAGGGAACAGCTAGTTGTGGGGAAATCTACAGATGAACAGTGTGGGGTGTTCAAAAAGGAAACGGGGAGGGTACAGGCTCAACATGTTCCCTTGACAGTGATAGGAAGGAGCAACAAGCCCAGAGAACCATGGATGACCAGAGATATTCAGGTTACGATGAGAAGGAAAAGAGAGGCTTTTAGCAGGTACAAGGGAAGCAAATCAGCAGAGGCATTAGTGGAGTACAGAAAGTGCAGGGTGGAGCTTAAGAAAGCAGTTAGGAGAGCAAAGAGGGGATATGAGAAAGCTCTGGCTGGTAAAAGGGAAAATCCCAAAATATTCTACAAGTATATAAATGGGAAGAGGATAACCAGGGAAAGAGTAGGGCCCAAAGGGACCAAGGGAGCAATCTATGGGCCAGAGGCCATCGCTAAAGTGTTGAATGAATACTTCACGTCCGTCTTCACCCAAGAGAACGAGGATGAAGGTATCGAACTCGGGGAGAGAGATTGCAAGGTTCTTAAGCAAATTGATATAGGGAGTGACAAGGTATTGGAGGTGTTGGCAGATTTAAATGTGGACAAATTTCCAGGTCCGGATGATTTGTGTCCCAAACTGCTGAGGGAGGAGATCGCAGGGGCTCTGACCTGAATTTTTAATTCCCCTCTAGCCACAGGGGATATGCTAGAGGACTGAAGAACAGCTAATGTGGTTCCACTATTTAAGAAGGGTTGTAGAGATAAGCCAGGGAACTACAGGCCAGTGAGTCTCATGTCAGTGGTAGGGAAATTATTGGAGAAAGTTCTGAAGGAGAGTATCTATCTCCATTTGGAGAGGCAAGGTTTGATCAGGAATAGTCAACATGGTTTTGTCAGTGGGAGGTCCTGCCTAACAAATTTGATTGAATGTTTTGAGGAGGTGACCAGGTGTGTAGATGAGGGTAGTGCAGTTGATGTAGTTTAATGGATTTCAGCAAAGCCTTTGACAAGGTCCCACATGGGAGACTTATAAAGGAGGCAGAGGCACATAGGATACAGGGTAATTTGATAAGGTCGATTCAAAATTGGCTTAGTTGTAGGAGGCAGAAGGTGATGACAGAAGGCTGCTTTAGTGACTGGAAGCCAGAATCCAGTGGTGTACCACAGGGATCTGTGCTGGGTCCCCTATTATTGTCATTTATATAAACGATATAGATGACTATGTGGGGGGTAGGATTAGTAAGTTTGCGGATGACACAGAGATTGGTTGGTTAACAGTGAGGTTGAGTGCCTTGGGCTACAGGAAGATATAGACAGGATAGTCAAAGGTGCAGATAAGTGGCAGATGGAATTTAACCCTGAAAAGTGTGAGGTGATACACTTTGGAAGGAGTAATTTGACAAGAAAGTATTCAATGAACAGCATGGCACTAGGAAGTTCTGAGGAACAAAGGGACCTTGGTGTGTGTGCCCATAGATCTCTGAAGGAGGAGGGGTATGTTAGTGGGGTGGTGAAAAAGGCATATGGGTCACTTGCCTTTATCAATCGAGGCATAGATTACAAAAGTAGGGAGATCATGTTGGAGTTGTATAGAACCTTGGTGAGGCCACAGCTGGAGTACTGTGTGCAGTTCTGGTCACCACATTATAGGAAGGATGTGATTGCACTGGAGGGGGTGCAGAGGAGATTCACCAGGATGTTGCCTGGGATGAAACATTTAAGTTATGAAGGGAGGTTGGATAGACTTGGGTTGGTTTCGTTGGAGCAGAGAAGACTGAGGGGCGACCTGATTGAGGTGTATAAGATTATGAGGGGCATGGACATGGTGGATAGGGAGCAGCTGTTCCCCTTAGTTGAAGGGTCGGTCACAAGGGGGCATAAGTTCAAGGTGAGGGGCAGGAGGTTTAGGGGGGATGTGAGGAAAATCTTTTTTACCCAGAGGGTGGTGACCGTCTGGAATGCACTGCCTGGGAGGGTGGTGGAGGCGGGTTGCCTCACATCCTTTAAAAAGTACCTGGATGAGCACTTGGCACATCGTAACATTCAAGGCTATGGGCCAAGTACTGGTAAATGGGATTAGGTAGGTAGATCAGGTGTTTCTCATGTGTCGGTGCAGACTTGATGGGCCGAAGGGCCTCTACTGCACTGTGATTCTATGATTCTGTGTGATTCTGTGATTTGTGTTGAGTTAAATCCAGGCAGAATCTTATAGAAATCTTTGGCTTTGGGACTGTGATCATTCCTGAACACCATTTTGTTGGCATGGTTCCTGGTGAGATAACCTCTTGCTGTTGCATCTCCTCAATTTCACCCGTGACATTTGACCAAGGGTGGCTAAGGGACTTTCCTTAGTGTGAGGAGGAAAATTGGTTTAGCATTAGCTCTTAGGGTTCTGTGGCACTCGGTCTTCGGTCTTCCCAAGCCTGTAAATAAACTTGGAAATTCATTCCTGAATGTGCTGCCATAACGCTCCTCAGCAACTTTATCAACTTTTTAGACTAGCTTCAATTTTAAGCATGCCTTCCTGTTTAGCGAAGAAGATGCTTGATTCTGGATGACGCACAGGGGTTCAATGATTTCTCTATCTTTGTGCTTACATTTTGTCATGTCTTGTCCATCTGGACCCTGTAACTCAATAGATGAAGGCTGTAATGTAATGTGCTTAAGCCACCTTGCTTTGTCAGATAAGGCAGAAGCCCCCGCCACTGTGTCTAATTTAAATGCTGTGGGGTGTCCATCCACTTCGAGTTTAATACTCCTGTATTTATTTTCCATTTCATTTACTTCCCTTGGAAAGCTGTTTCCTTTCTCTGTGGCCCTTCCACTTCTTATATGTGGTTTGGCTTTAATAATTTTTCATTTTTGCATGTTGTCAGTGTTTTAGAATGTCCTGTTTCTCTACAATTGTGGTACTTTGCTCTGCCTGCTGGGCATTCTTCCCACTTGTGCAGGTTTTTTTCCACCACACTGAGATCATTTCACAATGGCGGCTGGCACGCTTTGCCCCATTTTTGTGGGCTTCTGCTCTGGCCTGCTTTCTTCTTAAGGCCTACATACTAAACGGTCGCACTCATTCTTGTCCATGGAAGCTCGCCTTTCCCATGAACAAATGCTCTATTTTGTTTCATGCTCAGTTTGTCTTGTAATTTGTACTGCCTTGACTAGAGTTATATCCTCTCTCATCTGTAAGAGTTTTGATAGAGCTTCATCTAAGACCCCAACTGCTATTTGATCATAAATCAATTCATCCCTCAATATTCCAAAGTCACAGTTTTCTGCCAACCTGTATAGATTGTTAATGAACGAACCCATGCTCTTGTCTGTCCTTTGCTTAGTACATTTTTCCCTTTTTATAACTAAATTTTTGTGAACGTTGAAATAGGAATCAAACGTTTGCAGGACTTCTTCAAAGAAGGTTGAAGTCTCATCAACGCCCTGCCTTGCTATTATGTCACCGGCAATAGCTCCAACTGCGTAGAGTCATGTACTGACCTGATTTTTTTTTTGCGCAAACCAGAAGCTGTTCTATATCTGGAAAACCTGTTTCTCCAGTTGTTCCAGTGCTAAGCCTGTTGCGAGCCTTCAGTGCTCTGGAATGGTTCTGGGAGTGATAGTGTGGGTTCCATGCTTCTACTGAGCACTGGAATTGTTGCTGCTTCACTGGTGTTGCTTATTGATTCTGGTTGGTGCTCACTTTTGTCTGGACCCTGCATCTGTGTCTCAGCTTGGCATCAGCTGCATCTGCGATGCTCCGACTTTTTGGTGAGTTTTGAATCTGTTCCTTTTGTCCTTCTTTTAAGGATCTATTGACTTGCCAGTCTTGTAGCTGCTTCTTAGAGTTTTTTCTAGGTCTTTTACTCACTGTCTGCTGCCACCATGTTTTGTCGTGTGTTCAGGGTCTAGATGCTGTTCTTTGGGGCTTGTCTATTCTCCCAAAGTAAGCTGTGTCTATAGTTTGTTAAAACCATTACTTTTTATGTACAGCTATTATGTAGATATTGCGATCTCTGCATGAGGTTATAAATTCTGGTCCCTCCAGATCTCTGATACTCAACCATGTCAAATTGTGTCATCATTACATTTGAATCATGAGCTTCTGATGTTAACCCTTTACTCTACAGAGTAAACTATACGACCCCTAAAGCCCGCTCTGCCATCCAATAAGATCATGGCTGATCTCAGCTTTGCCTCAACTCCACTTTGCCTCCTGTTCCCCATAACCCTTGACTCTTCTCCTCCTTCTACTCCTGTTCTTGCTTCTAAGTGGCAAAAGAACCAAAAGTGACATTGGATAATCCACTGATGGGGAATAATTGTAGGGGTTTGTGAAAAGACCAAGGGGTGGGACCAGCTGATTTGCATTTGCCGAGAGATGGCATAGGCTTGACAGACCAAATGACCTTCTGTGCTGTTGTGATTCTCTGAATTCAAATTCTCAATGGGCCATGGTACGATTTTGACTCATGCCCTCTGGATTATTAGTCCAGGTCCCATTATTACTAGTCAAGTAACAAAACCACTATGCTAATGTTTCCTCATGGTCATCAATTTGACTTTATTGTTTGGATGGACATTGTTCCCCTTAACTTCTCTTGTTTCTCCTAAGCCCCAAATATGTTACCCCAAAAGCCCTTCCCACCCTCTGATTCTTTGATTTTATATTAGGCTCATTGCCAATGCCAACTCACCCTTTCCAAGAACTTTGAAATTATGGAACTCTTAACCTCCATCAACCTTTCCACATTCTGACAATCTGTATTATCTCCAATTGCAAACTATTTTTATGCCAACACACACAAGAAGCCTTATAATTACACACCTACTCTTTGAAAAGATTCTTAAACCAAGATTGACTTGTTATTACAATAAGGCGACCTTGGGTAGTTTGAAAATTTCCTCCACTCTCTTTCACACCCTCTGAATATTTAACTAGCCAATTAATGGAGCACAGAATCCCACTAAGCTTATTACTCAGTTTGCAACTCAACAGTAATTTACATTTGCCAATACAGCCTCTGTGTGGTGTCATCTTGGCTCCTTCGGTAGAACACTCTTGTCTGAACACTTCAAGCATTGACATTGTAATGTTGGCTGCACTCTGATATAATACTGAGGGAGTGCGGCATTGTGTCAGGGTGAGCCTTTTCAAGATCAGGCCCATTTACCTGTTTCAGTGATTTTTGCTACATGTCAATGGTCCAACGGCAACTTTTGAAGAACAATGTACAGTGCGACACCTTTTCCTCAACAATACAATTAGAAATCTCCACCTGGAACTCTCCACCAAACAGTGTTGTGGGAACAGCTTCACCATACGGACTGCAGTTGTTCCAAAAGGCCTTCTTAAGGACAACTGATGATGCACAATAAATACTGGCCTTCCCAGGGGCACCCACATGTGGAGAATGAATCTCTTAAAATAAGTGGCTAGTCAACTCAGCATTGTTTGTGGATTGTCCTATGTACAAAAATGAGTGCCAATTTAGCTCACACATACAACATTTCAAGTAATTCATTATCTATGAAACGTGAGGTGTGAAACATCAGTACACTTTTTTTTCTTGGCTGGGGTAATATTTTGGAATTTGAAACCTCGTCTTCCCCTCATCTTCCTCCACTCCCCTTCTCTGCCCTGCAGCTTGCTTTTCAAGGTTGGTGGCAACTTAATATTTGGGTTTGAAATGGAATTCAGGGTGCTTCTGAATAATATGTTTGTTTACTGAGAGTGTTGTGCAAACGTTACCTACCTCAAGCCGAAAATGCAAGGGAGTTGGCTTACCATAATTTAACCCTTAGGCAAATAATTTAAATGGTCTTGTCTTACTATGATAAGTTATGAAACTGTACCTATTAATTGTACTGGTTATTCATAGAGTAAAAGTGTGGGCAACAAGTCTCTAATGTTAATTTGCAACAAAATGGATTTAGTCTTTTATTGGCGAAGAAATAACATTGATGGCAAAGAATTCTTAGTTTAAGGCAAGCAAAGGAAAATGAGGAGATGGGGATAAGATGTGATAAGGTTCATTCATGGAAACCTTAGGATGTTCTCAATCACAGAACTTATGCCATTAATAAATGTTGAATTATTGCAGTTCACAGCTCCAACTCTGCTGACTTCACAAAGGTTTCTCAAGGAAAACCAAGTCTCCAGTGAATTAATACTCCCCCATCCGAGGTGAAGTGAAAGTGACTGCACTTGACATCGAGGCAGCATTTGACTGAGTGTGGCATCAAGGAGCCCCAGAAAAACTGGAGTCAATGGGAATCAGGGAGAAAATGCTATGCTGGTTGGAGTCATGCCCAGCACAAAGGAAGATGGCTGTGGTTCTTGGAGGTCAGTCATCAGTGCACAAGTTCCTCAGGTTAGTGTCCTCGGCCCAGCCATCTTCAGCTGCTTCATCAATGATCTTCCTTCCATCATAAGGTCAGAATGGGGGATGTTCGCTGATGATTGCACGATGTTTGGCACCATTCACGACTCCTCAGATACTGAAGCAGTCCGTGTCCAAATGCAGCAAGACCTGGGCAACATCCAGGCTTTAGCTGACAAGTGGCAAGTAACATTCATGCCATACAAGTGCCAGGTAATGACCATCTCCAACAAGAGAGAATCTAACCATCGCCCCTTCATGTTCAATGGCATTACTATCACTGAATCCCCCACTATCAACATCCTGGGGGTTACCATTGACCAGAAACTGAACTGGACTAGCTGTATAAGTACTGTGGCTGCAAGAGCAGGTCAGAACCTAGGAATCCTGTGGCGACCAACTCACGTCCTCACTCCCCAAAGCCTGTCCACTATCTCCAAAACACAAGTCAGGAGTGTGATGGAATACTCCCCATTTGCCTGGATGAGTGCAGCTCCCACAGCACTCAAGAAGCTTGACACCATCCAGGACAAAGCAGCCCACTTGATTGGCACCACATCCACAAACATTCACTCCCTCCACCACCAACGCACAGTAGCAGCAGTGTGTATCATCTACAAGATGTACTGTAGGAATTCACCAAGGCTCCTTAGACAGCATCTTCCAAACCCACAACCACTACCATCTAGAAGGACATGGGCAGCAGACACATGGGAACACCACCACTTGGAGGTTCCTCTCCAAGTGACTCACCATCCTGACTTGAAAATATATCACCGTTCCTTCACTGTCGCTGGGTCAAAATCCTGGAATTCCCTTCCTAACAGCACATTGAGTGTACCTACACCACATGGACTGCAGCGGTTCAAGAAGGCAGCTCACCACCACCTTCTCAAGGGCAACTAGGGATGGGCCATAAATGCTGGCCCACATCCTACATCCCGTGAATGAATTTTAAATAAATGCAGGCTATTAATGGAGAGTACATAACAGGACTAATAATTCAGTGTTAACTCTCTTCCAACAGTTACTAAATAGGGGTAAAAACAGGAAATGGTTGAAAAACTCAGCAGGTCTGACAGCATTTGTAGAGAGAGAAACAGAGTTAATGTTTTGAGTCCATCTGACTCTTCTTCAGAGCTAAACAGAGGTAGAAATGTGATGAAATTTATACCGTTTAAAGGGAGATGGGGCATTGGAGCAGGTGGAGCTGGATAGAAGGTCAGTGATAGGTGGGGTTTAAAGAGAGATTGACAAAGATGTCATGGACAAAAAGACAAAGGGAGTGTTATTGGTAGTGGTAAGGGCTAAAGAAAGTGCTGATCGTGGTATAAGGGTAAAAAAGCAGAATGTGTTAATAGCAGAACAAGGGTGAGCACTCTGTGAAAGAACAATATGGAACAAGTGCCAGATGGCTCTTTTGGGGATGGGGTGGGGGGATGGGGGTGGTGGTTGGGGAAAGGGATAGAAATGGATAAAAAGGGATAAAACAATGAATAAAAATAAAAATAAGTAAATACAAAAAATATAAATACATTTTAAAAAGGGTTTTAAAAAGGGGTGAAGATAAAAGAGAGAGTTCATGGTCTGAAGTTGTTGAACTCAATATTCAGTCTGGAAGGCTGTGAAGTGCCTAGTCAGAAGATGAGGTGCTGTTCCTCCAGTTTGCGTTGAGCTTCACTGGAACATTGCAGCAGGCTAAGGATGGACATGTGGGCATGAGAGCAGGGTGAAATGGCAAGCGACAGGGAGGTCTGGGTCATGCTTGCAGACAGACCAAAGGTGTTCCGCAAAGCGGTCACCCAGTCTGCGTTTGGTCTCCCCAATGTACAGGAGACCACATTGGGAGCAGGGAATGCAGTAGACTAAATTGAAGAAGGTGCAAGTAAAGCACTGCTGAACCTGAAATGAATGTTTGGGCCTTTTGACGGTGAGGAGGGAGGAGGTAAAGGGTCAGGTGTTGCACCTTCTGCAATTGCATGGATAGGGGCCATGGGAAGGGGATTAGGTATTGGGGGTGATCGAGTAGTGGATCAGGGTGCTCCAGAGGGAATTGTCTCTATGGAGTGGGACTCTTGACTTGCTTACCTACCTTTGTACCACTATCAGCACATTCTTTATGTCCATGACATATTTTTCACTCTCTCCTTAGCCCACATCTGTCACTGACCTTCTATCCAGCTTCAAGTGGAGCACTTAAACAGTGTAAATTCCAACTTCTCTTTAGCTCTGAAGAAGAGTCATATGAACTCAAAACATTAACTCTGTTTCTCTCTCCATAGATGCTGTTGGACCTGCTGAGTTTTTCCAGAATTTTCGGTTTTTATTTCAGATTTCCAGCATCCACTGTGTTTTGCTTTTACAAATAGGGATACCCATCATGGTCTCCTATCTTCTTCAGAAGATGGTAGATATCACACCACGAAAGTATAACATACAGATTAAAATGAATAGTCAGGTTTATTTAAAAGTAAAAGAATACACTGAAACAATGAACCTGAAGATGATACAAAAAGATACCAATTAATAAGAGGTTACGGTGTCATCTTTGATATGCATTACGTGCACAGTTTCAGTATGTAAAAGACTTTTAGATGAGTCAACTTTTGTACTATGGCCCAATGCAATGACATATGTGGAATTGGAAATGAGATAAACGATAAATAGGAGCAGGTATAGGCTATATGGCCCCTCGAGCCTGCTCTGTGAATCAATAAAATCATAATTCGTCTTCAACCTCAACACCACTTTCTTGCCCTATTCCCATAACCTTTGATTGCCTTAAAGTTCAAAAATCTATCTCAGTCTTGAATATACTCAGTGCCTGAGCATCCAAAGCCTTCTGGAAGTAGAGAATACTTCCTTAGCTCAAGAAGCTCAGGTGCTAATTATATGGAATTGTTCAATTTTGAATATGTAGGATGATGGCTTTATACAAGTCTCATGTTTTTTTGAGTCATTAGCTATCTTCTCCTCAAGTAGAAACGATCTTCCTCTCATACACTAGGCTCTGCTATTATTGAGGATAGCAATGTAAGTGGAGGCTCCCCCTGCTGTTAGTTGTTTAACTGTCGACAACTGGATGTGGCAGAACTGCAAACCTTTGATCTGACTTGTTGATTGTGGGACCATTTAGCTCTGCCTATAGTATGCTGCTTCTGAGGTTTAGCATGAATTGTAGCTTCACAAGGCATCTCATTTTCACGTATAATTGGTGCTGCTCCTGACATGCTCTTCCAGCCTCCTAGTGTTGGCCCCCAGTTTGATGGTAATGGTAGAGTGAAGAGTATATTGGACCATGAGGTTACAGATTGTGGTTGAGTACAATTCTGCTGCCACTGATGGTCCACAGTGTCTCATGGATGCCCAGTTTTGAGCTGCTGGACCTGTTTTGGAGTGCGTCCTTAGTGTGAAGATGACATTTATCTCCACCAGGATTGTGTTGTGGTCACTCCTACCCATACAGTCATGGGCCTATGCATCGGCGACAGGTAAACTGGTGAAGACGAGGTCAAGTGGGTTTCACTCTGTTGTTGGTTCTCTCAACACCTGCCGTAGGCTCAGTCTGACAGCTCTGTCCTTCAGGAGTCACCAGCAGTGATGCAAAGAGGAATTTTTGGTGATGGACATTGAAGTTCCCAACCAGAGTACGTTCTACCTTAGTTTTCCTTCCAAGTTGTGTTCAACAGAGAGGAATACTGGTTCACCAGCCGGGCAGGGCAGTAGGCAGGAATCAGCAGCATATTTGACCTGATGCCAGGAGACTTCATGGAATCTGAAGTCAATATTAAGGACAAGCATGGCCACTCCCTCCAGTCCGCATGCCATCAAGCTGCCAGCTCTGGGTGCTGTGTTCTGCCCCTGGGTCAGGAATGATATAGAGTTTGGGATGTTGGTTCATAGGTATGACTTTGTGAGTATAACTATACCAGGTTGTTGCTAGACTAGCGTGTTGGACTGCTCTCCTAATGTTGGCACAGTCCCCAGAAGAGGGCTCTTCATGACCAACTGGACTGAAAGTGTCTTCTCTGATTCCGATGCTAGCTGGTCTGTCCAGTTTTATTCTTCGTACAGCTTTTCGTGGCAGTTTTTAAAACACTGAGTGACTTGATTGGCCATTTCAGTGGGCTCCCATACCCATGTTGGGTCTTTGAAAATGCTCTCCAATTAGTCCCACCTCCTGTTCTTCCCCACAACTCACCCATCACCCTGTACATTTTCCTTTTGCAAGTATTTATCTGATTCCCTTTAGAAAGTTACTATGGAATCTGCTTCCACCACATTTTCAGCGCAATGCATTTCAGATCATCACAGCTTGGAGCATAAAAAGATTTCTCCTCTTCACCCCCACCCTCACTGCAACCCACTCCCCCTCGCACACCCTGGAATGCTTTGCCAATTTTCTTAAATCCATGTTCTCTAGATTACTGACCATCCTGCTGGTGGAAACAGTTTTTCCTTATTTATTCTAGCAAAACATTGTAAGCTCGAAGGAGAACAATTCCAGCTCCTGCAGTCCCACCACTTAACTGAAGTCACTCATTTCCCCCAGGTGACAGTGTTGCGCTAAAGTCAGGTGAGACATACAGGCAAAGGTGATATTGGCTAAATACTTGTAGGAATTAATCGTAGGGTCAATGCTTTAGGTCTAGTTGCTGCTGAAAATCAGTGACGAGATATGTGCTAATTGGCTGCCTGATGAATGCTGTGGTATACAGATTAACATTCTGGCTGTGAAAAAAGGCAATGTTCAAAGGAAAAGGCCGATCTAATTGGAAAACAAGGACTCTCTCACCTCTCTAGCCTTCACATGGTTCATCTCTGACACTTCCCTTCCTTGACCTCTCTGTCTCCATTTCTAGTGATAGACTGTCTACCAATATTCATTAAAAGCCCACCAACTCCCACAGCTACCTCAACTATAGCTCCTCACACCCTGCTTCCTGTGAGGACTCCATCCCATTCTCCCAGTTCCTTCGAAGCGTTGCATCTGTTTCAGTGATGCTCCTTTTCAAAACGGTTTTGACATCATTTTCCTGAACCAAGTGCTCACCCACAATTTGGTTGACAGGGCCTTCAGCTGTGACATCTCCTGTACCTCTGCCCTCACCTTTTCCCCACCCTCCCAGAACCATGATAGAATTAGAATCACAGAATTTTAAAGGCGTAGAAGGAGGCCATTTGGCCCATCATGTCTGAATCAGCTGTCCAAATGAGCATTATGGCCTTTTCCCCGTACCCCTGCACATTGTTTCTATTCAAATAACCGTCTAATGCTCTCTTGAATGCCTCGATTGAACCTGCCTCCACCACACTGCCAGGCAGTGCATCCCAGACCCGAGCCATTCATTGTGTCCCCCTTGTTCACACTTTTCACCCCACCAGCCTCCGCGTTCAAAGGATCATCTTCTGCCATTTCTGTCAACTCCAGCATGATGCCACCACCAAACGCATCTTCCCCTCAACCCCCTGTCGGCATTCCGTAGGTACCATTCCCTCTGTGACACCCTGGTCAACTCCTCCATCACCCCCAACTCCTCATCCCCTTCCCATGTCACCTTCCCATTGCAATTGCAGAAGGTTCAACACCTGCCCCTTTACCTCCTCCCTCCTCACCGTCCAAGTCCTTAAACACTCCTTTCAGGTGAAGCAGCACTTCACTTGCACCTCCTTCAATTTGCCCTACTGCATTCACTGCTCCCAATGTGGTCTCCACTGGGGAGACTAAATGCAGACTGGGTGACTGTTTTTCAGAACACCTTTGCTCAGCTCACAAGCATGACCCAGACCTCCCTGTCGCTTGCCATTTCAACACTCCACCCTGCTCTCATGCCCACATGTCTGTCCTTGGCCTGCTGCATTGTTCCAGTGAAGCTCAACGCAAACTGGAGGAACAGCACCTCATCTTCTGATTAGGCACTTTACAGCCTTCCGGACTTAACAATGAGTTCAACAACTTCAGACCATGAACTCTCTCCTCCAACTTGACCCCTTTTTTAAAATCCAAACTTTGTCCCCACTCCTCCCACCCAAAGGGCCATCTGTCACTTGTTCACTTTTAGAGCACGGGCCCTTGTTCTGCTATCTTACCTTTATGCTACTATAGTCTCCTTTAGTCTTTAACACTACTATTATCCCTCCCTTTGTCCTGTGTCCATGACATTGTTGTCCCACCTATCCCTGACCCTCTATTTTGCTCCACCTGCTCCACCCCCTCCTAAACAGTATAAAATTTATCGCATTTCTACCTCTCTTTAAATTTGAAGAAGAGTCATACAGATTCGAAACATTAACACTGTTTCTCTCTCCACAGATGCTGCCGGGCCTGTTGAGATTTTCAAGCATTTTCTGTTTTTATTTCAGATTTCTGGCATCCGCAGTATTTTGCTTTTACTATTATGGAAAACAAGGACATCCATTTCAAAGCACCTTTCATGAATTCAGAACACCCCAAAGCGCTTTACTGCAATGAAGCACTTTTTGAAGTGCAGCCACTGTTATAATTTATTTGGGAAGGAACAGATATCCACAAAGCAACACAAAAGTTGGGTTATTCTAAACTTCTGATCAGTTTGGCTCACATTCCATACAACAAATATCATTGAATGTTTCACTCTGAATTAAGCTAGACTTAGGTTCACTCCCCCTCACAGTGAAAGCTGGGGATGGATTTCGGCATATCCTGTAAGACAACTTTTGTAAGACAACTTCCTTTTCACTGATAGATATGAGACGAAGTTGGTCCGTAGCTTCCTTCAGAAAAGCATGATGTGTATTTGACTAGCACATCATTGAGTTTTGATTAACTAGCACCACCAATAACACATTCAACAGTTGGCATTAAATGGTCATCATGGTGCTTAATGCGTGCTTCCAGATGATAGATGGATCTCCAACTGAAGTCTGTGGTGAGTCACCTATAGACAGAATCTAGTGACGAATCTTTGACTCGACAAATCCTCATGAATCGAAGTTGATGAAACTCTTATCAAGATTCTGTTCACGTCATAAGGAAATACTTCCACTGTCTATGTCTGGGAAGGGTTACAAGTTTGTCATAACAGTGCAGATTAATGGGTCTGCAGACTTGAACTCTGACTTGATACCACTTAAGGCATTCCCTGCTCAGATTTGCAAGGCAGTTTAACCACGAGAGGGGAACGCAATGGTGTGAGAGCAACTTACTGCAGGAGCAGTAAAAAGAGTGACATCTGCCGGTAGGAAGGCTAAACTGTTTTAATTCCTTTTTAAGTTAATAGGTGCATTCCAAAGTTGTCAGCTGTGGCTCAGTCTCACCTCTGATTAATGATGGAGAAGAGTTAAGGAAAGATGGAAGGAGGCTAGAGTCGAGCATAACCAGTGGCATGGACTGGTTGGGCTGAATGGCCTGTTTCTAATCCCTATGTCCCATTTCATCCTATGTAAGGGTTTTTGGTTCAAGGTCCACTCCAGAGACTTGAGCATGTAATCTAAGTTGACACTCTCAGTGTGGTGCTGCAGGAATGCTGCACTGTCAGAGGGGCTGTCTATCGCATGAAACGTTAAACCTAGGCCCTCTCTGATGCATATAAAAGATCCCATGCCCACCATTTCAAAGAAGAATGGTGGAGTTTCCCCTGTTGTCCTACTGAATATTTATCCCTCAACCAACATCACTAAATCAAATTATTTGCTCATTTTATCAAATTTCTCTTTGTGGGTTGTTGCTGTGCACAAATTGGCTGCCACGTTTTCCTGCATTACAACAGCGACTACATTTCAAAAGTACTTCAGTGGCTGTAAAGCACTTTGTGATTTCATGAGTTTGTGAAAAACACCGCATAAATCTAAAGCTTTCTTTCATGGTCTGACAGCATAGTGCTTTCTTGCCTTTTGAAAGGAATAAGGAGACCATTGGGAGATCCTCAGGGTCTCCATTAACTAATGCAAAGCAGGTCATCATTAATCCTGGGTATCTCTACTTCAGTTCATGGCAGGTTTAAGGGCGTAGGTTTCAGATCGTAGGAGGTGCTTCGCAACAACAACTTGCATTTATATAGTACCTTTCATGTAATAAAACACCCCACAGTGCTTTACAAAGGCGTTATAAAACAAAATTTGGCACCATGTCACATGAAGGGATTATTTGGGAAGATAGCCATAGGCTTGGTCAAAGAGGTAGGTTTGGAGGAGCATCTTAGAGAAGGAAAGTGAGGTAGAGAGGCGGAGAGGCTTAGGGCAGGAATCCCAGGGCTTAGAGCTGAGGCAGCTGAAGGCATCAGTGGTGAACTGATTAAAATTGAGGTGCCGAGAGGCATATGAAAGCTATTTGTTTAACGGTGAACAGAAAAGCACCTGCAGGAAGACAGAAATGTAATTACGAGCTCCACAGTTTTGAGTAGGAGTCTGATACCAGGAAGCTTCTGTTGAAATGTCAGCAAAAGATTAGTGAATACAGCTTTATGAATTTGATTGGGAATTTCCACTGAAATCACAGCAGCCAGTTGGAAGAATTTGAGAACATTTGTTGATTTCAGTTCTGTGATACAGTATATTACCATTGAGATCTTCCTAGGCAATACTAATAATATAAGAAATTCCTTTGTGAGCCCCTTAGTTGAGGTTTGAGAAGATGCCCTATAATGACTCAGTAATCACTCTTCCAACCTCTCACCACTTCCATTGCAATATTTCAACCAGATGGATTTTGAGCTAACTCTACCGGAAAGTACATAAGTGCCGCCAAGAGAGAGAGAAAGAAATAGAGAGAAAGAGAGAGAGATAGAAAGAAAGGGGGAGAGAGCAGAAGTAAGAGAGAGTGAGAAACAAGGAGAACAAAAGGGATATATAAAAAGAGAAAGGATGAGCAAAAGAGAAAGGAAAGGAGATTGATTTATTCTTTCACGGGATGTGTCGCTGGCAAAGCCAGCCTTGTTGCCCATCCCTAATTGCCCTTGAACTGAATGACTTGCTAGGCCACTTCAGAGGGCAGTTAAGAATCAGCCACATTTCTGTAGATCTGGAGTCACATGTAGGTGACTTATGGGTAAGGATGGCAGATATCCTTCCCCAAAGGATAACTTAACGCCTTAACTTTAAACAATGGCCCCTAGTACTAGATTCCCCCACAAAATAGTGAATCAGATGGGTTTTTATAACAATCAGTGATGAATTCATGGTCATCATTATTGAGACTAGCAACTACTGAGAGACAAAGAGAGTTAGGGAGACGAGAGAGAAGGAGAAGCAAAGTGAGAGAGAGCGAAAGAGAAAGAAAGGGTGAAAGAGTGAGAAAGAGAAATAGCGAGAGGGAAGTAGAAATAGAAGCGGGAGTACTACCACTGGGTATGGTGGCACCTGGGTATGAAGATCTGAGGACATTTGACAATGATGCCTGTGGTAGCCAAATATTTTGATAAAACATGAAACCTGGCCAGTTGGGCAGGTCAGTGGAGGTCATCCATGGAACTGTGCCCAAGCATGGATCAGTACCTTTGGGGAAGCTGGTGTATTGTTACCCGTGTGCTCAAGTCTAAGGATATAAATAACCTGTGCCGATCTGATCTATTCTGAAAAACAATAGCGATTAATCTCTGACTGGTAATAAAAGCATTAGAACTCACAGCCAAAAGCGTGAGAGCAAGCCGGGGACTTGCTTAATGTCATTCCAAATCTTTAACAGCTGTTGGCTCAATTCATTTACTGCACAGCAGCAAGAATCAGGTTCTACAGCTTCTCCTACTCCTCTGCAAAATATCAGGGATCCCGACTTGGTCATATGTGATAATTCAGGTGACATACCAGACTTCAAAAGTACTTCACTGGCTATTCAACAAGAAAGTAAAGAATGACTTGAATTTATATAGCACCTTTCATGATCATTAGATGTCTCAAAGTGGGTTCCAGTGAATGAAGTGCTTTTTTATGTAGGAAGCATAAGCAGGCAACCCCTCACAAACAGCAATGTGAAAATGACCAGATAAATTAGTGGTGAGTCACCTCAGCTCTATTTAAGAAAGGGACCATCTAGAAGCACACTATTGTGTGCTTGCACACCAACAGGGGATAGAGCACATCCTGAGTGGGGCACAGCCAGAGTGGGTATTGGCAATTTGGTGCAAAGTGGGAATTCGGTACAAGGTGCTCTTTGCATTTTTTTCCTTGCTCTCCAACTTCTTAAATCTTCAGAGCGTGGGTCTTGCCCTGCGGCAGCAATAAAGGCTACAAGGGAAAGGAATCACTGGTAAGTAGTGGGTAAGGTATTTACTACTTTGATCGTTTATAGTTTAAGGTCTTTTTGTGGTTTACAGTTTGTATACTCTACAGTAATGAGGATCAGGAAAGAAGGGCCCTAGAGTAATTGACTTAAAAGATTTAATTTAAAGGGATAAGTCACGGCAGGAGCGCTCAACGCCGTGGTGTGCTCCTCGTGCTCCATGTGGGAAGCCGGGGACATTTCCAGTGCCCAGGAAGTGTGTCCAGCTGCAGCTCCTGGAAGCTCGGGTTTCAGAGCTGGAACAGCGGCTGGGGACACTGCGGAGCATCTGCGAGTCTGAGAGCATTGTGGATAGCATGTTTAAAGAGGTGATCACACCACAGATGAAGGGACTTGAGGAAGGAAGGGAATGGGTGACCACCGGGCAGTCCAAGAGAAACAGACAGGTAGTTCAGGAGTCCCCTGGGGTCCCGCTCACAAATCGGTATTCCATTTTGGAGGCTGATGAGGGCACTGGTTCCTCCAGGGAGTGCGGACAGAGTCAAGCTTCTGGCACCATAAGCAGCCTGTCTGTACAGGAGGGGAGGAAGGGAGGAAGAGCAATAGTGATAAGGGATTCTATAGTCAGGGGAACAGATATACGCAACTGTGGCCGTCAACGTGACTCCAGGATGGTATGTTGCCTCCCTGGTACCAGGGTCCAGGATGTCACTGAACGGTTACAGGGCATTCTGAAGGGGGAGGGTGATAAGGCAGAAGTCGTGGTACATGTTGGTACCAATGACATAGGTAGAAAGAGGGATGAGGTCTTGCATCAAGAATTCTGGGAGTTAGGCAGTAGACTAAAAAGCAAGACCTCTCAGGTTGTAATCTCTGGATTACTCCCAATGCCACATGCTAGCAAGCTCAGAAATAGGAGAATAATGCAGATGAATACGTGGCTTAAGAGTTGGTGCAGGAGGGAGGGTTTTAGATTCCTGGATCACTGGGACCGTTTCTGGGGAAGGTGGGACCTGTACAAGTGGGAATGTCTACATCTGAACTAGAGCAGGACTAACATCCTTGCGAGCGGGTTTGCTAGTGCTGTTGGGAGGAGTTTAAACTAATTCGGCAGGGGGAGGGGCACAGAACGTTAGCAGAATAGGGACACATCATGATACAGTAAAACAATCAAGTCAGAGGGAGTACAGCTGCATTAAGTTTCAAGGGAATAAGGCAAGGTTGGATGGCCTCTACTTTAATGCCAGGAGTATTACAGGTAAAACGGATGAGTTAAGGGTGGGGATTGAGAAGTGGAATTGTGATACAGTAGCCATCACTGAGATGTAGTTGAGGGAAGGGCAGGATTGGCAGCTCAGCATTCCGGGATATAGAATCTATAGGTGAGACGGGGAGGGGGTAAAAGAGGAGGAGGCATTGCTTTATTAGTTAAGGAGTCAGTTACTGCAGTAAGGAGAGATGATAACTTGGAGGGGCATCAAATGAAGCTTTGTGGGTAGAGCTTAGAAATAAAAAAGGGGCAACCACATTGTTAGGTGTTTATTATAGACCCCCAGATAGTCAGCGGGAAATTGAGGAGCAAATATGTGCACAATTTTTGGAGGTGTATAAAAACGATAACAATAGGGTAATTATATTAGGTGATTTCAACTTTCCCAACATTAATTGGGATAGACATAGTGTTAAGGGCTTGGATGGAGTGGATTTCTTGAAATGTGTACAGGAGAACTTTTTAGGTCAATACATAGAGGGTCCACCAAGGAATGGTGCATTGCTGGACCTAATTCTGGGGAATGAAGCAGGACAGGTGGCTGAGTTGGTGGTGGGTGAGCATTTTAGTGATAGCGACCACAACATGGAACAGTTTAAGTTTGTTGTGAACAAAGAAATCGACTAGTTGCAAAAGAATGTTTTGGATTGGGAGAAAGTGGATTTTAGTAAAATAAGGCAGGATCTGGCCAAGGTAGACTGGGAACAGTTACTTGTGGGGAAATCTACAGAGGAGCAGTGGGGGGTGTTCAAAAAGGAAATGGGGAGGTTACAGGCTCAACATGTTCCCTCTAGGGTGATAGGAAGGAGTAAAAAGCCCAGAGAACCATGGATGACCAGAGATATTCAGGTTACTATGAGAAGGAAAAGAGAGGTACAAGGTACAAGGGAAGTGATTCAGCAGAGGCATTAGTGGAGTACAGAAAGCGCAGGATGGAACTTAAGAAAGCAATTAGGAGAGCAAAGAGGGGAGATGAGAAAGCTCTGGCTGGTAAAAGTAGGGAAAATCCAAAGATATTCTATTAGTATATAAATGGGAAGAGGATAACTAGGGAAAGAGTAGGGCCCATAAGGGACCAAGGAAGCAATCCTTGGGTGGAGCCAGAGGACACCACTAGAGTGTTGAATGAATAATTCACATCAGTCTTCACCCAAGAGAATGATGATGAAAGTATCGAACTCGGGGAGAGGGACTGCGAGGTTCTTAAGCAAATTGATATAGGGAGTGACAAGGTATTGAAGGTGTTGGCAGACTTAAAAGTGGACAAATCTCCAGGTCCAGATGATTTGTGTCCCAGACTGCTGAGGGAGGCAAGGAAGGATATCGCAGGGGCTCTGACCTGAATTTTTAATTCCTCTCTGGCCACAGGGGAGATGCCAGAGGACTGGAGAACAGCTAATGTGGTTCCACTATTTAAGAAGGGTTGTAGAGATAAGCCAGGGAACTGCAGGCCAGTGAGTCTCACGTCAGTGGTAGGGAAACTATCGGAGAAAGTTCTGAAGGAAAGGATCTATCTCCACTTGGAGAGGCAAGATTTGATCAGGGAAAAATCAGCATGGCCTTGTCAGAGGGAGGCCTTGCCTAACAAATTTGATTGAATTTTTTGAGGAGGTGACCAGGTGTGTAGATGAGGGGAGTGCAGTTGATGTAGTTTATATGGATTTCAGCGAAGCCTTTGACAAGGTCCCACATGGGAGACTTATAAAGAAGGCCAATGCACATAGGATACAGAGTAATTTGAGAAGGTTGATTAAATAATTGGCTTAGTTGTAGGAGACAGAGGGATGATTTAGTGACTGGAAGCCAGTGTCCAGTGGCATACCACAGTGATGTGTGCTGGGTCCCCTATTATTTGTCATTTATATAAACGGCATAAATGACTATGTGTTGGGTAGGATTAGTAAGTTTGCGGATGACACAAAGATTGGCCGGGTGGTTAACAGTGAGTTTGAGTGTCTTGGGCTACAGGAAGATATAGACAGGATGGTCAAATGGGCAGATAAGTGGCAGATGGAATTTAACCCTGAAAAGTGTGAGGTGATACACTTTGGAAGGAGTAATTTGACAAGGAAGTATTCAATGAACAGCATGATGCTAGGAGGTTCTGGGGAACAAAGGGACCTTGGCGTGTGTGTCCATAGATCTCTGAAGGCAGAGGGGCATGTTAGTGGGGTGGTGAAAAAGGCATATGGGACACTTGCCTTTATCCATCGAGGCATAGATTACAAAAGTTGGGAGGTCATGATGGAGTTGCATAGAACCTTAGTGAGGCCACAGCTGGAGTACTGTGTGCAGTTCTGGTCGCCATATTATAGGAAGGATGTGATTGCACTGGAGGGGGTGCAGAGGAGATTCACCAGGATGTTGCCTGGGATGAAACATTTAAGTTATGAAGGGAGGTTGGATAGACTTGGGTTGTTTTCATTGGAGCAGAGAAGACTGAGGGGCGACCTGATTGAGGTGTATAATATTATGAGGGGCATGGACAGGGTGGATAGGGAGCAGCTGTTCCCCTTAGTTGAAGGGTCAGTCACAAGGGACCATAAGTTCAAGGTGAGGAGCAGGAGGTTTAGGGGGATTTGAGGAAAAACTTTTTTACCCAGAGAGTGGTGATGGTCTGGAATGCACTGCCTTGGGGGGGGGGGTGGGGAGGGGGGTGGTGGTGGAGGAGGGTTGCCTCACATCCTTTAAAAAATACCTGGATGAGCACTTGGCACATCATAACATTCAAGGTTATTGGCCAAGTGCTGGTAGATGGGATTAGGTAGGTAGGTCAGGTCTTTCTCATATGTCGGTGCAGACTCGATGGGCCGAAGGGCCTCTTCTGCACTGTGATTCTGTGATTCTGTGATCTGTTTTAGTGATGTTGTTTGAGGGATTAATATTGGCCAGGAATCCAGGGAGAACTCCCTTGCTCATCTTTGAAATAGCCCCTTGGGACTTTTATGTCTACCTGAGCAGCTTGAGGGGTCCTTGATTTAATGCCCGATCTGAAGAACACAGCTTTTGACAGTGTGACACACTCTCAATCCTGCAGTGGGAGTGTTGGCCTAGATTAGGTGTTCAAACCTTCTGGAGTGAGTCTTGAACACAACCTTCTGACTCACAATGAGAGTGTTACCCACTGATTCCTATCTGCCATGTGCAGTTATGGCAGCATCTAATTCGCGTACAGCAAGCTCCCACAAAAAACCATTAGCTGAATGACAAAAAAAAGCTTCAACAATATATTTCTTCATTCAGTGACATGTAAGGTAATCTGTTATTGTAATCTACAGAAAGTTTAAAACTAAAGGATTGGTGATGAGGGCAATGCAGTTGACGTTGTGTATATGGACTTCCATAAAGTATTTGATAAAATGCTACATAACAGGCTTGCCAGCAAAGTTGAAGCCCACAAAATAAAAGGGACAGTGGCAGCATGGATATGAAGTTGGCTGAGTGACAGCAAACAGAGGGTAGTAGTGAACGGTTGTATTTCAGGCTGAAGGTAGGTGCATAATGGTGCTCCCCAGGGGCCAATACAAGGACCACTGGTTTTTTTGATATATATTTATGACCTAAGCTTGGTTGGAGGGCAAAATTTCAAATTTGCTGGTGCCAAAAACTTGAAAGCATTGTGAATTGTGAGGACGATACGAGCGTACAAACTAGGAGCAGAGGTAGGCCACTCAGCCTTTCAAGACTGCTCTGAATGTAACCTAAACTCCATACTCCCGCCAACCCCATTAACTTTTCACCCCATTGCTTGTCAGGAATCTAACTACTCCTGCCTTAAAAAGATTCAAAGGCTCTACTTCCAACAACTTTTGAGCAATAGAGTTCCACGCACTCAGAACCCTCTGATAGAAAAGAATTCTCCTCATCTCTGTCCTATATGGGTGACCCCTTAATTTTAAACAATGGCCCCTTGTACTAGATTCTCCCTCTCCATCCTCTCCACATCAGACTTATCAAGACCCCTCAGGATCTTATGTGTTTCAATCACGTCACCTCTTACTCTTCTAAACTCCAGCAAATACAAGCTGAGTCTGTCCAACCTTTCCTCATAAGACAACCCACCCATTCCAGGTATTAATCTAGTAAACCTTCTCTGAACTGCTTCCAATCTGATCACATCCTTGCTTAAATAAGGTGACCGATACTGTACACAATACCCCAGATGTGGACTCACCAATGGCCGGTATGACTGAAGCACAATCGCCCTATTCAATTCCCCTTGCAATAAAAGATAACATTCTGTTAGCTTTCCTAATTACTTGCTATAGCTGCATGTTAGCCTTTTGCAGTTCATGCACTTGGACCCCTAGATCCCTCTGCACCTCAGAGCTCTACAATCTCTCACCATTTAGATAATATGCTTCTTTTTTTATTCTTCCTGCCAAAATGGACAATTTCACATTTTCCCACATTATACTCCATTTGCCAGATATTTACCCACTCGCTTAACCTATCTATATCTCTCTGTAGCTTCCTTGTGTCCTCTTCACATCTTACTATCCTACCTATCTTTGGTTTAAGAGGACATGGGTGGGCGGATGAAATGGGTAGATACGTGGCACATGAAATTTAAAGTTGGTAAGAAGGACCAGCAATATTAAATTCGAAAGGGGTTGAAGGAACAGAGAGGTCTAAGTGCACAAATTGTTGAAATGGCAGGGCAAGGTGGAAGTAATTAGAAAGCGTATGGAATCCTGGGTTTTATTATTAGAGGCATAGAATACAAAGACGGGGGAGTTTTTAAAATTCATTCACGGGATGTGGGCGTCGTTGGCTAGGCCAGCATTTATTGCCCATCCCTAGCTTGAACCACTGCAGTCCATGTGGTGTAGGTACACCCACAGTGTCGTTAGGAAAGGAGTTCCAGGATTTTGACCCAGCGACAGTGAAGGAACGGCGATATATTTCCAAGTCAGGATGGTGAGTGGCTTAGGGAGGAACTTCCAGGTGGTGGTGTTCCCACCTAGGTGCTGCCCTTGTACTTCTAAATGGTGTTGGTCATGAGTTTGGAAGGTGATGATGAAATAAAACAGAAAGTGCAGGAAAAGCTCAGCAAAGTCTCAGCAGGTCTGGCAGCATCTGCGGAGAGAGAAACAGAGTTAACGTTTGAAGTTCAATATGACTCTTCTTCGGAACTCAGTTCTGAAGTTATGATGAGCCTTTATGAAACACTGTTTCAGCCTTAATTGGAGTACTGTGTCCAAGTCCTGGACACCGCACTTTAGGAAGGATGTGAAGGTTTTAGTGAGGGTGCAAACAAGATTCGCAGGAATGAAGGACTTCAGTAACGTAGGTAGATTAGAGAAGCTGGGATTGTTTTCCTCGGAGAAGGGAAGGTTGAGAGGAGATTAGAGAGAGGTGTTCAAAACCTTGAGGGGTCTGGATAGAGTAGGTAGGGAGGAACTGTTCCCACTGGCGGACAGGTTGAGAACCAGAAGCGACAGTTTCAAGGTAATTGGAAAAGAAAGCAAAGGCAACATGAGGGGAAACATTTTTATGCAGCAAATGGTTAGGATCTGGAATGCACTGCCTGAGAGTGTGGCGGAAGCAGATACATGTCAAGCCCAATGACTTCCTGCATAGAACACGTCTATGAAAAGCACTTTGAACAAAAGATACTTCTTCAGAGCTGCCCTTCTCCTTTAAAAGTCAGCTGCCATAATACATTAATACATAGTACATCTATAATACATAGAGTCAACTCCGATAATACATTATACATAGTGCATCTATAATACATACAGTCAGCTCCTATAATACATTAATACATAGTGCATCTATAATACATACAATCAGCTCCTCTAATACATTAATACATAACGCATCTATAGTGCATAGAGTCAACTCCTATAATACATTAATACATAGTGCATCTATAATACATACAGTCAGCTGCTATAATACATTAATACATAGTGCATCTATAATACATAGAGTCAACTCCAGTAATACATTAATACATAGTGTATCTATAATACATACAGTTAGTTCCTATAATACATTAATACATAGTGCATTTATAATACATACAGTCAGCTCCTCTAATACATTAATACATAGTGCATCTATAGTACATAGAGTCGGCTCCTATTATACATTAATCCTCCAGCCTGGATCAAGACACAATTTCTAAAGAAACTGTGTATGGATCTGATCAGATGCACAACTGCAGGAGTCCCATAAGTCAACAGCAGAAAATGACTGTTGATTGTAGAATTAGGCAATTTCACACTAGTCGACCCATTGTAGAATCTGAAGGAGCATTCCATCTCGTCTTATTCACCTTTCCTCTCTTCCTATCCCTTCAAGTTTTTGTTTTTTTAATAATTCAGCCATTTCACTTACAAAATCTGCTAGTGATTCTGCTGCCCGCATTGTTTCTGATTGGGCATCCCATGGCCCAATAACCTTGCAGACTAAAAAGATTTGCTTAACTTCTTTCCTCGTTCTTTTAATGAAGAGCTTAAAAATAATGATCTCTAGTTTTAAAGTCTCTGAACATTGGTACTAATTCTTTTTAATTTACCTCCCGTTTTAAACAGCCTTGCTAAGGTCCCATTTGGAGTAATTGTGTTGCCTTCTGGGTCCCACACCTCAGGCCTTGAAGAGGACGCAGATTCACCAGAATGAGACCAGAGGTCGAATTCCCGTCTGGGTACAGAGGCACGTTTAGGTGCACAAGCGGCCACACTTTGATTATTTTTTGGAGGAAATCTGAATTTCCTCTGCTTCCCAGATTCCGTGCCATTCTCCTCTGCCTTTTTGCAGGTCAGGAATGGCTCGTGTGAAAAGTGTACACCCTCCCCCAATGAGGTCGGGTTCCCCATTTTAAATGGAGGATGAAAATTGAATTTTCTCCCGCGTACCATTTTCATCGGGGTGTGCGGGGTTTTGAAATCCCATTAAAAGCACAGCAGGTTGAGGGTTCATAGAAAAAATGGAAAGCCTGCTGAGGAGTTGGGAATATCCTGAAAGGTTGGTATAAAATGCTTTTGTAGTTTAGTGTAGTCCACAAAGGACCATTGGCATCTCTCTCCAATAGAAAAAGACAATTAGCTTGAGAGGTACCATTCTACATCAAGCATGGGGCAAGGCAGGCAGGCTCCATTAACTATCACAGCTGTTAGAGGGATTGAACCTATGCTGTTGGCATCATTCTGCACCACGCTCCAGCCATCTAGCCAACTGAGTTAACTGACCGCAACTTCAATATCACTATTAGGTGCTGTATTATAATGTAACTGTTTTTTGAGCACTGTGATTCATCATAGGGATTTGTCTTGCAAAGGTCAGGTGATGCTTACATTGACCAGCATTGTGTAATAGTTTGCATGTATTACAGTACTTTTCCCAATGGAGAAAGTACCATTATGCATTTAAAAACATGCAAAAAAGATGTCTTTGGCAGCCATGTTTTTTGTGCACTGATTTAATTGGACTAGCAAATCTGGCTGCTTTAAAAAAAACCTGCTTCTGAAGGTAGGAAAAATGATCTACACCTGTTCCCCGTCTATCATTGACAAGTAGTCTGCTTGAAATGAAAATGCATATTCACTCTGTCAGTGGAGCTGGAAGCTTTTATTATGAGAGCTGTTCCATTATGAGCTGGTTTTCAGCAATTAGCACCTCAATGCTGGGAAAGTTGGCTTGGGAGAGGACATTGCTTTTCTTGCCACCAGATTTGGAGGACCTTGCAAAGGCGCTGCTGGTGGTGCTTCTCCAGTGCCTTGAGGTGCCTGCTGTAGGTCGTCCAAGTCTCAAAATCATGAGGATCACTGCTACTTGGTAAACTATGACCATAGTCATGGATTTGAGATCCTGCTCCTCAAATACCCTTTTCCTCAGGCAGTTGAAGGCTGGATATGATGATGAATTTTGTCATCTTTTTCTGCCTTCAACGAAAAGGCACTGACAAGACATGGAAAATGGTTCACATTTTTCCGGATCTCACCAGTGATCTACATTAATGGGGAGAGGTGTTTTGTGGGATCTGGTTGGAAGGGCACTTTAGTTTTTGGGGTAAAAACAAAAAACTGCGGATGCTGGAAATCCAAAACAAAAACAGAATTACCTGGACAAACTCAGCAGGTCTGGCAGCATCGGCGGAGAAGAAAAGAGTTGACCTTTCGAGTCCTCATGACCCTTCAACAGAATTCTGTTGAAGGGTCATGAGGACTCGAAAGGTCAACTCTTTTCTTCTCCGCCGATGCTGCCAGACCTGCTGAGTTTGTCCAGGTAATTCTGTTTTTGTTTTGGATTTCCAGCATCCGCAGTTTTTTGTTTTTATCTCTGTGTTTAATTGACTGCCATTGCTCTTCAAGAAATGCCTACCTTGAAGAGTTCTGTTCGTTTCTGCGACAAGATTTCCGTATCTCTCTTTTGCCTTGTTCACCTTCATTGCTTTCCATTTCTCTCCTGGTGTTTGACAAGGTGTTTACTAAAACCCGCTCTCACAGCCATATCTCCTTTCTCAGTGACTGTCTCCGTCTCCGACTTACCCCACATGGATTTCAACTGAAATTCCACCCCTCATGTTTCGAACCCACCCAGGATTATAGGTATCTCTGGGGCATAAAACATTTCTCGGACTGCTGTTCCCGTCACATTCTGAGATCCACACTCAGTGCCATGCGCCGCCATATGAACACACTCGACCTCTCCCTCCAGCAGCACCGCCGTACCCTTTTTCAAAGTTGCGCGTGCCTCCAGTTTCATTTTATTCTTCGTCTCATCCGATGCCTCAACAAGAAACTTTTTCTCTTTTTCTCAAGTGCTAAGGAGTGCAAGCTCCAGCAACTCATCGACACCAACACCCATCTAGGACCCTCCACCCCTGCCTGTCCCTCCGTCCCCACCCCATTTACCAATCCCAGCCCCAGCCGTGTATTCACTATACCCCCTGACCTTCCCCTCTCCAATGCTGAACGTTCAGTGCTTAGCAAAGGACTTAGTTTCATACCCTTACGCCCTCATCTCAATGAATTTCGAGCTCGGCACGATGCTGAACTCTTCTTCCACCGTCTTCGTCTCCGGGCTCACTTCTTTGGGCAGGAGTCGTCTCCCCGTTCAACGGATCCTTTTACCCACCTCCAATATTCTCCCTCCACCTGGACCCCTCCCTCTGGATTCTTACCTTCTCTTGATCTTTTCATTGAGAACTGTCGGCGCGACATTAGTCGTCTCAATTTCTCTGCTCCTCTCACCCATTCTAATCTCTCTCTCTCTGATCTTACTGCAGTCCGTTCTCTCAGGTCCAACCCTGACATTGTCATCAAACCCGCTGACAAGGGTGGTGCTGTTGTTGTCTGGCGCACTGATCTCTACCTCGCGGAGGCTGAGCGTCAACTCGCAGACACTTCCTCCTAACTCTCCCTGGACCATGACCCCACCACTGAACATCAGGCCATTGTTTCCAGGACTGTCACTGACCTCATCTCCTCTGGGGATCTTCCTCCCACAGCTTCCAACCTGATAGTCGCCCAACCTCAGACGGCCCGCTTCTACCTCCTCCCCAAAATCCACAAACAGAACTGTCCTGGTAGACCGATCGTGTCAGCTTGCTCCTGCCCCACGGAACTCATTTCTCGTTATCCTGACTCCCTTCTCTCTCCCCTTGTCCAGTCCCTTCCCACCTACATCCGTGATTCCTCTGACACCTTACGTCACATCAACAATTTCCAGTTCCTTGGCCCCAACCGCTTCCTCTTCACCATGGACGTCCAATCCCTCTACACCTCCATCCCCCATCAGGATGGTCTGAGGGCCCTCAGCTTTTTCCTTGAACAGAGGCCCGAACAATCCCCATCCACCACTACTCTCCTCTGTCTGGCTGAACTTGTTCTCACACTGAACAATTTCTCCTTAAACTCCTCTCACTTCCTCCAAATAAAAGGTGTGGCTATGGGTACCCGCATGGGCCCCAGCTATGCCTGTCTCTTTATGGGGTATGTGGAACATTCCTTGTTCCAGTCCTACTCCGGCCCCCTTCCACAACTCTTTCTACGGTACATCAATGATTACTTCGGCACTGCTTCATGTTTTCGTCGGGACTTGGAAAAATTTATTAATTTTGCTTCCAATCTCCACCCCTCCATCATTTTCACGTGGTCCATTTCTGACAATTCCCTTCCCTTCCTTGACCTTTCTGTCTCAATCTCTGGTGATAGACTGTCCACCAATATCCATTACAAATCTACCGACTCCCACAGCTACCTCGACTACAGCTCCTCACACCCCGCTTCCTGTAAGGACTCCATCCCATTCTCTCAGTTCCTTCGCCTTCCTCGCATCTGTTCCAATGATGCTACCTTCAAAAACAGTTCCTCTGACATGTCCTCCTTCTTCCTTAACCGAGGTTTTCCACCCACTGTCGTTGACAGGGCCCTCAACCTTGTCCGGCCCATCTCCCACATATCCGCCCTCACGCCTTCTCCTCCCTCCCAGAAACATGATAGGGTCCCCCTTGTCCTCACTTATCACCCCACCAGCCTCCACATTCAAAGGATCATCCTCCGCCATTTCTGCCAACTCCAGCATGATGCCACCACCAAACACATCTTCCCTTCACCCCCCCCGGTCGGCATTCCGTAGGGATTGTTCCCTCCGGAACACCCTGGTCCACTCCTCCATCACCCCCTACTCCTCAACCCCCACCTATGGCACCTCCCCATGCCCATGCAAAAAATGTAACACCTGTCCCTTCACTTCCTCTCTCCTCACCGTCCAAGGGCCCAAACACTCCTTTCAAGTGAAGCAGCATTTCACTTGCATTTCCCCCAACTTAGTCTACTGCATTCGTTGCTTCCAATGCGGTCTCCTCTACATTGGAGAGACCAAACGTAAACTGGGCGACCGCTTTGCAGAACACCTGTGGTCTGTCCACAAGAATGACCCAAACCTCCCTGTCGCTTGCCATTTTAACACTCCACCCTGCTCTCTTGCCCACATGTCTGTCCTTGGCCTGCTGCATTGTTCCAGTGAAGCCCAATGCAAACTGAAGGAACAGCAACTCATCTTCCAACTAGGCACTTTACCGCTTTCCGGACTGAATATTGAATTCAACAACTTTAGGTCTTGAGCTCCCTCCTCCATCCCCACCCCCTTTCTGTTTCTTCCCCCTTCCTTTTGTTTATTTTTCTCTCCAATAATTTATATAGATTTTTCTTTTCCCACCTATTTCCATTATTTTTAAATCTTTTATGCTCCCCCACCCCCACTAGAGCTAAACCTGGAGTGCCCTACCATCCATTCTTAATTAGCACATTCGTTTAGATAATATCACCAACTTCAACACCTCTGTGTTCTTTTGTTCTTTTGTCTGTGACATCTTTTGATGATCTGCTCCTATCCTAACACCCGGCAGTTCTGTTGAAGGGTCATGAGGACTCGAAATGTCAACTCTTTTCTTCTCCGCCGATGCTGCTAGACGTGCTGAGTTTGTCCAGGTAATTCTGTTTTTGTTTTAGTTTTTGGGGTGTTTAGTGAAAAGCCATTTCCTCAAATGCTTTGGAGAAGAAATTGACAATGGCCCATTGGTCAGTTTCTGAGTGAGCACACACAAGTGTCATCTGTGTACTGAAGCTCTGAGGATGGAGCGGTGTTGGTTTTGGATTAAATGCGGTGTAGATTGAACAGTTTTCTATTTGTAGGTTCTATAGGTTCTCTCCATGCCTGTGGGTAACTTGCTGGAGGTTGAGGTACAGTCTTGCAGCCAGGAAAATGGAGAAGCGAGTTGGTGCACTGACATGGCCTTGTTTGACTCTAATTTTCCCTGAGACAGGGTTCGTAGTAGATCTGTTAGTGAGGATGACGGCTTACATGTTATCATGGAGGAGGCAAAGGATGATCACAAATTTCTGAGGGCAGTCCCACTGCTAACTGGGAGACAGTCGCTAACAGCTGTAACCTCTGGAGGCTACCTGTCTGGAAGGCTATTGGAAGAGACAAGCAGAAACTAAAAGCTCAGCTGGCCGAAAAGAGGGCCCAGAGAAAACAGAGGCCAGTGAATCATGTACCTTCTCAGCCCACTGTCTTCCTCACCAGCAAATGCAGCAGAGATTGCTGCAGAGAGGGCACACCAGGAGATACTTAACACAGAGTTGACCCCCACGGCGCAAACTATCATCTTACGAAATGGAAGACTTTCAATGTAGGTCGGTCAGGAAATATTACTATAATTAGACAAAAACTCCATTATTGTTAAGGGCAGCAGATGGATGGGAACACCACCACCTGGAAGTTCCCCTCCAAACCGCACACCATCCTGACTTGGAAATATATCACCGTTCCTTCACTGTCACTGGGTCAAGATTCTGGAATTCCCTCCCTAACAGCACTGTGGGTGTACCTACAGCACATGCACAGCAGTGATTCAAGAAGATAGCTCACTACCACCTTCTCAAGAACAATTAGGAAAGGGCAATAAATGCTGGCCTAGCCAGGAATGTCCACATCTCGTGATCGAATATAAAAACAAAATATCACTGAACTCCCAAGATAGTGGAAGGTGCAAGAGATGAATCCTGGTCTGTTTTTGTGTAGAAATTTCTACGTTCCTTGTGGTGTATTCAAGGGAATATTTAAGAACTTTGGTTTCAAATTAAGGAAGTGGGAGAGAGAGAGGCCGAGATTATTCACAGGACTTATAAAAACTGACTAGTAAATCTAAGGAGTTGCAGATGTTTGAGGTTTGCCCCATCAAGGGGGTCCTAAAGCACAGTAACATAGTTATCAATGCTGTGGTCTTGGTCAATTGAGGTGATGAAAACACTAAGTTCATTGTGCTGTTCTTGTGGTCTGTAATTAAACTCACCATATCTCCATTTTCTCTCATTAGCACTACAGCCTAGTTAAGACCTGGTTGCATAGCCCATCCTCAACCAGTGTCTCAGCAAGTACCAGATTTGACTGTAAAGAGGCGGAACAGGACAGAGCTGCCACAGACAAGGAAACATTCCACGCTGATGGAACACACATGGTTGTGGTCACTGAGGAGGTATCACCATGAATTTAGACAGAGTACTTCATTCTGCGTTAACAATTTGTCCTTGTTTTGGAATGTTGGAGGGCTAGTTCCCTAAATGTTGTTAAAATCTCTAACCATGTAAACTTCAAATTTTGTGGTCTTATCAATGACCAGGACAGGCCTTCCATAGAAATTATCTACACAAACTTTTTCCCTGCAAAAGACTGGGTGTATTGATTTTACATTTTGACCATTGAGTAAACTGGGTCTCTTTTCCCTAGAAAAAAGAAGGCTGGGGGATGACCTAATAGACATCTTTAAATTATAAAAGAGCTTGTTAGGGTAGATGTCCAGAAGATGTTTCCACTCGTGGAGGATTAGAGCATAATATATGTCTCTGAAGGTGGCAGGACAGGTGGTAAAGAAAGCTTATGGAATGTTTTCCTTTATTGGGCGAGGTATTGAATCCAAAAGCAGGGATGTAACGCTGGAACTGTGTAAAACATAGGCCACAGCTGGAATTTTGAGTATGGTTGTGGTCGCTACATTACAGAAAGGACATAATTGCTCTGGAGAGAGTACAGAGGAGATTTACAAGAACGTTGCCAGGGCTTGAAGATTGTAGCTTTGAGGAAAGATTGGATAGGCTAGGGTTGTTTTCCTTGGAACTGAGGAGGCTGAGGGGTAACTTGATTGAGGTGTACAAGATTATGAGGGGCCTCAATAGAGTGGACAGGGATGCTTTGTTTCCCCTAGTGGAGAGGTCAATTACCAGGGGGCACAGATTTAAGGTGATTGGTAGAAGGATTAGAGGGGACATGAGGAAAAACTTCTTCACCCAGAGGGTAGTGGGTGTTTGGAACTCGCTGCCTGGTTTGGTGGTGGAGGCAGAAACCCTCAACTCATTTAAATGGCACCTGGGTCTGCACCTGATGTGCTGTAACCTGCAAGGCTACGGACCGGGTGCTGGAAGGTGGGGTTAGAATGGGCAGCTGGTTTTTGGAGTTGAGATGAATAGCATGGAGGCCTTTAAGGGGAAGCTAGGTAAACAAATGAAGGAGAAAGGAATAGGAGGTTATGCTGATAAGGTTGGACGAAGAGGGTGGGAGGAGACAGGTGTGGAGTGTTAACATGAACATGGAACAGTTGGACTAAATGTTCCATTTCTCTGCCATACATGTACAAAAAAACAAAACAAAGGACATGTTTCCAGTAAGAAATTTTAGCCAAAGGGCAGAATTTCCCACTCCCATTGATGGCGGGCATGTTTGGCAGTGTGAACGGACAATATGGCGACAAGGCCAAGATTCAGTTTTACGCCGTCATGAAACCAGTTTATGATCGTCCGCTCTACCCGTCAATGGCGGCCACGTTTCTTACCGCTACACGTCGGGATCCAAATTTCAATACTTTAGCATCTCATTTTAAGCCCTGCTCGCCAGAATCATCCCCCCCCCCCACGCTGGATCATCCAGGCAAATTGGCGTCATTGCACACCAATGTGTTTCACAACTGTACATAAGCGGCATGCACCTGGCGAGCTGCACTTTGCTCAGGAATTCGAGGCTTGTTTGCCCACCTTGCTTTGGGCAGCACTTGCGGGCATCAGCGCCAGGATTCACAGGCGGCACCACATCACTTTTAGGGGGGCTCACGGGCAGGTCTCTACCCACCAGACCAGCCGAAAGGTGGGGGTGGCTTTTCAACGGCTGCAGGGCTAGGGCTTGCTTGGGGAAGGGGGAGAAGTGGCCTCAGGCAAGGGAAGAGGCTGCAGGATGAGGGCTGCACTGGGGAAGGTGGGTATCCCAGGGTCTGTATGGGGGGCACATGCTGATCAGTGCAAGTGGCCTCAAGATGGTGAGGGCTGAGGAGGCAGTCTCCAGAGGAGATGAGGGCAGATGGAGATGTGAGGGTGTGTGTGAGAGAGTGAGTGGTGATGCCTCTTGAGCTGGCAGTGAGTGAGATGCCAGTGAATGTGTGATGGGCTTGTGAGTGTGCGGGTTTAGAGTGATGAGGTGGTTGCCTTACCCTGGCTGCGCGGATGAGATCATTTGTCCTCTTCCGGTACTGGGTGGCCGACCTTGCCCGTGCAGCATTGGCACTGACCCCCACTGCCACCGCCTCCCAAGCCGGAGTGGTGAGGTTGCTGGACCTCCTGCAGCCAGAGAGGGGGTGGAGGACATCATGGTGGGGTCTCCGAAAGACGTTCCATTGACGGGTCACTGGATTCTTCTTGGTTTTCAGGGCCCTGTCCTCACTGGAGCGGTCCTGGGCTGCAGGCATTGTGCGCGGCTGCAGCTTAGATATGGCACCGGGAGTGAGGAAACGATGAGGTAACGGCGTGGTGGGCGATTCAGAGGCTGCCCGCCAGCGAGACACCGTGTTTCCTGTGGCTGCATAATTAATGAGGTGGATGACATGGCGCAAAAAAAAAGCCTTTGCGGCCAGCAGGTAAAACATTTTTTTTCACGCCCGCTACCGCACCTAGTGCAAATCTGGGGTCATTTTGCCCAAAGTCTTGGCCGCCAAGTGTCCACCATCCATTGACCACATTTGTGTCGTACATCTTCAGTATACAGGGAGAGGCGGAGACCACAGGAATATCCAGGACTTTCCGTGGGCAGGATATTGTTTAATTTTTAACCAACAGCATCCAAGGGTTCCATAGCAGCAGGACATCTTTTAATAGAATCACAGGCTAAGTTACCATGGAAACCAAGCGCGTATATGTTCCTTCACTAAATAGCCCAGGTCACTGCAATGTCAAAGATGGCCTCAGAAAAATAACAAAAAATTAAAAGTTTCAATCTTCTTAGAATCAAGGCAAAGGTCATGGGTATGTGGTTTTCACAGAAAAATAATGGACTAACAGAATGTGATTCTTAGGGCACCAGTAGCAATAGCGGCACATGACATTGTGGTTATATTATTAGATCAGTAACCCTAGCAGCCTGGGTGAATGGCCCAGAAGCATGAGTTCAAATCCCACCACTGCAGCTGGGAATTTACATTCGGCTAATTAAATAAATCTGGAATTAAAAAGCAAGTACCAGTAATTGTGACAATGGCTGGAATTTTCCAGCCCACTCCCCTCCCCCGCACGGCGTCCCCTGTGGCGTGTCCAGCGATCCATTGAAATCTCCGTTCACATCGGCGGGACCGGAAGATCCTGCCAGCATGAGGGGCTGGAAAATTTGGGGCAATGAAACTACTGGTTGCCAAAATACCCTCTCTAGTTCATTAATGTCCTTTAGGGGAGGAAATTTGCCATCCTTACCTGGTCTGGCCTACATGTGATTCCAGACCCACAGCAAGGTGGTTGACTCTTGACTGCCTTCTGAAATAGCCCAGCAAGCCATTCAAACATGTAGAGTGAAATAAAAATTGTGTTGACTTAGGTCCCAAATTTGGACTTTTCAAAGCTGCAGCTTTTCTGTTGACCATGTAAAGTCCTCCTCATTAACATCTGCAGATGTGTCAAAGTTGGGAGAGTTGCCCCACAGACTGGTCAAGCAACAGCCTTATATAGCCATACTCATAGCATGTTACTTTTGTTGGGAGGCCAATTATCTCAGCCTGGTGCATCACTGAAGAATTTTTTCAGGGAAGTGTCCTAGGCCTAATCATCTTCAGCTGCTTCATCTGGACAGTATTCAAGCTGATAAATGACACGTAAGATTCGATCCCCACAACTGCCAGGGAGTGACCACCTCCAACAAGAGAGAACTTAACAACCTCCCCCTGATATTCAACAACATTACCATCGCTGAATCCCCTAATATCAACTCCCTGGGGATTACCATACACCAGAAACTGATCTGGACCGACCAAAAAAATACTGTAGCTACAAGGGCAGGTCAGAGGCAGGGAATTCACTGTCAACTAACTCAACTCCTGACTCCCTAAAGCCTGTTCTACATAATCCTCCATCTACAAGGCACAAGTCAGGAATTTGATGGAATGCTCTCCACTTGCCTGGGTGAATACAGCTCCAAAAACACTCAAGAAGTGCAACACCATCCAGGACAAAGCAGTCTGCTTGATCAACACCGCTTTCATCACCTTAAGCATTCACTCACTCCACCACCTCTGCACAGTGGCAGCAGTGTGTACCAGTGGCTGCAGTGTGCACTGCAGTAACTAGCTAAGGTTCCTTCAAATTCACCTCCCAGTCCTGTAACTTCTGCCACTGTAATGACTTGACGTACCAGACAGGTTTCTACTTGAAACAGATAACTTTATTATAGAGAACTTTTCAGAAGCTACATGCTTGAGCTAGGTCCTCGACTAGAAAGACACACTACCTGGATTACCCACACTTAGGGCCCATTAGTCGAAGTCTCCAAAAACAATCATGTGACCCTGATAGGCAGTAGGAACGACTATACCTTCAATTGCTACATTTCCTCCCCCTTTGGTTTTTTTTAACACCTCCTATTTACAGAAAACATTTGAATAACCCACAGCATTTACATATATACAAGTCAGGTGATTAAAGATTAAGTCTCTGAGGTGGTTTCCTTATTTGGTTAGAGCGGCGTAGCTCTACCACTTGAGGTTCTTCCACTAGATCGACATGATCAGGAACTGCAGTATCAGATACATCATTAGAAAGTGGCAGTTCAGGATTAGGCAACACTGCAGAGACATTGGGCATGTCTATTCTAGGCTGACCTGTCACCTCAGGGATTAATGGTTTGACGTTAATTGCAGGTGGAATAGCTGGTTGTTGGAATGTCTCCTATTCTACCTCCCTCCTTTAGTTTCTCTTCCTTGTCAACTCCTTTTCCTCCTTTAAGGCAGTCCTTAAAAGCTATTCAGTTCACCAAGCTTTCTCTCCTTATCCTTGTCCCTCTGGCTCAGCTCTTCTCTGAGTATACCTCTGTGAATTGCCCTCTTCCTACCTTGAACATTCTATATAGATGCACAATGTTGGTAACTAGGAATAATGCAAGCAAACACTTTTCTTTGTTTTATGAGTCAGAAAGCCCCTCGCAACAGAAAGGAACTTTGGACTTTATACCAGACCAAGCAACAAATGAATGATTCAAATATCATTGTGTTTGGATCAGCCTTGGATTGGACTTTGTTCTAAATTCCAGGCAAATTTAGCCTGTTTGTTAAATATTTAGATAAAGGATTATGTAGGATTTCCTCTGAGTGAGGACTATAAATTAGATTAGGGATTTTTAGATGAGGCAGCAGAGGGATTAAACTTATCCCATCAATACTTGGTGATGCGTGTTGCCATAGTAACGCAATGAACCTGTGTTGATTGAATGAGGGTGAATGAGGAACGAGGTGGATTGAATCTATTGCTGCTAAGCAGTAACTCAATGGGTAGCATCTTCTCTCCAAATCTGAAGATTGTGGGCTGAAACCCCACTCCAGAGATTTGAGTCCAACATCCAGGCTCACACCCCTGGTGCCACGTTGAGGCAGTGCTGCATTGTCGGAGGGCCGTCTTTTAGATGAAATGTTAAACCAAGGCGCCATCTGCCCTCTGGGGTTGGATGTAAAAGATTCCAAGACACTGTTGTGAAGAAGAGCAGTGGAGTTCTCCCTGGTGCCCTGGCCAATACTTATCTCTCAATCAACATCACTAAAAATAGATAATCTGATCATTATCTCATCGCTTCTTTGTAAAGCGCTTTGTGATTACCAGAGGTCATGAAAAGTGCTATTTAAATGCAAATGCAAGCCTTTTTTTTCTGTCTGTGGGTACTCCCTATGTGTGAATTAGCTGCCACATATTACAACAGTGGAAGTTTGGAAGTAGTTTTGGAAGTAGTTCATTGGCTGAAAATTGTTTTGGGTCATCGTGAAAGGCACTATATAAATGAAAATTCTTTCTTTCCGTGTTGTTTATGGAAAGTCCATAAGTGTCAGAAGGGAGTGTTCGGTGTTGAGGCTTATTGGTATTTGCATACAGGCTGCATGTGACATGTAACTGACTGCAGCGCACTCAGTGAAGGAATGAAGTGGAAACTATTTTGTTCTCCATTTAAGCTCCGTGAAAAGACAAACGTACAGCTTGCATTTCGGCTATAAAATTCGATCTCTTTGTTAAAAAAGCTTTTTCCCAATCGCTTTACATTTAAGTCCATCCATTAGTAACAGGAGAAAAATGCACTGAAGAGACGCCATGGCAGTGAACCTCTCTTCCTCTTCTCCATGTTGCAAATCTAGTGGAAAGGGTTGAAGGTTGTGTGACACGCTGCACTTTTTCATTGATTTGTGTAGGGGCTGCTATCAGTCTGAAGCAATAGCTTAGTAACGAGGTGCCGAGCATTGGTGATGCAGCACAGGGAACCCTGTTGATGCAAAGCCGACCTGCAGGGCACCTGGATGCTTCAGTGACATGTCCATTCTAAAGCAGCCAGACAAAGCTGCAGAACGGGGTATGGTCACTTGGGCTGTCTCCTGTTCACAGCAACATCAACCTCTTACAGAATCTTTTATTTCCTTAGAGGTACAACAGAAGCCAGCATTGTTCAATTAAAGGAACAATGGGAACAGGAATAGGCCATTCAGCCATTCCAGCTTGTTCCGTCCTTTGATAAGATCATGCCTAACAATGCATCTCAAGCCCACTCAATATTACTTGAGCAGCCATGGTCCGGTGGTCAGCACTCTTGCCTCCACGTTAGAAGATTGTATGCGTCAAGCCCCACACCAGAGCCTTGAGCGCAAACACAACGCACAAACTGTTGTTGATGCTCCAACAACAACAACTTCTATTTAAGTTGCGCTTTTAACATATTAAAACTTGCCAAGGTGCTTCACTGGAGCATTATAACACAAAGTATGACACCAAGCTACAAAAAGGAATATTAGATCCAGATGACCAAAATCTGAATGAAGTAGGCTTTAAGAAGTGTCTTAAAGGAAAAAAGCGAGGTAGAGAGGTGGAGAGGTGGAGGGAGGGAAATCTTTTTATTCATTCATGGGATGTGTGCATCACTGGCTAGGCCAGCATTTATTGCCCATCCCTAATTGCCCTTGGGAAGGTGGTGGTGAGCTGCCTTCTTGAACCGCTGCAGTCCATGTGGTGTGGGTGCACCCACAGTGCTGTTAGGGAGGGAGTTCCAGGATTTTAACCCAACGACAGTAAAGGAACGGCGATATATTTCCAAGTCAGGTGAGTCACTTGGAGGGGAACTTCCAGGTTGTTGTGTTCCCATCTATCTGCTGCCCTTGTCCTTCCAGGTGGTAGTGTTTGTGGGTTTGGAAGGTGCTGTCGAAGGAGCCTTGGTGAGTTCCTGCAGTACATCTTGTAGATGGCACACACTGCTGCCACTGTGCATCGGTGGTGGAGGGAGTGAATGTTTGTGGATGTGGTGCCAATCAAGTGGGCTGCTTTGTCTTGATGCTGTCAAGCTGCACTCATGCGAGAGCTGAGGGCCCAGTAACTGAAGGCACAGCCATTAACGCTGGGGTGAGTAAAACTGAGGATGCACAAGGAGCCAGAGTTACAGGAGTGCAGATATCTCGGTGGGGGGGGTGGTTGTGGGGTTGGAGGAGAGTACAGAGATAGGGAGAGGTGAGGCCATGGAGGGATTTAAAAACAAAAGATGAGAATTTTAAAGTCAAAATGTTTTTGATTGGGAACCAGTGTTGGTCAGTGAACACAAGGGTGATAGGGGAGAAGATTTGGGTGTGAGTTAAGGCACAGGCAGCAGAGTTTTGGATGAGTTCAAGTTTATGGTGGATAGAATGTGGTAGACCAGCCAGAATTACGTTGGAATAGTCAAATCTAGAGGTAACAAAGGTGACTGAGGGTTTTAGCAGCTGAGGCAGGGGCAAGGTCAAGCGATGTTACTGAGGTGGAAATGGGCAGTCTTAGTGATGGCATGAATATGAGATCAAAACTCATCTCAGGGTCAAATTTGACACGCGGCCCTGAGGGAGTGCAGCATTGTCGAAGGTGCCATCTTTTGGATGACAGGCTTAAGTCAGGATCCTTCTGCTCTCTCTCAGAAGCAAAAGGTCCCAGGGTATTAATTTGAAGAAGAGTAGGGGAGTTCTCCCTGTGTCTTAATCAATAGTTATCCCTCAATCAACATCACTAAAAACATAGACGGTCTGTTCATTATCACATTGCTGTTTGTGGGAGCTTACTGTAAGTAAAGTGGCTGCTGCATTTCCTACATAATAACAATGAGTGCGCTTCAAATAGTAGTTCATTGGCTGTAATACTCTGGGATAGCCTGAGGCATGAAAGGTGCTATATAAATGCAACTCTTCTGCTTTCTTACACCACAAAATGTTATTCATCTCAGCGTCTGGTGACCCCCCAGCACCCACAGCCTTTTGGGAGAGAGAATTTCAGATTAAAGAATCTCACAGGTCAGATTGAGGCAAGATTCTTGTTCAATTCCAATCTACCTCAAGTTTACACGGCAGGAAGCAGAATGCCAAATCAATGGCATTGATCAGTCCTGCTGAGCTGAGCTGACCTTGGAGCGATGGGGTAACACTCTGTGAATAGAATCTAAAATCATAGAATCAGGGAATGGTTACTACACTGAAGGAGACCATTCAGCCCATTGTGTCTGTGTTGGTTCTCTGCAGGAGCACCACACCTTGTCCCACTCTCCCCCCTTTTCCCCATAGCCTTACAATTTTTTTTTCTATTCAGATAGTAGCCAATTCCCTTTTGAAAGCCACATTCGAACCTCCCTCCACCACACTCTCAGACAGCACATTCCAGTTCCTAGCCACTCGCTGCTAAAGAGGTTTCTCCTCATGTCGCCAATGCTTCTTTTGCCAATCACTTTAAAGTTGTGTCCTCCCATTCTCGATCCTTCCACCAACGGGAACAGTTTCTCCCCATTTACTCTGTCCAGGCCCCTCGTGATTCTGAAGACCTCTATCAAATCTCCTCTCAACCTTCTATTCTCAAAGGGCAAATAGCCCAACTTCTTCAATCTACCTTCATAACTGTAGCCGATTCCTTGAAACATTCTTGTATATCCTTTCTGTACCCTCTCTAAAGCCTTTACCTCTTTCCTAAAGTGTGGTGCCCAGAATTGGACACAATGCTCCAGCTGAGGCCTTACCAGTGTCTTATAAAGCTTCACCATCCTTTCCTTGCTTTTGTACCCTATCACTCTGTTTAGAGTACAATTGGGGTTAAAAAGAAAAGAAAGACTTGCATTTATAATCACACCTTTTACAAGCCCAGGACATTCCAAAGTGCTTCACAATAATTGAAACACTTTTGAAGTGTGGGCATTATTATGATGTTGGAGTTTCCACCAAGCAGAAGGAGTTAAAAATCTTCTCTAAATCTTTGGAGAGCGGGAATTTTCCTACTTTCCCACTCTATAAACATTTATGTCACCAGCGGTTGGGAGACAGCTCTGTCCATGCACGCAGACAGACAAGAGCAGAGCTGACTATCCTAACCAGAACAATGAAACTACCAGCCTGGCAGGAGGCAAGCAATGTTAAAATCCAGAGCAAGACTGGAATGAGAGTCACCAGTTGCCCGGGATTGCCCAGAAATCTCCATAAATTAACCATTAATCACTTGGGCACTGCTGTGAGCATTAAAAAGTATAGTGCGTGTTTTTAAATTTTGCTTATTTGCTAAGTTTTGCATACACCTGGGAGAGCAGACGAAGACTTGGTTTAAATGCCTCATCCTAAAGCAGCACCTCCAACAGTGCAGCACTTTGAGTGTAAGCCTAGAATTTTGCACTCAAGTCTTCAGAGTGGGACTTGATCTTACAAATTTCTGACTCAGGGCGAGAGTCATGGCTGACAGATGGACATGGCTGAGCAGATGTTTGTGGGAGGTCATGTGATAAAGCCTTGAGGAGACATCCAAGTAGATTTGGCATGCCTTGCTGGAATCCAAACTGCAGCTTTCTAGGTCCGAGAGCAGTCGTAGTGCACCTGACTCCCAAGAGATGGGTTCTGTGCTGTACCAAATTATTTAATTTATAGAGTTTAGAGAAAGACATGTCAATCATTAAATGAAGTGCCCTTGGCAAGTCAGCAATTGGCTTAAAGTGGGTATGTTCACTAATGACTGCACAATATTCAGCACCATTTGCAATTCTCAGATACTGAAATAGTCTGTGTCCATATGCAGCAAAACCTGGACAACATTCAGGCCTAGGCGGATAAGTTACAAGTTACATTTATGCCACACAAATGCCTGGCCATGACCATCTTCAACAAGAGAGAATCCAGCCTTCTCCCCTTGACATTCAATGGCATTACTGTTATGACGGATGCAGTTGGTAAAGCTGGGTTATTTAAAAATCCCAGCGGGAAACTTTAAATAACTGTCATAACATATAATTTTAAGTGGTATGTTTGAGATGCAACTCTAAATTCAGGAATCAGGCCACCAGTTCTCGAGCTTTTATATTAAACCAAAGGAAACATTTTATTTACACAGGTTAGAATAGGTATACACATGGCTACAAATTACTACTATCATAATTTTTAACAAATTCCCAAACTAATCTCCATTAAGGCAACACCAACCCATAGACTTAACCAGACACCAGGCAAAGCATTTTCACCTTACAAATTCAAAATGAGGCTCTTTCACTTGGTTCTTGTGGAGCCAGTTGGAGGCTTACAGTTGCCTTTTGATCTCACATTACCTCTGCTCTGCACACCCAAAACCTACTGAAGTTATACCTACTAGCCCTGATTGAATTCAAATTCTCATTGTCTCACCAGCCTCTTTGAACTTCACCTTTTAACAATTAAACCCCTTTCATAGTATCAATTTTATTAGTAATATAAACATATTGCTTGGTAGCTGCTAGATAGGTATCAAGTTTTCACCCCACTTCTTGAATGCTCCATTCAAAAATGCAAATGCACTCTACTTCTCTCTTACATATCATAACTAGTACACATCAAAGCACCAGACTAGCTGTCCTTAATCAAATTAAGACACAACCACAGACTAAACCTCTATTTTAAAAGAAAATAGTTTCCAAGATATTATATACATTAATAGCTTCATGACAATTACCATCGCTGAATCCCCCACTATCAACATCCTGGGGGTTTACGATTGGTCAGAAACTGAACTGGGCCAGACATATAAATACTGTAGCTACAAGAGCAGGTCAAAGGCTTGGGATTCTGAGATGAGTAACTCAGACTCCCCAAAGCCTGTCCACTATCTACAAGGCACAAGTCAGGACTGTGATGGAATCATTTCCACTTGCCCAGATGAGTGCAGCTCCAACAACAATCAAGAAGCATGACAACATCCAGGACAAAACAGCCCACTTGATCTGCACACCATTCACCAAACTAAATATCCACTCCCTCCACCACCAACGCACGGTGGCAGCAGTGCATACCATCTACACCACCACCTGGAAGTTCCCCTCCAAGTCACTCACCATCCTGACTTGGAAATATATCGCCGTTCCATCATTGTTGCTGGGGCAAAATCCTGGAACTCCCTCCCTAACAGCACTGTGGGTGTACCTACACCACATGTACTGCGGTGGTTCAAGAATGTGACTGACAACCACCTTCTCAAGGCCAGTTAAGGATGGGCAATAAATGCTGGTCTAGGCAGCGATGTCCACATCCCATGAAAGAATAAAATATGTGAGTTTAATCTGCAACCAGGGAGATTGCAAATTTGACCTCTGGTGTGTGTTATTGAGACCTGTAGTCAATTTTACTTTACCTCTGTACTTCACTTCTTGTGCGTTCCATAGCTCAACAACAGTGACCACACTTCAAAAATCCTTCGATGGGTGAAAAGCACTTTGGGATGTCCCTGAATATATGAAAGACACTGCAGTGACTCAACAAGGCTTCTTCGACAGTACCTCTTAAAACCACAACCATTTCCACCGAGAAGTCAAAAAGAACAGATGCATGGGGACACCACCACCACACCACCTGCAAGATCCCCTCCAAGCCACACAGCATCCTGACTTGGAATTATGTCCCCATTGGTGGTCCTCATTATTCAAGTATGACCAAGTTGGAAGTGACTTCGTGTATTCTGTGGGTCCCCTCCTGACTGACAGGTCCAATGCAGGGCTGGCATGGATGCCCACAGGATTGGCAGCTCATGTTGTCAATATTTGGTTTTTGGGGGAGCTTCTGTAGCTCTGGGCATGTTGGATGTTGTGAGTTTGGCATAGGTGGCCCTCAAACCAAATTTTAATGCTTGCCTCCACATGGCTCAGTCAACTTCGGTGTTTTCCTAAGAGAGGTGCTCTGCAAAGCAGAAGTATGTAAGGCTGTTTTTTTAGGGTGTCCTTTTATCACTTGTATAGACCAACTCGATGTTGTTTGCCCTGAAACAGTTCCCCAAAGAGGACCAGGGGATTCTGTGTTCATCCATGGTGAGACATGGTGTGCCCATCGAAGTTGAATTTTTGAGAGGGTGGTTTCCACACTGTTGAGCCCAGCATGGTGAAGGACGTCACTGTTGGTGATTTTGTCCTGGCATAGAATATCTTCCGTACTTCATAATTGCTGGGTCAAAATCTTTTTTCCGAGCTACACCACATGGGCAGTGGTTCAAGAAGATGGCTCCCCACCACCTTCACAGGGAAATTAGGAATGAACAATATATGCTGGTCGAGCCAGCAATGCTCGCATCCCGTGATTGAATTAAAAAATATGTAAATACAAACCCTTTCTTGCTAAATAGAGAGCAGGGGGACAACTGTAGAACTATACCCAGCATGAGTGAGTGCCAAGAGATGAGTTTGGAAAAAGCAGATGCATACATTTGTATATTTTAATCAAACATGTCTAACAAGGAGAGAGCAAGGCTCAGTGTGAATGCTTTCATTGTCTTTTGGCCTGATATACTCTTTTGGTGAATTCCTAATCAATGCGATATATAAGACTGGCAAGTATTCATTCAATGCAAGTGAACTGGACAAGGGCAGCAGGTAGATGAGAACAACACCACCTGGAAGTTCCCCTCCAAGCCACTCAGCATCCTGACTTGGAAATATATCGCCGTTCCTTCACTGTCGCTGGGTCAAAATCCTGGAACTCCCTCCCTAACAGCACTGTGGGTGTACCTACACTGCGTAGACTGCAGCAGTTCAAGAAGGCAGCTCACCACCACCTTCTCAAGGGCATCTAGGGATGGGCAATAAATGCTGGCCCAGCCAGCGAAGCCACAGCCCTTAAAAAAAAATTAACACAGGCATTAAAAAAAGGGTGATGGGTTAACATGCACCAAGATTCATGCATCCATTATCCCTATACTCACTGATTGACAGTGGTCCATGCTCAAATTGAAATTTTCTTCCTTATGTTCAAATCTCTCAATGAGATCGCTCCACACTATCTCTGTAACCCCCTCCATTCCTACAATCACCTGAGGTTCATCACATTCTCGTTCCTTGCATATCCCCAATTTCAATCCACCCACAACTGGCGGCTACGCCTTCAGATGTCTAGCCCCCTAATCTCTGCTATTCCCTCCCTAAATCTCTCCAACCCTCTAATGCTCTTTCTAAGATGCTGCTTAAAACTACCTCTTTGACCAAACTTTTGGTCACCTGTCCTAATAGCTCCTTGCCTGTCTCGGTGTCAAATTTTGTTTGATCCGTCTGATTCATGCTGTTGCAGCCCTCATTCATGTCTTTGTTACCTCTAGACTTGACTATTCCACTGGTCTCCTGGCCAGCCTCCCACATTCTACCCTCCATGAATTTCATGCCACCCAAATCTCTGCAGCTCATGACCTTACTTGTACCACCTATCACCCCTGTGCTCACTGGCCCCTGGTTAAGTAACACCTCGATTTTAAAATTGTCACCCTTGTTTTCAAATCTCTCCATCTCATCACCCCTCCCTACCTCTGTGGCCTCCTCTATCCCCACGATCCACCGAGATATCTTGCTCCTCTAATTCTGGCTTTTGAGCGTTCCTGGTTTTAATTACTCCAACATTGGTGGTTGTGCTTTCAGCTGCCTGGGCCCTATGCTCTGGAATTCCCTCCCTCCATCTCTCTGCCTCTCTACCTCATATTCTTCCTTTAAGACACTCCATAAAGACCATAGGACCATAAGGCATAGGAACAGAAGTAGGCCATTTGGCCCATCGAGTCTGCTCTGCCATTCAATGAGATCATGGCTGATCTGATAATCCTCAACTCTGCTTTCCTGCCTTTTACCCATACCCCTTGATTCCCTTACTAATTAAAAATCTGTCTATCTCAGCCTTGAATATACTTAACAACCCAGCTTCCACAGCCCTCTGCGTTAAAGGATTCTACAGTTTCACTACCTTCTGAGAGAAGAAATTCCTCCTCATCTCTGTTTTAAATGGGCACCCCCTTATTCTGAGATAATGTCCTCTGGTCCTAGACTCTCCCACAAGGGGAAACAACCTCTCAGCATCTACCCCGTCAAGCCCCCTAAGAATCTTACATGTTTCAATAAGGTCACCTCTCATTCTTCTAAACTCTAATGAGTACAGGCCCAACCTAATCAACCTCTCCTCAAAAGAAAATCCCTCCATCCCCGGGATCAACCTGGTGAACCTTCTCTGGACTGCCTCCAATGCCAGTACATCTTTCCTGTTCACAGTATTCTAGGTGTGGTCTAACTAGTGCCTTGTATAGTTTAGTAAGACTTCCCTATTTTACACTCCATTCCCTTTGAAATAAAGGACAACATTCCCTTTGCCTTCCCTATTACCTGCTGAACTTGTATGTTAGCTTTCTGTGATTCATGCACAAGGACCCCCAAATCCCTCTGTGCTGTAGCTTTCTGCAGTCTTTCTCCATTTAAATAATATTCAGCTCCTCTATCCTTCCTGCCAAAGTGCATAAACTCGCATTTTCCCACATTATATTCCATGTGCCATGTTTTTGCCCACTCGCTTAACCTGTCTATATCCCTCTGTAGACTCTTTGTGTCATCCTCATCACTTGCCTTCCCACTTATTTTTGTGCCTTCTGCAAACTTGAGGATAGTACATTAATTTCCCTCATCCAAGTCATTAATATATATTGTAAATAATTGTGGCCCCAGCACTGATTCCTGTGGCACTCCACTAGTTACAGGTTGCCATCCTGAAAATGCCCCCCTTATCCCAACCCTCTGACTTCTATTAGTTAGCCAGCCCTCTATTCATGCTAATGTACTACCCCCAGCAACATGGGCTCTTACCTTATTAAGCAGCCTTATGTGTGGTACCTTATCAAACGTCTTTTGGAAATCCAAATATATTATATTTTTTGGTTCCCCTTTATCTATCCTGCTTGTTTCCTCCTCAAAGAATTCTAATAAATTTGTCAGGCATGATTTCCCCTTCATGAAGCCATGCTGACTCTGTTTGATTATATGATGCATTTCTAAATGCTCTGCTATTACATTCTTTATAACAGACTCTAACATTTTCCTAATGACAGATGTTAAGCTAACTGGCCTATGGTTACCTGTTTTTGGTCTCCCTCCCTTTCTGAATAAGGGTCCTCTTTGATCGAGTTTTTGATCACCTGTCCCAATATTGTATCTCCCTATGTGGCTCAGCGTCAAATGTTGTCTGATTTACCCTCTTGTGAAGTGCCTTGGGATGTTTTAACTACTGTTACCAAAGGCGCTATATAAATATAACTTGTTGTTAACCTAGGCTTTGTTACCTGTGTTCACACATGAAAAAAATGCAATGGAGGGAGAGAGGGAAACTTGGGGAGAAGGCGAAGGGAGTCTTTTTTTTTGAAAGGACTCACCAAAACAGTAAGTTACTCATATATTAATAACATGTAAAATTCATTTCAACAGACTTCAATAAAAAAAATACTGACCAAGTGGAAGCAATTATAAGAGTTTGCGAGATGCAGTGTGAAGTCTGGGTGAAGAGGCCCACACAAAGGGGTCACTGCAAATTCAAACAAGCTATTTGGATTGTACTTGTCAACGCTGTTAAGCAGAAAGCTAGCCTGGGGGTATGGACCATGGAACTGATCTGGAGATGGGGTAAAGGAGAACGTGTGGCATGAGGTAACCTTTCCCCCAGCCTGAATTCTGCACATTTTAGAAGCCTAATAGAGGCAGTGTCTGTTGATTTGACAGAAATTAGAGGGCAGAAAGGGGCAATTAATCCAGCCCATCCTGCGTTTGCTCATGCTGTTTCACTTCATGCACTAATCCCATTTGTGGGAGTGGGGGGGGGGGGATAATGGTAATATGGTAATGGCCTAGTAATTCAGTAGGCTCAGGCTAACTTCCTGGGGACTTAGGTTCAAATCCCACCACGGCAGCTGGTGGAATTTAAATTCAATTAATTCAAGCTGGAGTTAAAAGCTAGTTTCATGAAAACTGATCTGGTTCACTAATGCCCTTTAGGGAAGGAAATCTGCTGTCCTTACCCGGTCTGGCCTGTATGTCACTCCAGACCCAAAGCAATGTGGCTGACACTTAATTGAGACTGAGATGGGCAACAAATGTTGGCATTGTCAATGATGCCCACACCCCATTCACTATCAGTTCATCTCAGCCTCAGGCCATTGCTGTGGGAGTTCCTCAGGGTAGTGTCCTAGGTCTAATCATTAATGACCTCCCCTCCACCATGAAGTGGTGATGATTGCATGATGTTCGGTACCATTTACAACTGCTCAGTTAATGAAGCAGTCCATGTCCAGATGAAGTGCACAACTTCAAGGCTTGGTAATAAATGACAAATAACATTCACACCTCACAGGTAGTTTGACCAGGCAATGACTATGTCCAATAAGAGAGAATCTAACCATCTCCCCTTGACATACAATGGAATTACCATCACTGAATCCCCCACTATCAACATCCTAGAGGTTGCCATTGACTAAAACTCAACTGGTCCAGCCACTTTAATACAGTGGCTACAAAAGCAAGTCAGAGGCTGGGTATTCTGCAGAGAGTAACTTATCTCCTGACTCCTACTTACAGTGTGCACTGCAGCAAGACACCAAGATCTTTCAACAGCACCTCACAATTAAACCTGCGGCCTCCACTGCCTAGGATGGTAAGGGTTGTAAGGACAAGCCCAGCAATTATGTACCAGTCAGTTTAAATTCATTAGGCAAGATTCTAGAAACAATTATTCCAGATAGAATTAGTAGTCACATGGAAACATATGTGTAGATAAGGAAGAGTCAGCATGGATTTCTGAAGGGGAAATCATGTTTAACTAACTTGCTGGGGTTTTTTGAAGAGGTAACAGGAAAGGTTGATGAGGGTAATGCTGTCAATGTTGTGTACATGGACTTTGAAAAGGCACTTGACACAGTGCCACACAACCGACTTCTGGGAAAAGTTATTGCTCATGGAATAAAAGGGACAGTAGCAACGTGGATACAAAATTGGCTGAAACATAGGAAACAGAGAGTAATGGCCATTGGATATTTTTCAGGCCAGAGGAAGGTTTGTAGTGGAGTTCCCCAGGGGTCGGTATTGGGACCCTTGCTTTTCCTGATATATATTAATGATCTAGAACTTAGTGTGCAGGGGGCAATTTCAAAGTTTGCAGATGATATGAAGCTTGGGAATGTTGTGAACTGCAATAAGGAAGGTGTGGAACTTCAAGAGAACATAGACAAGTTGGTGGAGTAGGCAGATAGGGGACAGATGAAGTTCAATGCGGAGAAGTGTGAGCTGATGTATTTTGGTAGAAAGAACATGGACAGGCAATATGAAATAAGGGGTGAAATTTTGAAGGGGGTGCAGGGACGGAAAGACGTGCATAGATACGTGTATACATGCATAGGTCATTGAAGGTGGCAGGACAGGTGGAGAGAGCAGTTAATAGAGCATATAGTATCCTGGACTTTATTGATAGGGGCATAGAGTCCAAAAGCAGGGAAGTTATGCTGAATTTATGTAAGGCCCTCGATAGACCTCAGCTGGAGTATTTTTTACAGATCTTGGTATGATATTATAGGAAGGGTGTGAATATATTGGAGAGAGTGCAGAAGAGGTTTACAAAAATGGCCTCAGGGATGAGAAACTTCAGCTTTGAGGATAGATTGGAGATGTTGGGACTGTTCTCCTTGGGGAGGAGAAGGCTGAGATAGAAACTTTACAAAATTCTCAAAATGATGAGGGGGCTGGACAGAGTAGATAGGGAGAAGCTGTTCCCGCTCGTAAAAGGATCAAGAGCAAGGGGGCACAGACTTAAAGTGATTTGCAAAAGAAGCAAATGCGATGTAAGAAAAAACTTTTTCACACAGCGAGTGGTTCGGGCCTGGAACGTACGGCCTGGAAGTGTGGTGGAGGCAGGTTCAATCGAGGCATTCAAGAGGGCATTAGTTGATTATTTGAATGGAAACAATGTGCAGGGGTGTGGGGAAAAGGCAAGGCAGTGGCACTAGGTCATAATGCTTGTTTGGAGAGCCAATGCAGACACAATGGGCCGAATGGCCTCCTTCTGTGTCGTTAAGATTCTGTGATTCTGTGATTCTCGGTTGCAACTGATTGGGAAAGCTATCACCCTCAAATTCACACACCATCCTCAACATGGACATAAATCGTCGTTCCTTTGTTGTGGTTGGGTTGATGGTGCTGCCTCCTGCTTTGTCCCAGGTGAATGAGAAGGAAGAGGGCAGTCGATTCCTGCTGAAGAAGCCTTGGCGAGCTGCTGCAACACATTCTGTGTCTGAAGAGAGACCTGGAAGGAGTAAAAATAGGCATCACGTTCTCTCTCCCCAGAGGAAATCTTACTTCAGAAAAGACCAGACTCGCTTGGGATTGTAGGCAATTGTAGGCTAATTAGTGTGACATAAACACTCCTGGATTTGGAGCCTTTCTGAGAAAAATGTTACACAAATGTTTATCCTGTAGTAAATGCTTGACGTGGCTTAGTGAACAGCAGCCAACAAACACAACACTCACTTCTGTCTCTGATTGAACGCAAGCTTTGTTGTTATTTGGCACTCTTTTGGTTGTAAGTCCAGCCGAGTTGTGTATTTGCTCCGTGGATGTAGTTCTGGGTAGCTCAGGGCAAACTGAACAACACATCCAGGACCTCACCCACTTTACCATGGCTAGGAATCCCTGTGGGCCCAGGGAGTCCCTTCAGAGCCAATCCTATTCCCCATTAGAACTTCACAGCCATTGTGTCCCCTGTTATCCTCATGTGGTCATTATTAGGTTTTCCAATGAGGAACTTGCACCAGTTTAATCAAATGTCTTTCCTGGTGGGAAAGGGAGGGAAACAATCAGTTCAAAAACCATTTCCACAGTGGCTTTCACTACGTCAGGATGTCCCAAAGCACTTAGCAGCTAATAAAGTGTTTATCTAGTTTAGTAGCTGTTGCAAAGTAGGGAATCTGACAACCAATTTGCACATGGGAAGATCCCTCAAACAGCAAGGTGATAATGACCACATTATCTTTTGTAATTGGATAAAGATTGATCAGGACTCAGGAGAGAGAGAGAGAGAGCCCCCTTGTTGTTCTTTGAAATAATGTCCTGTGTCCACACAGGAGGGAGGACAGGACCTCCATTCAACATTTCAGATGAAAGACAGCACCCCTTACAGTGTAGCACTCACTCAGTCACCATCATCTGTTCCTCAAGATAAGGCTTCATTGATTTGTGTGTCCTCAGGTGAATCAGCAGGCAACCCTGGAACCACAGGCTATTGGGCAGAGAGGAGCAGAGTTACCCTCAACAACGATGGGCGTTCTCAAGCCAGGGTTCTGCTCTCTCTCCTTCCATTTTCGGCCCTTCTGCACAGCAGAATTTTACACAGTCAGCTTGCGGCTTGTTGGATGGGGCAGTAACATATGTCACGGCTTGTGGCAAGTTCCTCCCACTCACTGATGTCAACTTGTTCCCTTTTCTTGAGGCCTTCAGGGTGTCCTTAAAAAGTCTGCCTTGTCCTCCTTGAGATCGGGTGCTGTCCTTAATTTGTGAGAAAAGGGTCTGCTTCGGAAGCCATACTGGCATATGGATTCAGTATCCAGACCAGCGGGGCTGATTAGACATGATTATGGTCATGATACTGGAGGAATTGACTTCAATGAGGATGCTGGAGTTTGCTCGCCTGTCTTCCCACTTGACTTTGAGCATCCTGTGGAGATACCACAGGTGGAGATTCTCCAGTGACCAGAGGTGTCTGTGGTAGGTGACTAAGTCTCACTGCCCTAGAGAAAGGTTGTGACAACAACAGCAAGTGGCCGGAACAATGTAAAGAGCCCTGCATAGCCTTTGTTGATCTGCCAATGGCTTTTGACTCCATCAACCTTGATGCCCTTTGCAAACTCACCCAGAGTCTTGGATGTCCAGCAAAATTTGTTACTATGCAACTCTTTCATGATGATATGGCAGCAGCTGTCCTTTGCAATGGGTTGGAGATTGAGCCCTTTCATATCCAAACCAGTGTCAAGCAAGCCTATGTGATTATGTTGACTCTCTTCACTATCTGTTTCAGCCCGATCAACTCACTAGTGACTGGCATCCACAAGAGGTCATGATTGAATGCGAACTCAGTGGGAAGCTTTTCAGCCTCGACAGGCTGAGAGCCAAGTCTTAAGGTAACCTCCAGCATTTCCACGACTTACAATATACAGGTGACTGTGCAGCTGCGATGCACAGTGCAAGCGACATTCAGGCCGATTCGCTCAACCTCTTCAGCTCCACATACAAAGTGGTTGATCTCTCACTCCCTCAGTGCTGCTGTGGATTGTCAGACTCGATTTCATGCTCTAGAGCAGCATTTGAACCCACAATCTCCTGCCTCAGAGTTTGCAATCATTGAACCACAGTTGATACATGCCAGCACAAGTTATGCACTTTCTGTGGATTAAGCATATGCATCATTTAAACATTCATCAGAGTACAGCATTCAGTTCTGGGCATTGCACTTGAGGAAATATTGACTGATCCTGGATGAAGTGCAGCATAGATTCACCAGAATGATACAAATACAAAAAAGATTAAAATATGAGAAAAGAATGCATAAGCTAGACTTGTATTCCCTTGAGTGATGAAGATTACGGAGTGATCTAATTGAGCGATTAAGATGATTAAAGGAGTTGGCACTGTAAATAGAGAGTGAAGGAGCCTTAAAAAAGTGCAGAAAGCACTAGGCCATGCAGGGGTGATGTCAGGGAACACTTTTTCACAGGGAGGGCGGTGAGAGTCTGGAATTCTCTCCTGCAAACTGTTGCTGAAGCTGAACTTCAACTGAAAATTTTGAAACTATGATTGGTTAGATTTCTGTCAGACAATGAAAATAAAAGTTACAGAACCAAGACTAGAAGATGCAGCTAAGATACAGATCAACTGAGATCTAAATGAATAGCATTACTCTTTCGAAGGGCTGAAAGATCTCCTCCAATTCTTTCAAGCTAGATTTGAAGTAATAGCTGATTGAAATAAGATGACTTTAGAGCTTGCTCCCAAAGGTGGTTCCCTAACCCTAACTGTAACTCTAAAGCTAACCAAAATCCAACCTGAACCCTATCCTTAGGTCTAACTTTTTTCCTATTCCTAACCCTGACCCTAACCTTAACACTGATCCTAACGCTAATGTTAACCCTAACCCTAACTCTAACTCTAACCACAAACCCAATCCTAAACCTATCCCTAACCTTAAACCTTTCCCTAATCCTTTCCTTATCCCTAATCCTGATCTTAACCTTAACCCTAACCTTAATGTTAATCCTAGCCCTATTTCTAAACCTAACCATAATCCCAAACCTAAGCTTATCCCTAACCTTATCCCTGACCCTTCCCCTATCCCTAATCCTGACTCTAACCCGAACCCTAATGCTAATGTTAACCCTAACCCTAACTCTAACCCTAACCATAATCCCACCCTAACCCTATTCCTAAACCCACCCAGAACCTTAACCCTATCCCTAACCCCAACATAAACTTAGCCTTATCCATAACCCTATCCCTAACGCTATCATTAAATTTAACCTGTCCCTAAACTTAGCCTTAACCTAACTCCAATCCTAACTCTATCCCTAGTCCTAATCTAAACCTAACCCTGAGCTGGATGGAGACCACACCTGGAGTATTGTGTGCAGTTTTGGTCTCCTTATCTGAGGAAAGATATTCTTGCTATAGAGGGAGTGCAGCGAAGGTTTACCAGACTGATTCCTGGGATGGTGGGACTGACGTATGAGGAGAGATTGAGTCGGTTAGGATTATATTCGCTGGAGTTCAGAAGGATGAGGGGGGATCTCATAGAAACCTATAAAATTCTAACAGGACTAGACAGGGTAGATGCAGGAAGGATGTTCCTGATGGTGGGGGAGTCCAGAACCAGGGGTCACAGTCTGAGGATATAGGGTAGACCATTTAGGACTGAGATGAGGAGAAACTTCTTCACCCAGAGAGTGGTGAGTCGGTGGAATTCACTACCACAGAAAGTAGTTGAGGCCAAAATATTGCACATTTTCAAGAAGGAGTTAGATATAGCTCTTGGGGTGAAAGAGATCAAAGGATATGGGGAGAAAACGGGAGCAGGCTATTGAATTGGATGATCAGCCATGATCATAATGAATGGCGGAGCAGGCTTGAAGGGCCGAATGGCCTACTCCTGCTCCTAGTTTCTATGTTATGTTTCTATGTTATGTTTCTAACCCTAACCCTACTGCAGCTGACCCAAGATTGTAGAATGGCTTTTGAATATCGCAGTTATCATGTTTAATTCAACTTCCTCTGCTCCGTGTAAGTCACCGTTGGCAGCCGCACACAGTGATTGTGAACGGATTCATGATTCTCAGCATTCAGCAGAAACAAAAGAATGAAAGGCTCTCAGAACAAATAACACAACCCCTATTCCAGGAAAATACGCAGTTCGATCAGGTGCCAAGCAGCTTGGTGGACTATTTTAAGTTAAAATATAAATATACAGTTCACAGTTGACTACAACATTTGAAAAACATTATTAAATATTATTATTAATATTATTCCCTTCCCATCTATTGTGGCTGATTCCTGCTGAGTCCAGCTCACAAGATGGATGAAGCATCCCTAACTCTCCAGATTCGATTTAGTTTTTTATGCATTTACAAGTATCCTTTTTCAATTTCTACCTTCTTTGCTCTTCTATAATAAATATTTACAACATTGTTTGATTATGACATTGTTTGAAAACTGAGCCATTTAAACCAGGACATTCTCAAATTTGAGCCCTAGCCTATGTTGACTCCGCCGAGCTCAAGTCAGTGAAGGTGGCCATTCAGCCCATCATGCCTGTGCTGGCTCATTGAAAGAAGCTACCTAATTAGTTGCACAGCCCCACTCTTACCCCCGACATGAATGTTGCCCTTTGCAAATGTTTATCTAATCTCTTTTTGAAAGATTGAATGAGGGACTTTTGTTGAGCAGTGAGACTGTAGAAGCTGGGGTTGTTCTCCTTAGAGGACAGAAGGTTAAGGGGAGATTTGATAGAAGTGTTCAAAATTACAAGGGCTTTTGGTAGAGCCTCTAAGAAGAAAGTGGCAGGAGTTTCAATAGACAAATAAGACGGATTTCAAATAATTGCCGATAGATGGGGGGACCATTTTTTTTTTTTGCAGTGAGCTGTTTTAGTCAGGAACGCACTGCCCGACAGGGCGGTGGAGGCAAATTCAACAGGAACTTTCAAAAAGTGAATTGAATACTTGAAAAGGAAACGTTTGTAGGGCCATGGGGTGGAGTACGATTAATTGGGATAGCTCTTTCAAAGGGCTGGCACTGAACAATGAGCCACATGGCCTCCTGTGCTGTATGAATCTATATGTTGTTATTGGTGTTGCTGGAGTTGGCCAACAGCCAGGTTCCTGTCATAGCTTGTGCCGTGCAATGAACAGGAAGCTCTTAACTCTGGCTGAGATTGATGCCTTTGTCTGTTTTATGTGTCTCTGACCTGCTGTAACCATGAGCTCACAGGTAAAAGTGCATTCCCAATCGGAACTGGGAATAATCCGAGCAACCTCGGCTGAAGACAGCTATTTCCTTTCACGCAGACTGCTTGACTTGATATCTTTTTCAGTAAGTAAGAAGATCCCCTGCTGGTTGACTCATGAAGGTGCAATGCAGTGGTGAAGGAGTGCATCATTTGACTTGCCAACATCTGAGGCTACACACCTTGATTCATTCTCCCCACCTGATGACTCATGCATATTGTTCCAAGCTGGGTTGGATCCTGTTTTCCCGGAAAATATTATTCAGGGAAGCCTTCAGAGCAAATTTTCTCCAAGTGAAAAGAAAGGCTTGCATTTCTATAGCACCTTGCATAACCTCAGCATGTCCCCAAACCACTTACAGCCAGTGGTGTACTTTTAAAGTGCAGCTATAATGTAAGCAAGATCCCACAAACAGCAATTTAATAATGCCCAGCTCATTTCCTTTTTACTGATGTTGGTGGAGGAATAAATTCTGGTCAGGACATCAGGCTGCTCCTCTTTGAAAGAGTGCCATCCGCCGGAGAGAGTAAACAGAGCCTCAGTTTAACAATTCATCCAAAAGACATCATCTCCAACATTTCCAGACCTCTTTCAATATGGCGCTGGCTGTGTCAGACTAGACTGTAAGTCCGAGGTCCTCGGAGCATTAAGTTGAACCCAGGAGCTTCTGGCTAAGGGGCCCAAGTGTAACCATTGGGCTATTATCTTAATGCAGCACTCAGGGGTTGGGGTTGGAGTTGGGGTTGGGGGTTGGAGGTTGGGGGTTGGGGTGGGTTTGGGAGGGGGTTGATGTGGGAAGCGGAGGCAATAGGAGGAACGAAAAAAAAATTCAAGTCACCTTTCCAAAACATATTTATCATCCAATTTTTATGTAATTTCCCCAAATTTCCCTATTGTTCCCGTTAATTGATGAGCAGAAGGGGATATGTGTTGGGTAACTTCCTGCCACAGGCTGTGCTATTCAATGATTGTGACTCATGGGTTGTGTGCCACTCAATTTGATTAGTGCTATCTTTCTAGGGGATTGTAACAACTCTCTGGTGTTGCTACCCAATACCAGCAGTTAAGTATTCCCAGGTCAAGTACTGGCTTTATAGAAAGGATGGGTGTATGTCAGGGTCAGAATGTGTGGTCAGGGTTATGGGTTCAAGTCTCACTCCAAAGACTTGATAATATTCCCTTTGAAATTTCTGTCAGTTTTTGTTAACAGAATGCTTCTTATTTCAAGAGAACAGGCAGTGATGGTGGCATCTTGGTAATGTCACTGGGCTAGTAATCCAGAGGTAAAAAAACAAAAATACCTGGAAAAACTCAGCAGGTCTGGCAACATCTGCGGAGAGGAACACAGTTAACATTTCAAGTCCGCCTGACTCTTCAACAGAACTAAGTAAAAATAGAAAAGGGGTGAAAAATAAGCTGGTTTAAGGGTGGGGGTGGGGGGGGGGGGGCGGTGTGGGGGTGGGGGTGGGTGGGACAGGTAGAGCTGGATAGAGGGCCAGTGATAGGTGGAGATAACCAAAAGATGTCACAGACAAAAGGACAAAGAGGTGTTGAAGGTGGTGATATTATCTAAGGAATGTGCTAATTAAGGGTAGAAAGCAGGACAAGCAAGGTACAGATAGCCCTAGTGGGGGTGGGGGTGGGGTGAAGGAATCAAAAAAGGCTAAAAGGTAGAGAGAAAACAATGGATGGAAATACATTTAAAAATAATGGAAATAGGTGGAAAAAGAAAAATCTATATAAATCCATCTCCAGCCTCTCCGATTTTCCCTCTCCTTTTTGTTTTTTCCAATAATTTATATAGATTTTTCTTTTCCCACCTATTTCCATTATTTTTAAATGTATTTCCATCCATTGTTTTCCCACTACCTTTTAGCCTTTTTTGATTCCTTCACCCCACCCCACCCCCACTAGTCCTATCTGTACCTTGCTTGTCCTGCTGTCTACCCTTAATTAGCACATTCCTTAGATAATATCACCACCTTCAACACCTCTTTGTCCTTTTGTCTGTGAGATCTTTTGGTTATCTCCAACTATCACTGGCCCTCTATCTTGTCCCAACCCCCCATCCCTTAAACCAGCTTATATTTCACCCCTTTTCTATTTTTCCTTAGTTCTGTTGAAGAGTTATGCGGACTCGAAACGTTAACTGTGTTCCTCTCTGCAGATGCTGCCAGACCTGCTGAGTTTTTCCAGGTATTTTTGTTTTTGTTTTGGATTTCCAGCATCCACAGTTTTTTGCTTTTACCTTAGTAATCCAGAGACCCTGTCTAAAGCTCTGGGATACGGGATCAAATCCCACCACGGCAGCTGGTGGAATTTAAATTCAATTAATTAATAAATCTGGAATTGAAAGCTTGTCTCAGTAATGGTGACTGTGAAACTATCATCGATCGTAAAAACCCATCTGGCCCATTAATGTCCTTTAGGGAAGGAAATCTGCCATCCTAACCTGATCTGGTCTACATGTGACTCCGGAGCCACAATATGGTTGACTCTTAACTGCCCTCTGAAATGGCCCAGCAAGCCACTCAGTTCAAGGGCAACAGTTGCTGGACTTGTCAGCAACGCCCACGTTCCATGAAAGAATAAAGAGAGAAAAAAAGAATGTTTCTTGGGTCACCTACAGAAACACAGAAATAAGAATGTTCATCTAGAGTTGATCAGTTTGCAATTCAACTGGTGAAAACTCATTAATTGGGCTTGTGTTTCCGAACATTCACTGGGACGTTACAGTGAAGAGTGGCTATTGATAAACCAGCAACACATAACTAACCCTTGGACTTTGTTTTTTTAGACCTTTTGTCTGATGAGGCTGTTTTTCTTTTAAACTGCTTTATTTGAACAAATGGAAGTAACAATGACACAGAATTTTCTGCCAAAATAATAGTGAGTTTAATGGTATTCTCCGTCATTAGTGTGAAAATCAGCCAGTTACTTGCAACCAGGAAGAGATGAGCAATGATCTCAATTCCAGGACATCACTGCAGGAGAACCTCAGGGGAGTTTCCAAGGCCGGGGTAGTGTCCTCAACCCAACCATCTTCGGCTGTTTCATCAATGGCTTTCCTTCCATCACAAGGTCAGAAGTGGGGATGTTCGCTGATGATTGCACAATGTTCAGCACCATTCGCGACTCCTCAGATACTGAAGTGGCCCCTGCAAATGCAGCAAGACCTGGGCAATATCTGGATTTAGGCTGTCAAGAGGCAAGTAACATTAGTGCCAGCCAATAATCATCTCCAACAAGAGAGAATCCATCTGTCGCCTCTTGATATTCAATGGCATTTACCATCGATGAATCCCCCACTATTAACATCCTGGGGGTTACCATCGACCAGAAACTGAACTGGACTAGCCATATAAATACTGTGGTTACAAGAGCAGGTCAGAGGCTCGGAATCCTGCGATGAGTAACTCACCTCCTGACTCCCCAAAGCCTGTCCACCCTCTACAAGGCACAAGTCAGAAGTGTGATGGAATACTCCCCACTTGCCTGGATGAGTGCAGCTCCAACAACATTCAAGAAGTTTGACACCATCCAGGCCAAAGCAGCCCACTTGATTGGCACCCCATCCACAAACATTCACTCCCTCCACCACCGATGCATAGTGGCAGCAGTGTGCACCATCTACAAGATATCTGCAGGCACCCACCAAGCCTCCTTTGACATCACCTTCCAAACCCACAACCTCTAACACCGAGAAAGACAAGAGCAGCAGACGCATGGGAATATCATGACCATAGTGAGTTCCTTTCCAAGACACTCGCCACCCTGACTTGGAAATATATCACCGTCCCTTCACTGTCGCTGGGTCAAAATCCTGGAACTCCCTCCCTAACAGCACTGTGGGCGTACCTACACCACATGGGACTGCGGTGGTTCGAGAAGGTAGCTCACTACCAAGGGCAATTAGGGATGGGCAATAAATACTGGTCTAGCCAGTGACGCTCACATCCTGTGAATGAATAAAAAGAAAAATTCTGCAAATTGCTGGATGAATTCTGGCCCCTTAGCATTAGCCTTGTTAAAACAGCAGCTCTCCCCGATTTTCATGACGTTTCTGCATTTGCACATTAATTACCCGTTAAATTCACCGCCATAAGCTAGGGCTGGGACCTAACAGCGTAAGGAATTATTTTTAACAAGGAGATTTATGATCCTGTGCTAGCACACAACTTCTCTGGCCCAGAACAGGAGGAATTGACATCTTGGAGTCTCATTCCATCAGCTAGTAATTTGTTGTTAGAGGTTTTAAATGTTTTTAAGTTTTAAATTTTTACGTAAGTCTTTGGCTTTACCATTCTGCCTCTTTTTTTAAATTGCTCTTTTAATCCACTCTTTTTTCTCCCTCTATTTCTCGTTCTGTAACTTATTTAACGCTAATTCACCGTGTCTCCTTATCTGTTGCTCCTTTGCTTCTTTCTCAATCCTTAAATCTCATTGGTTAAGGTGAAGGACTGTTGGTCCTTTCATTCACCAAGGTGAACCCAGGTGACCTCATGCCTTTACCATGCCTTTAGCAGCTTTCTCTCCCAACAAGTTGCACCGCACAACATTTTGAGCTAAAGAGTTAGAGAAAAGGTTTAACTAATGGAGCATGCTGCGAGCTGCCCCACTCCACCCAGATCTGGGCCAATATTTATAGTTAAACTTTGTTATGAATTTCTTATTTGCAAAAGCGACCTTTTGAAGTGTCTTGTTTGGTTTGGCAATCTCATATCCCAATACCCACGCCCTTCCCTTCAAAACTAAATCCTGCCTACAACATTGAGGCAAAGTAATTTTCTGTCCACAGTCTGCCTCAACCCAGACTCCCAAAGCTTTCATTTCCTACACTCTGTCCCACTGGTCTGATTGAGGGCTATTGTCAATGTACTGATAGTCCATGCATTGGGCTCAAGTTCAAACTGTGATTTTCTAAATGTGTTTCCATTTAAGATCTTTTGCATGCAGCAGAACGCACAGTCTTTGATCCTCTCCACTGTTGGCTGAATTCAAGGTGAGAGGACTGTGGTGAAAGGGCTGTGTATTGACCCGACACATTAACCCACTCTCAGGAGGCACCACACGGCAATGCTCCCAATGACTCACCAGTATCAAAGAGATCACAGCAAAGTGGCACTGCTGGGATTTGAGAGCAGCTTCATGGCTGCTCGTGAGAGCTCAGCTGTTGAATGAACTAATCTGAAAATCCCAGGCAGGTTTCCTGATTTTACCCTGGTCCCAACGCTAGTATTGTCGCAGGTCTCTAATATTGGGGCTAGGAAAAGGTTTTAGCCTCAGGGTTGGTGTTGAGTGGCCCTTCCTGGACAGTGTGTGTCTGGGGACAGTGGTTCACATCAGGGCTAGACTCAGTTATGATACTTGCCACCTTTGGCTTGCTGATAATCACTGCCTAAGTTTAGATACAAGCAGTCAGTGCTAATAGTAAGGAAGAGTAAGAACAGGATGGGCAAAAACATATCTGCATCTCTGTTGAAATCCATTTAAACACCAGTTTCTTCTGAAGGAAGAAATATCAGTTCTGATCGAGTTCTGGAGCAGAGAATGAACTAAAGTGAAGCAAACAACAGACTTGGGTTTGTACAATGCCTTTCACAACCACAGAACACCGGAAAGCACTTTATGAAGTACTAGAAAAAGTGTAGCTATCGCTGTAATGTTACACTCAGCTGGCTCCCACAAACATCAATGTGATAATGATGAGATCCTCTGGTTTATATATTGGTTGAGGGATAAACATTGGCCAGGAACCTGGGGGAGCTCTTCCTGGTAATAATGGCCGTGGGTATCTCTTACATCCACCTGAGAGGGTAGATGGGGTCTCGGTTTAAAGTCTCTCTTTTTTTATTCATTGACGAGATGTGGGTGTCACTGGCTAGGCCAGCATTTATCGCCCATCCCTAATTGCCCTTGAGAATATGGCAGTGAGCTGCCTTCTTGAACCACTGCAGTCCATGGGCTGTAGGTACACCCACCGTGCTGTTAGGGAGGGAGTTCCAGGATTTTGACCCAGCGACACTGAAGGAATTACAATATATTACCAAGTCGGAATGGTGAGCGGCTTGGAGGGGAACTTTCAAGTGGTGGTGTTCCCATGTTTCTGCAGCCCTTATCCTTCTAGATAGCAGTGGTCGTGGGTTTGGAGGGTACTGTCGAAGGAGCCTTGGCCTCAACCAAAAGAAGTGCAAATAAGAAACAAGCTATGTCATGTCTTTTACACATGCAAATGATTGTTTCACATGTAGATTTCCCATCGCAACTGCTTTGCTGATTAGAGTCCGGCACGAATGACAGTGCGGTACCAGGGTGCATGGTGATGCCTGTGCTCTGCCATGTCAGCCAATGTGGACTTCAAAACCCTCAAGATGCTTCATCTTTAGTTCCTCGCTGCAGTTTAGAGTCTACACCCACATTTTGAGGAGCTCAAGGCATAGCTTGTCAAACTTTTCTGGAGTAAACTTGTTCAAAATGCGTCTGACTTTCCTGAAGATTCAATCCTGTCATTCTTTCTCATAATAAAGGGGGCGAAAATAAACTTTGAGGGTAAACTAGCAAGAAATATAAAAACAAACAGTAAGAGCTTCTTTAAATTTACAAAAGGGAAGAGAGAGGCCAAAGCGAACATAGGCACCTTAGAGAATGGGGCCAGGGAAATAATAATGGGGAACCAGGAAATGGCAGGGGAGTTGAATACCCAACTCCTGATCACATTTTCCTCCAGCCAGAAACACATCAAATTTTCTCTTGAGCCCAAACACACGGCCAACATCAAGAAATATTGCACAGCTTCTCTTTTGACTTGTAACTTTTAAATCTTAAACATGCTTTACACTTCCCAAAACCTTTACATATGGAATCCATACTCCAGTGTAACTTCCATACATGGACCTTTGATTGCTGGTGCAATTTTGACATGGACGATGCATAATTTATGCGTAATGAGAATGGTGGGAAGGCTCTCAATGTTCATAACCCAATCACAGGGCCAGCAACTCCCGACAGCCCCACCGGGAGAGGCGGGTGCAGCTGAGGCAAATCGGAGAAGGGAAGGTACCTCAAAAATGAGGCTCCCTTGGAGGTCTAAAAATAATTTAAGTCGGGGGCAACTGGGCAGGCCCCTCGGATCGGAGGGGAAACACCTCGAGTTGCAGCGTGAGGATGTCCTTTCCAGACCGTGGCCTCCTCTTTGGGAGACACAGCCTCCAGCTCCGAGGAACTGCTGAAGGGAGGCCGTCTCCACAGAGCTGGTGGCCTCTGCACGTGGGGGTGGATTTTGGCGGCGGTGGGGCTAAGGCCATAAAATGCAGCGAGCCCTTCTAAGGTCCATTGGTTTCGGTGCTACCAGAAAATCTCGCCGGTGTAAAATTCTACCTTGGTTGTTGGGGATTGTGGGGGTGGGCGTGAGGTGGTGTGCACTCCACCATGGACAAAATGTCGGTGGTACTGAAAATTCACCCCTCATTGGGATCTGAAATATACAAATGGGCCGCCCGCCTCTTTGCAGTGGGCGAACAACTCCCTTCCCAGACCTTCCCGGAAAACCACCTCTCCAGGCAGTGGGAATGTGATGGGCTGTCCCCAGATCCCGCACTTCTCGGCCAACCCCTCCTCCGTTCCTGTCATGGCGGGGCCGGGATTATCCTGTCCATTGGGTTTTATAAGTTCTGTCTAAAGTTAATGATACATCATTGGCTTTTACTTTTTACTGCACAAGCAGTTTAACAGGAAAGATGGATGATGAACAATGGCAGACATTTAGGAAAATACTTCATAACTCTCAACAAAGGTACATCCCAGTGAGGAAGGGGGTGAACCAACCAGGGTTAACCAAAGAAGTTAAGGATAGTATCAAACTGAAGGAAAAAACATACAATGTTGCAATGTAAGACAGAGGATTAGGAAAGTTTTAAAAACCAACAAAAGATGACCAAAAAAATAATAAAGGGGGAGAAAATAAACTTTGAGGGTAAACTAGCAAGAAATATAAAAACAAACAGTAAGAGCTTCTTTAAATTTACAGAAGGGAAGAGAGAGGCCAAAGCAAATATAGGCCCCTTAGAGAATGAGGCCAGGGAAATAATAATGGGGAACCAGGAAATGGCAGGGCAGTTGAATAAATACTTTGCATCAGTCTTCATGGTAAAAGACACTAACAACATTCCAAAAATACTAAATAACCAAGGGGCAAAAGGTGGTGGAGGGGGTGGGGGATGAAATAAATACATTAACAATCACTAGAGTAAAGGTACTACGGAAACTAATGGGGCTAAAGGCTGATAAGTGCCCTGGACCTGATGGGTTGCACCCTAGAATATTAAAGGAGTAGGCTATAAAGATTGAGGATTCATTGGTAATGAATCTTCCAAGAATTCTTAGATTCTGGAAAAGTCCCAGAGGATTGCAAAACTGCTGATATAACACCCTTATTCAAAAAGGGTGGGAGACAAAAAAGAGTAAACTATAGTCCTGTTAGCTTAACATCCATTATTGGGAAAATGTTAAGAGTCTATTATAAAGGATATAATTTAGAAATGCACAATATAATCAAGCAGAGTCAGCATGGCTTCATGAAGGGGAAATAATACCTGACAAATTTATTAGAATTCTTTGAGGAGGTAACAAGCAGGATAGATAAAGGGGGACCAGTAGATGTAACATATTTGGATTTCCAAAAGGCGTTCGATAAGGTACCACGCATAAGGCTACTTAATAAGATAAGAGCCCATGTTGTTGGGGGTAGTATATTAGCATGGATAGTGGACTGGCTAACTAATAGAAGACAGAGGGTTGGGATAAGGGGGGCATTTTCAGGATGGCAACCTGCAACTAGTGGAGTGCCACAGGGATCAGTGCTGGGGCCACAATTATTTACAATATGTATTAATGACTTGGATGAGGGAAGTGAATGTACTATCGCCAAGTTTGCGGATGACACAAAATTAGGTGAGAAGACAAGTGGTGAGGATGACACAAAGAGTCTACAGAGGGATATAGACAGGTTAAGTGAGTGGGCAAAAACGTGGCAGATGGAATATAATGTGGGAAAATGTGAGGTTATACACTTTGGCAGGAAGAATAGAGGAGCTGAATATTATTTAAATGGAGAAAGACTGCAGAAAGCTACAGCACAGAGGGATTTGGGGGTCCTCATGCATGAATCACAAAAAGCTAGCGTACAAGCTCAGCAGGTAATAGGGAAGGTAAATGGAATGTTGGCCATTATTATGAAAGGAATGGAGTATAAAAATAGGGAAGTCTTGCTAAACTATATTGGTTAGACAGCAGCTAGAATACTGTGAACAGTTTTGGTCCCCTTATCTAAGGAAAGATATACTGGCATTGGAGGCAGTCCAGAGAAGGTTCACTAGATTGATCCTGGGTATGGAGGGATTTTCTTGTGAGGAGAGGTTGAGTAGGTTGGGCCTGTATTCACTGGAGTTTAGAAGAATGAGAATGGACCTTATTGAAACATATAAGGTTCTTCAGGGGCTAGACAGTGTAGATGCTGAGAGGTTGGTTCCCCTTGTGGGACAGTCTAGGACCAGAGGGCATAATCTCAAAGTAAGGGGTTGCCCATTTAAAACAGAGATGAGGAGGAATATTTTCTCTCAGAGGGTAGTGTGGAATCTGTGGAATTCTTTACCGCAGAGGGCTGTAGAGGCTGGGTCATTAAGTATATTCAAGGCTGAGATAGACAGGTTTTTAATCAGTAAGGGAATCAAGGGTTATGGAGAAAAGGCAGGAAAGTGGAGTTGAGGATTATCAGATCAGCCATGATCTCATTGAATGGCGGAGCAGACTCGATGGGCTGAATGGCCTACTTCTGCTCCTATGTCTTATGGTCTTATGGGGGAGAAGTTCATAAGCTCGTGTGACAGCGCAGTTAACAGGCAATTATCTCCCATTCTGCAGGAAGACTCTGTCTCCAATCAACTCCATCCTCTATCCTTTGGGCTAAGTGTTTATTGCAGTCAGTCAATCCAAAGGTTGAACCTCAAACGAGTGGAGTCAGGGCACTGATTGTGTTATGAAGAGCTGGACCAACCACCACGAAAAAGAACGAGTGCAGATTAAATGCTTTTTTAAGAACCAACTGAGTCGAAGTTCTGGAAATCACAGTAGGCTCATACAGTACAGAAAGAGGCCATTCAGTCCATCATGTTGTGATGGGTCTCTGAAAGAACTATCCAATTATATCAACTCCCATGCTCTTTCCCCATAACACTGCACATTTCTTATTTGCAAGTATTTACCCAGTTCTTTTTTGAAAGTTACTGTTGAATTTGCTTCTACTGCCCTTTCAGGTAACACAACCCAGATCACAACAACTCACTGCATAAAATACTTTTCTTCCCCCTAGATCTGGCTGCCAACTACTTTGAACCTTTGCTTCTGGTCATCAACCCCTCCCTGTGGTTTCTCCCTATTCACTCTATCAAAGCTTTAAAGAATTGTTCTATTAACTCTTCCCATAACCTTCTTTGCTCTAAGGAGAACAATCAGAGCAGCAATCAGAACAACAAAGATCTGAGATTCAGAGGGATCTGGGTGTCCTAGTGCATGAATCGCAAAAGGCTAGTATGCAAGTACAGCAAGTATTAGGAAAGCTAATAGAATGTTATTGTTTATTGTGAGGGGAATTGATTACAAAAGTAAGGAGGTTTTGCTTCAGTTATACAGTGCATTGATGAGACCACATCTGGAGTATTGTGTACAGTATTGGTCCTTATTTAAGGAAGGATGTAAATGTATTGGAAGCAGTTCAGGGAAGGTTTTCCAACTAATACCTGGAAGGGTGGGTTTTCTTATGAGGAAAGGCTGGACAGGCTGGGCTTGTACCCGCTGGAGTTTAGAAGAGTAAGAGGTGACTTGATTGAAACGTGTAAGACCCTGAGGGGTCTTGACAGAGTGGATGGGAGAGGATGTTTCCTCTTGTGGGAGAATCTAGAAATTGGGGTCACTACTTAAAAATAAGGTGTCGCTCATTTAAGACAGAGAAGAGGAGAAGCTTTTTCTCTCAGAGGGTTGTGAGTCTTTGGAACTCTTCCTCAAAAGGTGGTGGAAGCAGAGTCTTTGAATATTTTAAGACAGAGGTAGATAGATTCTTGATAAGCAAGGGGGTGAGATGTTATCGGGGGTAGGCGGGAGTTTGATGTTGAGGTTACAATCAGATCAGCAACGATTCTATTGAATGGTGGAGCACATTCAAAGGGCTGAGCGGCCTACTCCTGCTCCTAATTCATATGTCTGTGTGCCCGTCTGTAATCCCAGTTTCCCCAGTCTCTCCACACAACTGAAGTCCCACATCCCTGGTCCCACATCCCTGATAAATCTCTTCGACACCCACTCGAAGGCCTTGACATCCTTCTGTAGTGCAGTGCCCAGAATTGGATATAATGCTCCACCTCAGGTTTACCTATTAACTGTGAATGTTTACCATAGCTTCCTGGCTTTTGTACTCTATTTATAAAGTCAGGGATTCTGTAATCCTTTCTCAATGGTTTTATCTGACTTTCCTGGCACCTTCAAAGGTTCGTATTTGTGCATCCCCACCCTCAACCCACAAAACCTCTTTGTTCCTGCAACCCCCTTTTAAAATTGTACCATTTAATACCATAAATGCCTCTTCCTATTTTTAACCTGCCACCTGTCTGCCTATTTTCCACAGTGCACTTATTTGTTCCTGAAGCCTGTTCCTATCCTGCTCACTGTTTATTTTATTTTCGAGCTCCGTGTCATGGCGAACTTTGAAATTGTACCAAGGTTCCTGTATCTCAAAAGGATCAACGACCCTAATACTGATCTACTTCCCTCAAGCCGGCCCTCCCCTGTTCTCCACTAATTCAACGTAAAAGCAGAATATTGCAGATGCTGGAAACCTGAAATTAAAAGTGAAATTCCCAGCAGGTCAGCCAGCATCTGTGGAGCCAGAAGGGGAGGTGGCATTTCAGGTTGATGACGTTTCATCGGAACACGTTCACCACTGCTCCCTGCTTTCCGTTTCGCAGCCAGTTAGTTTGCATGCTGCCAACCACCTTTCAGTTACAGGACATTCAATTCTGTCAACAAGCCCTGAAATAAGAAGGCAACGTACGGCTAATGCGAGAGGGGAAACAGATTAGGTTAATATTTTAAAGGGAGATGCTCCATCTGCACAATAAACTAAACTTGCTGTGTTCCGGATACACCTTATTTGGGTGTTGCCATGCTTGTCGTATGTCTAGAGCAGGGCTTCCCAAACTGCAGTTCGCAAGACAAGGTTTTAGGGTTGCAAGCTCCGAGGCAGCTCCGGCTGCTGTGGAGCTCGTACTAAGACTTGACAGCTGTGAGGCCCCTTTAAATCCTTGTGTTTCTTTTCTATTGGTGGACTGGTTGCTGCCGCGAAAAAAAAAAATCATTTGTGAAAAGGTAGGTGTTTGTTTTCTTTTAGAGAAACCCTGACCTTTCATCAACTCCCCCAATGCTGGACTCCTGTTCCTCCATCCCCTTGACCAAGAAGTAAATCTCCCTCCCCTGGTCAACAGCTCTCGTGCTCCCCCCGAATTGGTGGGATGTTCCCATTATAAAAACCGCCTGCCATATGGTCACACCTGCAGCTGCATGTTTCTACCAGTAGATGGAGCATCTAAAGGTGAGCCCCAAGCACTCGTTCCCCCGACATTCCTTTATATTAATTTATAAGGTGAATGGTGAATGTACATTTTGCATTAAGCCAAAGGAAGAATCATCAGGACGCTAAAAGAGATTGTACATTTTCTTCCCATTCTCTTTCAGCAATTTACCTCATTGGTGCTGATTGTATTAGAAATGTTGGATTGGATGAGGAGATGCGAAGTGGGAGGTCAGAGAGGCATAGAATCATCATGGCACAGCAGGAGGCCATTTTGACCCACTGAGTCCATGCTGGCTCTCGGTAGAGCAACGAAGCCAGGAATATGCCCACTAAATACTCCCTGCGCTCTGCGCTCACACCCCAGGACTTTTCTTTATTCTTTCATGGGATGTGGGTGTCACTGGCAAGGCTGGCATTTGTTGCCCATCCCTAATTGCCCTTGAACTGAGTGGCTTGCTAAGCTATTTCAGAGGGGCAGGTAAGATTCAACCACATTGCCGTGGGTCTGGAGACACATGTAGGCCAGAGCAGGTAAGGATGGCAGAATTCCTTCCCTAAAGGGCTTTAGTGAACCAGATAGGATTTTATGACAAGCAACAATGGTTGTCATGGTCACCATTACTGAGACTAGCCCTATATTCCAGATTAATTAATTGAATTTAAATTCCACCAGTTGCCCTAGTGAATCCATGTTCCCTACAGCATTAGCTTGGGCCTATAGATGTCTAGTCCAGTGATATTACCACCACATCAGAGTCCCCTCCATCTCCACCCCATTACCAAATGGATAGCATTAATTCTCTAATGTGTTTTTTTTTATTTATTCTTTCATGGAATGTGGGCATCGTTGGCTGGGCCAGCATTTATTGTTCATCTCTAGTTGCCCTTGAGAAGGTGGTAGTGAGCTGCCTTCTTGAACTGCTGCAGTCCATAAAGTTTGGGTACACCTATGGATTTGGAAAGCACCTGCAGTGCACTTGTAGGTGGTACACACTGCTGCTACTGTGCATCGGTGGTGGAGAGAGTGAACATTTATGGATGTGGTGCCAATCAAGCGGGGCTGCTTTGTCTTGGATGGTGTCGAGCTTCTTAAGTGTTGTGGGAGCTGCACTCAACCAGGCAAGTGGGGCGTATTCCATCACACTCCTGACTTGTGCCTTGTAGATGGTGGATAGGCTTTGAGGAACCAGAAGATGAATTACCCGCCCCAGAATTCCCAGCCACAGACCCACTCTTGTATCCACAGGTATTTTTATGACTAGTCCAGTTCAGTTTCTAGTCAATTGTAAACCCCCAGGATGTTGATTGTGGGAGATTCAGCAATGGTAATGCCACTGAATGTCCAGGGGAGATGATTATAGTCTCTCTTGCCGGAGATGGTCATAGCCTGGCACTTGTGTGGCGTGAATATTACTTGCCGCCTGACAGCCTAAAGCTGAATATTGACCAGGACTTCAACTCGTGATGTTAAAAGGAGTGTGTGGCTTCACCAGCGACGCAGCTCACGATGATAGGCCTCTCCAGTCACTTTGTTACTGGTCTCCTGCTGCAGCCACGAGCGCAAGTTCCCGGTTGCAGCCGACAGAAAAGCTCGGGGGTGGAATCGCTCGTGCCTGCTGCCATCAGGCACGCTCGGCAATGTGAGCGGACAATACGGTAACTTTCACAACGATGTGAAATCAGTTTGCGATCGTCCGCTCAGCCCGTCGAAGGCGGGCCGCATTTACTGCCGTCGGACGCCAGGAACCTCCTTGTAATACAGCTGCATATCATTATCAGGCCAGCCTGCCTGCCCAACCCATCCTCCCATGATGCATCAGCCGCCCACGTTGGCATGATTGCGCACCAACGCGTTTCACAACTGGACATAAGCGACCTGCACCTGGCGAGTGGCACTTTGCTTGGGACTTCGAGGTCTGTTTGCCCACCTTGCTTCAAGCAGCACTCATGGCCATCAGCGCCAGGATTCATAGACAGCACCACATCACTTTTAGGGGTGCTCACGGGCAGGTCTCTACCTACCAGACCAGCCATAATGTGTGGGGCGGCTTTGTACAGCTCTAGGGCTAGGGTTTGCTTGGGGAAGGAGCAGAAGTGGCCTCAGGCAAGGGAAGAGGCTACAGGGTGTGGGCAGTACTAGGGAAGGGGGGGTATCACAGGGTGTGTGTGTGGGGGGCACATGTTGACCTGTGCAAGTGGCCTCAAGATGGTGAGGGCTGAGGAGGCAGTCGCCAGAGGAGATGAGGCCAGATGGAGATGTGAGGGTGTATGTGTGAGAGAGTGAGTGGTGATGTCCCTTGAGCTGGAGTGATTGAGATGCCAGTGAATGTGTGATGGGCTGGAGTGTGTGAGTTTAGAGCGATGAGATGGTTGCCTTACCTCGGCTGCACAGATGAGATCATTCACCCTCAATCTACAAAGGATGGCCAACCTCTTCTGTGCAGCATTGGCGCTGATCACCACTGCCATCGCCTCCCAAGCCGGGGTGATAATGTTGCGGCCCCTCCTGTAGCCAGAGTAGGGGTAGAGGACTTCATGGCGGGGTCTCCACAGTGTCCAAAAGGCGCTCAAGGGACACGTCACTAAACCTGGAGACTGCAGTCTGTTTGCCTTTCGCGGCCATGTCTTACTTGCAGCCGTCCTGAGCAGGGGGCACCGAGAGGTTTCGTGTGGCTGTTATTTAAACACGGCACCCAGCCATGATGAAGCAGTGAGGGGGGCGGTGCCCACCCTGGAAACGGTGTGTTTCCCGGGAATGCATAATTAGTGTGGCGCGTTTGGGGGCGATACGGAGTGAGAAGCCGCCATTGCGGCCAACAGGTAAGATGTGGTTTTACCCGCCCGCTACCGCACTTGGTGTAAATCTGGGACAATTCCGCCCAGGATCATAGTTTTTCACATGACCAGCGGCCACTCTTTGCCACTGACCGCAAGATGCGGTCCAATACTGCAAAGCATCAGCCCTGCTTCAGCAGCCAGCACTCCTGCTTTTCAGTCAGAAAAGGGTGTGTTCAAGATCCACTCCAGGGGCTTGAACACAAAGTCTAGACTGATAGTCCAATGCAGCACTGAGGGGGTGTCGCACTGTCGGAGGTGCTGACATTTAGATGCAATGTTAAACCAAAGCCCCAGCCACCTCGCAGGTGAGCATAGAAAGGTCCCACGGCACTATTTTGAGGAAGAACAGGGGTCTCTTAGCCGATATTTATCCCTCAGCCTCACTAAAAACAGATGAGCAGGCCATTGCCATTTGTGGGAGCTGGCTGTGTGCAAATTGGCTGCTGCGGGTCCTATATTAAAACAGTGACTGCATTTCAAAATTGCTTCATTGGCTGTGGGGCATCCTGTCATGGTGAAAGGTGTTCTAGAAATGCACATTATTTCTTTATTTTGTTCTGGGACGATAAAAGCACCAAAGGAGGCCATTCAGCCCATCATGTCTGTGCTGGCTCTTTGAACAAACTACCCAATCAATCACATTCCCCTTGCTCTTTTCCCCCATCGCTCCTTACTAGTTTTCCTTCCCCAGCTCATTAAATCCGAATGTTTGGAGGAGGGCTTGTTGAACACTTGCTCTGCTATCTTTTTCGGAAGCAAACTCCTCAGGTGTGTTTTTAGTGCTGCACTTTGTGAATTTTGGTACTTTTGATAAATCTAAACCATCAGATGTGGAGTAATTATGGTTTCATTTAATGTGCAATGTACCTTTAAAAATAATACTTGTTCGGCAAGATCACATAATCTGTCGTAACCAATAGGAGTGTAGCACGGGTTACCTCAGCAACCAGTGTAGAGATAGAGTTGGAGTTGAAAGCACACGTGTAGCTGCTGCTGAGTATATTGTAAATAAACTTAATGTTTCCACCCAAGAAGTGTCTGCGGATCAACTCTGTCACTAATAGCACAATTCGACCACCCCACAACAAAACAGGAGGTCAAAAGTTAATAATCCGGAAAGATATCCCAGTCTGAGTTCAGCTGCTTATCTGTGTTTATGTCTAAGTTAAAAAAGCAAACATGGGAGCTGAATGAGGGAGGAGCCAGTGTGCCAAAGTTAGATTGTCTAAAAATCATGGTCAGAGGAAGCACTGATCACCTGGGAAAATAAAAACTCCATTAACATCCACTTCCCCTGAAAGATTATTTAAATAAATATTGTGCTGATTGGGTTTTAGATTTTCAGTGCTTAAAATTGTAACCCAAATAATGAGCACACACACAGGAATGGTCTCTGCACCCAGATCCCAACTTACCCACCACATGTTGGAGGCCAATCAGCTCAGCCCCAGGGCATCACCGCAGGAGTTCCTCGGGGTCCTAGTGCCCAATGCCCAACAGCCTTCAGTTGCTTCATCAATGACCTTCTTCTCTCTATCATAAGATTCGCAGGCAATTCCTCAGCAGATGAAGCAGTCCAGGGCTCCCGCATGCAACAGTCCCTGGGTTATGCTGGTCAACGTCAGGTACCATTCTTCAAATATAAAGGCAAAACACTGCGGATGCTGGAAATCTGAAACAAAGACAGAAAATGCTGGAAAAAAACTCAGCAGGTCTGGCAGCGTCCATGGAGACAGAAACAAAGTTAACTTTTCAAGTCCAGGTCATATGGACTCGAAACGTTAACTCTGTTTCTCTCTCCACAGATGCTGCTAGGCCTGCTGAGTTTTTCCAGCATTTTCGGCTTTTGCATCATTCTTCAAATGCTAGGCAACATCCACCTCGCACAAGGGGAAAGCAACCACCTCCCCTTGATGTTCAAGGGCACCACTGGATCCTCCACCAGCATCAGGCTGAGGGTCACCATTGACCCAAAACTCCACCGAACCAACCGCTTGGCTGCCATTGCTACTGGAGCAGGTGGGAGACTGGCTACTCTGTGAGGGATGGCTCACTTCCTGGCTACCCAAAGCCTCTGTACCAGCTACAAGGCACAAATCAGGAACACAATGGGATACTCGCCTGCCCGAATGGATCCAGCTCCAATATTAGTACGTGTTCCTCTGCTGAATGGCAGAAAAAGCTGGGCCTGGACTTTGTTAGAAAACTCTTGAATCTCACCTCCCATTGCCACTATCTCTTTCCACAACCACACAAAAATAAACTTGCCATGAATTAAGGAGAAACGACCCCATTCCGCAAACAGACTACAGGACTGCCCAATCGTCTACTTTATAAAACACATAAATCGTATGTGAACGATTGAGAATCTAACCAATTCACCCTGACAACATATGATCGATGGACTTTAATACAAAATGCAGAGCGTAGTAGACCTTTCATTTTTATTCTGTTAATTAAGGAGACCTGCATTTTGTAGCGTATTGTAATTATTAGCATACTGACATGTTCATAATAGTGCAATCCTTTTGTTATTTTATACTTTTATTTCAACGATTGTTTATAGCTATTTTAGGAATTATGATCACTTGTTTTATTTGCATCGTCATCACAATTTGGCAATGCCACCTTGGTGATTTTTCGATTCACCAATTATCTATCTAATAATGCTCAAAATGCCTGACAGGAAAGCAGTCTATTTAATGACACCTCCTTTGCTTGCTGAAACATCTAACCTCTTCACCACTGACATGATGTGGCTGCAGTGTATGGTATCTACACTGCGTAAAGCAGTATCTCCCAAAGTTGCGACTACCATCTGCAAGGGCAGCAGATGCATGGAACACTGCTGTCTCCAAGCCACACATTGTTCCGGTGTGAACATGATGGGCTGAGTGGCCTCCCTCTGTGTCATATGTCTCTATGCCTCTGTGGCTATCCCAACTTGGTCATAGAGAGCTGCTCCTTCAGTGTCGCCGAGTCAAACTCCTGGAACTCCATACATAACAGCAACGTGGGAGCTCTTCATCATATAGACTACAGAGGTTCAAGAAGAAGGCTCAACACCACCTTCTCAAGTGCAACTACGGATGGGCAATAAATGCTGATCTCTCCAGTGATGTTCATAGCCTGAGAATGAATAATAATAATAGAATGTACTCCTGGAAAAATCATAATAATAGTAAAATTTAGGCTTCCTAATTGGCAAGCACATTGCTAATGTGGGTGGTAACCATGTAGAGTGGAAGGTGCCAGGTATACATTCCCTGTCTCTGCTGGGTTGGCTGATCCCAGCCAGACTATACAATTAATCTCTCAGTGTCCCTCCTGCACCTGGGCTGGAATATTCCGCTCCTGTTGGCAGTGGACATCATGGTAGGCATGAATGGATAACATGGCGGGAAGGCCAAAACTCAGTTTTATGCTGTTGTAAAACCAGTTTGCGAAAGTCTGCTCCAACCATCAATGGCAGGGCCGCATTTCCCACCACCGCATATCAGGAACCTAATTTCGATATTTTAGCATTTTATTGTAAGCCCTGCTCGCTGGAATCTTCCCACCACAAAGGATCATCCAGGCACATCACACCAACGTGGATCACAACAGTACATAAGCAACGTTCACCTGGCGACCTGCGCTTCACTCGGGACCTCGAGGTTTGTTTGCCTACCTTGCTTCAGGCAGCACTCGCAATCATCAGCGCCAGGCTTCACAGACAGCACCACATCACTTTTAGGGGGGGATCATGGGCAGATCTCTACCTACCAGACCACTCTTAAGGCAGGAGTGGCTTTTCAACAGCTTCAGGGCTTGGGGAAGGGGGAGAAGTGGCCTCAGGCAAGGGAAGAGGCTGCAGGGTGAGGGCTGTACTGGGGAAGTGGGGTATCCCAGGGTGTGTGTGGGGGGGGCACATGTTGATCTGTGCAAGTGGCCTCAAGATGGTGAGGGCTGAGGAGGCAGTCTCCAGAGGAGATGAGGCCAGATGGAGATGTGAGGGTGTGTGTGAGAGGGTGAGTGGTGATGTCCCTTGAGCTGGCAGTGAGTGAGATGCCAGTGAATGTGTGATGGGCTTGTGAGTGTGTGGGTTTAGAGCGATGAGATGGTTGCCTTACCCTGACAGCACGGATGAGATCATTCATCTGTTTTCTGCACTGGATGGCCGACCTCTTGTGTGTAGCGTTGGTACTGACCAGCTCTGCCATCACCTCCCAGGCCGGAGTGGTGAGATTACTGGACCTGAGCGGGGGTGGAGGACATCACAGCGGGACCTCCGAAAGGCAGTCCAGTGACTAAACACTGAACTCTCCTTTCAGGGCCCTGTCCTCACCGGAGCAGCCTTGGTCTGCAAGCATTCAGAACTGTGTGCACGGCTGCAGTTTAGGTATGGCACCCAGAGCGGGGAAATGGTGAGGTAACAGTTTTGCGGGTGACTCAGAGGTTGCTCGCCAGCGAGACGGCCTGTTTCCTGCAGCCGCATAATTAACAAGGCGGGAAGCGGACGATACGGCACAAAAACCCACCATTGTGGCCGGTGGATAAAAGGCCTTTTTTCGCACCCATTAACACTCTCAGTGCAAATCTGGGGCCTCTGGTCTCAATCGACTGTACTGGCAAGTGTATATGCATAGCTGAATACAAGATAAGGCTTTCTCTTTGTTAGGGAAGGGTATTAAAGGTTATGGGACGAAAGCTGGTGGATAGAGTTAATATACGCAGTGGGTAGTTAGGATCTGGGGAGTGTGGTGGAGGCAGATTCAATCTTGAATTCCAGAAGGGAATCAGATTATTATCTGAAGAGAAAAAATTTGCAGGGTTACCGAGAAAAGGCAAGAGAGTGGAGCTTGCTGAGCTGCTCATACAAAGGGCCGGCATGGACACGACAGGTGGAATGGCTTCCTTCTGTGCTGTAACCATTCAATGATTCTGTACAGATTAACCATGATCTAAAGAAATGTTGAGGGGCTGAATGGCCCACTTCTGTTCCTCTGACTGTGCAGCTGCTCTCTGGGCCAGATGGATTCACCGGTTAACCACTCTACCGTTGTTGGTACTAGTAATACAGAGGCCTGACTAGTAATTCTCAGGATATGAGATCGAAAACCAACAAGCCATTTTGTGATTAAAGAGACCTAGAAAATATTGGAAATACTCAGCAGGTCAGGCAGCATTTGTGGAGAATGAAACAAGAGTTAATATTTCATGTCTGTGACTGTTCATCAGAAATGGGAAAAGTTAGGTGTTGAGTCAGTGAAAGCGGGGAGGATAGTAAAAAGAACAAAAGGGATAAGGTGAAAGGCAGGAATAATAAATCCCCAACAAAAGGATTCATGGTACAAGGTAATGGGACAAGCAAAGAAAGAAACGGTGTGTCCGGAGGAGGTGTGAAGGGCAAAATCAGAGTCATTTCAGTACTGTTATAGCAACTTGATTGGAGGGATTCATGGGTGGAGTTGTGGGAAAGATAAACGTAGATTTGTGAGGGAGAAGCCTGTTCACAGGCTTTGGAAAGGAAAGGGAGGTTGGAGATGGGGTGGTAGCTTGCAAAGATGTTGGGGACAAGGTCCTCCCGTTGAATCCGAATGATACGGTGAGGCATTGCTGGTGGAGTTTCTCTAGTGCTATTATGTGTTACTGATACACAGTCCAGCTCTCAATGCAGTTTAGTAGTGTGATGAAGACAACTGCTCTATACACTAAGACTTTTGTTGATTTATGGAGATCTTTGTTGTCAAACACTCACGGCTGTAGTTTGCAGAAGGACAAGCTTGCGCAGCTGATGTTGAATTTTGTACACATTAAAAATTCAGTTTCACTTCATTCAACAAGGTGTAACTTTTTTAAAGACAAATGGTGTAAAAGCACAGCTTCTAGTCAGTTCAGTGATTTCTAATTGATCAGAGTTGGATCCCTTCGTCAATGGTGGCTTTTTGAGAACCAAATTATGGGAAGTGCTCAACATATCCCAGAGTCTCTCCGTCAACATATATTGGGAGGGGAAATATTGGGATTGACATTTAGCGACTGGGAGGAGTTCAGAATGGTGACAACGTTTCCATCAAGCTGCATTCTGCTTTGGTTCACAACGTCTTAATGATGAGGCAGAGCTACAGCAAAGAATAAAACAAAGGAAGCAAATCCTGCACTCCAAATCCCCCAACCTTGTGGGATGTCCTACCCCATGTGCCCCAAAGATCTGCCAGTTGATAATTGGTGTGTTCAGTCAAGAAGACCCATAGCAGAAACTCAAGGCACTAAGTAGACATCATCCTCAAATCAAGGGACAGCCAACAATGATGGGGTCAAGGGTTGGTTTTTTGAAGAGAGGGATGATGATGGAAGAATTAAAGGAGTGATATCACTTGAAGAGATTTATCATCATATATATTGTTGTCAAATAATGGAAAAACTTGATATTCCACAGACATAAAGTTAGTTTTTCAAGGCTGGAGAGATTGTTCAGTAGTAATGTTGAATTTGGTACACATTACAAATTCAGTTACACCTCATTCAACAAGGTGTAACTTTTTCAAAGACTATTAGTGTAAAAGCGCAGCTTCCAGTCAGTTCAGTGATTTCTAATTGATTCCCATTCTGGGGGGAACTTCAGCAGTGCACCTTATTGAAAAGCATAGAATCACCGACAGTGACTGCTGGGTCTCGTGTGCGGACTCCAGAAGTTGATGTTCATTTCAGAGCTGACGGTGAAAACTGACAGTTCCACCATCATTACTGCTGGAAAATCTGGGCCACATCAACCCTGCCCAACCCCTTTCAGAAGTTTAAAGACCTTTATCAGGTCTCCTCAAAGCTTTGAAAAGAATAAAATCCATAGCCTGTTTGATCTTTCCCGATTGCTTTAATCTCAATTCTGTGGCCAGTATAATACTTTTTTTCTGCAAATGCTACCCTTTCCTTCCCTTTCAAAATAAAATGATTCAAAGCCACAGTTTTTACTTTAAATATTTGTGTGTGATGTGAGTTTGTGGTTCTCACCCTACCTGATGACTAACTTACCAACTTGTGGGTTGAGGGCTATTGCAGTGAAAGTTGGGGGGCAGGGACCAATGCCTTAATGGAAGGAGAGATTTACTAGTCCAACGGCTGAACTATTAGTCACAGCTATTTACCATTGCTTTGACCCCCTGTGGAGGAGGCTGAGATAGATCCACATGCAAGGAAAACCACATTTTGGGGGGCTTATTGGTTTTGAGTCCAACTATGAGTGGCGTTACTTGTACTTTTTTCCATGTCTCATATGAAAGGCGTCCTTGCTGTAAAGAGTCACTTTTAGATTTAGACCATATGTGCCTAGAAGAGGTTGCCTCATAACAGGATTTGGATGATCTCCAGCCTTCGCATTCACATGATCGCAACCCACCCATTGTAGTTTGTAAATTCAATGTCACCAAGTTATTTTTAGGGAAAAAAATTGTGCCTCATCTTTACATCAAGACATCACAAGGTTGGTGGCAGCCTTCCATCTCATAAGATGATGACTTGTGCCATGGTGGTCAACTCTGTGTTAACCATCACCTGTTCTGGCCCAGGAGCCCCTCTCTGGCACTGCAGTCTCTGCTGCATTTGCTGCAGAGGAAGACAGGGGGCTGAGAAGGTGCACAATTCACTGGCCTCTGTTTTCAATGGGCCCTTTGCTCGGCCAACTCTTTGTTTCTGCGTCTCTTCCCCAATGTCCTTCCAAACAGTCAGCCTCCAGAGGTCATGGCTGTCAGCAACTGTCTCCAAGTTGTCAGTGTCAATGTCTGCCATCATCACCATCTCACTTGCAGGTGTTCTTATAGCGGAGGGATGGACGCCCAGGAGCTTGTGACCCAGTGGACAGTTCACCGTACGGAGGGTTTTTGGGTGTCTGGCAGTCACCCATCCAATGAACATGCCCAAGCCAGTGCAGAGGTCATTGGTTTGGCAATGAGTGTGTGCTGATGGAATGAGCTCATGCCAGGACTGAATTGGTGACCTTGTCCTGCGAAGAGACGCCATGGATATGTCTGATGCAGCGAAGGTGGAAACTGTTCAACCTTTTCTCCCGCCCAGCACATGTTGTCCAGGTTTCATCACTGTTGAGGAGTGTGCTGAGGACACAGGCTTGGTAGACTCGGAGTTTGGTGTTCTCAGTCAGGTTGCTGTTCCACATTCTCTCACTCAGCTTGGACATTACAGACTGCAGCTTTTGTGATGCGCAAGTGACAGGTTGTTGGTGATTGTGGAGCCTAGCCATGTGAAGCTACCAACAGCTTCCAGTGTCACATTGTCAATGCTGATAGATGGTGGTATGGCAACATCCTGGACCATGACATTTGTCTTCCTGATGCTGATGGTCAAACCAAATTCTTTACAGGCAGAGAGAGTTTGTCCATTTTCCACCACAGTCATTCCTTGGCATGGAACGCAAGTGCAGAGTCATCAGTGTAGAGCAACTCTCTGATGAGGACTTGGCGCACCTTTGTCTTGGGTCTCATACGAGCAAGGCTGAACAGCTCTCTGTCCGTTCTGGTATGTAAGTAGACATCCTCTGCAGGTGATCTGAAGGTGCATGTGAGCAAAGAGAAGAATAGGCCAAAGAGTGTTGATGCCGGAGCACAACCCTGTTTGACCCCACTGCAGATCTCAAAGCGTCCCCATGTTGCCTCATCATAGCTGACCTTACACATCACATTGTCATGGAAACAGGAGATCTCATTGAGCAGCCAATTTTCCCCAGCAGCTTAAATAGACAGCCTCTGCTCACATGGTCGAATGCTTTGGTGAGATTGATGAAGGCAATATATAGTGGTCTCCTTTGTTCACAGCATTATCTTGCAGCCACCGGACTGAGAAGATCATATCAGTTGTAGATCTTCCAGTTCTAAAGCCACACTGGGATGTGGGGTAGATGCATTCAACCAGCGTCCGCAGCCTGACAGGGACAATGTGGGTAAATACTTTTCCTATGATGCTCAGCAGGGAGATGCCCCAATAGCTGCGATTGACCTTGTTCTTGTACAGGGTCAAACTCTTTGCATCGCACCTACCCTGGGATACTGCCCACTCCCTCCAGCAAAGACAGAGCAGCTTTAAAATTAATAACTGATCTAATGTCAATTGATGTTTGTGTAAAGTGAATCCCAAACTTCTCCCACCCTTTGGCCAGGATTTTACACTGAATGTGTGGGCGCACATCCGACGTGGAATCACGTGAAATCGGGCAAGAAGACGCCGGGCGCGTGTCCCCAACCTCATTGCACTCGTGCGCAACATTAGAGTCGGTGGGCGCGCGCAAAAGTCGGAAGGGGGCACCCGCCGACAATTAAGGAGCCGTTGTCAGCGACTTTACGCGGCTGGTCCACTTTTATGGTCGGCGGACAGGCCAATCGGCCTTAGCGGCCTTCGCATTTCCACTACAAACTACACCCAGGGCGGGATGAAATGTCCGGGGTTAAATGAAAATGAAAGAAGAGGTTTGAGGGATGAGGTGTTTTGTGGTCTGCTGTCAGGAGCTTGAATTTGCAGCATTGGCACAGTTTGCAGCAGTTTATTGACCTCATTTCATTTTTACGGTGCTGTAGCTCTCTGAGGCAGCAGCCGTCAGCCTTCAGGGGGCACGTGCCCGCACCTTCCTTGGCGTCTGCCCCCTTCCCACACTGCCCCCCGCACCCCACGCCCCCACCCTCTCCCGGCAGCTCCGAGCCTTTCTCATTGCCCACTTCCAAATCGGGGTTGCGGGGGGGCTGATTGTGGCTGGAAGCACCTATCACATCTGCTTCACATCGTGCCCACCGATCGCAGGTGCCCGGCCAGCGTAAGATTCAGGCCTTTATGTGTAGAAACGCTTCCTAGTTTCACTTCTGAAAGGTCTGGCTCTAATCTTTAGAATAAGACCCCTTAGTCCTAGACTCAGCTGGTTAAAAAATAGTTTCTCACTATTTGCCCTCTCAGTTCTTCATGTTCTCTTGAAAACTTGGTTTAAATCACCCTCAAATTCTTATAAATTCAAGAGACTACAGTCCTACTTTGTGTAACCTCACCTTGTAATTTAATCTTTGGGGTTCAGGTATGATTCTAGTGAATCTACACTGCATTCCCCGCTCAGGGACAATATATTCTTCCAAAGTGGAAGCTGAGCAAATTGTCTTAAATTCATAATTAAAGTGAAAACTGTCTCTCTGAATATTATTGAAAGGACTAATACTAACTCTTCATCCTAAAGCATTTCGCACAGAAAACAATTTATTCTAAATTCACTTTAACTTGGAATTTCATTTTGCTGTTAAAAAGATCTTCGGTAATGGATTAAACAAATTGATATCTTGGAACATATCTGGCAGCCTAACAAAAGTGGGGGGGAGAAAATATTCCTAATTGAAACATATTTAAAACAACACGTTTGCCTTAACTGCTTGCATTGTCACTTACCCACCTACAAAGTCACCATGGGTTTTATGAAATCATCGTGCACTCAATGTTGATGAGGAGCTTAAGATCTTAATGTGTTTTTAAATTATTCTTTAATGGGATGAGGGCGTCATTGGCTGGGCCAGCATTTATTGCCCCCATCCCTAAGACTCCTTGAGAAGGTGGCGGTGAGCTGCAGTCCATCTGGTGTACGTGTGCTGCTGGAGAGGGAGTTCCAGGGTTTTGACCCAGCGACAGTGAGGGAATGGCAATATATTTCCAAGTCAGGATGGTGTGTGGCTTGGAGGGGAACTTCCAGGTGGTGGTGTTCCCATGTGTCAGCTGCCCTTGTCCTTCTGGATGGTAGAGGTCATGAGTTTGGAAGGTGCTGATGTTGAAGGAGACTTAGAAAGTTGCTGAAGTGCATCTTGTAGTCGATGGGGTGCAGATCAACATTTAACAACTTTATTTTCTTTATTCTTTCATGGGATGTGGGCTACATTTATTACCCTAATTGCCCTTGAACTGAGTGGCTTACTAGGCCATTTCAGAGGGTAGTTATTGCTGTGGTTCTGGAGTCACATGGAGGCCAGACCAGGTAAAGATGACACATTTCCCTCCCAAAAGGGCATTAGCAAACCAGATGGGTTTTTACAGCAATTGTTGAGAGTTGTCTGGTCACCATTAATGAGACCAAATTTTATTGCAATTGTTTTTTAACTTGTTAAATACAAATTCCACCAGCTGCCATGGTGGGATTTGAACCCAGGAACCCAGAGGATTATTCTGGGCCCCTGGATTGCTAGTCCAATGACATTACCACTGTGCTACCATCTCCCTCTTAGCAAGCATTTATCTAGAACTTTGAAAATAGTGAGAATTTCCTGAGGTTCTTCATTTCAACAGCTGATATCAGCCAACTACAGCACAGCCCAAAAATTATGTTGGGGACCTTCTGATCTATCCAACACAAGGAGGAGGTAGCGTGTCTGTTCAAGAGGTCCCATCGTGGGAGCATCATTAGTCATATTATCTATCCTCAATTACCCTCATTGTCACTGACTAATGCAATTAGTGGCGTCAGGAAATAAACCATACAAAGAATCATACAGCAAAGGAGGAGGCCACTCAGCCCATCATGTCTGTGCCAGCCAGGCTAATTGGATTCTGCGGCACACATTGTGGTAATGAACTCGGCTGCAAGTAACTGGTGGTTAAGGAAAAGGGGTACTATTGGCATAGTGACAATGTCACTGGGCTTGTAATCCAGAGGCCCAGGCTAACGCTCTGGGACCATGGATCCAAATCCCACCATGGCAGCTGGTGGAATTTAAAATCAATTAACGATCTGGAATTGCAAAGCTAGCCTCAGTAATGGTGACCATGAAACCATCTGGTTCACGAATGCCCTTTAGGGAAGGAAATCTGCCATCCTTACCTGGTCTGGCCCACATGTGACTCCAGACCCCACAGTAGTGTGGTGGACTCTGCAATGGCGTGGCAAGCCATTTGGTTCAAATGAAACCGGGGAGGGGGTGATGGTCAGCAAACGCTGGCCTGGCTAGTGACGTCCACATTCCACGAAATGATAAATCAGAAAAGCGTCCAGGATTCTGATATTTATAATTAGAGGCAGAGTATAAAGAGGCAGGGGCCAGAATTTTTCAGCCCCTCACGCCGGTGGGATCTTCCAGCCCCATCAACGTGAATGGAGCTTTCAATGGCTGGCCGGCTTCACCACAAGGAGACCCGCCACAGGTCGAGGGGGATGGGGGTGCATTCTGGCCGGGGAATCATTCTGAACTGTCAAGAACTGCTGCAGGCCTCAGCTAGAGCACGGTGTTGAATTCAGGGCATTGCGCTTTAGGAAAGATGTCAAAGCCTTGGAGATAATGAAAAGGATATCTCCCAGAATGATGCCAGGGACCTCAGTTATGTCGAGGGACTAGGGAAGGTGGGGTTGTTATCCTAAGATCAGAGGAAGGGAAGATTTTACAGGCCTGCCGGAGTCAACAGGTGTCTGGGTGGCTTGCCGCGTTTTACAACCCCACCCCTACCACCACTGGCACCGTGTGATAGCCCAGATAAGGAGAAAATGTTTCCAGCCCCCCCCACCACAGGGCGTCAAATAACCAGAGGGCACAGATTTCGGGTGATCAGCATACAAAGCCGATGAGAGACGAGGGGAACATTTTTATACAGAGAGCTGTCCTGATCTGGGACACGTTGCCTCAGAGGGTGGCGATAGCAGATTCAATATTAACTTTCAAAAGGGGAATCTGATATTCATTTGTGAAAGAAATAAAAATCAGGGGTAGGGGGAATGAGTAGGGAAGTTGAGCTAATTGGATGGCTCTTTCAAAGAGCTGGCATGGGCACAATAGGCCAAGTGGCCTTCTTCTGGACCATTCTATGATTGCTGGCAACTCCGGGAATGGATGTTAAAAACCTACAGATGGTGACAGCCAGAGCTGGGCCTGGCAAACAGACTCCAATGTAACTAAAAGCCCAAATTGAAAGCTGATTCAGTCAGCAGTCAGCAAGCCCTCCTGGGTTTAACTCAATCCATATGGGAAAATCCTTGAAGCAGACAAAGAGCAGAGCCAGAGGAAGACAAAACCGCAGGGAGATGAAAAGTATTTCCAATGGATGATATATCTTTAGAGAAAAGTCTTGGAATTCCATAGATCTGTGTAAACACTAATTAGACACATAACTGAGTGAAAACAGCTGATGAGGTCTCCAGACAAGTGAGAGGGGGCGTTAAAGGAATGTAAAGAGTCAACATTTGGGATAGATTATGACCTGCACTCATATGGGTACATGTGATACCACTGGTTCAGTAGTGTACACAAGCAATCTGAAGGGTTTAGTGTCAAATTCAAATTATAAGCTTCGAGTTTAAAGTTGTGTTGCAACCTAGTGTCATAACCTGTTCACAATAATTAAACGCACACGCCTGGGCGGACTGAGTGGAGCTGCCCTGCCTCTTCAGGGAAACTGAAGGTCACAGGGCCTGCAGGAGAGACGGAGAAGGGGCAACAATGAGAACTCACAAGTGTGCAAAGCCTTTCATACGGGAGCATGTCTCAGAGCAGTTTACCATGGGAGAGGCGAGGGTCAAGCAGAGAAAGAGGCTGGAAAAGGAAAGGTAGGCACTGAGCAAGGGACAAGAGGAGGAAGAGGGAGAAGAGGGCATTGAGCAGGGCAAGAAAGGCGGGGTGGGGGGGAGGGAGAGTTGGACATTGAGAAGTCAATGAGAGAAGGAAAAGCAAAATGGCCCAATGAGCAGGGAATGAGACTAGCAAAATAAGATAATACTGGAAGCATACAGCTGGTCAGTCAGCATCTGTGGAGAACAGGCAGACTAATGTAGTACCTTTGAACAGAACGTCTTCAACAGCACCTTCCAAACCTGCAACCTCTACTACCTAGGAGGACAAGGGCAGTGAATTATCATCATAAACCATCCCAGGGTGTGTTTAACAGAGACTATTGAAAACAAGCCATCCAGGAAATTACAAACATTTATTAACTAAATAATTATGTACAAGGGTATATAAGAACGAGGCAGCTTCTAGAGACATCTCCCTCGGAGCTTGTGTCACATGACCTGACATTATTGTTGATGTATATTAGCTTTTTGTGTAGTAACCATTCACCCTTTATCCTACAGGCACTATTAAATGGCCACATCCCATGAAGGGATAAAGAAAAAAAATACTACAGGCAGCAGATGCATGGGAACACCATCACCTGGAAATTCCCCTCCAAGTCACTCACATCCTGACTTGGAAATATATCGCCGTTCCTTCACTGTCGCTGGGCCAAAATCCTGAAACTCCCTCCCTAACAGCACTATGGGTGTACCTACACTACAGCTGCAGTTCAAGAAGGCCGCTCACCACTACCTTCTCAAGGGCAATTTGGGATGGGCAATAAGTACTGGCCTAGCCAGTGACGCCCATATCTTGTGAAAGAACAAAAGGATCTAGAAGATAAACGGTTATATTAGTGAAATTAGTGAAAATATGGAAACAAAAAACAGTCCAATCAAGGAAGCCAACGAGATGTGGGAATGTGCAACCAGCTTGGCTTGGTGTTGGTGCTTTTTGCCTGTGAATCAAGACCATTGTGTCTTGCAGCCCCACTCTTGGCTCTGATAGTTCAATCTCATTGACTCATTGACTCATAGACATTTATAGCACAGAAGGAAGCCATTTGGCCCATCGTGTTTCATGCCAGTCAACAAAGATCTGACTACACTAACCCCATTTTCCAGCACTTGGTCCGTAGCCCTGGAGGCTATAGCAATACAAGTGAATATCTAAATACTTCTTAAATATTACGAGAGTTTCTGACTCAACCACCCTTTCAGATAGTGAGTTCCAGACTCCCACCACCCTCTGGGTGAAAAACTTACCCCTCAACTCCCCTCTTAGTCTTCTACCTCTTACCTTAAATCTATGCCCCCTGGTTATTGACCCCTCTACTAATGGAAAAAATGCCTTCCTATCTACCCTATCTATGCCCCTCATAATCTTATACACCTCTATCAGGTCCCGTCTCAACCTTCGCTGCTCCAAGGAAATCAACCCCAGCCTATCCAATCTTTCCTCATAGCTCAGACTCTCCAGCCCAGGTAGCATCCTGGTAAATCTCCTCTGCACCCTCTCCAGTGCAATCACATCCTTCCTGCAATGTGGTGACCAGAACTGCACGCAGTACTCCAATTGTGGCCTAACCAACGTTTTATGCAGTTCTAGCATAATCTCCCTGCTCTTGTATTCCATGCCCCAGCTAATAAACGCAAGTATCCCATATGCCTTCTTAACCACCTTATCTACCTGCCCTGCTACCCTCAGGGATCTGTGGATATGCACACCAAAGTCCTCCACCCTGATGTCTATACCTGCGTTGTCCTTTTCCATTGTGAAGACCAATGCAAAGTATTCTTGAGGACTGTACCCACATTTTCCGGGTACACACACAGATTACCTCTATGGTCCCTAATTGGCCCTACTCTTTCCCTAGTTATTCTCTTGCTCTTTATATATTTAAACAAAAAACCCTTTAGACTTTCCTTTATTCTACCCACCAATGCTTTCTCATGCACTTTCTTAACTTTCCTCATTTCCTTTTTAAGTTCCCCCTGCACTTTTTATACTCCTCTAGGGCCTCTGCCATATCGAGCCCTCGGTATCTACCATAAGCTTCTATTTTTACTTAATCCTAACCTCTATGTCCCTTGACATCCAGGGTTCTCCAGACTTGGTCCCTCCCCCTTTGTCTTTACTGGAACATATTTGCCCTGTACTCTCACTATTTCCTCCTCCAATGCCTGCCACTGCTCTGACACAGTTTTAACTGCAAGTAGCTACTCCCAGTCCACTTGGGCCAAATTGTATCATATCTTAGTAAAATTAGCCTTTCCCCAGTGTACAACTTTTATTCCCAGCTCAGCCTTATCCTTTTCCATAACTATCCTAAATCTAAATGAGTCATGGTCACTATCTCCAAAATGCTCCTCTACTGATACGCCTTCCACCTCATTTCTGAATATCAGGTCCAGAACTGCCCCCCTCCCTTTAGGGTTTTCTACGTACTGGCTAAAAAACTTCTCCTGGATGCAACTTAAGAACTTCACCCCCTCCCTACCTTGCACACTAAAGCTATCCCAGTTAATATGTGTGTAGTTAAAATCCCCTACTATTACTGCCTGATTATTCTTACACTTCTCTGAAATTTGATTGCACATTTGATCCTCTGTTGCCCTGACTGTTTGGGGGCCTATAATACACACCCAACAACCACTTTTGTGTTTTTTACTCATTTGATACTCCTTCCAAGATATCATCCCTCCTCACTGCTATAATTGATTCCTTGATAAATATTGTGACCCCACACCCCCCCTCCTCTTCCATCCCTCTCTGTATCTTGTCTGAATACCCTATAACCAGGAATGTTGAGCTGCCAATCCTGCCCTTCTTTTAGCCAAGTCTCGGCTATAGCTGTGATATCATACTCCCACATGCCTATCTGTGCCCTCAGCTCGTCTGTCTTGTTCCTCAGGCTCCTTGCATTAATATATATGCCATTCAGCCTTGCTAAACTCACTTCTTTCTTCTCTAGCCTATGTTTCCTCTGCCTTCTAGACTCAATTAGTAGCGATTTAACTTCTAATTCCATCTCAGCTACTCTCTCCTCTGAGCTACTTTTCAGCGTCCTTGCTGATACCACAGTGCCTTACAGAGGAAGAGTCAGATTGTTGGGACTGCTGCCTTTCAGGTAAGATCTTCTGACTGAAATAAACCTGGGCATTCTGCCAGTCGTTAAAAAGCCTCCTGATGTTCACTTCCATTGCGCCAGAATTGCGGTGCCAGTTTTACATCTGAGGTGAAGCACTTTGGAATGAAAGGAAGATGGGTCAGGTGCTATTTAAATGCAAGTTCTTCACATTTTTTTAAAAAGAAAAAGGAATTTGTGAGGTTATGCAGAGGTTTCGCTCTGTGAGGTAATGAGTAGTTATTAAACAAAACACAAAAAGTGCAGAGTAGCTAATATAATGAGAGACTCAACCAAGGAACAATCAGGAGAACATTTATACAAAAATGTTGAAGGGAAATGTCTGATTTGCCTCTTTCCCTGCTCAATGCTTGTCTCTTATGAGACTTGAAATATTGCAATTATTTCACTTCATTCTTTCATGGGATATGGGCATTTCTAGCAAGGCCAGCGTTTGTTGCCCATCCTTAATTGCCCTTGAACTGAGTGGCTTGCTAGGCCATTTCAGAGGGCAGTTAAGAGTCAACCACATTGCTGTGGGTCTGGAGCCACATACAGGCCAGACCAGGTAAGGACGGCAGATTTCCTTCCCTAAAGGACACTAGCGAACCAGGTGGGTTTTTAACAACAACCGATGATAGTTTCGTGGTCACCATTACTGAGTCTAGCTTTCAATTCCAGATTTTATTCAATGGATTTAAATTCCACCAGTTGGCGTGGTAGGATTCAACCACATGTCCCCAAGGCATTAGCCTCTAGATCACTAGTCCAGTGACATTATTACTATCCCACCTTGTCCCAATTACAGAGGTACATAGGTCTCACAGCCTGATCAAAAAAGGACCCCATCCCGTCACAAACCAGGACTGAGAAAGAAAGAGAACTGGCTCCAACTCCAACCATAACCACCCACCCTCCACTCTCCACTCCCAGGCCCCACACAACACTAAAGACCATCCCATCATTATTCATTGCTGGTGGTGATATGACTGTTGCCTGAAGCTCTTAAGCCATTATTCTAATAATAACAATAAATTCCATTTATATAGCACCTTTAATGTAGTAAAATGTCTCATAAGCCCCTCACAGGAACTTAATCATAGTTTAACATCAAGGTATATTGGGAGATATTAAGAAAGATGGCCAACAGCTCAGTCAAAAGGTAGGTTTTAAGGAGCATCTTAAAGGGAGAAAGAGAGAGCTGGAGATACAGGGAGGTTTAGGCTGGAAACTCCAGAACTTGGACCCTTTTAGCTGGAGGTACGATTTCCAATGTTAAAGTGAATCAAACAAGGAATGTGCAAGAGGCCAGAATTGGAGGAGTGAAGAGGTCTCAGGAGGCTGTAGGACTGAAGGAGGTTACAGAGATAGGGTGAAGAGAGGCCATGGAGGGAATTGAACAAAAGGATGAGAATTTAAAAAATTGAGGCACCCAAGAGAAAGATGAAGAGGTCATGTGATGGACAAGGTAGTGTTTCTGCCTCTGAACCCTAAGGTCGAGTTCGTGTCCCACCCCAGGACTTGATGATCGAGCAAGGTGTGTTCATAATGCGGCCAAACATGGTGAATATCGACTTGCAAATCCTTCCAATGGTAAGTAGTAAGAGCAGGAGAGATCCCTGGTCAGCCATGTGATGGAAAGAATATTGGAGCCTCTACCATCACTATCCATTTCTTCAGACCGCAACATGCATGTGTGTGTTGCCACAGCAAAGTGAACCATACTGCACCACAACAAAAGAAAGATGCAGTGGCATTTGGGAATCTTCCATTGAGTTTTGTTCAAATGATGTAGGAGCCTGATGACAGAGAAGTGAGAGTGACACTGGGAGGGAGTTGTTAAAATGGTGCGGTCCAGGGAGCTCAGGGTGACGCTTAGACAGGTTCTTGTCAATGGAATTCAGAAAACTACCTGTGGACAGGTAGGCCGGGTGAAAAATAAACTTTGCATTGATATGGAGCCTCTCGTGACCTCCCAAAGCACTTTACAGCCAATAAAGTCATTTTAAAGATAACCAGCTTTAGTGATGTTAGTGGAGGACCGAGGAGAACTCCCCTGGCTCTTCTCTGAAATAGGGGCCATGGGATCTGTTACTGTCACTGGACAGCGGAGCTGGGGCCTCGGTTTTAATGTTTCTTCTGAAAGACGGCACCTCCAATGGGCTGCAGCCCTTTAATTCAAGAATCAGCCTAGATTTTTTCCGCCCAAAGACTCAGAAGTGAGGCTCAAACACAGGCCTTTCTAGGCAGAATCGCCCCCCAACCCCCAGATTTGCACCAAGTATGGTAGCGGGCACCGGTGGCAATGGTGGGTTTTCAGGCCACATCGTCCCAATCCCGCCGGATTATTTATGCATTCCCGGGAAGCACGCTGTATCGATGGTGGGCGGGACCCCATTCACCCGCCCGCCACCCCCACACCGTTGCGTCACGCCGGCCGCCATGTTTAAAGTCCAGCCGCCCGCACACATCTCCAGTGCTTCCAGCCCACGACTGCTGCAGGGAAGACGTCCACAAAAGGCAAAAAGATCACAGCCCCCAGGCTTAGTGATGTGACACCGGGACGACTTTTTGGATGCCGTGGAGCCCTGTCGGGATGTCCTCTACCCCCGTTTTGGCTGCAGGATGGGCAGCGGCATGACCAACCAGGCTTCGGAGGGGGTGGTCAGCACCAATGCCCTGCAAGAGAGGACAGACACCCAGTGCCCCTACAGGATGAATGGTCTCATTCATTTCCACCGTGTTAACTCACTCTTCTCATCACTCTCTGCACACATTCTCAAACCCATCGCACACCCACAGGGATCTCACATCTCAGGGGACAACACCACTAACCCTCACACACACCCCCACATCTCCATCAGGCTCTTATACTCTCGAGTTCACGCCCTCAACCCGTCCATGGCTCCCCCCACCACACAAACATTCCACTCAGCGCCATGTGCCCTGCTCACACTCTCTCCATCTGTTTTCGTGCAGGAGAAGCCTGCTTACATCAGCAGCGAGCGGTCCCAGACCAGGGGTGGAGTGGCCCACGTTAGGCCCCTCACTCACTTTGAGGAGTGTGTCATCGCGCTGACTGGTGAGGATGGGGACTGTGCCTGCGGCAACGGTGAACTTAGCGGTGAACACCCACGTGAGGGTCCTACACCACATCATCCCTCTCTCAACGCAAATGTGAGTGCTCTGTCTCCTGCTTTTGACTCTGCTGCCAGGCACTAATTATCTCTACTTTGGTTCACAGGGAGCTCTGCCAAGTGACCGACACCCTCAGCCAGCCTGTCCCTCAGCTCCATCCATGTCCTCACCTCCAGCCAAGGGGACACCTCCTCCAGTGAAGAGATGGAAATAAGCAGCCTGGAAGACCCATCACTGCAGAGGGAGCTGCTGGCCCATGAGTGATTCTGGAGGCAAAAGTGTGTGTGTGTGGCAGGGCCTTTTAGAGCCTCGTGCAAACACGCTCATAAACACACGGATCCTTCACGTTTCACACTCACCTCACTGTCCCGAGCATTTTCAATGCTGCCTGCTGGGGTTCACTTTCAGTTGTCCATCTGAGCCTGACCTGCATCTCCGCCCACCCAATGGAGCACCTGGTCTTGCCCAGCACGACTCTCATTTCACTTTCCATTTGGACAGCATGGTACTAATTCGGTTTTACTTTCACTCCCCCATCCTTTACCCTCCCCTGTCACCAATTTCCTTTCTCCCATCACTGCTGACACCCCCCCCCCCCCCCCCCCCCCCGCCCCCAGCATCACATCCCACCTGGTCCTCTGTGACCTGTCAGCTACAACCCTTTTCCTTCGAGGGATGTCCAGGTAAATATGTATGTTCCCTTCCTTCCTGAAAATCCCACCCCCATCCACATTCACCTCCTCCTTCCCACCCCCAGGGTCCGTGTCTGCTTCCGGGTCCCACCAACCTCCCTCACTGTCCCTTCTATCACCACTGTCAAACCCTTACTTTACCCCCTCTACCACCTCTCTCTGCCCTCAATCATTCTCATTCTTCCTCCATACCAGGCCCTCCCTCACATCACTCTCCATGAGGCAGAGATGGACACATCCAACCACTCCTGTGCACGTTCATCTGCAGATCACCCCCTCCGCATCCCTTCCTCCCCAGAACCCCTTCCCCCCTCCGCTCGCTCCCCTTCCCCCATGAACCCCTTCCCCCTTCTGCTCGCTCCCCTTCCCGGCGGAACCCCTTCCCTACTCCGCTAGCTCCCCTTCCCCCTGGAACCCCTTCCCCCTCTGCTCTCTCCCCTTCCCCCTGGAACCCCTTCCCCACTCTGCTCTCTCCCCTTCCCCCCCTGAAACCCTTTCCCCCTCTGCTCGCAGCCCTTCCCATCTCCACTCGCTCCCCTTCCCTCTGGAACCCCTTCCCCCCTCCACTCGCTCCCCTTCCCCCCTCCGCTCTCTCCTGTTCCCCCCCCGGAACCCCTTCCCCCTCCACTCGCTCCCCTTCCCCCCGGAACCCCTTCCCACCTCCGCTCCTGCTCCCCTTCCTCCTAGAACCCCTTCCCCCTCCGCCTGTTCCGCTCATCCCTCTCGGAACCTCTTCCCCCCTCCACTCACTTCCCTTCCCCCTGGAACCCCTTAACCCCTCCGTTTGCTCCCCTTCCCCCCAGAACCCCTTCCCCCTTCCGCTCGCTCCCCTTCCCCCCAGAACCCCTTCCCCCCCCTCTGCTCGCTCCCCTTCCCCCCAGAACCCCTTTTCCCCCACCCCCCGCTTGCTCCCCTTCCCCCCAGAACCCTTTCCCCCCTCCATCACTCCCCTTCCCCCCCGGAACCCCTTCCCCCCTCCGCTCGCTCCCCTTCCCTCTGGAACCCCATCCCCCCTCCACTCACTCCCCATCCCCCCTCCGCTCGCTCCTGTTCCCCCTAGAACCCCTTCCCACCTCCGCCTGTTCCACTTACCCCCCTCGGAACCCCTTCCCCCCTTCACTCACTCCCCTTCCCCCCGGAACCCCTTTTCCCTCCCCCCCCCCCCAACCGCTTGCTCCCCTTCCCCCCAGAACCCCTTCCCCCCTCCGCTCACTCCCCTTCCCCCCAGGAAGCCCTCCCCCACCTTTGCACCCCTTCCCCCCTCCCAGTCCTTCCACCTCCCCGGACTCTCACCCCACTTACTCCCTCCCCCTTTCTGACTCCTTCCTCTACCCTTAGCTTTTCAGTCACCTTTAGATCCCCCCCCCCGCAGCCCAACAACTTCCTCCAGTCTTAGCTCCACCTCCAGCCTCACTTCTTCCTCCACTCTTACTTCTTCCTCAACCCTTAATCCCTTTCCTCTCCATACCCCTTCCTCCCCCCCCCCCCCGGACACCCTCCCCTATCCACACTCCTTCCCTTGCACCTTCCACAACCCCTTACACCTACCTCCCCAGTTGCAGCCTTCTCCCCCGTTACCCCCTCCTTCCCCCATTCTCCTTCCCCCCAAAAAAACCTCCCTCCCAACACCTTAGCTCCCCCTCCCAACCTCCCCCCATCCTGATGCCTTCATTCCCCCCACTCCCAACTTCACCCCATCCTGACACCTTCATTCACCCCCTCCAACCTCATCCCCCACCGACACCTCTTTCTCTCCCAGCCAATCCTAGCTCTTCCTCTCCCAGCCCCTTGACCAACACCCGTTGTGAGCGACAACGGTGACGATCCAATTTCCGCGCACTGCTTCACAGCAGAGCCATGTCCATGAGAATCCACCCTGCATGCCATGGACGTTCTTCCAGTGTGTCATTGCTGTTGGGCTCCAGCATCTTCTGCTGCTCGGATGTCTGCAATGTGAGCGAGGCCCTGGGAGTAAGTCCCAACTTCTGCACATCACACTTGTCAAGATGTGTTCTATACCGGCGTGCTTTCCCTCTGATATGGGTGGATGACCCAGCAAAAGGGGGACAATTCCGGCGGGCAGATCCAATAAGCTGATGTATTACAATGAGGTTCCTAACGTGCGATGGCTGAGAACACAGCCCACCATTGGCGGCCTGAGTAGACGATCACGAGCTGGTTGCACGCAGTCGTGAAACAGATTGCGCCACGTTGTCCGCTCATGCCACCAAATATGCCCGACGCGGGGTGGGTACAGAAAATCCCGGCCTCTGACTTGCTATTCACCGAATTACAATCACAGACACTGTCCAGGCTCAAACTTGAAGATTAACGAGGCAGTGAGTGGAAAATGGGGGGGGTGACCAGAGCCAATGGAACATTCCCCCAGCCGGGAGTTGAGTAAAAAATGTAAAGTAGGGAGAGGATTGTTCCCAATGGTGAGACATGATCTGAACATATGAACATATGAACTAGGAGCAGGAGTAGGCTGCTCAGCTCCTCGAGCCTGCTCCACCATTCAATAAAATCAAGCCTGTAACCTCAACCCCACATTCCTGCCTGTCCCTGATAACCTTTCACCCCCTTGCTTATCAAGAATCTATCTGGCTCTGCCTTAAAAATATTCAAAGACTCTGCTTCCACTGCCTTTTAAGGAAGAGAGTTCCAAAGACTCACTATCCTTGGGGAGAAAAAAATTTGCCTCTTCCCCAAATTAAATGAGTGACGCCATATTTTTAAACAGTGACCCTTGATTCTAGATTCTCCCACAAGAGGAAACATCCTCTTCACATCCACCCTGTCAAGACCCCTCAGGATCTTATATGGGGAGGCGGTGCCATTGGTATTATTGTCACCACACTGGTAATCCAGAAACCCAGGGTAATGCTCTGGGGACCTGGGTTCAAATCTCACCATGGTAGCTGGTGGAATTTGAATTCAATACAAATACCTGGAATTAATAGTCTGATGATGACAATGAAACCATTGCTTCTGGTTCACTAATGTCCTAAAGGACTAATCCCCTTTAGGGAAGGAGGTCTGGTATTAGTCTAGTAAACCATCTATGAATTGCTTCCAATGTATTTACATCCTTCCTTAAAGCACATGTACACAGTACTTGAGATGTGGTCTCATTAATGCCCTGTATAATTGAAGCATAACCTCCCTACATTTGTATTCAATTCCCCGCACAATAAACAATAACATTCTATTAGCTTTCCTAATTACTTCCTGTACCTGCATGTTAAGCTTCAGTGAATCTTGCACTAGGATCCCTCTGCAATCTCTCACTATTTAGATAATGCGTTTACTTTTTTATTCTTCCTGCCAAAATGGACAATTTCACATTTTCCCATATTATTCTTCAATTGCCAGATCTTTGGCTACTCACTTAAACTATCTCTATTCCTTTGTGACCTCCTTCTGTCCTCTTCACAATTTACTTTTCTACCTATCTTTGTGTCATCAGCAAATTTAGCTACCTTTAAGTCCCTTCATCCAAATCATTTATATTAATTGTGCTTACTCTCTGCTTCCTGTTAGCTAGCCAATCTTCTATCCGTGCCAATATGTTACCCTCTACGCCACGAGCTTTTATTTTCTGCAACAGCCTTTGATGTGGCACTGAATAAAATGTCTTCCAAAAACCTAAGTACAGTACATCCACCAGTTCCCCTTTATCCACAGCACATGTGACTCCCTCAACGAACTCCAATAAATCGGTTAAACATGATTTCCCCTTTACAAAACCATGCTGACTCTGCCTGATTGTCTTGAATTTTGCTAAGAGCCCTGCTAAAACACTCCTAATAATAGCTTCTAATAAGCCCCCCTAAAACAGATATTAAGCTAACTGGCCTGTAATTTCCTGCTTTCTGTTTCCTCCCTTTTTGAATAAAGGAGCCACATTCGTTATTTTCCAATCTAATGGAAACTTCCTCGAATCTAGGGAATTTTGGAAAATTATAACCAACACATCAGCTATCTCCCTAGTCACTTCTTTTAAGACCCAAGGATGAAATTTGTCAGCCCACAGCTGCAACAATTCGCTCAGTACCATTTCCCTGGTGATTGGAATTATCTTGAGTTCCTCCCTTCTTTCTTTTTCCTGATTCACAGCTATTTCTGGGATTTCACTTGCATCATGTATAGTGAAGACCAATGCAATACAAATTCATCTGCCATCTCCTTATTTTCCGTTACTAATTACCAGACTCACTTTCTACAGGACGAACTGGAATTTTGATGTATATGAAGAGGTGATCTCAATAAAACATAATAGATTCTGAGGGGGCTTGACAGGGCAGATGCTGTGTGGATGTTTCCTCTCATTTGGAAATCTAGGATTAAGGGACACAGTTTAAAAATAAGGGGTCACCCATTTAATATGGAGATGAGGAGGAATTCCTTCTCTCAGAGGGTCATTAGTGGTTTTTTTTATTCATTCACGGGATGTGGGCTTCACTGGCTGGGCCAGAATTTATTGCCCATCTCGAATTGCCCTTGAGAAGGTGGTGGTGAGCTGCCTTCCTAAACTGCTGCAGTCCATGTGATGTAGGTACACCCACAGTGCTGTTAGGAAGGAAGTTCCAGGATTTTGGTCCAGCAACAGTGAAGGAATGGTGAAATATTTCCAAGTCAGGATGGTGAGCGACTAGGAGGGGAATCTCTAGGTGGTGATGTTCCCATCTATCTGCTGCCCTTGTCCTCCTAGGTGGTAGTGGTCATGGGTTTGGAAAGTGCTGTCAAAGGAGCCTTGGTGAATTCCTGCAGTGCATCTTGTAGATGGTACACACTGCTGCGTTGGTGGCGGAGGGAGTGAATGCTTTTGGATGTAGTGCCAATCAAGCTGACTGCTTTGTCCAACTTCTTCAGTTTTGTAGGAGCTGCACTCATCCAGGTAAGCGGAGTGAATTCCATCACATTCCTGACTTGTGCCTTGTAGATGGTGGACAGGCTTTGGGGAGTCAGGAGGTGAGTTACTCATCTCATGATTCCTAGCCTCTGACCTGCTCTTGTAGCCACAGTATTTACATGGCTAGTCCAGTTCAGTTTCTGGTCAATGGTAACCCCCAGGATGTTGATAATGGGGGAATCTGTGATGGTAATGCCATTGAACATCAAGGGGCGATGGCTGGGTTCTCTCTTGTTGGAGATGGTCATTGCCTGACACTTGTGTGGCGCAAATGTAACTTGCCACTTGTCAGCCCAAGCCTGGATATTGTTCAGGTCTTGCTGCATTTAGACATGGACTGCTTCGATATTGGAGGAGTTGCAAATGGTGCTGAACATTGTGCTATCATCAGCGAACATCCCCGCTTCTGACCTTATGATGGAAGGAAGGTCATTGATGAAGCAGCTGAAGATGGTTGGGCCAAGGACACTACCCTGAGGAACCCCTGCAGTGATGTCCTGGAACTGAGATGATTGACCTCCAACAACCACAACCATCTTCCTTTGTGCCAGGTATGACTCCAACCAGCGGAGAGTTTTCCTCCTGATTCCCATTGACTCCAGTTTTGCTAGGGCTCCTTGATGCTGCACTCGGTCAAATGCTTCCTTGATGTCAAGGGCAGTCACTCTCACCTCACCTTGGGAGTTCAACTCTTTTGTCTGTGTTTGAACCAAGGCTGTAATGAGGTCAGGAGCTGAGTGGCCCTGGCAGAACTCAAACTGGGCATCAGTGAGCAGGTTATTGCTAAGCAAGTGCCACTTGAAAACATTGTTGATGACTCCTTCTATTACTTTACTGATGGTCGAGAGTAGACTGAAGGGGCGGTAATTGGCCGGGTTGGATTTGTCCTGCTTGTTGTGTACAGGACATACCTACATAGCCGGGTAGATGCCAGTGTTGTAGCTGTACTGGAACAGCTTGGCTAGGGGTGCGGCAAGTTCTGGAGCACAAGTCTTCAGTACTATTGCCGGAATGTTGTCAGGGCCCATAGCCTTTGCAGTATCCAGTGCCTTCAGCCATTTCTTGATATCACGTGGAGTGAATTGAATTGGCTGAAGACTGGCATCTGTGATGCTGGGGACCTCTGGAGGAGGCCAAGATGAATCATCCACTTGGCACTTCTGGCTGAAGATTGTTGCGAATGCTTCAGCCTTATCATTTGCACTGCTATGCTGGTCTCCTCCATCATTGTGGATGGGGATATTTATGGAGCCTCCTCCTCCAGTGAGTAATTTAATTGTCCACCACCATTTACAACTGGATGTGGCAGGGCTGCAAAGCTTAGATCTGATCCGTTGGTTTTGAGATCACTTAGCTTTGTCTATCACTTGCTGCTTGTGCTGTTTGGCATGCAAACAGTCCTGTTTTATAGCTTTAGCAAGTTGAGACCTGATTTTTAGGTATGCCTGGTGCTGCTCCTGGTCTGCCTTCCTCTTCATTGAACTAAGGTTGGCCCCCTGGCTTGATGGTAATGGTAGAGTGTGGGATATGCCAGGCCATGAGGTTACAGGTTGTGTTTGAGTACAATTCTGTTGCTGCTGATGGCCCAGAGCACGTTATGGACGCCCAGTCTTGAGTTGCTAGATCTGTTTGAAATCTATCCCATTTAGCATGTTGGTAGTGCCACACAACACGATGGAGGGTATCCTCAATGTGAAGGCGGGACTTCATCTCCACAATGACTGTGTGGTGGTTACTCCTACCAATACTGTCATGGACAGATGCATCTGCGGCAGGCAAGCTGGTCAGGATGAGGTCAAGTATGTTTTTCCCTCTTGTTGGTTCCCTCACCACCTGCCGCAGACCCAGTCTAGCAGCTATGTCCTTTAGGACTCGGCTAGCTCAGTCAGTGGTGGTACTACCAAGCCACTTTTGGTGATGGACATTGAAGTCCCCCACCCAGAGAACATTCTGAACCCTCGCCACCCTCAGTGCTTCCTCCAGGTGATGTTCAGCATGGAGGAGCACTGATTCATCAGTTGAGGGAGGGCAGTGCATGGTAATCAGCAGGAGGCTTCCTTGCCCATGTTTGACCTTATGCCATGAGACTTCATGAGGTCCAAAGTTGAGGTTGAGAATTTCCAGGGCAACTCCCTCCCCACTGTATACCACTGTGCCACCACCTCTGTCTTGTTGCTGGGACAGGACATGCCAAGGAATGGTGATGTTGGTGTCTGGGACATCATCTGTAAGGTATGATTCCGTGAGGATGACTATGTCAGGCTGTTGCTTGACTAGCCTGTGAGACAGCTCTCCCACTTCTGGCACTAGCCTCCAGATGTTAGATAGGAGGACTTTGCAGGGTTGACAGGGCTGCGATGCTTTTGTTGTTTCTGGTGCCTAGGTCGATGCTGGGTGGTCCGTCCAGTTTCATTCCTTTTTTGTGTCTTTGTAGTGGTTTGTTACACTGAGTGGTTTGCTGGGCCATTTCAGAGGGCGTTTAAGAGTCACCCACATTGCTGTGGGTCTGGAGTCACATGTAGGCCAGACCAGGTAAGGCCGACAGATTTCTTTCCCTAAAGGGAATTAGTGAACCAGATGGGTTTTTACAAAAATCAATAATGGTTTCATCGTTGGACTTTTAATTCCACATTTTTATTGAATTCAAATTTCACCACCTGCTATGGGGGGATTCAAACCTGGATCCCTGGGGCATTACACTGGGTATCTGGATTACTAGTCCAGCAACAATGCTACTACGCCATTGCCTCTCCAGAGGCCAGTGGAAGCTGGGTCATTGAATATATCCAAGTCTGAATTAGACCAACTTTTGATTGACATGGGAGTCAAGAGTTAGAACATCAGAACATCAGAAATAGGAATAGGAGCAGACCATTCAACCCCTCGAGCCAGCTCCGCTGTTCAATAAGATCATGGCTGATCTTCTTGCGTTTCAATTTCCACATTCCTGTCTAACTCTGGTAACCTTTGATTCCCTGGCCTAACAAGAATCTATCTACCGCTGCCTTAAAGATATTCAGTGACCCCGCCTCCACCACCTTCTGAGGCAGAGATTTCCAAAGTCGCACAACCCTCTGAGAGGAAAACATTCTCCTCATCTCTGTCCTAAAAGGGTGACCCCTAATTTTAAACAGTGCCCCCTAGTTCTGGACTCACCCACAAGAGGAAACATCCTTTCCACATCCACCTTGTCGAGACCATTCAGGGTCTTGTATACTTCAATCAAGTCACCCCTCATACTTCTAAACTCCAGTGGAAACAAATCCAATCTGTCCAACCTTTCCTCATAGAACAACCCTCTCATTCCAGGTATCAATCTAGTAAACCTCCTCTGAACCGCCTCCAATGTATTTACACCCTTCCTTAAATAAGGAGACCAAAACTGCACACAGTATTTGGGATGCAGTCTCACCAATGTCCTGTGTAACGACAGCATAACATCCTTACTTTTATGTTCAATCCCTCTCATAATAAAAGGACAGGATTCCATTAGCCTTCTTAATTACTTGCTGTACCTGCATACTAACTTTTTGTGACTCATGTACTGGGACACCTAGTTATGGGGGGCAGGCAGGAAAGTGGAGGTTAATCCAAAATCAGATCAGTCATGATCTTATTGAAAGACAGAGCAGGCTCGATGGGCTGAATGGGCTACTCCTGTTTCTTATGCTCTTATGTGTAAGAGCTGACAATGAGCCAACAGGTAAAGGTAAGGAATTTCTTGGTCAAAACCCTGGAACTCCCTCCCTAACAGCACTGTGGGTGTGCCTACACCACATGCAGTGCAGCGGTTCAAGAAGGCAGCTCACCACCACCTTCTCAAGGGCAATTAGGGATGGGAAATAAATGCTGGCCTAGCCAGTGACATCCACATCCCATGAATGAATTAAAAAAGTACTTCAAAAAGTGATAATATTAATTGGGGAGGGGAAAAGGATGTGTCACAGTCTGCAATGTTATTATCGTTTAGCACTTAAAGCAATTAAACTAGAAACAAGTTTACACATGTAATTGTACAAACCATGGAGATATCTTTCCTTTCAAAATGTTTATTTCTCTTTAATCCCCTCAAGGGCTCATCTCTGGTGGGCAGAAAGGCAGACAAGCCCATAACATTGGCATATTTAAACATGCCAGCGAAATAAATAAAAGGAGTGGGCTGACACAGCACAAGCTGCTGAGAATGAAATAGAGCGAGGGAGAAGGAGCTTTCACACCCTCGGGACTTCCCAAAATAGTTCAGAGCCAGTCAAATACTTCCCAGTGTAGCCACTCAGTACACAAACACTGTAGCAAATTTGCAAAAGGAAGCAAAAGTAAGAATTCAGATAAATGACCATGATGTGTAGAAAGTAGAGCCATGCTACCTGCCCTGGGAGTGTTTGATGGGATAGTACAGAAGGAGCTTCACTCTATATCCAACCCTGTGCTGTACCTGCCCTGGGAGTGTTTGATGGGATAGTACAGGAGGAGCTTTACTCTATATCCAACCCTGTGCTGTACCTGCCCTGGGAGTGTTTGATGGGATAGTACAGAAGGAGCTTCACTCTATATCCAACCCTGTGCTGTACCTGCCCTGGGAGTGTTTGATGGGATAGTACAGAAGGAGTTTCACTCTATATCCAACCCTGTGCTGTACCTGTCCTGGGAGTGTTTGATCAGGATAGTGTAGAGGGAGTTTTACTGTGGGCGGAATTATCCGTACTCACGGGCGTCAGGCATGTTTGGTGCTGTGAGTGGACAACATGGCGAAGAGACCAAAAACTGGTTTGACGACATTGTGAAACCTGTTTGCGATCATCCACTCAGCCTGTCGACAGCGGGCCGCGTTCCCCGCTATCGGACATCGGGAACCTCAATGTAATACATCAGCATAGCATTATAAGGCCAGCCCGCTGGACACATACCCCCCACTGGACCATCCCTCTACGCCAGTGCAGAACACGTCATGACAAGTGTGATGTGCAGAAGCCGGGACTTACCGCCAGGGCCTTGCTCACATCGTGGAAGTCCGAGGAGCAGAAGAAGCTGGAGCCCAACAACAATGAGATGCTGGAAGAATGTCCATGGCATGCCAGGTGGATTCTCATGGACATGGCTCTGCTGTGAAGCAGCTCACGGAAATTGGAAAGTCACCGTTGATGCTCACAACGGTTGATGGTCGAGGGGATGGGAGACGAAGGTCCAGGATTGACTGGGAGAGGAAGAGGTGTTGGGGGGTCTAAGGTTGTTGGGGGGGGATGAAAGTGTCAGGGTAGTGAGGATGGGACGAGGGGAATTAAGGCATTGGGGTGGGTGAGGTTGGCAGGGGGGAATGAAGATGTCGGGTGTGATGGTGGGAGAGGGGTGTATGGGGAGGAGGGGGTAATGTGAGAGAAGATGATAACTATGGAGTTAGGTGTAAGGGGGGGGTGAAAGGTGTAAGGGAAGGAGTGCGGAGAGCGGAGTGAGTCCAGGCAGAGGAAGTATTGCGGAGAGGGGTGGGAGTCTGGGGGGAGGAAGGGAGTCTGGGGGGAGGAAGGAGTGGGTAGTGGGGAGGGAGCGAGGATGGAGCAAGAAGTAAGGGTGGAGGAAGAAGTTGGAAAGGGGGAAGGAGTGAGGCTGGAGGAAGAGGTAAAGCTCGAGGAAAGAGTTGAGGGGGAAAGATTTAAGGGTGTCTGAGGGAGTTAGGAAGGGGAGGGACGAAGTGGGGGAGTAGTCCGGGGTTGGGGGGGAATGGGAGGACTAAGGGGGAGGGAGGGAATCTGGGGGTAAGGTGTCCAGTGGGAGGAAGTGGATCCAGAAGATGGTGGGGGGAGGCTCTAAAGTGGGGGTTGGGGGGGGACAGCGAAGGTGGTTGGTGGGGAATCAGAGGCAGACACAGACCCCGGGGGTGGGAAGGAGGAGTTCGGGGAGGTGAACGTGGATGGGAATGGGATTTTAGGGAAGGAAGGGAACATGCATGTTCACCTGGACATTCCCGAAGGCAAAGGGCTGTGGCTGGTAGGTCACGGAGGGGAGGTATTAGGTGATGCCGGGGGTGAGGGTCAGCTGTGAAGGGGGAAAGGAAATGGGTGACTGGGGGAGGGGAAAAGACAGGGGAGCTAATGATAAAGTGAATCCAGACCATGCTGCCCAAATCGAAAGTGAAATGAGAGTCGTGATGGGTGAGATCAGCTACTACATGGGAGTGTGATCGTTGGGTGGGCGGAGATGCGGGTCAGGCTCGGATGGACAACTGAAAGTGAAGCCCAGCAGGCAGCATTGAAAATGCTCGCGACAGTGAGGTGAGTGTGAAACGTGAAGGATCCGTGTGTTTGGGAGAGGCTTGCACGAGACTCCGAGAGGCTCTGCCACACACACACTCCTCCCTCCAGAATCCCTCATTGGGCAGCTGTTCCCCCTGCGGGGTCAGAGGGCAATGCTGAGGGGCTCACAGGCAAAGGGGACTCGGAGGGAGAGGACAGCCTCTGAGATTCCTGAGTGGATGACCCAGGGGTGTCCAGCTGCTGCTCCTCCTCCCTCCGGGTGGCCAGGGGCTCTGGCCTGACTCCTTGAGGAGAAGGAGCACCTGGAGGGATGTCGAGGTGCCCCGTGTCTCCCTCGCGTTGCCACTGCAGGAACTCATCCATGGCTCCCTCAATAGAGTACAGGTCCACACACACCTCCACATTCTGCTGGACCAGGGTCTCCATGGTGTCTGCCATCGTTCCCATGGCGACCTCCATGCGTGTACTTTTGGACACCACTTCATCAGAGAGCAGGCGGACGTATTCCTCCAACTCGTGTGTCACTCTGTTGAGGGCTTCCAACAGCTCTATGTGATGTTCCCTTCTGCTGACTCTCCAGGATGAGTTGGAAGGCCAAATCCAGAGGCTTGTCATCTGGCGTGGACCTCACAGATGCCTGACCCCAGCAGTCCTCTGAGTGCAGGGGAGCTCACACAATCCTGCCTCCCGCTGCTGCTGCATAGATGTGTCTGTGCGGTGACCACCAGATTGTGAACCTAAGCCTGCTCTAGGTCTAGGTGTGTGTGTCTCTGCGCTGGTGCAGGGTGTGGGTAAGCGCTGTGATGGGTCTTCCAGGCTGCTTATTTCCACCTCTTCACTGGAGGAAGTGTCCTCATGGCTGGAGGTGAGGACATGGATGAAGCTGAGGGACAGGCTGGCTGAGGGTGTCCGTCACTTGGCAGAGCTCCCTGTGAACCAAAGTAGAGATAATTGGTGCATGGCAGCAGAGTCAAAATCAGGAGAGAGAGCACTCAGATTTGCGTTGAGGGAGGGATGATGCAGGATTCTCACATGGGTGTTCACCACCGACCTCACTGTCACCACAGACATGGACCACATCCTCACCAGTCAGCGCGATGACACACTCCTCAAAGTGAGTGAGGGGCCTAATGTGGGCCACTCCAGCCCCCGGCCTGGGACCTCTCGCTGCTGATGTGAGCCAGCTTCGCCTGCACAAAATCAGATGGAGAGAGCGTGAGCAGGACGCATGGCACGTTTGTGTGGTGAGCGGAGCCCTGGACAGGATGAAGACACAAGCTTGAGAGGGTATGAGCCTGACGGAGATGTGAGGGTGTGTGTGTGTGAGAGTTAGTGGTGTTGCCCCTCGAGGTGTGGGATCCCCGTGGATGTGCGATGGGGTTTGCGAGTGGGATGCGAGTGATGAGAAGATTGAGTTGCCTTGGCCGGAATGGAGGAGACCATCCATCCTGTAGCGGCGCTGGGTGGCTGCCCTCTTTTGCAGGGCATTGGCACTGACCACCGCTGCCACTGCCTCCCATGTTGGATGGGAGATGCTGCTGCCTATTCTGTGTCCAGAGCGGCGGGGGTAGGGGACATCACGGCATCCGAAAGGCTCTCGAGGGACACGTCACTAAACCTGGGGGCCTGCAGCCTTTCTGCTTTCTGGGGCCATCCAGTCTCCTGTGCGGCAGCCGTGGGCTGGGAGCCTGTGATGTGCACGCATGACTGGGTTTTAACTATGGCACCCGGTGTGACAAAGCAGCGAGGCAATGGCGTGACGGGCGAATGAGAGCCCACCTGCCAAGGAAACGGGAATTAATAATTAACGAGGCGGGTTTGGGGGGGGTTGGGGGCGCAATACGGCAAGAAAAGCCACCCGCCACTACACGTATTGCAAATCTGGGACAATTTCGCCCTCTCTACCCAGCCCCATGCTGTATGTGTCCTGGGAGTGATTGATGGAATTTGTGTGGAGGCAGCTTTATTCTGTTGCTGGCTGTACTGTGGCTGACCTGGGAGTGATCCTATGCACTAATTTCTAAACCTGGAATAAAAACATGCTTTTTCCTGGCTTCCAATAATGAGCAGAAAATGTTACTGGAAAATAGTTTGTCCATTGCTTTAGGGACTGTTTTGGTTTGGAAATGGTGCCAGGTTTTCGGAGATGTCAAGGGTAGGCCCTCGTTAGTACTGAGATTTATATTCGAACACAAGTTTATGTAAAGTGTAGATCTGCTCATGATATAAAAATGTGAGACTTGTTTTTTTTTCAGTGCTTTTCACAACCTCAGGCCACCCCAATGCTTGTTACAGCCAATAAAGTGCAGTCACTTTATAATGTAGTATACACAGTAACACATACCAAGCTCCCACAAACAACAACCTGATAAAGACCTGATAATCTGTTTAGCGATGTTGGTAGAGTGACAAATATTGACCAAGATACCGGGGAGATCTCCCTGCCCTTCTTCGAAAAAGTGCTATGAGACCTTGCACATTCATGTTAGAGCCAGATAGTGTCTCGGTTTCACATCTCATCCGAAAGCAGCACCTTTGACGGTGCAGCACACACCCTCAGTACCGCGTCAGTGCTTTTCAACCTAGATTTACCCTCAAGCTCCTGGTGTGGGACCCACAACATTCTGAGTCAGTTTTGAGTACTGTGCTATGGGCACCACCTTATGTTCTTTCATTCACAGGATATGAGTGATGCTCGTAAAACCAGCATTTATTGCCCATCACTAATTGCCCTTGAGAAGGTGGTGGTGAGCTGCCTTCTTGAACTGCTGCAGTCCATGTGGTGTAGGCAGACCCACAGTGCTGTTAGGGAGGGAGTTCCAGGATTTTGACCCCAGCGACAGTGAAGGAACGGCGATATATTTCCAAGTCAGGATGGTGAGTGGCTTAGAGGCGAACTTGTAGTTGGTGGTGTTCCCACGTGTCTGCTGCCATTGTCCTTCTGGGAGGGAGAGGTCGCAGATTTGGAAGGTGCTTTCAAAGGAGCTTTGGTAACTTGTTACCTGATAGATGGCACACGCTGCAGCCACCAGGTGCCAGTGGTGGAGAGAAGCAGTGTTTAAGGTAGTGGATGGGCCGATTAAGTGGCATTATTAGCAAGATGCTTCAACTGGGTTTATTATTTCTGGAATGGACTCGTACATGTTTCCAGTTCATGAGGTGAATGTTTCATTACCACTGAGATGCACTTTGGCCAATGTTTTCTGCACAGGCCATTCAGCCCATTGAACCTATTCTGCCATTCAATCAAATCATGTTTGATCTCTATCTCAACACCATTTGACATTTGTTTCAACCCTTTATGACATGAGGGACACCATGAGGTCCCTCATACTTTCACTGTCCAGTGACTGCACCCTGTGCTAGAGCGTGAGGGCAGATGATCATCCAGTGCGGGCAGGGTCAGAGACCGATTCTGTGTGTGATGCCTTCTATGGTGGAATGGTCCAGTAATGTTCGCACAACTTCCACTTGGGAGGGCTTTCTCCTGTGGAACTGCACTCCAGGGAAAACTAGGGCCCTCACAAGGGTAAGAAACTCGGAGACTTCAAGAGAAAGACTTTATCAGACTTTTATTAATATGTTTGCACACCCTTTCCTACATTACAACAGTGACTACACTTTGAAAGTGCTTCAATGTCTGTAAAGTGCTTCAGGTTATTCTGAGGTCAGGAAAAGCGCTATGTAAATGCAAGGTCTTTCTTTTTAACTTCAATTACAGCCGCCAGGTTCAAAGGAGCTAATGACTAAAACTTAAGAAACAACCTGCCAACGAGAATTTTATTCATCCCACATTTTCCCTTCTATTCGCAAGCTCTGAAAGTCAGAGAGTTGAAACAATCCCTCTTTCTAAAAGCAAAAAAATCATGTGCAGCATTTAAACAGAAAAGCAGACACAAAGGGAGATAAGGCTGACTTTATTACAATGAGGGACTGTTCACAAGGGAGAAAAGCAAATAGGCAACTCTCCATTCAAAATTCCCTGCAGCATCTGGTATCCGTCCCACTCTGATAATACTTGAATCCACTTATGCGCTTAACCCTTCTGTAGAGCAGAATGTTGTATTATATCAGTGGGAGTTTTCTTATCCCTGAACAAACCTCGCTAAAATATTCTACAGCCAGCAATATCATTGAGTGTCACTGATTTAAATCTCTCTGGTCTTTCAGAGAGACTTTCCATCAGGGCTATATATGACAGCAGGAGCCTCTTGTGGTGTGAAGGACTTAATCATGGGATTTTCCTGTGTAACACTGAGCATAATTATACACATTATCCAACCAGCCAATCTCAGCACGTGGGGAGGTAAGGGTTGCGTAACTTCAGTTCTTGCAACAGCCTGGACCATGGGATGGTCAGAATCATAAATAATACATCACAGAAAGAGGCAAATGGGTGAGTCTTGCCTTTCAAGTATTTATCTAGCTCCTTATTTGATCATTACTATTGAATCAGCTGCCATGACCCTTTCAGACAGCACATTCCAGATCATAACATTTCGTGTAAAACAAATTTTCCTCATAATACTTCTGGCTCTTTTGCCAATCACCATAATCCTGGGTCCTCTGGTATTGGCCCTTTTGCCACTGGAAACAGTTTCTGCTGATGTGCACCTCTTGATTAAGTCTTCCCTTAACCTTCTGTGCTCCAGTGGGACACTACACAGGGAGCTCCAAGGAAAACAATCCCAGCTTCTCTATTTTTTTACTTTATATTTACATGGGGTGTGGGCATCACTCTCAAGTCCGGCATTTGTTGCCCATCCTTAGTTGCCCTTGAGAAGGTGGTGATGAGCTGCAGTCCATGTGGTGTGGGTGCACCCACAGTGCTGTTAGAGAGGGAGTTCCAGGATTTTAACCCAGCAACAGTGAAGGAATGGCGATATATTTCCAAGTCAGGTGAGTGGCTTGGAGGAGAACTTCCAGGTGGTGGTGTTCCCATCTATCTGCTGCCCTTGTCCCAGTCTGGATGGTAGTGGTCGTGGGTTTGGAAGGTGCTGTCTAAGTAGGCTTGGTGAATTCCTGCAGTGCATCTTGTAGATGGTGCACGCTGCTGCTACTGTGCGTCAGTGGTGGAGGGACTGAATGTTTGTAGATGTGTTGCCAATCAAGAGGGCTGCTTTGTCCTGGATAGTGTCAAGGTTCTTAAGTGTTGTTGAAGCTGCATCCAAGCAAGTGGAGGGTATTCCATCACACTCTTGACTTGTGCCCTGTAGATGGTGGACAGGCTTTGGGGAGTGAGGAAGTGAGTTACTCGTCACAGGATTCCTAGCCTCTGACTTGCTCTTGTAGCCACAGTATTTATATGGCTAGACCAGTTCAGTTTCATTAGTAACCCCCAGAATGTTGATAGTGAGGAATTCAGAGATGCTAATGCTATTGAATGTCAAGGGGCGATGGTTGGATTCTCTCTTGTTGGAGATGGTCATTGCCTGGCATTTGTGTGGCCCGAATGTTACTTGCCACTTGTCAGCCCAAGCCTGGATATTGTCCAGGTCTTGCTGCATTTGGACGTGGGCTGCTTCAGTATCTGAGGAGTCACAAATGGTGCTGAACATTGTGCAATCATCAGGGAATGTCCCCACTTCTGACCTTATGATGGAAGGAAGGTTTTTGATGAAGCAGCTGAAGATGACTAGACCGAGGACAGTCCCCTGAGGAACTCATGTAGCGGCCCAGACCCAGGTAAGTAATGTGTCTTGGTGAGTGGGGGTGGGGGGAAGGGGGGGGTGGGGGTTGGTGTTTGTCTTCATGAGGAGAGGTGTTTGCAGGGGTTGACAGGCTCCCCCTACCCAATGTCACGTCCCTCGGTCAGGCACTGAGTGCCTTTGATCAAGGGCCTGCTGGCCCCTCGCCAGGGGTGACAAGCTAGCTGCACTGTTTTAGCTGTTGTCCAAGCTGCATGATGATAGGCCGCCTGCAGCTTGGGTGATACCAGCGGCTGCCTCTTAAGTGGTGATTTATCAAGTGTAAAGCCAGAAGTTGAGGTACAAGGTGAGAGTAGCGGCTGGATACAGCTGTGACAGGGGGTAAGTAGCTCAGTTGAGATTGAGATTTGCTTGTTGCTGATGTTTCCAGTCACCGTGCTGCCCCAATCATTGCGCATCGGCAGTGGTGAGAGGAGGTGGGCTGGATTTATATTTATGTATCTCAGTTCATAGCCAGCCCATGAGCATGGAACCCACTCGTGCCACACCACCGGGTTCCATGATGTCACCTCCGCCAATGTCTCCCGAATATGTCCAGCCCGAGTTGGCCATGCTAGTAAAATTTGGGCATTGGCTGGGGTGGAAAAGGATGTTCGCAGAGTCCAAACTTGCTCCAGAATTTATGTATCAAGTCTTGTTATTTGGACTACTCCTCCTTTCAAGAGAACATACTTTAGGTCACTTGATTGAATCACGGGGACAAGGGATGTTATTCCAGAGTCATACAGTTTGCCATCCATCCCGTGAAAACCCATTCATTGGAACTTCTGTTTCTAATCATTCACAGGGATATTGCAATGCACAGCAGCCAAAGTATTGGCATTGCTCTTCACTAAGGACCACAAGATTTTATTTCACCTTGACAACCAGATGGTACCTCTGCTTAAAGTCTCGTCGGAAATATGGCACCGCTGACAGTGCAGCACCCCCTCCGCACTGGGAGTGTCAGTTCAGATCCGGTGCTTAATTTTAAAGGTCAGGATTTAACTCCGCAATGTTGACAGCCTGCTTTCTAAATTTCAAGAAAAGCCTCAGCGTGTCTCGCCAGCATTTCCATCGGAGGTCCTCCAATAGACGTGAAAGTGAGCCGATCCAGGAAATTTTGGCGCATCCTGCTATGCAACTCCTGACTCATTTGGTGCAAGATGTGTGCAAATCCCTGGGATGAATTTCAGAGCTCGTGTGTTTTTATAAACGGATTGCTCCTATCTCTTCATAAACAAGTTTCGAGTTTCACCACAGCTGGGGCAACGAAGGAATCTTGACTGGAATGTAACACCTCTGGGGATTCCATCTCCTGGTTTTCTAGGCTTCTTCTTAGTCAGTCTCACTAAAGTATTCTAAGCATGTTAGTCTTGTGAGTATGGTTAAGGCAGAATCCAAGATTATGGGAGAAATGTCAAAAATTTTAAAGATCAGAGGAGTCAAAGATCACAGAGGAAGGAATGAATATCTAGCTGAAAAGAGAGAGACATGTTGTTGAAGCTTTTCATCTTGAGCTCATCAGGACAAATACAAGAAGGCCACATTTCAAACAACCACAACAATTTATACGACAGGAGAAAAGGGTGCTTATTGGTTGACAAGTTGATCCTGATTGGCGAAAGTGTTGCCATGGAGAAAGCAGCGGGGAATCCATTTCTCCTGTCATATAAATTGTTGTGATTGTTTGAAATTTGGTATTCTTGCATTTGTCCTGATGAGTGCAAGGTGAAAAGCTTCATCAACATGCTTCGCTTTTCAGCAACATTCAAGTCCTGGACTACCAAGTGATTGAGTCTCTTAACCAAAGTCCATTTTAACCACAGTTTCAAGGAGCAATGACTATCATTATGTAAATAAATGAAGCAAGCAATCTAGGAAAGAAACAGCAGGCAGTAGATGCTAATATGATGCACTTTATATCCAAGCCGAAGTCAGTAATGTATATCAATAGGAACAGACACCCTAATACTGACACAGAAGGGATGCCGGAATCTGAAACAACAACAACTTAAATTTGTTTGGCACCTTAATGTCCCAAAGCCCTTCACAGGAGCAATATAAAACAAAGCATAACACCAAGCCACATAAAGAGAATTAGATCAGATGGCCAAAAGCATGGGCAAAGAGGTAGGTTTTAAGGACTTCCTTAAAGGAAGAAAATGAGATAGAGAGACTGAGAGATTTAGGAAGGCTATTCCGGAGCTCAGTCCTAAGCCAATTTAGGTATAGTCACCAATGATTAAAATTGAGGATGCCCAAAATGCCAGAATTAAATTCAAGGTATTTCCAGACTGCAGGCCTATGTAGGTCAGTGAGCACAAGATGGGTGATGGGTGATGGGTGATGGGTGAATGGGACTGGGTAACCCCTTTGCAGCTGCCATTTTATCTTCTGTACTCCTCAACACCCTTTCTTTGTGCCTACCAGTCTGTGCCTTGCTCTGTGAGCCAAAGGAGTCTTATTTGAACAGGTTTGACAGAGTTATTTCGAAACTTACTACAATCACAGAAATTAGTGGGAAGAGAAGTTTTAAAATGATATAATGTAAATATAGCTATAAATCTTTTTGATATTAAAAACAAAATCCATGGCAGTTAACCTAACATCTGTCATAAGGAAAAAGATAGAATTCATTATTAAGGAGGTTATAGCAGGACATTTAGAAAATCATAATTCAATCAGGCAGACTCAACATGGATTTGTGAAAGGAAAATTATGTTTGCTTAATTTATTAGAGTCTTTTGAGGAAGTAACAAGCAAGGAGGATAAAGGGGAACCTATAGATGTGGTGTACTTGGATTTCCAAAAGGTACGCAATATAGTTCCACATCAAGGGTTACTACACAAAATAAGAGCTTGTGGTGTAAGGGGATAACATATTAGCATGCATAGAGGATTGGTTAGCTAACAGGAAACAGAGGCTGGGGATAAATGGGTCATATTCAGGTTGGGAAGCTCTAACTAATGGCGTGCCACAGGGATCAGTGATGGGGCCTCCACTATATCAATGACTTGGATGAAGACATCAAATGTATGGTAGCTAAATTTGCTGATGACACAAATATAGGTAGGAAAGTAAGTTGGCAAGAGGACATAAAGGGCTGGATTTTCACACGTGAGAGCACTCTCATCCATTAGTCAGTTGAAACAGCTGCACCCAAGGTAAAACATTGCTTGACTGACAGCTCTTTCTCTGTGATCTGTTCTGTCAATTGCACAATGTTTATTTACTCAAGATAAAGAGGTACCAAATGCTTGTAGTTCTTGCTATTGAGACTTTAAAAATCTGGATGATTGATACTTTTCTAGGGGTGCAGAGAAATAAGGTATTTTTTTTAAGGAAGTAGAAAATTATGAATGAAAGAATGAATGACCTTTCTTAAAGCTTTTCTACACATTCTATTGTTATTATGGGGTTCGTTGGTTTTATATATTAGGAAAATGGGCACGTAAATGCCATAGCTTGGCATGGAGATAATCAGGGACCTTGGGGGAGGGGGTGGATGAAGGAGCATGGGAGCGCTCGGGTGAAATATCTTGAACTTGCCATTGAAAAGTTTCCCTCATCCAGACCATGGCTCACAACATCTCTGTGGATGCCATGAACCACATCTCCGTGGGTGCACCTACACCACATGAACTGCAGAGGTTCAAGAAGGCAGCTCAAAATCACCTTCTCAGGGGCAAGCAGGGATGGGCAATAAATGCTAGCCTAGCCAACAATTGCCCACATCCCATGAACGAATAAATAAGAAGAAATAATTGAAATTAAAAAGCAATGTATTATTTAAGTGGAGAGAGATTGCAGAACTTTGAGGTACAGAGGGATCTGGGTGTCTGGTACATGAATCAGAAAAAGTTAGTATGCAGGTACAGCAAGAAGGTAAATGGGATGTTGACTTTGTTGGAAGGGGAATTGAATATAAAAGTAGGAAAGTTTTGCTATAACTGTGGAGAACCATAGTGAGAACGCATCTGGAATACTGTACACAGCTTTACTCTCCATACTTAAGAAAGGATATAACTGCATTAGAAATAGTTCAGGGAAGGTTCATTTGACTAATTCCCAGGCTGAAGTGGTTTTTTATGAGGTTGAGCAGGTATTTTTTTTCATTCATTGGATGTCAGCATCACTGACAAGGCCAGCATTTATTGCCCAACCTGAATAGCCCTTGCCCTGAGGGCAGTTAAGAGTCAACCACATTGCTGTGGATCTGGAGTCACATGTAGGCCAGACCAGGTAGGGACAGCAGATTTCCTTCCCTAAAGGGAATTCATGAGTTTACAAAATTAACAACGGTCTCATGGAGATCATTTAGACTTTTAATTCCAGATTTTTATTGAATTCAAATTCCACCATCTTCCGTGGTAGGATTTGAACCCAGGCTCCCAGAGTATTACCCTGGATCTCTGGATTGCTAGTCCAGCAACAATACCACTATGCCATTGCCTCCCCAAAGTTGGTCTTATATCCATTGGAATTTAGAAGAATGAGAGGTGATCTTATTGAAACATATAAGGTCCTAAGGGGACTTGACAAAGTGGATGCTGAGAGGACCTTTCCCCTTGTGGTAGAGTATAGAACTAGGGGACACAGTTTAACAATTAGGGGTCTCCCATTTAAGACACCTGCCCAGCGTGAACCCAAGACGTGAACAGGGTGGAGGGTGGTGGGGGGTCAGCCATGATTCTCCACCTGGTCACACAAGCTCAGTTGTTTCTTTATTAAGAGATGGTCTTGGCTCAGGTAACAGTTTTGTCTCTGACTCAGGATGTTGTGTGTTCATGTCTTACTCCAGAGACTTGAGCACAAAATCCAGGTTGACACTTCCAGTGCAGCGCCGAGGAAGTGAGGCTCTCAACCCAGGCCTGTCTGCCCTCTCAGGTGGACATAAAACATATGATAGCATTGTTTTGAAGAAGATCAGGGAAGTTCTCCCTGGAGTCCTGGCCAGTATTTATCCCTCAACCAACATTCTAAAACAGGTTATCTGACCATAATGGCATTTGTGGGAGCTTCCTGTGTACGAATTGGCTGAAGGGGGCTTGACAGTTGAGGGGTTCAAATGCAAAGTAGAAAAACCTTACTGTTGACCAGCGACAGTGGTCAAGTGACACAGGGACAGAGAAAGGCAGGAGCTGAGGGGCAGTTCAGTCAGTGAGTGTCAGAGAGAGAAGACAGGGTTTCTCATCTCTCTGAGAGGAGAAATTACAAGGCTAGTGGGACGATAGTTAACTGAATAGTCAATTGTAGGATTCGGTAACGTGATCAAATTAGCGGTGTTGCTACGGAAACAGTCAGTTTAAAGTGGGGTTATTTTTGGGTGTCTCGGGTAGAGGCACAAGTTCGGTAGAGGAGCATTAAGTGAAAGCTTCAAGAGTTCACCAGAAGAAAACCATTCGCACGTGTGCCAGTAACAAGCAGAAAGCCTTTTGTGTCAAGCTGGTGGTAAGCCTTCACTGTCTTATGTGTCTGTAAAGACCTTGCTGGCTAAAGGAATATTGGGAAATTAAGTCATCTTCTTGGGCAGGGTTTTGCCCTTGGCGGGGGTGCTCGGAGGGGGCAGCCAGGAAACCGGCCGCTGCCCGCGATCGGCACCTCACCGCAATTTTAGGTGGAACGCGAGCGGGCCCAGAGTGAACTTTGGCACTTCAATCTCCCTGAGACACGGAGCTGCCTCAGGGAGATGAAGCGCTGTTTAAAAAACAGGAATGAACAACATAAAAAATGTCATAAAACACGTCCCCTCATGCAAGTCTGTCACATGAGCAGGGACACGTTTTTAACTCAAGCGTAAAACTTTCATTTTATGTTTTTTAATTTGCTTTAGGAAACCTCATCCAGCCCGTGGGTGAGGCTTCCTAAAAAGTGCGGAGGCCGCTTGACGTTTTTGCCTGCACGCCAACCTTGGACGGGCAGCGTAAATTTGAGATGAATTACCTTTTTTAATGGCCTTAACAGGCCTTTTAATTGTTGGCGGGCACGCTGCCGATTCCGGCACGCGCCAGCCAAACGAAATATCTCGGGACTGCGTGATGATGTCAGGACGCTCGCCTGACATCACCGCGCGGCATTTTACGCTCGTCCGGGTCGGGTGCGTGTCCCCCCACCAAGCTCAGTATTCTCCCCCTTGTGTTTGTATTGAGTTAACTTTCCAACCTTTTTGTCTGGTGTGATATGCTTCATTTTTCTTGTTTAATAAATATTTTAGTCTTTGTGTCAAAAGTTCATCAGCAGACTCCTGAGAATTTATTCAGTAACTTTCCTCCATGGTTCCTAAAAAAAAAGGTTAAGATCTATCAAGCCAGGTTTGACTCTGGCATCTGACTTGTCCAGTATTAACATCAGCTGGGATCATAACAATAAACTTTTCTTAGCTAAGCTTGAGAGCATGAAGGTTGGCTGCCAGCGGAAGAATCATTCAGCCCTTCAAGCCTGTTCTGCCATTCAATTCGATTATGGCTGACCTGCACCTCAACTCCATTTACTGACCTTGGTTCTGTAACTCTTAATACTTTTACCAAGAAAAAAAAATCTATCACTCCCAGTTTCGAAATTTTCACCACCTGCAAGTTCCCCTCCCAGCCACTTAGCATCCTGACTTGGAAACTTTTGGCCGTTCCTTCACTGTCGCTGGGTTAAAATCCTGGAACTCCCTCCCTAACAGCACTGTGGGCGTACCTACACCACATGGACTGCAGCGGTTCAAGAAGGCAGCTCACCACTCACCCTCTCAAGGGAAATTAGGGACGGGCAATAAATGCTGGCCTAGCCAGCAGTGCCCACAGCCCATGAATGAATAATTTTTAAAAAATTTAACTCCCAACCTCAATAGCTTTTTGTGGGGAGAGAGTTGCAGAATTACTCTGCCCTTTGTGTGAAGAAGAGTTTCTTGACACCACCCCTGAACAGTCGAACTCTGATTTTTAGGTTATTGGCTCCCAGCTATACCCCAAAACGAGTCAATTCTTCCAATTAAGTGTGTGTTTGTGTGTGTGTGTGTGTGTGTGTGTGTGGTGGGGGGGGTGGGGGGGGGGGGGTGGTGGTGGTGAGGTGAGGGATGAAAACCGAATGAGGGACTGTAAATGTTGAATTCTGATGAAATCCTAAAGGATGTGATTCATGACAGTGGATGTACAGGAAATGATTATACCAAGTGTTAGAATTCTGCAAAACTTGTAACCTCCGGCTGCAGGTTGTTGGAACCTTTGGCAACCACATCAAAAATTGAATTTTTGGATTTCGCTGTTTATGATAAATTGTAACACACTCCCCACCCCTACCCCCCACAGCAACCCACAAAATGATTCAAAAGAAAAATGTCTTCAATTTCCTTTTTTGAGTGAAATGCTCTCTTTTTCTCCTAACGCTGGTTCAGACTTTTTGCATTTCCTGTTTTCCCTTCCTATAAGACGATGACACATTCACTAATTCTCAAGCAATGACTATTCCCAACTCCCTGTGTGACACACATTTATTTGCCTCTTCATTTCCAGCTGTCATTCTCAGACATGAAGAACTTTAACAAGGGGACTCCAGGACCTCATGTGGCTTCTCATTGTCCCCTCATACCGCTGTACATGTGGAGTTCTCCATTGAAGAGAGAATTTGAATGTCTTGAAGGCAGAGGTAGATGGATTCCTGATAAGCAAGGGGGTGAAAGGCTATCTGGGGTAGTTAGGAATGTGGAGTTGAGGTTACAGTCAGATCAGCCATGATCTTATTGACTGGAGGGGCAGGCTCGAGGGGCCGAGTGGCCTACTCCTGCTCCTAATTCGTATGTTCATAGGTCTTGAAGAAATTTAGAAGGGGATGTGTCCCCAGGTAAGTGTCATTAGTGACTGGAGGTCCACAGCTACATGGCAATTTTTGCAAGCATGTAGGTTGTTGGCTGTAGGTTCCCATTCATGTGTAAATATTTTAAGGGATTCATCATTCACTTATCAGTTCCTGCAGAGGGTCCCAAAGCTTGTGACAATCGGCAGAATTTTATGCCCTCTCTAGACCTCCCCGGTTGTCTAGAGGAATACAGGGGAAGATCAAACAGAAAAAGAAAGTGTATGATAGGCGCAAAGAACTAAGCACTGCAGATAGCCTAGACAAATATAGGAAGTGCAGAGACAAAGTCAAAAAGGAAATAAGGAAATCGAAGAGAGGGCATGAAAAAAGATTAGCAAGTAAAGTTAAAGATAACCCAAAGATGTTTTACCAATACCATAATGCTAAAAGGTTAGTTAAGGAAAAAGTGGGACCTATCAGAGATGAAGATGGAAACTTGTGTGTAGATGCAGAGGCTGTGGGAAGGGTTTTGAATGAATATTTTGTCTCCGTGTTTACAAAGGAAAGGGAGGATGTAGATATAGTAGTCCAGGAGGAACACAGCGAGATATTAGACAGGATATTCATAAAGAGAGAGGAAGTACTCGAAGGGTTGAAATCCTTGAAAGTTGATAAGTCACCAGGGCCAGATGGATTGCTTCCGAGGCTGCTGAAGGATGTCAGGGACGAGATAGCAGATGCTCTGAGGATGATTTTCCAATCTTCACTAGATACAGACGAGGTACCAGAGGACTGGAGAAATGCAAACTTAGTTCCATTGTTTAAAAAGGGACCAAAGGAAATGTCAAACAATTATAGGCCAGTTAGTCTTACATCGGTGGTGAGCAAATTAGTAGAATCAATCCTGAGAGATAGGATTAACTGTCATGTGGAAAGGCATGGGCTAGTCAGGGTTAGTCAGCATGGATTTGTTAAAGGAAGGTCTTGCCTCACAAATTTGATTGAATTCTTTGAGGAAATGACAAGAAGGGTTGATGAAGGTAGTGCAGTGGATGTTGTGTATATGGATTTTAGCAAGGCATTTGACAAGGTCCCACCATGGCAGATTGGTCAGGAAAGTAAAAGCCCATGGGATTCAGGGTAATGTGGCAAACTGGATAAAAGGTTGGATTTGTAACAGGAAACAAAGAGTAATGGTCAATGGATGCCCTTGCGAATGGAAAGTTATCTCAAGTGGTGTTCCACAGGGCTCGGTGTTGGGACCCTTGCTGTTTGTGTTATATATTAACGATTTGGATGTGAACGTGAGGGGCACGATTGGGAAATTTGCAGATGACACAAAGATTGGCTGAGTAGTGGATAGTGTAGAGGATAGCCATAATCTCCAAAACGATATAGATGGGTTGGTGGAGTGGACGGTAAAGTGGCAGATTGATTTTAACATAGAGAAGTGTGAGGTCATACATTTAGGGAGGTCAAACAGTTACAGGGAGTACAAAATAAATGGGAATATACTAAGAGGGGTAGATGAAGTGAGAGATCTTGGCGTACAAGTACACAGGTCCCTGAAGACAGCAGTTCAAGGAGACAAGGTTGTAAAGAAGGCTTCTGGAATGCTCTCCTTCATTGGCAGAGGTATAGAATATAAAAGTAAGGATATAATGTTGGAATTGTATAAAACACTGGTGAGACCACAACTGGAGTATTGCATGCAGTTCTGGTCACCACATTACAGGAAGGACGTAATAGCTGTGGAGAGAGGAAGTTTACAAGAATGTTGCCAGGGTTACAAAAGTGTAGCTACGAGGAGAGATTGGATAGGTTGGGGTTATTTTCCTTAGAACAAAGAAGGCTGAGAGGTGACTTTATTGAGGTGTACAAAATTATGAGGAGAATAGATAGAGTGGACAGGATAAAATTGTTTCCCTTGATGGAGAATTCTAGAACCAGGGGACATAGATTCAGGATAAGTGATAGAAGAAGTAGGGGAGACATGAGGAAGAACTTTTTTACCCAGAGGGTAGTGGGTGTCTGGAATTCACTGCCCAAGTTGGTGATAGAGGCAGAAACCCTAAATTCTTTTAAAAATTACCTGGATCTGCACCTTAAGTGCTGTAAGCTGCAGGGCTATGGGCCGGGTGCAGGGAGGTGGGATTAGAACGGGCACCTGGGTGTCCTTGGGCTGGCATGGACGAGATGGGCTGAATGGCCTCTTTCTGTGCTGCAACTTTTCTATGGTTCTATGGTTCATTGTGAGTTTGGTAGCGGAGGGTACCTAATCAGGCAGGAAGGTGGTAGCTGGGAACCCCTCCTTCTTCCTGCCACCACCCCGATTAAGTCCATGGCAGGAAGGCCCATGGAAGACCTTCCTGCCCCGTCACCAACTGAGGCCCTTAAGTGGCAGTTAGGGTGCTAGTGTTAACCCAGCGGCGGAGAGGGATGGGGAGCATGAATAGAAAACACTGGCAGGCTGCTTGTAGTCTCCCGGCGGGATATCCCATTTGAAGAAACTCAGTACCTGATCTAGGGACCTGGCATCGGGAAGGACCTTGCTGGCGACCCGCCACATTCCCCCTCCCCCATTACCCCCTGCCCGCAGAACCCCTCTGACCGTCACTTACCCCTGTCCTGCACTGCTCCTTGTTCCTGGGCTTCCAGTGATGGCCATTTAGGCAGGGGCCACTGTCTCTACCATGATGTTGCTGAGTAAAGGAGCTACCGGCCTCTGACTGACCCACCCCCTGAGGTCCTGATCCTATAGAAGGCCCACCACTAAACTCTCAACCGTCTGATTGGCTCCTGGTCTTGTGGGCTTTCCCCAAAGGAGACATAGAGTCCAGGGAAGTTGTGTTGAATTTATATAAGACACTCATTAGACCTCAGCTGGAGTATTGTGTACGGTTCTGGGTACCATATTATAGGAAGGATGTGAACACTTTGGAGAGAGTGCAGAAGAGGTTGACAAAAATGGTCCCAGGGATGAGAAACTTCAGCTATGAGGATAAATTGGAGATGTTGGGACTGTTCTCCTTGGGGAGGAGGAGGCTGAGAGGAGATTTGATAGAAATTTTCAAAATGATGAGGGGACTGGACAGAGTAGATAGGGAGAAGCTGTTCCCGCTTGTAGAAGGATCAAGAATGAGAGGGCACAGATTTAAAGAAGCAAATGTGACATGAGAAAAAACTTTTACACACGACGAGTGGTTTGGGTCTGGAATGCGCTGCCTGGAAGTGAGGTGGAGGCAGGTTCAATCGAGGCATTCAATGGTTACTTGAATAGAAACAAGGTGCAAGGATACAGGGGGAAAGATAGGGCAATGGCACTAGGTCATAATGCTTATTTGGAGAGCCAGTGCAGACATGATGGGCCGAATGGCCTCCTTCTGTGCCATTAAGATTCTGTGATTTGGGCCTCTCACTGGCTGTCCAACTGGTAGGCAAGAACCCCCCTCACCACGGTCACCCCCAGTGTTTACAGTGGTGCATGTTTGCTGAAGGTATCTGGATTAATTAAGGTGTATTCAGACAGTCTCCGTGTTAGTAGGATTCAAGCTGATTGGTGAAGCTGAAACCCAGCACTCAGAGCTTTTCTTGATTGAGAGAGTTTATTGACTTGTTCAGTCCCGCAGCTCTCCTCCTACACAACCCAGCGTTCTCGCTGTCAGCTATTTATAGTGCTCAAAGGCAATTAATACCCATCACCTGTTTCTCTTAACCTTAACAATGTAATTAACAAGTCAGTGACACCCCAGACATGCCAATATTTGCAGGGATCCCAGTTGTATGCCAATAGTTACAGGAGATCCACAGACAAATAAAAAGAGTGAAGAAGCTGGGTACTCTGCACGGAACAGTTCACTCCCTGAACCCTCAAAACCTCTCCATAAGGCACAAGACAAAATACTCACCTCACGTCTGGCTGGGTACAGCATTAACAACAACAGGGGGAGATGATGGTGTGGTGGTAATTTCAGCTGGACTAGTAATTTAACGACCCAGGGTAACGCTCTGGGGACATGGGTTCAAATCCCATCATGGAAGCTGGTGGAATATAAATTCAATTAATGAAATCTGGTATTGAAAGTAATGGTAATGGCCATGAAACTATCTTCAATTGTTGCAAAAACCTATCTGGTTTTTCACTAATGTCCTTTAGGGATGGAAATCTGCTGTCCTTACCTGGTCTGGCCTACATGTGACTCCAGACCCACAGCAATATGGTTGACTCTTAACTGCCCTCTGAAAGGGCCTAGCAGGCCACTCAGTTCAAGGGCAATTAGGGATGGGCAATAAAACGCTGGCCTTGCCAGCGATGCCCAGATCCCCCAAAAGAATTTTAAAAATACATAAGTATAGCACCTTTAACATCATAAATTATCCCAAGGTTCTTAACAGGAGCATGATAAAACAAAATATGGCACAAAGCCAAATAAAGAGATATTAGGACAGATGACAAAAAAAACTTGCTCAAAGGTAGGTTTTAAGGAGACTACAAGAGTCTCCAATTAACACGGAGACTGTCTGAATACACCTTAACTAATCTTGTTACCTTCAGCAAATATGCACTGTGCGCCACTGTAAACATTAGGGGTAACGGGCGTGGGAGTAGTGGGGGGTGGGAGTAGTGGGGGGGTCTTGCCTACCGGCTAGAGAGCCCAGTGAGAGGCCCAAATCACAGAATCTGAAAGGAGGAAAATGAGGCAGAGAGGTGTAGGAAGGGAATTTCAGAGCAAAGGGTAGTGGATTGATAAACAGGTAGAAAGCAGAGAGTGGGCACAAATAGGGCTTTTCCAAATTGGCAGGCAGTGAATAGTAGAGTGCCACATGGATCAGTTCTGGTGCTTCAGCTATTTACAATCTATGTTAATGACTTAGATGAAGAGACAGAGAGCAGTGAATCAAACGTTTGCTGATGACACTGCAACAAACTCTAATAACTCACCAGGAGTTTAGATCAGAAGGTCGAAGGTCGGGAACTATAATTCCCAGTGGGCCTCGGTCCTCCTGCGCACCCGCTGGCAGGAGAATCCCCGTTGATTTCACTGTTTTCAGACCGGGAACCGGCCCTGCGCACACGTGCAGAAGAGAAGGAAGAGGAGAGTCGAAACAGATCAGGTGACCTGAAGAGGAGGGCCACTGCAGAGATGGTGACCCAGGGAGCAGGACAGGGGAATGGGGGCCAGGGAAACAAACCCAAACAAAGAAGAAGATCCCAAACCAGGGGGTGGGGCAGAACCAGATCCCAGAAGACAGTCCTAGGTAAAGGACGAGGACAGAGATCAGGAATAGATCTTTTAAAGTTGAGAGAGAGGAGTAGAATAATTGACCCTGTACTAAAGGGACAGAGCTGTGGGGAGCAGACTTGAAGCAAAGCGGGCAGGCGAGAAGCCCTGAAGATTCCAGAGGACAGCAAAGGGTTGGTGACTCATTGCTGTGGGCCATAAGGGCAAAGGTACCCTTTGGAACAGTGGTGTTCTGCTTGGCACAGCTGAAGATCTGGAAAATGTGCTTGGAAGGTGAAGCTTGAGGGTATGCGGAGATCCAGAGGGAAGGAATTTCAGAAGGCGAGATTGAACCCTGGGATGGATCATTGTTGAAGCCGTCTGGGTGGGAGCAATGTTTGGAGAATTCCAAGATGAGTTCTTCAAATATGTAGATTAGAAACCCTCGTGAGAAAGACAGAATTTCAGTGAGACTGGTTGGCTCATGATGTGACAAGTATCTGGGTGCGTTGTTGAGAAATCCATAGAGTCTGCCTTGGTGCCATCTGTCATTTACTTTGGAGTGTGGAGTGTCTGACCACAGTTCACCAGTCGGTTCACATGTACCGTGTACTTACCCTGAACATTGGAGTATAAGATAGATATGGCAAACTGTTTTATCTTTCTGAATTTGTATGTGTCTAAGGTGATAGCTGTAGTGAAGGAATAGTGAATATTTGAACCATTTTCCTGGTTTGTATTGAGATCCTTCCAACCTTTTTGTCTGGTGTAATATAATTCATTTTTTTTGTTTAATAAATGTTTTATTCTTTGTATTATAAGTTCAGCAGCTGATTGCTGTGAATTTGTTCGGTAACTTTTCTCCACGGTTTCTAAAAAAGAAGTTAGGATCTATCAAGCCAAATTTCACTCTGGGATCTGACTTGTCCAGAATTAAACACCAGTAACGATACCAAGCTAGGTGGAAAGGTAAGCTTTTGTTTGAGGGGGAGGTGGTGGTTGGGGGGCTGCAGAGAAATATAGACAGGTTAAGTGACTGGGCAAAAAGGTGGCAGAAGGGGCGTAATGCAGGGAAGTGTCAAGCTATTCACTTTGGTTCTGAGAATACAAAAGCAGAATATTTTTTAAAAGGTGTAGAACTCATTAGTGTTGATTTTCAGAGAGACTTGGGTGTGCTTGTACAAGAAGTGCAGAAAATTGGCCTGCAGGTTCAACAAACAATTAGGAAGGCAAATGGTATGTTGACCTTTTCTGCAAGGGGATTGGAGCACAAGAATAAAGAAATCTTTCTACAGCATTTTGGTGAGACCACATCGAGAGTACCGCATACAATTTTGGTCTCCACTTTTAAGTAAGCATTGGAGGCGGTACAGGGAAGGTTCACTAGATTGGTCCCTGGGATGAGGGGGTTGTCCTATGATGAGAGGCTGAGCAAATCGAGTTTATATTCTCTGGACTTTAGAAGAATGAGAGATGATCTCATTGAACCTACAAAATTCTAAGGGGTTTGATAGGGTGGACACAGAGATTGTTTCCATTGGTCAGTGCTCTGCAGTGAGGAATCCTTTTTGGGCCTGCAGGTTTCTGGAAGCCTTCCCTTAGCCTGGGAATGGGAGCTGAACTCTCCACTGGAGGCACCTCCTCTGAGGAGGAAGGGAGGTCTAGAAGGGAGAGGAGGCCAGGGGTGCACATTCAGCCTCCAGGGGAGCCACCTTTGGGAGGACAGGCACAAGGGGTGCAGGGCCAACAGGAAGTCCAAGGTGGAAGGGGCTGCAGAAGATGCCACTATCCTGCTGCCAGGGTATACAGGCGGCGAAGCAGCTACCTCAATACGTCTGAGGTGCAGTGCCGAAGGAGGCTCTGTCTACCAAGTGAGACAGTTAGTTATACCTGTCAGGTGATTGGGCCTGAGATCCCCCCTAACCGTGTGGGTGGACACCACATGCCAGTGGCTCTGAAGCTCACAGCTGCCCTCAACTTCTATGCCTCTGGCTCCTTCCAGGGCTCAGTCGGTGATCTTTGTGGTGTCTCCCAATCAGCTGTCCACACTTGTGTCAAGCAGGTTACAGACGCTCTGTTCAGGCCTGCATTGACCTTCATCCACTTCTGCTGGGACCAGAGATGGCGAGCCAGAGGCTTTGCGGCCATTGCTGGCTTCCCCCGTGTCCAGGGTGCTATAGACTGTACACATGTGGCCATCAAGGCACCAGCAGGTGAGCCCGGTGCCTTTGTCAACAGGAAGGTCTTCCACTCCATGAACTCCATGATAGTGTGTGACCACAGGATGCTGATTCTACAAGTCTGTGCAAGGTACCCAGGCAGCTCCCACGATGCCAACATCCTCAGACACTCCCAGGTGCCGGGGCTCTTCAGTGCTCCAGCCCGGCTGGATGGATGTCTGCTGGGTGACAAGGGCTATCCCCTCAGAAGGTGGCTCATGATGCCTCTCCGCCATCCAAGAACAGAAGCTGAGCAGCGGTACAATAGGAGTCACGGCACCACAAGGGCTGTGCTGGAGAGAACCATCGGTCTTCTCAAGATGTGGTTCCAATGCCTGGACCATTCAGGGGGTGCGCACTCCAGTACCCCCCAGATCGTGTTTCGGTGATAGTGGTTACATGCTGTGCTCTCCACAATCTTGTACTGGAAAGGGGGGGAACGCAGTGGAGGATGAAGATGTCGATGCAGTGGATGCGGATGCACACGATGAGTCCAGCAGTCAGTCCGAGGATGAGCACGGACAGGGAAATGCTGAGGGGGTCGATGCTGACCCAGGCATACTGCAGGGAGGCAGGAACATCTGGGAGGCTTTAATCCAATGAACCTTCAGCTAGCACACCACAGATGGACCTCCAGGACAAGCCTGGGCTGTAGGCTCCATAGTCGATACCTAAGTGCCAAATCTCCCAGGTTAGGAACAGTAACTAAGGGCCTTGTTAATAAAGCTGAATGTCCCACAAAGCACTCCTAACATTTTTGGAAACCATACACATGCAGAAGAAAAGAGGCACCCTCAGTCATGGTCACATGTCTGAATTTAATATCACAGGCAAAGAAACTTAATGAAATAAAATGTCAAGGGTGTTCCAGTTCAAAGCAAATCATAAAGACCTCATCTCGGGCCAACACAAAAGCACCAGTGAAAACCCTGTGGTGTGCCTAAGGTGCCTTACATTTCTGTTTCTGGATGCTACATCTTGGTGTTGCCCCATCACTGGGAGTGGCACCTGAGACAACCTGCTGACTCTGCTGTCCTGTTGGCCTCGATGACCTTGGCATTCGTCCTCTGGCCCATGGAGCCTGTGCTGAGTGTACCTGGGAGGGATCTGCCAATTCCATAGCTGCCACCTCCCCAGTTGTCACAGCCTCACCGAATGCTACAATCACTGGGAGAGGGGCGGAGGAGCTGCCACCCTCATCCAGAGTGCCCTGAGAGATGCCCACAGAGATGCCAGGCAGCTGCTGCACCATGAAGTCACTTCAGACCTCCCTGCTCACCGTAGGTGGATGAGCACCAAGTTGGGAAAGTTGGTGCCCAGACCATCTCCCACACTGGCACTGACCAGCTGAGGTCAGTGCCGATGTGAGGGCTTGCTGGTCAGAGCGCATCCCCAGGAAGCCCTAATAGGTCTCCTGGAGATACCATGGAGACCAAACCAAGCATAGCCTCAGGTATCTCCCGCAGATGCTCGCGCACACCCGGCCACATTTCCTGCCCCTGTTGTGTCGCGGACAACTCCAGAGGCACTGACTGAGCATGTGGCTGGTCCCCTGCAGTCCTCTGACTGCTGGCGCCATGGGCACTCTCTGTCTCTGCCAGCTACTCCAGCGACTATGAAGTGCCCTCACCGCTGTGCCCCGGGACACGAGCCGATGTTCTAACTCCCACTGAGGTGCCAGTAATTGCGCTGGTACCTGCCTGGCAGAGATGGTGTGATGCTGGTGAGATTTCAGGCCCCTCAGGTGTGAGAGGGGGTCTCTGCTGCTCCTCCTCCTGGCCCTGCTCTGTTGATGCTGAAAGGAAGAACAAGGACATTGGATCAGTTAATGTGGAGACAATGTCAAAGTGTATCCCTGTCCCTCGGATCATTATGTGCTCATCCTTCCATAAGCAATGGTCAAGCCATGTTGCAAAATTAAATCACTGAACCTTCAGCAGTGCCATGGCTGTTGGAGAAACAGTGGTGACCTCAGTGTTGGGTATAAATACCTGGCTGTAGCACCCCAGCCTCACCGACACCAGTGGACCTGGGCACATGGCGCCTCTCCAGATCCAGGGCCTCCTGCTTGAAGCGGCTGAGAATGGTGATCTGTGCCTGGCCACCGCCAGTCCTCACACACTCTGCCGTGTTATGAGCATTCTTCTTCTGAAAATGAGAGAAGAGCATTTATTGGAGCAAATTACACATGGATTCTCTTCGCACACGGCCCACTCCAACCAGAGTGGGACATATCAGGGCTCCAGAGCCTCCTCACCCCACTGCTGCCAAACACTCACACAGAGGTGCTGGACCTGTTCCCCACACTCCCACCCCCCCACTTGGCCACATGCTGCTTACATCCCATTAGGCACCATACAGTATATCCTTCCACAGCTAGGAGGCGCAAGCATGTGGAGTGCAGAGGGCAGCAGATGGTTCGTTGCCACGCCACCTTGAAGCTTCTCTCCCAGCATCTCATCACCCTGACTTGGACATGTCCTGCAGTTCAAACACAGCGCCCTAGGTGCAGCTCCTCCAGGTTGCCCCCAGACCAATCATGTGGGTCTCAGTGTAACACATGTTGCTGGGGCAAAACACATCTCTTCACCACCCTCTCAGGCTGACCTCAGCATGGGCAATATCTGCTGGCCCACCCAGCAAAGGACCAAATCCGTCAATGATTCAATGCGGTCAATGCACTCAGGCTTGGGCGGGGAGGTGGGTGGGGTAGGGGGGCAGCAGGGAGTAAGCTGACCTGTGCTGGGTTAAGTGACCAATGCCAAAATTGTCCTCACCCTGCAAGAGCACAAGAAGTCGTTGAAGCGCTTGTGACACTGGATCCAGGTGTACCTTGCACCACGTCGCAGGATCTCACCACCTCCGCCACCTCCTCCCAGGCAGGTTTCGTCATATGGGGGGGGGGGGGGGGGGGGGGGGCCTTTCTCCTCCCATCCTGGGGAACCAGCACCTCCTGTCGTGCTCGAGGAGGGCAGCAAGGCAGTCATTGGAAAAACGAAGGGCGCTCTGGCCCTACCCTCCGGCCTGGCCTGCCCCGATGGCCTACCCCCTGGACTTGCATAACCTCCATTGCCCCTCTGCAGAGCCCTTCGCCCAGCCACTGCGAGCAGCCTTCCCAAGGCTGCCAGGTCTTCCTTTATACAGGCCGCCCGGTTGCTGTTGGACCCAGCGGGCTGAGTGCGCCCACCTCCACCCGCCCACTCCAGCTATGCACGGGAGTCATGAAGTACGCTGGGTGGGCCAAAATGGCAGCGTGGGCCCGCCCGTGCCTGCTCCCACTCCAACCCCCTACCATCCAGAAAATTCTGCCCCAAGAAACGTTTAACTCTTCGTTGTATGCGGTACTAGCATTTAATAAGCACAGTAAACTGTAGTATGTATAAGAATTATTCTAAGTTAAATAAGAAAGTAATTTAATTAAACAATGTCAAGACAGGTGTTGTGTTGCAGATGTAGAAGGTGGGACCTTCTGGACACCAACGTGATCCAGGACAAACACGTCTGCAAAAAGTGTTAGCAGCTAGAGGAACCCTGGATCAGGATTGTTGATCTGGAAGTTGAGCTGCAGGCATTATGCAATTACAGGGAAAGGGAGAAATACCTGGACACTTTGTGCCAGAAGATGGCCACACTTCTTAGAATAGGGTTGTATGTTATGGTGAGTGACAGGAGGATGTGGCTGTGACTGAGGCAGGAAAAGGGACAAAGTAGACAGTAGTGGAGGAGACTCAGGCTTTGCAATTGTCAAACAGATTTGAGGTGCTTGCAACCTTTGTGGATGAAAGCGAGATCTGCAGGGTGGATGAGCAGACTGGCCATGGCACCATGGTACAGGAAGCCATTCAAGTGGAACAAAAAGGAATGTAGTGGTATCAGGGAACAGTATAGTGAGGGGGGTTGACTCTGCAGCAAAGATCGAGAGTCCAGATGGCTGTGTTCCAGCCCGTTGCCGGGGTTCGGGATATCTGCTCAGGGCTGGAGAGGAACTTACAGTGGGAGGGACAGGATCCAATTGTCATGGTCCCTGTAGGTACCAATGACATTGGCAGGACAAGAAAGAGGTTCTGCATAGTCGGTATGAGGAGCTAGGCATCAAATTAAGAAGCAGAACCTCAAAGGTAATAACTTCTGGATTATTACCTGAGGCATTTGCAAATTGGCATAGGACAAATGGACAAATAAGATTAGAGAGATGAATGTGTGGCTCAAAGACTGGTGTGGGACAAGTGGGCTCTGGTTTGTGGGACACTGGCACCCAGTGCCAGGGAAAATCAGGCTGTATCTTGGGACGGTTTACACCTGAACAGTACTGGGGCTGGTGTTCTAGCGAGCCACCTAACTAGGGGAGTAGAGTGTGTTTTAAATAAACAGTGGCGGCAAGAGATCAAATTTGGGAAGATGTGATCAATTAAAAAGTGGAAACATAGCATGAGAGAAAGGTATTAATATGGGAAATGATAAACATGCCACAGCAGGAAGGGACAGAGAGTATAAATTAATCAGCAGGTAAGGCTAGAGGTTACAAAAATAATTGAAGGACAAAACCTAAGCCTCTGTATCTGAATGTATGTAGCATTGAAAAAAAAGATGAACTGACAACTCAAATAGAGATAAATAAGTACGATCTAATAGCCATTACAGAGACAGGGCTGCAGGATAACATAGTTTGGGATCTGAATAATGAAAGGTATATGACATTTAGGAAGGACAGGAAAGGGAGCAGGGGTGGCTCTGTTAATTAAAGACAACATTAGCACAATAGACAGGGCTGTCCCAAATTTAGGAAACTGGGATATAGAAGTGGTTTGGGTAGAGATGTTAAATAGTAAAGGTACAAAGACACTTGTGGGAGTGGAATACAGGCCCCCTAACAGTACACAATAGGACGGGGTATAAAAGAAGAAATATTAGGAGCTTGTCAGAAAGGTACAGTGATTATCATGGGGGAATTTACTTTATATATGGATTAGAAAAATCAGATAGGCAAAGGGAGCCTAGATGACGAATTCTTAGAACGTTTTCAGGATAGTTTCTTAAAACAGCATGTTTTGGTGCCAACCAGAGAGCAGACTATAATAGGCCTGGTGTTGGGAAATGAGATAGGATGAATTAATGACCTCATAGAAGGCACCCTTAGGTAGTAGTGATCATAATATGATTGAATTTTACATTCAGTTTGAGGGAGACCGGAGTGGGTCTAACACCAGTATTTTAAACTTAAATAAGGGCAATGAAGGCATGAAAGCAGAGCTAGCTAAAGTGAGCTGGCAAACGAGGTTAAGGGATGGGTCAATAGAGATGCAGTGGCAGATATTTAAGGGAATATTCCAGAATACACAAAATAGATATATTTCAACAAGAAAGAAAAATTCCAAGGAGAGGACCCACCCATTCATGGTTAACTAAAAAAGTTAAAGATAGTATCAAACTTAAAGAAGAAGCATATAATTACACAAAAATGGGTGGCAAGTCAGGAGATTGGACAGAATATAAAAAACAACAAAGAAAGACTAAATGATTAATAAGGAGGGAAAATTAGATTATGAGACAAAGCTAACTAGTCATATAAAGACAGATAGTAAGAGTTTGTTTAGATACTTAAAAAGAAAAGTGGTAACAAAGTGAATGTTGGTCCTATAGAAAGTGAGTCTGGGGAATTAATAATGGAAAATAAGGAGATGGTAGATGAATTGAACAAGTATTTTGTATTGGTCTTCACTATAGAATATACAAGTAACATCCCAGAAATAGCTGTGAATCAGGAAACGAAAGGGAGGGAGGAACTCAAGAAAGTTACAATTACTGGGAAGTGGTAATGAGCAAATTGTCGGAGCTGAGAGCTGACAAGTTCCCGGGTCCTGAAGAACTTCATCCTAGGGCCTTAAAAGAAGTAGCTAATGGGATAACTGATGCATTGTTTTTAATTTTCCAAATTTCATGAGATTTGGGAAAGCTCCATTAGATTGGAAAATAGCTAATGTCATTACTTTATTCAAAAAGGTAGGGAAACAAGGAGGAAGATATAGGCCAGTTAATCATAGGGAAAATGTCAGAAGCTATTATTAAAGATGTTATAGCAGGACACATAGAAAAATTCAAGGAAATCAGGCAGCGTCAGCATGGTTTTGTGAAAGGCAAATCATGTTTAACCAATTTATTGGAGACATGACAGCATGTTCCAAATGTACATTGACAATACCCAGGTCTAAAATTTAGTTTTGCAATAACTGCAATTTCAGTATTGCTGAAAAAGAGACATGTCCAAGCTTTTCGTCTTGCACTCATCAAGACACTCATGAAAATACCAATATAAGGAGCAAAATAACAATTTATACTGCATGTAAAGAGAACGTGGGTAGCACAGTGATGCAATGGTTAATACTACTGCCTCACAGCTCCGGGGCCTGGGTTTGATTCTGACCTCAGGTGTCTGTGTTGAGTTTGCACATTCTCCCCGTGTCCGTGTAGGTTTCTGCCAGGTACTCTGGTTTCCTCCCACTGTCCAAAATATGTGCTGGTTAGGTGGATTGGCTATGGTTAAAATTGCCCCTTAGTGTGTGCCCTGTGATGGACAGGTGTCCTGTCCTGGCTGTACCCAACCTAGTGCCCGTTGCTTGTTGGGATAGTCTCTGACTCCCCGCAACCCTGAATTGGATAAAGTGGTTCTGGAAAAGTAAGTGAAGAGAGTGCTGATTGGCTGGCAAGCAGCATTGCCATGGAGAATATACTACTAATGGTGACTGTCCATTAACTGCCAAGTGTTGTTTGAAATTTAAACCAGGCAGTTTGACCCTGATAAGTCAGGGCATTGCCCTGGGGAATGAGTCAGCAAATGGCTGTCGCTTATTTTATTTAGCCTAAAACAGGCGCATTGTGTGTACATATTCTTTCTGTCTGCAAAGAACAGGGCCCTGTGTGTTAATATACCTAGACCTAGTACATGCAAATGCGTCACATTGCAAGCCCAACTGATAGTCTTAAATTGGTTATTGGAATAATTCTTAGCGTACTAGGGATTATTTAGCAAACATTGCCCGATCGCTGTAATTTCCTTTGGTTAATGACACAAAAGTATAACAATTCCTGTAACATTATTATGATTTACCATACAAGTAGGTTAATAGTGTGGTTTGGATAGTTTCTGTGTATCTGTGTGTGTGTGGGATTTAATTGAACTGGAGACAGCTGGTCTGAAGGTTTTGACTCATCAAAAGAAGCTAGATTTGAAATGCCAAATTCATAAACATTGCTGAAGTCTTAGAATGTAAGGTGTGAGGAGAAATTGCATTTTTAAATAAATAAGGGCTGTTTGAATTTCAAAGGGATGGTAGGATGCTTACACCTAGCTAGAGAAGCGAAGCCAAGCAAGGAGTTTATTTTTCCCAAAAATTACTGACAATATTAGCGCAATGATAAGTTTTATATTATGGGAAAGTACATTTTCAAAGACATAGGAATTCACCAAGGCTTCTTAGACAGCACCTTCCAAACCCACGATCACTGCTATCTAGAAGGACAAGGGCAGCAGATAATGGTAACACCACCATCTAGACAGTCCCCTGCAAGTCACTCACCATCCTGACTTGGAAGTATATCGCCATTCCTTCACTGTCGCTGGGTCAAAACCCTGGAACTCCCTCCGTAACAGCACTGTGGGAGTACCTACACCACATGGACTGCAGCGGTTCAAAGCAGCAGCTCACCACCACCTTTTCTAGGGCAACTAGGGATGGGCAATAAATGCTGGCCCAGCTAGCGAAGCCCACATCCCATGAATACATTTTTTAAAAGTGGGGCAATAGGATTTGCAGATTAAAAAGAGAGAAGACGTATATAAGGGGGAAGGAAAGGCTATGTTGAGAGGGGCCCTGTGACATCTCGCAGAATCTTGCGTAACTACCTCAGAAGTGCCTCCAGCAAGTCAGCATGAGTTTGCTGCATCCAGCCCTTAAAGGTGATCATTGTGCTGCCTGGTTTTCTAACTTTAAAATCTATTTTTTGGCTGTTGCCTTACAAGGGAGTCAGGTCAGGTAGAAATTTTAGCATGTACTATGGTATTAAGTAACTGGAATTGTATGTGTGTGTTTGACATCTTTCCTTTTGTTAATAAACATTTTAATTTAGTTTTTAAAAAATCTCCGAAGGTCTTGGCAGACTTATTACTTCTGAATTCAATGCTCGCATCTCGAAATAAATACAAATTGCAAAACCGTTGTGATAGCTGGATCAAGTTTCCCTCATGGATCTGATCCATCTAGCATACATCATCTGCCACATCATAACACATTATGGGGGGGTTTTGCGGGTTACTTGAAATTCCTCGATTGGTTTGGAGTTGGTGAATTTTAAGGCTACGTGTCCGAGAAGCACTTTGAGTTCAGGAATTGGTGTGAGGGATTTTTTTAAGTGGCGAGACTGCAAAAGTGGCTGCATCCATGGCTAAAACCCTTTTGGAAGTAAAAGATATAATTCTGATTGGGCTACAAAAAGTATCTAAGGGGAAGTTAATGGAGTTGGTGGATAAGTTGCAGTCTGCCTTTCCCTGCAGGAGCAAAGAAGGCAGACATAGGTGAAGTGATAGCACAGCATTTGAAGTTAGAAATGATACCTGACACTAATGAGTCACAACTGGAGGTGGTAAGGCTTCAGCTAGAAATGGGGAAGCTTGAATTTGAACAAGCAATGGAAATGAAAAGCTGGAACTGAAGGGAACAGAGAAAGAAAGGGCAGAGACAGGAAAAGAAAAGGAAAGAGAAAGGGCATTTCAAAGGGAACCGGCAGAAAGGCAGGAGAGAAAAAAGACAGGAAGGCGAATTTAAAATAGTGAGGTTAGAATGAGAGAGAAAGAGAGTGCCAACTTAAAAGGCTGAACTTTTAAAAAGAGACCTCATATGCTGAGGAAAGTTCTGATGATGAAACAACCTTCAACTTAAAACCCAGTGGGGAGATGTTTAAGTTTGTGCAAGTCCTTCTGAAGTTTGAAGACAGGGATGTAGAGGCATTCTTTATTTCATTTGAGGAGATAGCTCAATAGATTAAATGGCCATGAGAAAACTGGACATTGCTTTTACAGTGTAGGTTAGTGGGTAGAGCTCATGAGGTTTATGCTTCACTGTCAGAAGACGTGTTGGTGGATTATGATGTCGTTAAAAGGCTATTTTGAGTGCATATGAGTTGGTTTCTGAGGCAGACAGGCAGAAATGCAGGAATATAAAGAAACAGCCTTAACTTATATTGTGTTTAAAAGGGTAAAACAAAGTCATTTTGACCGGTGGATATGGACATTAAAGATAGAGACAACATATGCAGCTCTTAGGGAAGTAATTCTTTTGGAAGAATTTAAAGATTCAATTCCTTCAGTACTGAACTCATGTGGAGCAACAGAGGATTAAACTGGTAAGACAAGCAGCAAAGATAGCTGATGATTATGAGATAGTTTATAGATCTAAACCTTTTTATCGTCACCCTTTTAAATCAGAGAAGGATAGAAAGTGGGAAGGTGAAAGGAAAGTGGGTAGTCAGTGAAAAGGAGTAGGTAGATATTCTCAGGAAGTATTTTTTCAGACTGAAAATGAAGGTTATGAGGGTAGAAGTGGCACTCAAAAATGGAGGTGTTTCCATTGTAATAAAGTTGAGCACACAAAGTCAATGGGCGAAATTTTACGGCAGTGGGATTTTATGTTCCTGCCAAAGCCAAGGAGGTTTAGAATGTGTCACCACATTTTATGGCCCGATCCCCACTGAAACAGGGCCGTAAAATTCGGCCAATGTGTTGGAAATTACAGGGAAATCCATTGGGATTATTAGGATGCAGAAAAACTCTGGAAGTAAAAGTACTGTGGGTTCTGAGGTTCAGGCACACAACAGCACATAAAAGGTTTGTGTACAGGTAAAACAGGAAGAATCAGTGGTAGGTAAAGAAGTGGGAATGTGTTCACAATTTACCCAAGAGAATTCTGAGCAGCAGGTTGTAAAAATGTTTAAAGATTTTGTGTGTGAAGGGGAAGTCTTTCCATGTGTACAGGGTGGAATAGGTAAAGATGTTAAAATTTTAAGAGACACAGGGGCTAGTCAATCCTTAATGTTGTGGGATAGTGATATTTGTTGTTTAGAGGGAGTATTTCAGGAACAGATGATAATAAGTGAGATTCATTGAGATGCTAAATCTATTCTATAGTGGAAGATAAATTTAAAGAGTAAGTGGAAAATAGATGAGGTGATTTGGAATAATGGAAAAATTGCCCATTGCAGGGGTTAAATTTATTTTAAGTAATGATATAGCTGGGTGACAGATGTGGGTGATGCCTATGGTAGTTGAGCAGCCTGTAGACAGGTTTTCCACAGAAGTGTTGCAGAAAGAGCATCCTGGATTGTTCCCAGATTGTGTGGCAACAAGATCACAAGCTCACAGGTTGAAACAGGAAGGAGAGGGAGTTAAAAAGCAGGGAAAAGGTGTTGAAGTTTAATTAGCTGACACTGGGCAGAATTTTCCATGCCCACCGGTGTCGGGTGCGATCGGTGGTGTGAGTGGGCGCTACGGCACAATCAGTTTCATGGTGGCATGAAACCGGTTCACGATTGTCTGCTCAGCCCGCTGATGGTGGGCCGCGATTTCCACCATCAGACGTTGGAAAACTCATTGTAACACATCAGTGTATAATTATCAGGCCAGTCAGCCCACCAGCATTGTCCCCCTCTCCCACCCACCCCCACCCCGCCACAGCTGGATCGTCCGTCCACGTTGGCGGGAAAGCACGCTGCATGTTTCACAACAGCACATGTACTTGGCCGCCTGCAGTTTGAGGAGGACCCAGAGGTGAGTGCACAATAACGTTGGGCAGCACTCTCCTGGGTCGCCTCTTGGACTTCAAGCTTGAGGGGAACTGGGGGGGTCGGGGTTGAGGGCAGCCCAGCCGTTGAGGCGACCTGTGGGGAGGGGGGTGCGGGGTTGAGGGCAGCCCAGCCGTTGAACATATCACACAGGCATCCGGGGTGGGGGTTTAGGGTGGGTGAGGGAAGTGGCCATGCATTAGGGAAACCTGTATAAAGTGACCATTCCTCTGAAACTGAGACAGTTCAGGCGCAGCCGCATTGATATGATCGGAGTTGGGCTCCTAGCTTATCTGCCCACTCGAGCAACGCAGAGGCATCAAAGTGCCAACAAGCGCTCCAGAGCTTTTCACACCACCCATCCCCCCACCACCCCTTGGGCACAGGTTGCAAAGTCATGAACGTTTTAGTAGATGGCAGAACAGCTGGACACCCGCACATGGTACAACCTCCTCGCTAAATCTGGCCAAGGAACAGTCACTGCTGGAGGAGCCCACAGCCCCTTGCAATGTCACCATCCTGGTTTGGACCAGTCTCCCCCATGGTTCAAGCTAACAGTGCAGCCTTGCAATGCGGGTTGGGAGAATGTCTGTGTCTGAGCTGCGAGCACAGCCTGCAGTCCAATGGGCAAAGCTGCCACCAATCAACAACCAAAGGTTCCATCCGCTGAATGTGCAGCTGGTGTGCGACCACCAGAAATGCATCCTGCAAGCCGGTGTGCACAATGCCTACATCGTAGGTTGGTCACAGATCCTTCCAGGGTCCACAGAAGCCACAGGGTTGTCTCTTAGGGGAGAAAGGCTACCCGTAGAGACCATGGCTGATGACACCCATGTGGCAGCCTCAGACTGCAGCAGAGCGGTGGTATATCGAGGCTCATGCTGCAGCTCGTAACTTGGTGGAGCAGACCATCGGGATGCAGAAGGTGAGGTTCTGGTGCCTGGACCAGTCTGGTGGAGCCCTGCAATACAGTCCACAGAGGGTGTCACCCATCATCGTCTCCTGCTGCTCCTTTTACAATCTGGTGCTGCAATGGGGAGAGGAGCTGGCTGAGGTGGAGATTGAGGATCTGCACGTCTCCTCCAAAGAGAAGGACGCTGGCAGGGGTGAGGGTGAGGAGGTCCTCGGAGGCGACGATAGTAGGAATGAGGCCCTCGCACTGGCTAGACAAGGTAGGCGTGCTGGGGAGGCCCTCGAAGCTGCTAGATTTGTGGAGGATGATGATGACATTCAATGAGGTGACCCCCATAGATCCTCACATTGCATCTGTGAACATTTGACTCCTGTCTGGCTTATGGTAGCGCACATACCCTCTGTGAGAATGCTCCTGTCATGGAGACGCAGTGGAGGTCCAAATAGTCACTCGATTGCAGGAGGATGATGATGACATGCAGTGAGGACACTCCATAGATGTTCACACAGTCTCTGAGAATGTCTGACTCCTGTCTGGCTGAGGGCAGCTCACTTGTGCTCTGTGATCAGGATCATATCACAGAGATACAGCCATGAAACTTTAGAAGCATCTGATCCTTTGTCTGCCTTCAGCACCTGACACCCTTCAGAAGCACAGCATCAGTGATCACAGCCCTTAAAGGTGCTGAGAGCACACTGGGAGAATGAGAGAAGTCTATGGCACCTGCCCACTACATTCTGGCAGCAATGTTCAGCACAACCGAAGTGCAGGCATCAGTAATGTTTCCAGGGAGTGTGAGGCTGGACCATCACTGTGGTCTGAAGGCTGCACAGAGCACAGGGAAGAGGCCCTGGACTAAGACACCTGCCTTTTACCTTGTGCAGAAAGGTTTCACATCTGAGTGACAAGAACACTGCTCATTAGAACAAGGAGCCATAGGCAGGGAGACATTCTTGGGAGTTTATTGACAATAGTGAACAGTAGGTACAATTGACTAACACCTGTGCCCAGGCTGTGCAACTAATTGTCCTTAACTGCCCTAACCCTGCCGCTACATCTTGTTGCTCCCCGGAGTAGAGGTGGAGGCAGCCTGCTGACCCTGTCTCTGATGACTTTGGCGGGTGTCCTATGGAGGGCCAAGACTTGGAGGGCCCTGATCTACATCCAGGGTCCTTCTGTGTGGGAGTGGCACCCTCCTCGGCCTGTGGAGCTATAGCTGCTGAGGTCACAGGAAGACAGGATTCGGATGAGCCAGACACACTTGAAGTCACTTGGATGGATGGGCCTGGAGTGTGCACCTGCTGATCCTCCTTCCTATAGGTGCCCGGGGGCCCCAAGCTGACTCCTTGCAGAGAAGGGATATCTGGAGTGAGACGAGCTGCCCGGCACCCCTCTCGCATACACACTGTTGGAGGCCAACTATGGCATCAGTGATGGAGTTGAGCTTGCGCAGCAGTGCAGGAGCAAAGTCCTGGACCAAGGTCTCTATGGCAGCCGCCATCCTACCAGTGTTGACCTTGGTGCGTTGGCATGCTGACGCTATCACCTCAGCTTGAAGGCAGGCTGAGTCCTCCATCGTGCCTTGCAATCTGAGGAGTGCAGCGGACATCTCTTCCTGTTGTTCCCGAACTTGCCTTTGCAGCTCCAGCAACTGTGACATGACCGAGTCCAGAGGCTCCTCATCTGACTCAGACTCAGCAAAGCTCTGGCCTCCAGCGGTCCTCTGGGTGCCAGAAACCTGGAAAGTCCCTGTCTCTACCTGCTGTGGATCGGACGGTGCAACATCCACTTAGATTAGGAGAAATAAACACGAGAGGACATGGCTTTAGGGTGAAAGGGGAAAGGTTTAGGGGGAACATTAGGGGGAACTTCTTCACTCAGAGAGTGGTGAGAGTGTGGAATGAGCTACCATCTGACATGGTAAATGCGGGCTCACTCTTAAGTTTTAAGAATAAATTGGATAGATACATGGATGGGAGAGGTCGGGAGGGTTATGGACTGGGTGCAGGTCAATGGGACTAGCGAAATAATATTTTGGCACAGACTAGAAGGGCCGAATGGCCTGTTTTTCTGTGATGTAGTGTTCTATAGTTCTATGGTTCTATGCTCACCAGATTGTGATTCCGAGGCTATTCTAAAACTTGGTCCCACGGAGGTGTGTGTCCCTGCGCTGGTGGGGGGTGTGGGTGAGCGCTGTGTCGGGACTTCAGGGAAGGTGCCTTCAGATTCCTCTTCAGAGGTTTCTTCGGGGTTGTGGACTCCATTGGCTGTTTGGCAGATGTGCCTGCAGAAGCAAGGATTAGTGCATGGCAGTGGCCTGTGAAACAGGCACGTAACTCACAGCAAGGTTGTCTGATGGATTTTGCACTGCTGGACTTCACTTGGTAAAGCAGTGTTGACCTCACTATCAGCACAGGAATGGTCCAGATCATCATCGGCCAGCTGGATAGCTCTGTTTTCAAAGTCGATGAGCATCTTGATTTTGGGCATTCAACCACCGGTCTGCGACCTCTCTCTCTTGTTGTGTGCCAGCTTGTTCTGCATGGATAGAGATGGAGGAAGTGTAAGCAGGAAGCCTGCCAGCCAGATGATAAGTACTTGGCCTGTGTGGGTGGTGAGTGGTCCCATGACAGGATGAGGACAATGAAGGTGAGTGAGAGAGAGGGAATGGTGATGTCTCTTGAACTGACAGTGAGTGAGGTCCCTGTGGATGTGCGATGGGTTTGTGAGTGTATGAGTTGAGAGTGATGAGAAGAGTGACTTACCCTGGCAGAACGGAGGAGATCATTCATCTTCTTGGGCCACTGGGTTGCTGTCCTCTTTTGAATGGCTTTGGTGCTGACCACCTCCCAAGCTGTGGCCAGAGTGGGGGTAGAGGACATCCCGGCAAGCCTCCACAGCATCCAAAAGGTGCTCGAGGGATGCGTCACTGAACCTGGGGGGCTTCAGTCTTCGTCAGTTTCAGGGCCATGTCTTCCATGCAGCAGTTTGGTCTGGAAGCACTGAGATGTGTGCTTGCGGCTGAAATTTAAGTATGTCACCTGGCGTGACGCAGCAGTGAGGTGATGGCGGACGGGTGAATGAGGGCCCACCCACCATGGAAATGGCCTGTTTCCCAGCAGTGCATAAATAATGAGGCAGGTTTGGGACAATACGGCGTGAAAACCCACCAACATGGCCAGCAGGTAAAATGTCATTTTACCCGCCCGTTACTACACTTAGTCCAAATCTGCAAAAATTCAGCCCACTACCTTTGATAAGATTGTTTAGGAAGAAAGAATGGGAGAGAATGCAGCTTTTTTATGTTCATTCGTGGGATGTGGGAGTTACTGACTGGGCCAGGATTTATTGCCCATCTCTTGTTGCCCTTGAGAAGGTGGTGATGAGCTGCCTTCTCGAACCACTGCAGTCCATGTAGTGTAGGTACACCCACGGTGCTGTTAGGGAGGGAGTCCCAGGATTTTGACCCTGTTACAGTGAAGGAACGGCGACATATTTCCAAGTCAGGACGGTGAGTGGCTTGGAGGGGAACTTTTAGGTGGTGGTGTTCCCATGTGTCTGCTGCCGCTTGTCCTTCTAGATGATAGTAGAAGTGGGTTTGGAAGGTGCTGTCGAAGGAGCCTTGGTGAATTCCTGCAGTACATCTTATAGGTGGTACACACTGCTGCTACTGTGCGTCGGTGGTGGTTTGTGGATGTGGTGCCAATCAAGCGGGGCTGCTTTGTCCTGGATGGTGTCGAGCTTTTTGAGTGTTGTGGGAGCTGCACTCATCCAGGCAAGTGGGGATTATTCCGCCACACTCCTGACTTGTGCCTTGTAGATGGTGCACAGGCTTTGGGGAGGCAGGAGTTGAATTAGTCGCTGCAGGATTCCTAGCCTCTGACCTGCTCTTGTAATCCAGTTCAGTTTCTGGTCAACGGTAACCCCAGGATTTTGATAGTGGGGCATTCAGCGATGATAATGCCATTGAACATCAAGGGGCAATGGTTAGATTCTCTCTTGTTGGAGATGGTCATTGCCTGACACTTCTGCGGTACAAATGTTACTTGCCACTTGTCAGCCCAAGCCTGGATATTGTCCAGGTCTTGCTCCATTTGGACATGGATTGCTTCAGTATCTGAAGAGTCATAAATGGTGCTGAACATTGTGCAATCATCAGCGAACATCCCCAGTTCTGACCTTATGCTGGAAGGAAAGTCACTGATAGAGCAGCTGAAGATGGTTGGGCAGGGGTCACTACCCTGAGGAACTCCTATAGTGATGTCCTAGAGATGAGGTGACTGAACTCCAACAACCACAACCATCTTCCTTTGTGCCAGGTATGAAGCCAACCAGCAGGGAGTTTTCCCCCAATTCCCATTGACTCCAGTTTTGCTAGAGTATAGATAGCTAGATATATGTGACAATACTCACATACTGAAGATTCTTCCCAGATCACAAACATGTTGACTTGAGTGCTGTGTTACCCTTAGTAAGACACGATTGAAGTTTCCTAGGAGCTCCCATTTTTGTATCTTATACATGTTTCTCCCAATGTTTGATTAATCTCCTTTCAACAATCTGTGCTCGTTGACCTACAATGGCTTCCAGTCCAGAAATATCTTGACTTAACAATTCTCATCCCTCCATGGGCTCGCCTCTCCCTGTCTCTGTAACCTCTAGCAGTCCCACAAGATCTCTGCACTCCTCCAATTCCGACCTCTTGGGCATCCTGATTTTAACTGCTCCACTATGTCATGTCTTATTAATTACATTGTTAAGGTTTCATGGCAATGACATTGTTAAATAGATGATGGGTATTTGTACATGACTTGAGTTGGTCCAAGTTGAGTGGAATGCCTGAGGTGGCGGCTGCAGTGATGGGTGATGCATCCCACAAGGCGTCGAAACAGTCGCTGATTAAAGTTACCAAGGAGCCACCAAAGAAGTAGAGAAAATCTCGCAAGCAGATCTATTCCACTTACGTGTACAGGATGCTGACCCAGGTCCACCCTTCCACCAAGATCTCGTCCAAGGCCATGAGTGTTATGACTTCCTTCGTTGTCGACATTTTCGAGCGCATCGCCTCTGAGGCTTCGCACCTCATTCACTACGACAAGCGCCCACACCATCTCAGCCAGGGAGATCCAGAGTGCCGTCCGCCTCATGCTGCCCGGGGAACTGGCCAAACACACTGAAGACACCAAAGCGGTTACCAAATACACCGACTCTGTTTAGGTAGACAATTATAAAGGTTATAAATGGGGATAGCTGGAACACTGGGCGATTGGAATAGAGTTGACTGTGTACTAAGTCAAAAAGTTCTCTCCAGCAAAGAAAGCAGCTCTGTCTTAGTTTTAACTTCACCACCCAGTGTGGGTCTGATTAACACTGTCTTCAGTTGCCTGGTTCCCAAGCTCTAGAATTCCCTTTTTACACCTCTCCACCTCTCTCTCTTCCTTTAAGAGCAAGATTTTTGGTCTCCTTGATCAAGATTTTTGATCTCCTTATCTGGTTTGGTGTTTGTTAATGCTCCTTGTAAAGCAGCTCGCGATGATTTTATCTTGATAAAGGCAGCAGATAAATGTCTTTCTCTCTACAGATGCTATTAGACCTGCTGAGTTTTTCCAGCATTTTTTGTTTTTGTTTCAGATTTCCAGCATCCGCGGTATTTTGCTTTTATTTAAGCAAATAAATGTTAGTGTTTCGAATTGAATATGACTCTTCTTCAAGACTGTCATAGAGCAGTCAAATTCGACTCAAAATATTAATCCTGTTTCCCTGCACAGAGGCTGCCAGACCTGCTGAATATTTCCAACACTGCCTGTTTTTATTTCAGATCTCCAGCATCTGCGGCATTTTGCTTTTATTTTATGCAATTTGCCATTGTTGTCCGCACAGTAACATCAGTTCCTTCTTTGTACTCAATAATGAGAAATCATGAGTATCAGTAATGACTTTCCTTTATTATCTTTTCCCAACATATTCACAGCACAATTCCTATTCATGCCACATTACCCACCAAACCCCCCCCCCGAATCCCCCACCCTCCCCCCCACCCCCGACCCTTCAGTAGGCTTGACCGATTTACTATATACCAATTATATTTCTCACCTCTGCTCAATGAAAGTCAATGAGGTAATTTCTCCATTGCTGAAGACCTGGCCAAGCGCAGTCCTTGCACTGTGGATATTTATTGTCCTTATAGATATATATTTTATAAGCTTAGGTGGCCATTCTACCTGATAGGTCGGAGGCTAGAAATCCTGTGGTGACTAACTCAACTCCTGTCTCCCCAAAGCCTGTCCACCATCTACAAGGCATAAGTCAGGAGTGTGATGGAATACTCCCCACTTGCCTGGATGAGTGCAGCTCCCACAACACTCAAGAAGCTCAACACCATCCAGGACAAAGCAGCCCACTTGATTGGCACCCCATCCACAAACATTCATTCCCTCTACCACCGACGCACAGTAGCAGCAGTGTGTACCATCTACAAGATGCACTGCAGGAATTCACCAAGGCTCCTTTGACAGCATCTTCAAACCCACAACCACTACCATCTAGAAGGACAAGGACAGCAGATAGATGGGAACACCACCACCTGGAAATTCCCCTCCAAGTCACTCACCATCCTGACTTGGAAATACTTACACTGATTAACCTCCTGCTAGAACATGTGCATGTTTGGACAACGGCTCAAGACAGGATCGAGCTGGGCTGGGATGTCCCATCATTGGTAAGGAATACTGTCAAAGCTGACCATCCATGTTCATTTATGAAGTACAACCACTCATGCAAGATATGAAAGGGAATTCAAAAGCTTTGAACAGCATACTAGCAAAAGCCAGAAGCTCCACGAGAGAGAAAATAACATTGTTGTGCAAACGAATACAGTATTATTACAAATACAATTACAAATAGCTTGCACTGAGTTTGGAGGGGAATTGTCTTAATGACTTGCCAGTTCTACTGCAAGGTCTTTGCCCAGTTTCCCTCTCCACAGATGCTGCCAGACCTGCTGATTTATTGGTATTTATTAAACTGGAAGAGAACTGAAAAAGACATGTGTTGTTTTCATTGAGATGATATTGCAAAGTGCTTCTATTCATTAAAAAAACAAACACTCAGATAAACTGTGGGATGCCTTGTGGTGCAGTGGGTAGATTCCCTGCCTCTGAGCCACAAGCTCCAAGGCCGAGTGCCACTCCAGGAGTTGATGACCATGAAAGGTGCTTTCATAATGTGGCCAAACAGGCTGGTGACCTGTTCCAGGGAAACAAGCTATGGAAACAGACATAAGCATGTGCTTTTGTCTGCCTCATGTATCACTGGACACAGGAAGTTTCGAAGTCTAAGTCAAATAACTTCCCAAAAGGCAGTAATGGCCCCTTAAGATACTGTTTAATCTCCGAGCATAGTCAGCTTAGATTGGAGTTTCAGTTCTATATGTCTGCAATGTTAGCAGGGCCACTTGGTGGAAGTACTGTCTTGCAGCTTACTGCCTTCATCTGTTCTTCCAACATGTTTGAACAGTTCAGGACTAACTGTTGAACCAGTGCCAAAAAATCTCTTCATGTGGGACACTATCCACGAAGGAACTATTCCTTCTTCCAAACATCTAACAATAAAACTCTTGTCTCTGAGTCAAGTTTGCTGTTTCACCCACGTCTTCTGGATGACCAAATCTCCCTTATTCATCCCCTGTGCGTCCTGTAAAGATCTCTTTGCCAAGACGTTGATGCTTCCTGGCTCGACAGTGGCAGGCTAGTGAAGATCTGTTGGGCGAATACATTTTTCTCACATGCAGGGCGGAATTTTCCCAGGTTTGCACTAAGTGCGACAGCGGGCGGGTAAAATGACATTTTATTCATCGGCCGCAATGGTGGGTTTTCACACAGCATCATCCCAAACCTGCCACATTATTCATGCCATCCTGGGAAAGGCACCATTTTGATGGCGGGCAGGGTCTCACTCACCCACCTGCCAACACCTCGCTGCTTCATCACGCCGGGCACCAGGTTTAAAGTCCAGCTGCACGCCAACAACTCATTGCTTCCAGACCATGACTGCGGCAAAGAAGATGTGGCCCTGAAAGGTAGCACCCCCCACCCCCAGTACAGCGACGCGTCACTGGAACACATTTTGGTTGCCGTGGAGTCCTGTTGGGGTGTCCGCTACCCCTTCTGTGGCCAAGGATAGGCGCAGCAACCTCACTAATCCAGCTTGGGAGGCGCTCCCAAGAGGACAGCCACCCAGTGCCGCAAGAGGATGAATGATCTCCTCCGTTCTGCCAGGGTAAGTCACTCTTCTCATCACTTTCAACTCACACACTCACAACCCCATCACGCATCCACAGGGCCCTCTCTCACTGCCTGTTCAAGGGTCATCACCATTCACTCTCTCACACTCACCTTCATTGTCCTCATCCCATCTGTGGGACCACTCACCACCCACACAGGCCAGGCACACTTACCATCTGGACTGTCAGGCATCCTGCTTAGACTTTCCCCAGCTCAATTCATGCAGAATAAGCTGGCACGCAACAAGAGGGAGAGGTCGCAGGTCAGTGGCTGAATGCCTGAAATCAAGGTCCTCACTGACTTTGAAAACGGAGCCATCCAGCTAGCCGGTGATGATCTGGACCCGTCTGGAAGAGGCTATCGGCGGAATTGCTTTATCTTCACTAAACAAACCCACAAGCGGCTCATGATCTGACACTACAGTGAAACATCGACCATGCAAGTATTGATGGAATTTCTTTACTCCAAATATTACTGATACGTTTTCTTTTTCAACTCAAACAAAAATAGAAAATACTGGAAAAACTCAGCAGGTCTGACAGCATCTGTGGAGAGAGAAACAGAGTTGAAATTTTGAGTCTGTAGGTTCATTCTTCAGAGCTACAGAGAAGTAGAAATGTGGTGACATTTATACTGTTTAAGGGGGGAGCAGGTGAATCTAGATAGTAGGTCAGCGATAGGTGATGGCAAAGGAGAGATTCACAAAGATGTCATGAACAAAAGAATAAAGGGGTGTTAATGGTAGTGTTAAGGGCCTTTTTTTAAGGTGCTGACAGTGGCGTAAAGTTAAGAAAGCAGAATGTGATAATAACAGGACAAGGGTAAGCACTCTGTAAAGAATAGAGTGGAGCTATGGGTGCCCACATGGACACCAGTTATGCCTGCCCATATATGGGGTATGTGGAATGTTCCTTGTTCCAGTCCTACCCAGGCCCCCTCCCACAACTCTTTCTTCGGTACACTGATGTTTCGGTGCTCTGTCATGCTCTTGTCTGGACCTGGAAAACTTTATCAATTTTGCTTCCAATTTCCACCCCTCTATCAATTTCACATGATCCATCTCTGATGCTCCCCTCCCCTTCCTTGACCTCTCTGTCTCCATTTCTGGTGATAGGCTGTCGACCAATCTTCATTACAAGCCCACCAACTCTCACAGCTACCCTGGCTACAACTCCTCACACCCTACTTACTCTAAGGGCTTCATCCCATTCCCTCAGTTTCTTCACCTCCATTGCATCTGTTTCAATGATGCCACTTTCCAAAATGGCGTTTCTGATATGTCTTCCTTAGCCAAGGTATCCCACCCACTGTGGTTGACAGGGCCCTCAACTGTGTCCAACCCATCTTCCTCGCTTCTGCCCTCACACCTTCCCCATCCTCCCGGAACTATGATAGGGTCCTCCTTGTCCTCACTTTTCACCCCATGATCCTCCGCATTCAAAGGATCATCCACCACCATTTCTGCCAACTCCAGCACAGTGCCACCACCAAACACACCTTCCTCTCACACCACACCCCCCCCCCACCCTTCAGCATTCCGTAGGGACCCTGGTCCACTCCTACATCACCATCAACACCTCATCCCCTTCTCACAGCACCTTCCCACGCAATCGCAAAAGGCGCAACACCTGCCCCTTTACTTCCTCCCTCCTCACCGTCCAAGGGCCCAAACACTCCTTTCAGGTGAAACAGCATTTCACTTGCACCTCCCTCAATTTGGTCTACTGCATTCATTGCTCCCAATGCGGTTTCCTCTACATTGGAGAGACCAAACACAGACTGGGTGACCACTTTGCAGAACACCTTCGGTCTGTCTGCAAGCATGACCCAGACCTCCCTGTCACTTGCCATTTCAACACTCCACCCTGCTCTCATGCCCACATGTCCGTCCTTGGCCTGCTGCATTGTTCAAGTGAAGCTCAACGCAAACTGGAGGAACAGCACCTCATCTTCCGACTAGGCACTTTACAGCCTTCCGGACTTAACATCGAGTTCAACAACTTCAGCCCATGAACTCTCTCCTCTATCTACACCCCTTTTTTATCCTTTTTTTCAAAACTCATTTTTATTTTTTATCCACTTTTTAAAAATTCATTTTTAGTTTCATTCATTTATTCATTGTTTATCCCTTTTTTTATCCCCTCTTTATTATCCCATTTTCGATCCTTTTTTTCCTCCATCACCATCCCCTCCCCCCATCCCACCCCCTCAAGGGCCATCTGTCAATTGGTCATATTGTTCTTGCCAGAGTGCTTACCCTTGTTCTGCTACTATCACATTCTGCTCTCTTACCTTAACGCCATTATCAGCACCTTTTATAGCCCTTACCACTACCATTAACACCCATTTGCCCTTTTGCCTATGACATCTTTGTCAATCTCTCCTTTGCTGCCAACTATCGCTGGCCTTCTATCCAGCTTCACCTACTCCACCCTGCCCCCCTTAAACAGCATAAATTTCATCACATTTCTACTTCTCTGTAGTTCTGAGGAAGAGTCATACGGACATGAAATGCTAACTCTGTTTTTCTCTCCACAGATGCTGTCAGGCCTGCTGAGCTTTTCCAGAATTTGCTGTTTTTGTTTCAGATTTCCAGCATCTGCAGTATTTTGCTTTCTTCTTTTTCAACTTGTGAGTAGCCCTTCTCGACAGCAGGGTGGGTTGTGGAGATGTAGCCTATTGGCCTTTCAGAGCCATCTTCCAGCCTGTGTGACAACACAACTCACACTCTGTAGGGAGATGCATCACAGATTAATATTAATTCTTTTGAAGAGTCATAATGTACTAGCAGACATGATGACTGTGATAGCTTGTTGACCTTTACGAAGGCTTCTTCCTGTTGCAAATTCCATGACATTGATGGTTCTTTTTCAATAATAAGTGTAAAGGGGCTAACACTGTTGACAAGTTTGGCAAGAAGTGACTGTAATAATTTATCATGTCCAAAGAAGACTTGAGTTCAGTGAAACCGGTAGGAGAGGGCACCTCCACGATTGCCCTAACTTTCTCCTCTACTAGGCATCCACTCGGTGACCAAATAAGTGACTTCAGTCATTTGGAATGTATGCTTCTCTTCCTTCAATCTTACACCAGCTTCCAAAAATCTCCTTAAAATCTCTTCTAGGTTGACCGAATGCTTGGCTTCCGTTGATCCTGTGATCAGGATGTCATCCAGAATCACTACTACTCGGGGAAGCCCTTCCAAATAGACTTTCCATGGTTGTTTGGAAAATCGCACAGGCAGATGATACTCCAAATGTCTATATATTGGTACAGACCCTTGTGTGTGTTGATGGTCACATACCCTAGCTCAAGCTGTTGGTATGCATGGCTCATGTCCAATTTGGTGTAGGATTTCCTCCAGCTAGCTTAGCGTACAAATCTTCTATCCTTGGGAAAGGATACTTATCTAATTTAGCAGCCTTGTTCACAGTTAATGTGTAGTCCCCACAAATGCAAATAGTTTGATCTGGTTTCACCACAGGGACTATGGGTGCTGCCCATTCTGAAAATTGGGCTGGCTGGATGATGCCCAGCTTTACTGAGCAGCATAATTCTGCATCCACCTTCTCCTTTAGGGCATAAGGCACAGGTCTGGCCTTAAAGAACCAGGGTGTCACCTCCGGGCCTGCGCATATTTTTGCTTGAAGGTTTTTTATCTTTCCCAATTCATCACGACGTATGTGGTCGTACTTCCTTAACAGCTCAGGAATTCCTCCTGTTGTAACTTGAATCATTTCTTGAACAAATTTTTGGTAACCAATCATTGCTCAGGGGACTAGGCCCTTCACCTGTTACTATGATCACTGGAAGCTGGGCTGTCTGTTGCCTGTAGGATACAGGTACAGAGGCAATGGCTTTTACCTGTATTAACTCTCCAGTGTATGTCTTCAGCTGAGCCGTGGTTTGCTCCAGCTTCAGTGGCTGGGTACCTTCACTTAGATACTTAAATGTGTGTTCTCCCACCACTGTGGTCAAGGCTCCCGTGTCTACCTCCATGACTAGAGGCTTCCCATTCACTTGAAGGGTGACGGTGATTGGTTCAGTTTTTACTGCTTTGATGTTGTATAGGGAATAGATATCCATATCAGCAGCTCCTGGTTCATTTGTTATATTGTGCACTTCAGTTATCTTGGTCTGCTGCCTGATGGGCTGTCTTGATTTAACCCTGCAATGCTTTATAATGTGCCCTTTTTTGTGGCAGTGATGAAATTCTGCCTCTTGAAATCTGTAGGTTTCTGGTACACGGTTACCCCCCACATTGGTAACAGATTAATTTCCGAATCACTGGTGAGATGTTTCCACTAGGCCTTTGCGTTTTTTGAGCAGCGGAGACTGTCTCCTGCTTCCCAGTGGTCTCTCTGGTTTTTGTGCCACACCCAGTGGTAGGTTCCCTCTCCAACTGGAGAACGGCGCCATGTTGCACACTCTGCAAAGCCTGCAATTCCCTCTCAGCGCTCTCCATTGCTAGCGCTATTTCCATGTCGCGCTTTAGGTCAATATTAACTTCTGCAAGCAAACGGCGCTGAATGGCATTGTCATAGACTCCACAATCCAACCGCTCTCGCAATGTGTCATTGAGAGCATCTCTGAAGTCGCAGTGCTCAGTCAACTGTTTCAACTTTGCAGTATAAGTTGCGATTGACTCACCCAGGGCCCTTACTCTGGAGTTGAAGTTAAATCTCTGCATAATTACTGATGGCTTCGGCTGAAAATGTGTCTTCACAAGGTCTAGCAGCTCGTTAAAAGATTTAGAATTGGGTGCAATTAGAGCCCTCAGGCTATGGATGAGGTTATATGTCTTGCTCCCACAGACACTTAAAAGATTTGCTTTCTGCTTCTCCTCCACTGTTAATTTCACTCACCACAACATAAAAAATGTAGGCGCTCTATGTACTGGCTTCATTCTTCCATTGGCGATTCATAAGGGTCGATTCTGCTGAAGAGTAACATGGCTGGTGAGTATAATTTTCTTCCTTTCCATAAGAATTAATGTACTCACATTCTGGAGGTGGTTTGCAGTGTCGGAGCTATCCCACCCTCATAGCCAATTGTAATAAACTTGGTGTACAGGGCAGCCTTCTTGTTAGAAACAGGAAACTTTATTTACAGAGCTCCTGAAGAAGTTACATGTTTGAGCCAGGTCCACGACTAGAAAACTCCGCCCCTAAGATTACCTGCGCTTGGGGCTGATTCATCAGGTCAATCATGTGACCCCCTAAAACAGCAGGAAAGGTTTTACTTGCAATCGCTACACTAACATGTATCTATATCACCGTTCCTTCACTGTCACTGGATCAAAATCCTGGAACTCCCTCCCTAACAGCACTGTGGGTCTACCTACACCACGTAGACTGCAGCGGTTCAAGAAGGCAGCTCACCACCACCTTCTCAAGGGCAACTAGGGATGGGCAGTAAATGCTGGCCTCACCAATGATGCCCATATCCCAAGAGCGAATAAAGAAAAATTTCCTTTCGTCTCACGGTGACCCCGACAGCTGTGCACTAACATTCACCAGATTGTTCGACTTCATCCTGAGAAAAGATTGAGGATCTCATTTTGTCCTGGGCAGGCCCCATAAGTAAGTTAGAGGCCTTTCATTGGCAAAAGCAGTTTTCCTGCTTCCCCCACCCACCCCCCCACCCACCACCGCACTTTGAAAGTGTCCCCAAGGATTCAGTGCCATCCTCTGGGATCGCAATTTTCAAATCGCGCCCTCATCCATTCCTGCCCCCATCAGCGGTTGATAATCCAGGTCAATGGCATCCGGAGATCCACATTTAAGACCAATAAATCCAATTCAGGTGGAACTTCTTTACCCAGAGAGTAATCAGAATGTGGAACTCGCAGCCACAAGGAGTGGGTGAGCCGAATCACATAGAAACGTGTAAAGGAAAGCTAGATAAACACATGAGGGAGAAAGGAATTGAAAGTTAGACCGATTGGATTGGATGCAGAATGGGAGGAGGCTCATGCGGAGGATAATTACTGGCAAGGATCGGTTGGGCCAGTTGGCTGTGCTATTCTTTTCGCAGTTTGAAAAGCTTCATAATGACTATTGGTGCAACCTATTTTCAAACGAGATGTTAAACCAAGGGCTTGTCTGCCTATTAAGCTGTATGTAAAAGATCCCGTGACACAATTTTTAAAGGAACAGTGGAGTCTTCCGTCGTGTCCTGGCTAATACTTATTCCTTAACTAAGATCACAGTTTCAGAATGATGTGCTTCCCATTTAAGATGGAGATGAAGAGGAATTTCTTCTCCCAGAGGGTCATTAGTGGTGAGAGGAGCTGTAGCTATGTCCTGACGCCCTGTAACCTTGTATATAATTAGTAAAGTAAACAAAGGTATTTTGAAGGAAAGGCCATTGCCACCAGCTAGAGTGAGAAACCACTGCCTCCCGAGTCAACTCCGCAGTAACAGAACTTCTTAAGTTCTTACTAACAGATTACCCGACCATAATAACATTGTTCCTTGTGGGATCTTGCTATGCACACATTGGCTTCTGCTTGGCCTACATTACAACAGTGACTAAAATTTATAAGTAATTTATTGGCTGTAAAGGGCTTTGGGACAACATGAGATTCTAAAAGGCACTACGTAAAAGCAAGTTTTTTATTCCTCTCTGTTTGAGTCTAGGCAATTGTCAGATGAAGAGAGTTCCGCTTCAAGAAACTCTATGGAAACGAGTTCTTGAAAATGTTTCCTATAACCTCAGACTTGGTTAACCAGGAATACAGACCTTAATTCTGTGGTCTTGACTCACTCATTTAGTTTACATCAATTGTCATTCTGAGTATCTTCAAACTAAGAGTTATCATTATGGGTGTTGTAGGGACTGTAACTCTAGAATGCTGACTCACCCCAGGAGACATTGAGAACAATTTTTACCATTCTGATTTCGGCATGTGGAGAGACGTGAGTTGGGACAAGGTAATCCTTGTCAATCAAACAACTATTTTGGGATCCAATGAAGGAGGTAGGCTGGTTATCTAATGTGATGGTGGAGTGATAGACAATCTGCCCATATGGATGTGACTGGGGAGTAAAGTAAGAAGAAAACACAAACATAAGAACATTAGAAAAAGGCATTTGGACCCTCAAGCCAAGTAATAAGTTGATGGAGCAGCAGGTTTGTTGAAGAAAAGGCCAAATGTTATTCAGGAGACAAGTAGAGGTGCTTGCACGATACACGCGATCTCTCCATCAGAAGACCTGCCCACAGGGTTACCCACACAATAAGCTTATTAGTCGAAGCCCCAGTAATTGCATCACATGATGAGTGATTGACAGCAGGAAGGAACAATACATCTAATTACTAAGCTTACTCCCCCTTTAAGTTTCTTGCATTTACAATTAAAAAAGTCATAAAAACCAGCAAACATTTGTTTCTGGTGATTACCAGTCTCTGGTGATTACATATCAAGTCTTTGGGGAGCTCGGTGGAGATGGTTAGAGTGACATAGCTCTAGTGAAGGAGGTTCCTGAACAGGATTAATGGGATCTGGAGCCTTACTAGGAGATACATCATTGGAATTGGGTAGTTCTGTATTTGGCAACTCATTAGATATGTCTGAATATCAGCTCTTCACACCTCAGAAGTCAGCGGCGAAACATGAATCACAGATTGAACTTGCATTTAGTGGATGTGTCTCTAACTCTAATATAAAATATGTGTTTACTGACAATTCTAACTTCGACTTGTATTTGAAAAGATAATGGACCAGTGTCTGAAATAATGGCTGCTGGAGTCCAACAGGGTCCACTTCCAAAATTACCCACGTACACAGGGTCACGTACGTGGAATGTATGAGCCTTGCTGTGTTGATCGTGGTTCAATTTTTGACTATTTTGGCTCTGTCACCTTCCCCTCTAGATTTGGAAACACCAAGTGTAAACACGTACAAAAACTATGTTTCATCAGTAACCCTGACGGCGTCGAGCCCGTAGTAGTATGTGGTGTTATACGGAGAAATCTGGAAAGGTGAGATTCCAGAGTACCTCCAAGTAACTTCTTCACACCAGCTTTAAAAGTCTGGACAGCTCTTTTGGCGAGACCATTGGATGAAGGGAGTGGTCTTATTGTGCCAAATACCGTTCATGTCCAAGAGTCTCTAAAATTCCGCACTGGTAAAAGCTGTTCCAATTATCAGAAACAATAATCTCTGACAAACCATGTAGACTAAAGGAATGATGCAGCTTTTCAATAAGAACATAAGAAATAGGAGCAGGAATAGGCCAATCGGCCTCTCAAGCCTGCCCTGCTATTCAATGAGATCATGGCTGATCTGCCCCAGGCCTCAACTCTTCTTTCATGCCAGCTCCTCATAGCCCCCAGCTCCCCAATATTTCAAAAATCTATCTACTCCTCTTTAAATACTTTCAGTGATCTAGCCTCCACAACTCTGGGGTAGAGAATTCCAGACATTCACTACCTTCTGAGAGAAGGAATTCCTTCACATCTCATTTTTAAATGTGTCCCCTTATTTTATAACCATATCCTGTAGTTCAAGATTCCCCCACTAATGGAAACATCTTCTCAACATCTACCCTGTCAAGCCCGCTCAGAATCTTGAAAGTTTCAATAAGATCACCCCTCATTCTTCTAAGCTCTAACGAATAGAGGTCTAACTTGTTTAGCCGTTCTTGATAAGTCAACCCCATCATCCCAGGAATCAGCCTAGTGAATCTCTTTTGAACTGCCTCCAATGCCAGTATATCCTTTCTTAAATACCAGGACCAAAACTGTACATAGTACTTCAGGTGCAGCAATAGCTATGCCTGAAATTTGCATTTTTACTTCATAGACATCAAACGATTTTGAATGTGCTTTGATGATTAATAGGAACATGGTGACTAGAAATGGTCCCACGTAGCCAATGTGCAGTCTAACCCAAGGTCAACCAGGCCATTCCCATGGATGAAGAGTAGCTGAAAGAGGCAGGGTCTGGTGTTGCTGGCAAAGGGAACAGTGTTAAACCATACTCTCAATGTCACTGTCTATTCCTGGCCACTACACATAGCTACTTGCCACTCTTTGATATGACTGTGCTGTGGAGCTCTGCCAAGAATGACAGTCTACCCTGTGATGGGACCATGACTCTTGAATCCCACAACAAAATTCTGCCTTGATAACTCAGTTCAGTGTTTCTGGAATAAAATGGTTGCGATTCATCAGACACAAGTGGTCTTGGCCATCCGAGTAAAACAATCGGCGGAATTTTCCATACTCACCCGCTGCTGCAATCTTCTGGTCCAATTCCGGCAAGTCAACGGACAGCGGGTCCCACCCCCAACAGGGCCGGAAAATCCCATCCAATGTCTTTGAATTTTGACAGTACTGTCCAATTCCTGATCTGTTTTGCACATACTGATGATGAATCCAAGAAATTTACCAATAATGCTAACTCTTGTGGAATGGGTGTATTGACAAGACTACCCGGTAACAGAAGACAACTAAGTGCATCTGCACAGGCAAGCCAGGGCAGTACATGAATGTGTACTCGTGAGCTGATAGCATCGAAACCCAACGTTGGACTCTCGCTGGAGCTATAGGCGGAATAGTTTTGTCCTCACTGAACAAACCTGTCAGCAGCTTATGGTCAGACACATTGTAAAATGTCACCTGTATAGGTATCGGTAAAACTTCTTGACACAAAATTACAACTGATAATCCTTCTTTTTCCAACTGGGAGCAGCCCCTTTCATCTTGGGAAAATGTTCTTGAAATGTGGCCAATGGGTCTTCCTGACCCGTCCTCCATTTGATGAGATAGAACGGCTCATACACCCTAAAGAGAAGCACCAGACGTCAGCACTAGCTCTTTAGATGGGTCATAATGTACCAACAAGCCTGATGAATGAAGCAGTTTCTTCGCTGTTACAAAGGCTCCTTCTTGCTGTGAACTCCGTGACCAGCGGTGGCTCTTCCTCAGCAACAAACGTGGTGGTGCCGGTACAGCAGATAGATTAGGTAAGAAATGCCTAAAATAATTAATCGTATCTAAGAAAGGTTTAAGCTCTGTCACACTACAGGGTAATGGTGCAGTTTTCATTGCTTGGCCTTTGTTTTCAGCAGGATGCAACCCTATAGCATCCACTCTGCAACCCAGGTAGGTTACCTCCGATGCTTGAAATGTGCATTTTTTTCCACTTCAAACACACACATGCTTCCACAAATCTTCTCAGAGCTTCCTCAAAGCTGACTAAACGTTCAGCTTCAGTCCGTCCAGTGGTGAGAACGTCATCCAAGTAAACGACCACACCTGGAAGTCCCTGCAGGAGACTCTCCATGATTCAGTGAAAAATAGCACATGCTGATGTAACTCTGAAAGGTAATTGGGTGTGCTGGTGTACTGGGTGTACTCCATCTGCAGTTGCTTGCTATTCACAATAAAATCATGGCTGATTTGGTTGTGGCCTCAACTCCACCTTCCTGTCTCCCCCACCCCAGAGCCCTCGACTCCCTTGTCAATCAAAAATCTAAATCTAACTCAGCCTTGAATAAATTCAATGACCCATCTCCATTGCTCTCTCTGGGTCATTAATCTTTGGAGCCCTCTACCTCAAAGAGAAGCTCTTCATCACTGACGTAAACGGTGGTGTGGGGGGGGGCTCCTTATTTTAAAATTGTGCCCCGAGGGTGGAACATAAAGAGAAAATGCTGGAAATGCTCAGCAGGTTTGGGGTGGAGAATTCCAGACATTCACTACCCTCTGAGAAAAGGAATTCCTTTGCATCTCATTTTTAAATTTGTTCCCTTATTTTATACTTCTACTGTGGATGTCTGGGGTGCACCAAGGTGTTGCGGCAGGGTTAGGAAGGTTAAGAAGATGTAGTTACACAGCCTGGGCATGGGTGTTAATCACTTCTACATAATATTCACTATTATCAATAAACTCCCAAGAATGTCTCCCTGCCTGTGGTTTCTTGTTCTGATGAGCAGTGTTCTTGTCACTCAGATGTGAAATCTTCCTGCACAAGATAAAGGCTGGTGTCTCAGTCCACGGCCTCTTCCCTGTGCTTTGTGCAGCCTTCAGATCAAAGTGATGGTCCAGCCTCACATTCCCTGGACACATTACTGATGCCTGCACCTTGATGGTGCTTGTCATTGCTGCCGGAATGTAGTGGGCAGGTATCACAGAGTTCTCTCATTCTCTCTGTGTGCTGTCAGCACCTTTGAGGTGGGGCTGGTCCCTATCTCTTCAGCATCTGTAATCACTGATGCTGTGCTCCTGAAGGGGGTCAGGTGCTGAAGGTGAACAAAGGATCAGATGCTTCTAAAGTTTCATGGCTGCGCATCTATGATATGACCCTGATCACAGAGTGCAAGCGAGCTACCCTCGGTCAGACAGGAGTCAGATATTCTCAGAGACTGTGTGAAGATCTATGGAGTGTCCTCACTGCATGTCATCATCCTCCTGCAATCGAGTGACTATTAGGGTCTCAACTGCATCTCCACGACAGGAGCATTCTCACAAAGGGTATTCACACTGCCATAAGACAGACTGGAGTCAAACATTCACAGATGCGATGTGAGGAACTATGGGGTCTCCTCATCGCACGTTGTCATCTTCCTCCACAAATCTAGCAGCTATGAGCGCCTCCCTAGCACGCCTACCTTGTCTGGCCAGTGCGGGGGCCTCATCTCCATCATCGTCGCCTCCGAGAACCTCCTCGCCCTCACCCCATTGGCATCCTCCTCATCGGAGGAGACCTCCAGCTCCTCCAGCTCCTCCAGCTCCTCCAACTACTCCTCAAACAGCTCCTCTCCCCATTGCAGCGCCAGGTAGTAAAGGGCACAGCAGATGACGATGATGCACGACACCCTCTGTGGACTGTACTGTAGGGCTCCACCAGGATGGTCCAGGCACCAGAATCTCATTTTTAGGATCCCTATGGTTTGCTCCACCAAGTTGCGAGTTGCAGCATGAGCCTTGTTATACGGTCGCTCTGCTGCAGTCTGAGGCTGCCGCATGGGTGTCATCAGCCACGGCCTCTGCGGGTAGCCCTTGTCCATGAGGAGCCATCCCTGCAGACCCTGGGAGGGTCTGTGACCGATTGAGGATGTAGGAGTCATGCAAACTCCCTGGAAACTGTGTGCACACCTGCAGGATGCATTTCATGTGGTCGCACACCAGCTGAATAGTCAACGAATAGAAACTCTTGAGGTTGATGTAGTTCACGTTGTGTTGTGACAGGGATCTGAGCGCCACATGAGCGCAGTTGATCGCACACTGAACCTATGGGAAATCTGAGATCTGGACGAATCCAATCGCTCTTGCATCCTGACTGTCCTGGTCCTGGGCGAAATGGACAAAGTCGTTTGCCCCACCGAAGATGTCATCCGTGGCCTCAAGGATGCATTTGTGGGTGGAGGCTTGTGATATCCCACAGGGGTCAGCTGTGGAGCCCTGAAAGGAGCTACTGGCATAGAAACTGAGCACCACGGCCACTTTCACAGCCACTGGCAGTGGATGCCCTCCATGTTCCTGTGGCACCAAATCCTGCAGCAGCTGGCAGATGTGAGCGACCAGTTCCCTAGACATTCGCAGTTTTCGATGACACTGGTTCTCAGTCATTACCAAGGAGAAGGTGCTAGGAAAACTGAAAGGTCTGAAGGTGGATAAATCACCTGGACCAGATGAATTACACCCCAGAGTTCTGAAGGAGATAGCTGAAGAGATAGTAGAGGCGTTAGTGGTGATCTTTCAGGAATCACTCGAGTCAGGGAGGATCCCAGAGGATTGCAAAATCACTAATGGAACCCTCCTGTTTAAGAAGGGAGTGAGGAAAAGACGGGAAATTACAGGCCGATTAGCCTGACCTCGGTCGTTGGTAAGATTTTAGAGTCCATTATTAAAGATGAGATTTCAGAATACTTGGAAGTGCATGGTAAAATCGGGCAAAGTCAGCATGGTTTCATCAATGGGAGGTCATGCCTGACAAATCTGTTAGAATTCTTTGAGGAGGTAACGAGTAGGTTAGACAAAGGAGAGTCAATGGATGTTATCTACTTGGACTTCCAGAAGGTCTTTGACAAGGTGCCGCACAGGAGGCTGCTCAGTAAGATAAGAGCCCATGGTGTTAGAGGCAAGGTACTAGCATGGATAGAAGATTGGCTGTCTGGCAGGAGGCAGAGAGTGGGGATAAGGGGGTCCTTCTCAGGATGGCGGCCAGTGACTAGTGGAGTTCTGCAGGGGTCAGTGTTGGGACCACAACTTTTCACTTTATACATTAATGATCTAGATGAAGGAACTGAGGGCATCCTGGCTAAGTTTGCAGATGATACAAAGATAGGTGGAGGGACAGGTAGTATTGAGGAGGTGGGGAGGCTGCAGAAGGATTTGGACAGGTTAGGAGAAGGGGCAAAGAAGTGGCAGATGGAATACAACGTGGGAAAGTGTGAGGTCATGCACCTTGGTAGGAAGAATAGAGGCATAGACTATTTTCTAAATGGGGAGAGAATTCAGAAATCTGAAGTGCAAAGGGACTTGGGAGTCCTAGTCCAGGATTCTCTTAAGGTTAACTTGCAGGTTGAGTCAGTAGTTAGGGAGGCAAATGCAATGTTGGTATTTATTTTGAGAGGACTAGAATATTAAAGCAGGGATGTGCTGCTGAGGCTTTATAAGGCTCTGGTCAGACCACATTTAGAATATTGTGAGCAATTTTGGGCCCCGCATCTCAGGAAGGATGTGCTGGCCCTGGAGAGGGTTCAGAGGAAGTTCACGAGAATGATCCCAGGAATGAAAGGCTTAACATATGAGGAATGTTTCAGGACTCTGGGTCTATACTCGATGGAGTTCAGAAGGATGAGGGGGGGATCTGATTGAAAGTTACAGAATACTGAAAGGCCTGGATAGGGTGGACGTGGGGAAGATGTTTCCATTAGTAGGAGAGACTAGGAACCGAGGGCACAGCCTCAGAGTAAAGGGAAGACCTTTTAGAACAGAGATGAGGAGAAACGTCTTTAGCCAGAGAGCGGTGAATCTATGGAATTCATTACCACAGAAGGCTGCGGAGGCCAGGTCATTGAGTGTATTTAAGACCGAGATAGATAGGTTCTTGATTGGTAAGGGGATCAAAGGTTATGGGGAGAAGGCGGGAGAATGGGGTTGAGAAACTTATCAGCCATGATTGAATGGCGGAGCAGACTCGATGGGCTGAATGGCCTAATTTCTGCTCCTATGTCTTATGGTCTTATCTGCAGGAATGAAAGGCGGTGTCTTTAGACCCTGGGTGTCGCTAGGCAGCGACCAGTGACGGCTCACTGTGGCTCTTTGGTGGCTTGTGCAGGCATCCCAGCTGCCTCTTCAGCCTGAGGTTGCTGCTCCTACCTCTGTGCAGCCAGGACCCTCAGTTGCTCTCTCCTTCGTCATCTTTGCTCTCTGTACGCCTCAGGCATGCAGCTAGTTCACCAGTCTCCATGATCCTGATGTACTCCTCCCGCAGGATTGAAGTGAGAGACATGTGGTTACCATGGGTGTATTAAGAACCTGTCCTGGTTAAGTGTGAAGGCCCCTTAATGATTCCTGGAGAGTGCTGGTCACCACTTGGATGGCCAGAGTTCAGTGCACTGCATGGCTGCCTGAAACCTCACCCACCTCCGCCCCACTCCACCTGACCGATTGGCAGCAGCTTTGCCCATTGGACTGCAGGCTGTGCTCTCAGCTCAGGCACAGACATTCTCCTAACCCACAATGCAAGGCTGCACTGTTAGCTTGCACCATCAGGTAGACTGCTCCAAACCGGGATGGTGATATCACAAGCAGGCCCCTCTAGCAGTGACTGTTCCATGGCCAGATTTAGCGAGAAACCCGTACAACATAAGCAGTCGTCCAACTGTTCTGCAGTCCACTAAAATGCTCATTAGTTTGCAGTCTGTACAGGGGGGTGGTGGGGGGTGGGGGGGGCGGTGGTAGATTGGAGAGTGAGGTGGGTGTTGGGGATCTGTGGGGGGGGTGGGAGCTGTGGAGTGCTTGATGGCACTTTGATGCCTCTGCGTTGCTCGAGTGGGCAGATAAGCTAGGAGCCCAACTCCGAACATACCAATGCAGCAGTGCCTGAACTGTCTCAGTTTCAGAGGAATGGTCACTTTATACAGGTTTCCCTAATGCGTTGCCACTTCCCTCACCCACACTAAACCCCCACCCCGAATGCCTGTGTGATATGTTCAACGGCTGGGCTGCCCTTGCCCCATCGTGCCCACAAGTCGCTCACTGGCTGGGCTGCCCTTAACCCCGACCCCCGGATGCCTCTGAAGCTGGAAGCTCAACAGGCGACCCTGGCTAGTGCTGCACAATGTCACTGTACACTCATCTCCGAGTTCCCCTCAAAGTGCAGCTCACCCAGTGCACGTCGTTTATGTGCTGCTGTGAAACATGTTTTCCTGCGGGCGTGGCCGGATGATCCGTGGGTGGGTGGGGGGGGGCAATTCCGGTGGGCAGGCCTAACAATGATAGGCTGATGTATTACAATGAGGTTCCTGATGTCCGATGGTGGGAAACGTGGCCCACCATCGGCAGGCTGAGCGCACGATGGCGAACTGGTTTCACGCTGTCGTAAAACCGATCGCACCATATTGCCCGCTCACGCCACCGATCACACCCAACACCGGTGGGCACGGAAAATTCCACCCACAGAATTGTTGCAGCACAGAAAGAGGCCATTCGGCCTATTGTGTCCATACTATCTCTCTGAAGGAGCAATCCCCCCCATGCGACTCCCCTGCCTTCTCCCTGTAACCCTACGCATTTTTCCTTTTTGGATAATAATCCAATTCCCTCTGGAATGCCACGATTAACCCTGCCTCCACCACACTCTCAGACAGTGCAGTCCAGTCCCTAATCACTCGCTGCATCACAAAGCTTATCCTCATGTCGCCATTGCTTCTTTTACCAATTACTTTAAATCTGTGTCCTCTCGTTCTCGATCCTTCCACCAATGAGATCAGTTTATTCCTACCTACTCTATCCAGTCCCCTCATGATCTTGAATACCTCTGTCAAACCTCCTCTCAACCTTCTCTTCTCCGAGGAGAACAGTACTAACTCCTCCATCTTTTTATGCAACTTTTTACAAAGTTCCAGATCCCTGGAACCATTCTCATGAATCTTTCCTGCAACCCTTCTAATATCTTCACATCCTTCCTCAAGAGTGGTGCCCAGAACTGGATTCACTACTCCAGTCGAGAATGAGCCGGTGTTTTATACATGGTTAACATAAATTCCTTGATTTTGTACTCTATGCCGCTTTTGATAAACCCAGGATGTTTCATTGCTGCATTCTCAGCCTCTCCTGCCACCTTCAATGATTTATGTGCATATACACCCCTGATCGTCTTGGAAATAGTGCCATGGGATCTTTTGTACCCACCTGAGCAGGCAGATGGAGCCTTATTTTAACTTCCCAACCAAAAGACAGCACCATTTACAGGGAAGTGCTCACTCACTGGGGTGTCAAGCAGAGCATTTGTGATCAAGCGCCAGAATGGAAGTTGAACCTGAGGTAAGTGTGACACCAACTGAGCCACAGTTGACACAGTAGGGTTTGGGGGGGGGGGGGGGGGGGGGGGGAGGGGGGTGAGGGGGGTGGGGGGGTGTGGCGGGACGGAGGGGGGGAGGAGGAGGGGAGGGGGGGTGGTATGCAGGGTGAGTGGGTGGGTAGTGGCAGACAGGAGGGCCATTCTAGACTAGGGCGGTGATTCTTTCACATAGAAAGCAAGTGAATTAGTAGATAACACTGCTTGTTTTGATTTGCTGGATTGGTTTTGATGGCCTGACCAGGTCAGAGAGCAATTTTCCAGAGTATTTTCATCTTATTGACCCTGGGTGTTTGCTTTTCCCTGGAGATTACAAATAGATGGGTGGGGGAGGGAGAGAGGAAGCGTCTACTTATGACGCACTGACTAACAGGGCAGGGTTCACAAACCAGATAGTAATTTTCTATCAGTCAATTTTGTCTGTTCGCATGTTCATGAAGGCACCCAGTATCCTCTGCACAATAGCATCACCACTTGGAATGTGTTTCCCTTTAATATGAAAGCAGATGATAGAAAGAGTGCTTTATTGCCCTGTCTATAGTACCCACTGGACTGAACGTGGACTTTCCTGGAATCCAAATCTAAAGACCATTGACTGAAGCCAATAGCTCAGCCAACTTTGACTTCAGCTCCTAAAACTGCATATATGTTTTTATTTCCATAATTAATCATTCCGTAATTCCCTAGTGGAGAGGTTCAGTCCAAGTTTAAGCAGAGCTTCTTCTGCTAGTGACTCAAATATCCGTTGACCACCCCCTTTGTTTTCAAAATAATTATGTCAGCGTGTCCTATTGCTGGGAGCAACTGGCAACAAAATGCTCACTAACTTGAAAAGGCAATTCTCAGAGGAGTTTCTCCTGTTCTACTCGCATCTGTACAAGAGAATTGACATTGTGTCATGCCATCTTAAACTGGAACCATGCCTGAAGGAGCGGATTTCCAAGGGAACAGTTGTATTTTGCATGCTCTTCCTGTGTGCCACACCTGTTTATAACCCCTGGAATTGTTTTCTAATTGTTAAGATTGTCAACTGTCGACTTTTCCCATGCTCTCCCGGGCGGCCCCCCATTGTCCGCTTTCTATAAACATCAACTCATCCAAAGTTCTGTTGCCCAGATTCTGCCTCATGCTAAGTCCTGTTCACCCATCAGTACCTGCACTCGTTGGCTCCTGATGTCGGTAAAACTCGGAAATGAAGGGCACCAGTAAAACTTGTCCGAACTGGTCTTGTGTGCCTTGAAATGGAACTCCAGTATTACTGGTGCCAGTATTTCTGATTTTTACTGGGATTTGAACATTTTGAACTGTTGTTTTTCCTTCACCCCCTGATTTTACAATTCTCACCCCTCCCTGGGCTCACCCTCTCTCTATCTCTGTAACCTCCTCCTTCTATATTCCTCCAATTCTGTCCTGGTGCATACACAGTTTTGATAACTCCACCATTGGTGGCTTTACTTTCAGTTGCCTCGCCTCTAAGCACTGAAATTGCCTCCCCAAACCACTACACGTCTCTTCTCTAAGATATTCCTTAAAGTTAACTTGTTTGACCAAGATTTGTACCTGTCCTAATATCGCCTAATGTGGCTCAGTGAGAAATTTTGACTGATAATGCTCCTGTGAGGTGCCTTGGGACATTGTACTATGTTAAAGGTGCTATGTAAATGAAAGTTGTTGCTGTTATATTAAGCTGGAGATAGTCAGCCAGTCTAGCAGCATTTGTGGAGAGAGAAAGAGAGAGACAGAGTGAACATTTCTGTTGTGTTGAAAGGCCATCACCTGAAACTTTAACTCTGTTACCCTCTCTACAGATGCTGCCAGACCTGCTGAGTATTTCCAGCATTTTCTGTTTTTATTTCAGATTTCCAGTATCTACAGCACTTTGCTTAAGGATATATTGGCCTTGGAGAAAATGCAGCACAGAATAATAGAATCACAAAGAATCATAGAACTATTATGGTGCAGAAGAAGCCATTTTGCCCATCATGTCTGCACAGGCTCTCCAACTGAGCGTTATGACTTAGATCCATTCTCCTGCCTTTTCCCCATAACCCTGCACATTGTTTCTATTCAAATTATCATCCAATGCCCTCTTGAATGCTTCGATTTAACCTGCCTCCACCACACTTCCAGGCCGTGCATTCCAGACTCAAACCACTTGCTGTGTGAAAAAGTTTCTTACATCATATTTGCTTCTTTTGCAAATCACCTTAAATCCATACCCTCTCATTCTCAATCCTTTTACTAGTCAGAACAGTTTCTCCCTATTTACTCTGTCCAGCCCCCTCATGATTTTGCATGCCTCGATCAAGTCTCCACTTAGCCTTCTACTCTCCAAGGAGAACTGTATCAACTTTTCCGATCTATCTATATGTGAAATTTCTCATCCCTGGAACCATTTTTGTAAACCTTTTCTGCTCTTCTTTCAAAGTGTTCACATCCTTCCCAAAGTGTGGTGCCCAGAACTGTACACAATACTCCAAATCAGGTCTAACTAGCATCCTATACAAGTTCTGCATAACCTCCTTGCTCTTGTACTCTGTGCTACTGTTAATAAAACCCAGGATTCTGAATGGTTTATTAACTGCCCTCTTTACCTGTCCTGCCACCTTTAATAATTTATGCACATATATGCCCAGTTCCCTCTACTCCTGGACTCCTTTTAGAGTTGTACCCTTTACTTTACACCATAAGACATAGGAGCAGAAATTAGGCCATTCGGCCCATTGAGTCTGCTCCGCCATTCAATAATGGCTGATAAGTTTCTCAAACCCATTCTCCCACCTTCTCCCCGTAACCTTTGATCCCCTTACCAATCAAGAACCTATCTATCTCGGTCTTAAATACACTCAATGACCTGGCCTCCACAGCCTTCTGTGGCAATGAATTCCATAGATTCACCACTCTCTGGCTAAAGAAGTTTCTCCTCATCTCTGTTCTAAAAGGTTTTCCCTTTACTCTGAGGCTGTGCTCTTGGGTCCTAGTCTCTCCTACTAAAGGAAACATCTTCCCCACGTCCACTCTATCCAGGCCTTTCAGTATTCTGTAAGTTTCAATCAGATCCCCCCTCATCCTTCTAAACTTCATCGAGTATAGACCCAGAGTCCTCAAACGTTCCTCATATGTTAAGCCTTTCATTCCTGGGATCATTCTCGTGAACCTCCTCTGGACCCTCTCCAGGGCCAGAACATCCTTCCTGAGATGCGGGGCCCAAAATTGCTCACAATATTCTAAATGTGATCTGACCAGAGCCTTATAAAGCCTCAGCAGCACATCCCTGGTTTTATATTCTAGTCCTCTCAAAATAAATACCAACATTGCATTTGCCTCCCTAACTACTGACTCAACCTGCAAGTTAACCTTAAGAGAATCCTGGACTAGGACTCCCAAGTCCCTTTGCACTCCAGATTTCTGAATTCTCTCCCCATTTAGAAAATAGTCTATGGCTCTATTCTTCCTACCAAGGTGCATGACCTCACACTTGCCCACTTTGTATTCCATCTGCCACTTCTTTGCCCCTTCTCCTAACCTGTCCAAATCCTTCTGCAGCCTCCCCGCCTTCTCAATACTACCTGTCCCTCCACCTATCTTTGTATCATCTGCAAACTTAGCCAGGATGCCCTCAGTTCCTTCATCTAGATCATTAATGTATAATTAATGTATAAAGTGAAAAGTTGTGGTCCCAACACTGACCCCTGCAGAACTCCACTAGTCACCGGCCGCCATCCTGAGAAGGACCCCCTTATCCCCACTCTCTGCCTCCTGCCAGACAGCCAATCTTCTATCCATGCTAGTACCTTGCCTCTAACACCATGGGCTCTTATCTTACTGAGCAGCCTCCTGTGCGGCACCTTGTCAAAGGCCTTCTGGAAGTCCAAGTAGATAACATCCATTGGCTCTCCTTTGTCTAACCTACTCATTATACCCCTCAAAGAATTCTAACAGATTTGTCAGGCATGACCTCCCCTTGATGAAACCATGTTGACTTTGCCCGATTTTACCATGCACTTCCAAGTATTCTGAAATCTCATCCTTAATAATGGACTCTAAAATCTTACCAATGACCGAGGTCAGGCTAATTGGCCTATAATTTCCCGTCTTTTGCCTCACTGCCTTCCTGAACAGTGGGGTTATATTAACGATTTTCCAGTCCTCTGGGACCCTCCCTGACTCCAGTGATTCCTGAAAGATCACCACTAACACCTCCACTATCTCTTCAGCTATCTCCTTCAGAACTCTGGGGTGATTTATCCACCTTCAGACCTTTCAGTTTTCCTAGCACCTTCTCCTTGGTAATGGCCACCATACTCACCTCTGCCCCCTGACTCTCTTGAACTTTGGGGATGTTACTCGTGTCTTCCACTGTGAAGATTGACGCAAAGTACCTATTCAGTTCCTCCGCCATTTCTTTGTTCCCCATTACTACTTCTCCAGGGTCATTTTCCAGTGGCCCATTGTCCACTTTTGCCTCACTCTTACCCTTTATATATCTAAAAAAGCTCTTGCAATCTTTTTTTATATTACTGGCTAGTTTACCCTCATATTTAATCTTCTCCCTCCTTATTTCTTTTTTAGTTGTCCTCTGTTGGTCTTTGTAGGCTTCCCAATCCTCTGGTTTCCCACTGCTCTTCGCCGCATTGTATGCTTTCTCTTTAGCTTTTATGCTGTCCCTGACTTCCCTTGTCAGCCATGGTTGCCTCATCCTCCCTTTAGAAGACTTTATATTGTCTCTCCATGTTCCTCCTACAAAAATGGATCACCTCACACTTCTCTGTATTGAACTTCATCTGCCACCTATCTGTTGTGCAAATGGATACTATTTTTAAAAATATTTTCGGGGAATATGGTGTTATTCTGTAGAGAAGACTGGGTGGCTGTGTGGGTGTATGTATGGTTTAGTTAAGCTGGGCAAGAGATTGATAGGAGTCTTGCTGTCTGGGGGGGTTGAAACATGAAAAGGTTAGAGCTGTTAAGTTTGAGTTACAAGTAAACAGGTTAGATGTAAGGTTTGCAGTTTTAGATAAATTGTTTGGATATCAAAGGGGAGTCAGAGGTAGTAAGTAACATGTTTGCATCTTGCAGGAGTTCCACAGGTAAATAGTAGTGGGGATATTATATTTTATTGGCCAGAAAGCAAAGACAAGATAGAGACATAAAAGATCTTATTTTTGGAAGGTTTTGAGTTTCAAAGAGTTGTGAGAAAGCTGGAACAGGAGATGAAAGGGGAAAATGGTATTTTAGAGTTACTGAGGAGAACTTAGTGGGAAATAGTTGGACCTGTTTGAACTGTTGAGCTATAACTGGAGGTTTGGGCTGGCAGAGGATGCCATATGAGCCAGCCATCCAGTCAAGCCAGAAAAGTCTCAGGCTGCAAGAAGCAGTTTTATTCTGAAATGGATTCCACCACAGTTTGGAAGAGGATAAAGATCATGTGGCATGCCTTTAGTGAAGCTACAGCAGCTTGCCTTGAGTAATATTACTGGATTTTTTTATAGTTAATATCCACAAGGGATTAACTGTATTCCTCTCTCCAGATGCTGTCAGACCTGTTGAGTTTTTCCAGGTATTTTTGTTTTTGATCCACAAGGGAGTGTTGTCTGGTGGTGTTTACCTGTAGATCTGACCAAGCAGAGAATCTTTCTGGGGAATGTTTTGTAAGACTAACCTTAATTGTGTAACTGTAATCTTGTGTTCTTAAGTTTTCTTTTATTCTTGTTAATAAAACTTTTATTTTTTATTTTTAAAACCCCAAAAGCGTTACTGGACCTCTTACTGCTGAGATCAGTATATCTTCTTCTCGTGTTAAGAATACAAAAAAAAAGGCTATGCCTGTAAACCAAGATTCCCTCTGGGATTTGGTTTGCGCAACAATTAACACCGGCTGTGGTCATAACAAATTTGGGATCTCTTTGCGGAATCATTAAAATTCCTTGATTGGGCTGGGATTTGTGAATCCAAGGGATATGGATACAAGAAGAAACGCAGAACACAGGAATTTTTGTTGGGGGTGTTTTAAAGTGGTTAGACTGTGAAATGGTTTTGGCAATTGCTACGACTTCTCTGGGAACGGAGAATGTAACTGTGGAGTATTTGAAGTCTCTGACTAAACTCAGTTGCAAGAATTAGCAGATGAAGCGCAGGTGGAGATAAAAGCGGAATTTCATACGGCTGATATGGTTAAGGTACTTACCCGGTATTTAAAATTGGAGGAAGGGACATCTGAAGCTGGTGTGTCACAGCTGGAGGCAGTCAGACTTCAGGTGCAAATGAAGCAGCTTGATATAGAAAGAGATAGAGAAAGATAGAAAGAGATAGAGAAAGATAGAAAGAGACAGAGAAAGACAAGAGCCTGAATTGAAAGAAAGAATAAAAGGAAGTGAAAAGAAAAGACTTGAGTTAGAGAGAAAAGGGAAGGAACTTGATAGGCTTGGGGCAGAATTTTGCCCTCGGTGTGCGGGGTCAGTGGGGGTGGAGGGGCGGCGGTCGGCAAGTTGCTCCTGATCAGGCCCAGGAGGCAATTTCATGCTGGCAGGCGTGAAACGCGAGCAGCAGCGCTGAGTTGTGCGAGCTGGGCGAGCGCCATGTGTGTGAATCCGGCGCTACATAATCTCCCCCGAAGCAGAGGAGGAGGTGAACCGATTCTGTTATTTTTAAATTAAAGATTTTATAAATGTTATGAAACATGTCCCTTCATGTGACTCTGTCACACAAGCAGGTACATGTTATTAATGACAAAATAAAGCTTTTCATTTGATTTTTTTTTAATTTGCTTTTGGAAACCTCATCCCACTCGTGGATAAGGTTACCAATAAAGTACAAAGGCCGCTTGGCCTTTTCGCCTGCCCAGCAACCAGTAGGTTGGACGGGCAGGAGAAAATGTCTTTTAATTAGTTTTTTAATGGCTTTAGTAGGCCTTTTAATTGCTGATTCCAGTGTGCGCCTGCCGACCGCTATATCGAGCGAGTGTGCGATGACATCGGGACACTCAGCCGATTTACGTTCGGTCGGGTTGAGGGGAGGCGTGCCTGCCCACCGAGCTAAAAATGTTACCCTTCGAGTTTTCAAAATCCTGAGGGGTCTGGGCAGAGTAGATAGGGAGAAACTGTTCCCCCGCTTGTAAACGGCTCGGGAACTAGAGGGCACGGTTTGAAAGTGGTTTGCAAAAGAAGCAGATGTGAGGCGAGAAAAAGCTTTTTCACACAGCGAATAGTTAGGGTCTGGAATGCACCGCCTGGAAGTGTGGTGGAGGCAGGTTCGATTGAGGCATTCAAGAGGGCATTGGGTGACTATTTAAATAGAAACAATGCAGGGTTACGGGGAAAAGGCAGGAGATCGGCACCGAGTCAAAATGCTCAGAGAGCCAGTGCAGACACGATGGGCTGAATGGCCTCCTTCTGCACCGTTACAATTCCGTGATTCTGTGAAAAAGAAAAAGACAGATTAAAAGAAATAGAAGTTTTTAAAAAGCTTCAATGGGTAAGAAAGGGAAAGGGAGAGAAAAGGTTACGAGAGACAGGAATGCGAAAGCGTGAAGTTGAACTTCAGAGACAGAAGTTAGCAACTGAGGACAGAGAGAGGGAACTTCAGAGAGAGAAAGAAGCCAGGCAGTGTGAATTGCCTAAAGTGAAACCTAGAATGAAGGAAGAAAGGAGAGAGCGATTCAGATGGGGACTTGGATTCCTTTGAGGAATTTGTTTTAAATTAAAAATCTTCAATTTGTGCCTCTAGTTACAGAAAGATATTTCACCTCATTTGAAAAGAGAGCTCTGAAATTGAACTGGCCAAGATCTGTTTGGACTATCATGTTACAGAGTTAAAAACAAAAAAACTGCGGATGCTGGAAATCCAAAACAAAAACAAAAACAGAATTACCTGGAAAAACTCAGCAGGTCTGGCAGCATCGGCGGAGAAGAAAAGAGTTGACGTTTCGAGTCCTCATGACCATTCGACAGAAGGGTCATGAGGACTCGAAACGTCAACTCTTTTCTTCTCCACCGATAATGTTACAGAGTGTTCCTTCAGGTACAGCAATGAATGTGTATGCAAGCTTATCAGAGGAGCAGTCTACAGATTGCCAGCTAGTAAAGGAGACAATATTCAATGCTTATGAGCTCATCCCTCAAGCTTATCAGTTGAAGTTTAGAACTTTAAGGAAAAGACTTAATCAGACTTACCTAGAGTTTGCAAGAGAAAAATTTGCAGAGATATTTAAAGATTGTAAGTGTGAAGGGAAGATATACCCATGTGTACCAGGGAGGAGCAGAAAAGGGTGTCAGAATCTTAAGGGATACTGGAGCTAGGCAGTCCTTAATGTTATGGGATAGTGCTATCTGTTGTCCAGAAGGGTTATTGCAGGACAAAATATTAATTAAGGGAATCCACGGCAAAGTCAAACCTATTTCGTTGTGTAAGGTCAATTTAAAAAGTGATTTGAAAACAGGAGAGTTGATCGTTGGGGTAGGAGAGAAATTGCCCATTGTAGGGGTTCAATTTATTCTAGGGAATGGTATAGCTGGATCACAGATATTGACTGTGCCTACTGTAGTAGAGCAGCCTGTTGAGACACAATCAACAGAGGTTTTACAGAAAGAGCATCCTGGATTGTTTCCAGATTGTGTGGTGACAAGGTCACAAACACATAAGCTTAAACAGGAAAAAGAGGAATCTAAGAGACAGGAGGAGGATGCTGAAATTCAGTTGGCTGGATCAATCTTTCAAAAGATCCCCTTTTTGGTCCATAATCAGCCTACTATTTATATGTCTATAGGAGGCTTTGGGATTCCCCTTTATGTTGGCTGCCAGTCTTTTCCCATAATCCCTCTTCGCTTCTCTTATTTGCTTTTTCACTTCCCCTCTGACCCTTCTGTATTCCTCTTGACTCTCAGTTGTAATTTATACCTGACACCTCTCCTAGGCACACATTTTTTTTCTTTATCTCATTTTCTACCTCCTTTTTCATCCAGGGAGCTCTGGATCTGTTTGCCCTGCCTTTCCTTTTTGAGGGAATATACCTTGACTGTGCCCAAAGCATTTCTTTTTTGAAGTAGCCTATTGTTCAGCTACAGCTTTTCCCACCAGTCTTTAGTTCCAGTCTATCCGGCCCAGCTCCGTTCTTGTCCCATTGAAGTCGGCTTTCCCCCAGTTAATTATTCACACTCTGGATTGTCCATTGTCCTTTTCTCCCATCATGCTAAACTTTATGATACAATGATCACTGTCTCCTAAATGTTCCCCCACTGACACTTGATCTACTTGGCCCACCTCATTTCCAAGAACCAGCTCTAGCAGCGCTTCTTTTCTTTTTGGTCTGGACACATATGGCTATAGAAAATTCTCCTGAACACAATCCAGGGACGCTTGTCCCTCACTGCCCCTTACACTATCACTGCCCCAGTCCACATTAAAGCCCCCCATTATAACTACTCTATAATATTTGCAGCTCTCTGTAATTTCCCAGCAGATTTGTTCCTCTACATCCTTCTCACTATTTGGTGGTTAATAGCTCACACTGAGCGATGTAATTGCATCCTTTTTGTTCCTTAGCTCTAGCCAAATTGATTCTGTCCTTGAACCCTCTGGGACGTCCTCTTTCTCCAGCACTGCAATGCTCTCCTTAACCAATACCGCCACCCCTCCTCCTTTCCTTCCTTTCCTATCTTTCCTGAATACCTTATGCCCAGGAATTTTTAACACTCAGACCTGCCCATCCTTGAGCCAGGTCTCCATATCTCTACAACATCATAATTCCACATGGCAATCTGCACTTGTACTCCCCAATCTTATTTACCATGCTTTGTGCATTCACATACATGCAGTATAATCCTGATTTAGACTTCATTACTTTTCACTTAGTCCGTCGCCACCTATTAACTTATTATTCTCTTTACTAGTGCTATCTGTCTCTCCCAGTATTTTGTGCACCTTGGTATTAATGTCTAATATTCTCTCCTGGTTACCACACCCCTGTCAAGTTAGCTTAAAGCCGCCCCAACAGCGCTAGCAAAACGCCCCGCAAGGAACTCAGTCCCAGCTCTGTTCAGGTGCAACCCATCCAGCTTGTATATGTGCCACCCCACCAGAGCCAGTCCCAGTGTCCCAGGAATCTAAAGCCCTCCCTCCTGCACATCTTTCCAGCCACACGTTCATCTGTCTTATCTTCCTATTTCTGTACTCACTTGCCGGTGGAACTGGGAGTAATCCGGAGATTACTTCTTTTGAGGTCCCGTTTGCTAATTTCCTACCTAGCTCCCCAACTTCTGATTGCAGGACCACATCCCCCTTCCTACATAACCAATGTGAGCCATGACTTCTGGTTGTTCACCCTCCCTCGGAAGAATGTCCTGCAGCTGCTTGGTGACATCCTTAACCCTGGCACCAGGAAGACAACATACCATCCTGGAGTTATGTGTAAGACCACAGAAATGCCTGTTTGTTCCCCTAACTAACGAATCCCCTATCACCATTGCTCGTCCTTTCTTCTTCCTGTACAGATACCGAGCCTCCAAGGGTTAAATTACAAGGAAAGATTACACAAGCTAGGGTTGTATTCGCTGGAACTTAGAATATTAAGGGGTGATTTTGATCAAATTTTCAAAATATTAAGGGGAACAAATAGAGCAAATAGAGAGAAGCTATTTCCACTGGTTTGGAAGTCTAGGACTAAGGGGCATTGTTAAAAAATTGGAGTCAGGTCTTTCAGGAGTGAAATTAGACAACATGAAAGGTTGGGGAAGTTTGGAACTCTCTTCCACAAAGGCAACTGATGCTAGATAGGTTGTTAATTTTAAACCTGAGATTGACAGATGTTTTTTAAGCAAAGGTATTAAGGGACATGGGGCAAAGGTGGGTATATAGAGTTAGTGTGTGGATCAGTCATAATCTCATTGAATGGCAGAAAGGCCTAAGGGGTTAAATGGCTTTCACCTGTTCCTATGTTGCTTCCCCTCACCAAGGTGGCACCATCATGGGCCTCAGGTTTAAAGTGTTGGGTATAAGGCTGACTGCCAACACCATTTGCTGACCCATCTTCCACTTCACTCAACTACAGGCCTCCTTCTATTCCCATCCCCATTCTTTTAGCCTCCTCACTATAAACACTTTAGGGGAAGAAGATGGAGAGAGTAATAGGAAGGGAAACAATCAGTGAAGAGACGTTGCAGGAAAAGACAAAAACCTACATTTATATAGCCCCTTTTTCAACTGCAGCACATCCCAAAGCGCTTTACAGTCAATGAAGGACCTTGATGAGTAGTCACTGTTGTATTATAGCATAGTGATAGAGGATGTATAGAAGGGGTTATCAGAAGGGGAAAGGATATGGGAGGCTATGGAGGGAACTGATTCCAGATATAAAATGACTTTGAGGGAGAGCCAGTCATGGAATTGCAGCCTGAAATTTAATGGCTTCAAATTGCCCTCAGCTCCCATTACCTGAATTCCCTTGGGTACCAGTTGGAACAATGGCCTTAAAGAGCCAGACCATCTGAGCAGTGGCCTTAAAGCATCAGACAAGTTAGCAGCTAAGGGCTGGAAATTTATCAGTCCCAGGCTTAGTCGTGAAGGTGGTGATGGGGCTATTAAACGACCAGGGCCCTGAAACCAGCTCAAAATTTGGCTTCAATCCTAATCTAAATAAACTGGGCGAGTTTCCAAATCCTCCTGGCTGCATGTCAAAACAAATATTATGGGCTGAATTTTCTGCTTGGCGGAGGGGCAGATTGGGAGCAGGCGCGGGCAGGCACTGACCCGATTACCGCTCGGGGTCAGGTCTGCGCCGCCATTTTACGCGGGCGGGCCTTAATCGGCCCGTCCAGAGTCATGCCTGACTCCCGAGGATAGTGGGAGTGTCAGGCGGTGGCAGGAGGCACTGACCCAGCCGCCTGTTTATCTGAAGCGCTGGCAGCCTTTGCAAGGCTCCTCACAATGTCAAGAGGAAGGGCTAACCACAGGGCTTCTGGTGAGCAGGCCAGGCCGGAGGGTAGAGTGGGGGGGGGTGCCAGTGTGCCCTTTGTTTTTCCAGTGACTGCCTTGCTGCCCTCCTCGAGGAGGTGGCAGCACGACAGGAGGTGCTGGTTCCCCAGGATGGGAGGAGGAGATCCCCCCCACCACCAAATGATGAAACGTGCCTGGGAGGAGGTGGCGGAGGTGGTGAGATCCTGCGATGTGGTGCAAGGTACACCTGGATCCAGTGTCACAAGCGCTTCAATGACTTGTCGCGCTCTGGAAGGGTGAGGACAATTTTGGCATTGGTCACTTAACCCAGCACAGGTCGGCTTACCCCCCTGCTGCCCCCCCTTCCCCCACCCACCTCCCCGCCCAAGCCTGAGTGCATTGACTGCATTGAATCATTGATGGCGTTTGTCCTTTGCTGGGTGGGCCAGCAGATATTGCCCATGCTGAGGTCAGCCTGAGAGGGTGGTGAAGAGATGTGTTTTTCCCCAGCAACATGTGTTACACTGAGACCCACATGACTGGTCTGGAGGCAACCTGGAGGAGCTGCACCTAGACACTGTGCTTGAACTGCAGGACATGTCCAAGTCAGGGTGATGAGATGCTGGGAGGGGAGCTTCAAGGTGGCATGGCAACGAACCATCTGCTGCCCTCTGCGCTCCATGTGCTTGCGCCTCCTAGCTGTGGAAGGATATACTGTGTGGTGCCTAATGTGATGTAGGCAGCATGTGGCCAAGTGGGGGGATGGGGGGATGGGGAACAGGTCCAGCACCTCTGTGTGAGTGTTCGGCAGCAGCGGGGTGAGGAGGCTCTGGAGCCCGGATATGTCCCACTCTGGTTGGGGTGGGCCGTGTGCGAAGAGAGTCTATGTGTAATTTTCACTAATCAATGCTCTTCTCTCATTTTCAGCAGAAGAATGCTCATAACGTGGCAGAGTGTGTGAGGACTGGCGGTAGCCAGGCACAGATCGCCATTCTCAGCCACTTCGAGCAGGAGGCCCTGGATCTGGAGAGGTGACATGCGCCCAAGTCCACAGGTGTCGGTGAGGCTAGAGAGCCACGACCAGGTATTTATACCCAACACTGAGGTCAGCATTGTTCTCCCAACAGCCAGGGCAGTGCTGAATGTTCAGTGATTTAATTTGTAACAAGGCTTGTCCATTGCTTATGGAAGGATGAGTGCATAATGATCCGGGGGACTTTGACATTGTCTCCACATTAACTGATCCAATGTCCTTGTTCTTCCTTTCAGCATCAACAGAGCAGGGTCGGGAGGAGGAGCAGCAGAGGCCCCCTCTCACACCTGAGGGGCCTGAAATCTCACCAGTGTCACACCATCTCTGCCAGGCAGGCACCAGCGCAATTACTGGCACCTCGGTGGAATTCGAACATCAGCTAGTGTCCCAGGGCACAGCGGTGAGGGCACTTCACAGTCTCTGGAGGAGCTGGCAGAGACAGAGAGTGCCCATGGCGCCAGCAGTCAGAGGACTGCAGGGCACCAGGCACATGCTCAGTCAGTGCCTGACGATGTGTCTCTGGAGTTGTCCACGATGCAGCAGCTGCAGGAAATGCGGCTGGGTGTGTGGGAACATCTGGGGGAGATACATGAGGCTATGCTTGGCTTGGTCTTTGTGGTGGAGGAGTCCATGCAGACGATCGCCAAAGCAATGAGCCACATGTCCGAGAGCCAAGCGTCCTCCTTGGAGAGAGTGGTGACTCTCGTGGAGCGGCTCCTCCAGGAGACCCATTAGGGCTTTCTGAGGATGTGCTCTGACCAGCAAGCCCTCACATCGGCACTGACCTCAGCTGGTCAGTGCCAGTGTGGGAGATGGTCTGAGCATCAACTTACCCAGTTCGGTGCCCATCCATCCACGGTGAGTAGGGAGGTCCAAAGCGACCTCACATCGGCACAGCTGCTGCTTGGCATCTCTGCGGGCACCTCTCAGGGCGCTCCTGATGAGGGCAGCAGCTCCTTTGCCCCTCTCCCAGTGACTGTTTCATCCGGTGAGGCTGCAGCGACTGGGGAGATGGCAGCTGTGGAACTGGCCGCTCCCTCCCAGGCGGGCTCAGCACAAGCTCCACGGGCCAGAGGACGACCGCCAAGGTCATCGAGGCCAACAGGACAGCAGAGGCTGTCTCAGATGCCACTCCCAGCGATGGGGCAGCACCAAGACGTAGCACCCAGAAACAGAAACAGAAACGTAAGGCACCTTAGGCACACCACGGGGTTTTCACTGGTGCTTTTGTGTTGGCCCGAGATGAGGTCCTTAGGATATGCTTTGTTTTGTAACATTATCGTCTCGTTCATTTTGGATTAAATTGGTTTGCTTGACATAATAAATTCAGATTATGTTACCATGGCTCTATTCTTCTGTGTGTGTATGGTTTCCAAAACTGTAATGAGTGCTTTGTGGGACATGCAGCTTTATTAACGAAGTTACTATTCCTAACATGGGAGATTTGGCACTTAGGTATTGAGTATGGAGCCTACAGCCCAGGCTTGTCCTGGAGGTCCATCTGTGTTGTGCTAGCTGAAGGTTCATTGGATTAAAGCCTCCCAGGTGTTCCTGCCTCCCTGCAGTATGCCCGGGTCAGTGTCTACCCCCTCAGCATTTCCCTGTCCATGCTCACTCCTCGGACTCACTGCTGGACTCATCGTGTGCAGCCACAGCCACTGCGTCTACATCTTCATCCTCCACTGCGTCCCCCCTTTCCAGGAAAGATTGTGGAGAGCACAGCATGTAACCACTATCACCGAGACACAATCTGGGGGGTACTGGAGTTCACCCCCTGAGCGGTCCAGGCATTGGAACCACATCTTGAGAAGACCAATGGTTCTCTCCACCACAGCCCTTGTGGTGCCGTGACTCCTATTGTACCGCTGCTCAGCTTCTGTTCTTGGATGGCGGAGAGGTGTCATGAGCCACCTTCAGAGGGGATAGCCCTTGTCACCCAGCAGCCATCCATCCAGCCGGGCTGGAGCACTGAAGAGCCCCGGCACCTGGGAGTGTCTGAGGATGTAGGCGTCGTGGGAGCTGCCTGGGTACCTTGCACAGACTTGTAGAATCAGCATCCTGTGATCACACACTATCTGCACGTTCATGTAGTGGAAGCCCTTCCTGTTGACGAAGGCACCATGCTCACCTGCTGGTGCCTCGATGGCCACATGTGTACAGTCTATAGCACCCTGGACATGGGGGAAGCCAGCAATGGCTGGGAAGCCACTGGCTCGCTGTGTCTGACTTGCCTGGTCCCAGTGGAAGTGGATGAAGGTCAATGCCTGTCTGAACACAGCGTCTGTGACCTGCTTGACACAGTGTGGACAGCTGATTGGGAGGCACTGCAAAGATCACCCACCGACCCCTGGAAGGAGACAGAGACATAGAAGTTGAGGGCAGCTGTGACCTTCAGAGCCACTGGCATGGGGTGCCCACCCACACAGTTAGGGGAGATCTCAGGCCCAATCACCTGACAGATAGAGTTGACTGTCTCCCTTGGCAGACAGAGCCTCCTTCAGCACTGCACCTCAGACCTATTGAGGTAACTGCTTCGCCGCCTGTATACCCTGGCAGCAGGATAGTGGCATCTTCTGTGGCCCCTTACACCTTGGACTACCTCTTGGCCCTTGTGTCTGCGCCTGTCCTCCCAAAGGTGGCTCCCCTGGAAGCTGAATGTGCACTCTTGGCCTCCTCCCCCTTCTAGCCCTCCCTTCCTCCTCAGTGGAGCTGCCTCTGGTGGAGAGTTCAGCTCCCATTCCCAGGCTAAGGGAAAGTTTACTGAAACCTGCAGGCCCAGAAAAGATTCCTCACTGCAGAGTGCTGACCTGAAGGGTAAGAGTCCAGAGAAAGCAGCTGGGATGCGTTTTGAAGTATTGCAGATCACACAGGCTTTCATAAATAAACACTTGACTGGGCACACTCGCGACTCCAGTGAGCCCTCTTATCCTGCCCGTGGATGAGGTTTATACAAATGTGTCCTACCCGCCTGCCCATTGAGCCTGAGCGCCAACCCAAAGATTGCACGGGTGCCAAAAAATCACGGTCGATTGGCGCATTCAAGGGCCTTAACTGGCCTGTTAATTAATGGCGGGTGCACGTCTGACATCATCGCTCGCCACGCCCAGCGAAATATCGCAATGGCGCGCGGTGACTTCGGGAAGCTCACCCGATGTTACCATGCGTCATTTTACGTGGGGAGGTGCGGGGCCCATTCCCAACATGCCAAGGGGAAAATTCTGCCCTATATTTTGTTGGCAGTCCCATACTAGCCAATTTCTCAAAGAAGGCCTGAAGTAGATGTTTTGTAGCTCAGCCGGGGGTGGGGGGGGGGGTCTAACACCCATACAACTCCTGAATAAATGGCCCAACACGAGATAGGAGAGGGATGTCCTTTAGGCATCCTTTTGAACAGAGGACTCTGATCCCTGAAATTGGCCCTTTGCAGTCGGAAAGCCGGCACAACAAGGTCCAATCTCCAGGCCCGAACAGTGAAGAGGGATGGTGCAATCCCCTACCGCTTTATCAGTGACCAATGAGAAGAGTCAGACAATAGGATGGATGTAGCCTCTGGTACACCCCACTTCTCTTTCTAGAAAAGTCTGCAACTCCCAAAATGGTTTGGCTTGACTGACAGATGAGGGAACTCAGGAATTTGACGTCCATGTCATACAACTTCAGTTCAGTGAGCTGGAGTCCCAACATGTTGACGATTCCATTGTAAACTAGGCACAATACTTTTACAAATCAGTTAATCTATTACATATTTGGCATAGAAGTAAACAGTGAAGCAAGCATGCCTAGTACATCGGGTTGATAAATCTTCTCCGCATGAGCCTCAGTCACAAATTATTTTTAAATGAAAAACATCATAAACTTTGAAAAATAGAAAGAACTTGTAGATGTATATATATATATTCATGTCCTCAGGACATCCCAAAATGTTTAACAGCCAATGATGTGCTTTCTTGTCACTGTTGTAATGTAAGGAACGCATCAGCCAATTTGCACACAGCAAGCTCTCACAAGCAGCAATGTGATAATGACCAGGTCATCTGTTTTTTGTGATGTTGGTTGAGGGATAAATATTGGCCAGGATGCCGGGGAGAATGCCCCTGGTCTCCTTTGAAATACTGCAGGGTTTCTTTTTGTCCCTCGAGGAGGCAGGTGGGGGCCTCAGTCTGAAAGACACCATCTCTAGCAGTGTAGTACTGTACTGTCAGAGTCCCAGCAGGGTTTTGTGCTCAAGTCTCTGGAGTGGGGAGCTCGAATCCCCAACCGCCTGACTTAGAGGTGAGCTTATTGATGTGACAGGTTATTCAGTTCTATCCTGTGTCACCACATTTCCTCAAATCCATTGTAAATCTGCGGAGACATCAAACTTGCTTGCACACACAGGTGAGATGTTTCTGAATCAGGGCCTCCCATCGAACCACAGCAAGGCAGAGCCACCAGTCTGGTGTATGGAATTACATAGAATGTGGAGCACAGAAACAGGCCATTCAGCCCATCAGGCTTATGTGGGTCTTTGTGCCCCCCCCCACCCATAGCAGGAGTATGCTACCTGCTGTCCATGTAGAGTGATTGTCTTTGAACACTGCAGTGAGTTTGGAATACTATAAACACAGGGCAGTTAGTGATGGGCAACAAATGCTGGCCTTGCGAGCAAAGCTCACACCCCAGGAATGAATAAAAAAACACGTCAAATTTCACTGGAATGTTGTCAAGGTGCATTCCTTCACACCCATTGCCCCAGAAAAGCTGCTGAGGCTGGAGTGTCAATGGAAAATATCAAAGTAGAAACAGAGAAATTGTTGTCAGGCATGGTTATTAAGGGTTACAGAACCGATGACTTGTAGATGGAGTCAAGATACCAATAAATCATGATCTAATTGAATGGCGGAATGGACTCAACAGCCTTAAATGACCTCCTCCCATGCTTAATCCCTTTGCTAAATTGGATGATATAAGAATTCTTTCAATTCTTCAAAGGTGTAGATTATTTTTCAGTATTAGATCTGGCACATTCTATTCTTCAATAGCTAGACATATCATCCAAAAAATTCCAGAAATCTTGTTGCGAAATAGTGCCGGTTTTGGTGGGGGGAGGGGTGTGTAGGCGGTGGGTGTGACATCATTGCTAGCTACACCTATGCTGCTGCCTGTTGTTCTGGGATGTTGGTGGTAATGTGAATCTATGTTGCTTCCCTGAATTATTATAGAAATCAGTGGTCTGGAAAATCACTAGGTGGGCGAAGATCGTTGCTGGTAGGGGAACGAGGCATTGCTTGGGTGTAACTAGTCTGAACAGCTGTTTGTGTGGTAGAAAAACAGACATGACACATCCAAATCAACAGTCAGACCAACCACCACCCAATGTCACCCCCTACATGTTACATTAACTCCAACAAATGAGGGCAGGGTTTATGCTCACCTTCATAATGGAACATTTGACCCAGCTACTGAAACCAAACTAAATGAAATCACTTGTCTGAACAAGATTTTAATATTTCCATTTATTTCTGCTACTTTCTTTAAAACCACACTGTGTAAGTGTCAGGGGAAAGGTTTCCATTATCTGAGGTGAAACGGTATCGAGCTCTTGACGAATGCATTTGAGATACATAAAACCAAACCCATTTTTAGGAGCAGCTATATTGTCTAGTAGAATACCAGTGAGTTTGTTTTCCTGTAAGCATGAGATCAAATCACAGGAAGGGGCATCCTCCTTCAACCTTCAGAGCCAGCCATGGTTCAGTGGTAGAACTCTTGCCTCTGAATGGGAAGGTTGTGGGTTTGAGTCCCACTCCAGAGATTTGATCATGTAATTAGTCTGAAACTTCAGTGCAGTACTGACAGATTGCTGTATGGTCAGAGGGGCTATCCTTCAGATGAGTTGTTAAACTGAGGGCCTTTCAGGTGGACATAAAAGATCCAATGGCTCTTTTTTGAAGGAGTGCTCCCTGGTGTTCTGGCCAATATTTACCTCTCAACCAAAATCAGTAAAACAGATTTTTTATTTTATTGATTCATGGGATGTGGACTTCGCTTACTGGACCAGCATTTATTGCCCATCTCTTGGGAAGGTGGTGGTGAGCTGCTTTCTTGAGCCGCTGCAGTCCATGTGGTGTAGGTACACCCACAGTGCTGTTAGGGAGGGAATTCCAGGATTTTGACCCAGCGACAGTGAAGGAACGGCGATATATTTCCTAGTCATCATGGTGAGTTACTTGGAGGGGAACCTCCAGGTGGTGGTGTTCCCATCTATCTGCTGCCCTAAACCTTCGAGATGGTAGTTGTCATGGGTTTGGAAGGTGCTGTCTAAGGAGCCTTGGTGAATTCCTGCAGTGCATCTTGTAGATGGTACACACTGCTGCTACTGTGTGTCAGTGGTGGAGGGAATGAGTTTTTTGTGGATATGGTGCCAATCAAGCTGGCTGCCTTGTATTGGATGGTGTCAAGCTTCTTGAGTGTTGTTGGAACTGCACTCATCCAAGAAAGTGGGGAGTACTCCATCACACTCCTGACTTGTGCCTTGTAGATGGCGGACAGGCTTTGGGGAGTTAGGAGGTGAGGTACTCGTCGCATGATTCTTAGTCTTTGCCCTGCTCTTGTAGCCACAGTATTTATATGGTTAGATTCCTGGTCAATAGTAACGCCCAGGATGTTGATATTGGGGGATTCAGTGATGGTAATGCCATTGAACATCAAGGGTTGGATTCTCTCTTGTTGGAGATGGTCATTGCCTGACACTTGTGTGACGCGAATGTTACTTGCCCACTTGTCAGCCCAAGCCTGGATATTGTCTAGGTCTTGCTGCATTTGGACATGGGCTGCTTCAGTATCTGGGGTGTCGCGAATGGTGCTGAACATTGTGCAATCATCAGCGAACATCCCACTTCTGACCTTATGATGGAGAGAAGGTCGTTGATGAAGCAGCTGAAGATGGTTGGGCTGAGGACACTACCCTGAGGAACTCCTGCAGTGATGTCCTAGAGCTGAGATGACTGACCTCCAACAACCATAACCAACTTCCTTTGTGCTAGGTATAACTCCAGCCAGTGGAGAGTTTTCCCCCTGATTCCCATTGGCTCCAGTTTTGCTAGGGCTTCTTGATGGCACACTCAATCAAATGCTGCCTTGATGTCAAGGGCAGTCAGTCTCAACTATTCTTCCATGGGGTGTGGATGTTGCTGGCAAGGCCAACATTTGTTGCCCATCCCTAATTGCTCTTGAGCTGAGTGGCTTACTAGGCCATTTCTGAGGGCAATTAAGAATAAACTACATTGTGGTGGACTGTAGAATAATGGATTAATGGTTATGTTAATGAGATCATGGGTGTAGAAGTAGAGCTTGGTACAAATAGGGTTAATGTGGGACTGAGTTTTTTTAATTCTTTCATGGATGGGGGTGTCACTACCTACCATTTATTGCCCCTCCCGAATTGACCTTGAGAAAGTGGTGGTGAGCTGCCTTCTTGAACCACTGCAGTCCACATGGTGTAGGTACATTCACAGTGCTTTTAGGGAAGGAGTTCCAGGATTTTGACCCAGCAATAGTGGAAGAATGGTGATATATTTCCAAGTCAGGATGGTGAGTGGCTTGGAAGGAAACTTGAAGGTGGTGGGTTTGGAAGGTGCTGTCGAAGGAGACTTGATGAGTTGCTGCAGTGCATCTTGTAGATGGTACAGACTGCTGCCACTGTGCATTGGTGCTGGAGGGAGTGAAAGTTTAGGATGGTGGATGGAGTGCCAATCAAGCAGGCTGCTTTGTCCTGGATGGTGTCAAGCTCCTTGAGAGTTGTTGGAGCTGCACTCATCCAGACAAGTGCAGAGTATTCCGCCAAACTCTTGACTTGTGCCTTGCAGATAGTGGACAGGCTTTGGAAAGTCAAGAAGTGAGTTACTCTCTGCAGCATTCCCAGTGTCTGACCTGATCTTGTAGCCACAGTATTTACTTGGCTAGTCCTGTTCAGTTTCTGGTTTACGGTAAACCCCAGATTGTTAGTGGGGAATTCAATGATGATAATGCCATTGGTTGTCAAGGGGAGATGGTTGAATTCTCTCCTAATGGTGATAAACATTGTCTGGCACTTGCATGGTGAAAGTGTTACTTACCACTTATCAACCCAAGTCTGAGTGTTGTCCAAGTCTTGCATCATTTGAACATGGATTGCTTCAGTATCTGAGGAGTTGCAAATGGTGTTGAATATAGTGCAATCATCAGCGAACATCCCCACTCCTGACCTTATGATGGAAGGAAGGTCACTGATGAAGCAGCTGAAGATGTTTGAGCCAAGGACACTACGCTGAGGAACTCCTGCAGTGATGCCCTGGAACTGAGATGATTGGGCTCCAACAACCACAACAATCTTCCTTTGTGCTAGGTATGACTCCAATCAGTGGAGAGCTTTTCCATTGACTCCAGTTTTTCTAGGGCTCCTTGATGCCACACTCGGTCAAATGCTGCCTTGTTGTTAAGGGCAGTCACTCTCACCTCACATCGGGAGTTCAGCTCTTTTGTTCATGTTTGGACTAAAGCTGTAATGAGGACACTTTCCATCATTTTACTGGTGATGGAGAGTAGACTGATGGGCTGGTAACTGGCCGGGTTGGATTTGTCCTGCTTTTTGAGTACATGACATGCCTGGGCAATTTTCCATATTACCGGGTAGATGTCAGTGTTGTAGCTGTACTGAAATGGCTTGGCTAAGGGTGCAGCTAGGTCTGGAGCACAAGTCTTCTGTACTCTTGCCGAAATATTGTCAGGGCTCATAGACTTTGCGGTATCCAGTGACTTAGCCGTTTCTTGATATCATGTGGAGTGAATCGAATTGGCTGAAGACTGGCATCTGTGATGCTGGGAACCTCCTGAGGAGGCCGAGATGGAACATCCACTTGGCACTTCTGGCTGAAGATTGTTGCAAATGCTTCAGCCTTATCTTTTGCATTGCTGTGCTGGGCTCCACCATCATTGAGGATGAGGAGATTTGTGGAGCCTCCTCGCCCAGTGAGTTGTTTAAACGTCCACCACCATTCACAACTGGATGTAGCAGGACAGCAGAGCTTAAGTCTAAATTGTTTTTTGTGGGATTGCTTAGCTCTCTCTATTGCATTGTGCTTTCACTGTTCAACACACAAGCAGTCCTGTGTTGTACCTTCACCAGGTTGACACCTCATTTTTAGGTGTGCCTGCTGCTGCTCCTGGCATGCCCTCCTGCACTCTTCATTGAACCAGGGTTGATCCCCTGGCTTGATGGTAATGGTAGATTGGGGGATATGCCAGGCCATGAGGTTACAGATTGTATTCAAGTACAATGTTGCTGCTGATGTCCCACAGCGCCTCATGGATGTCCAATCTTGAGACGCTAGATCTGTTCAAAATCTATCCTGTTTAGCACGGTGGTGGTGCCACACAACACGGAGGGTATCCTCAATGTGAAGGCAGGACTTCATTTCCACAACTGTGCGGTGGTCACTCCTACTGATACTGTCATGGACAGATGCACCTGAGACAGGTAGATTGGTGAGGACAAGGTCAAGGAGGCAACTCCCTCTTGTCGATCCCCTCACCACCTGCCACAGACCCAGTCTAGCAGCTATGTCCTTTAGGACTCAGACAGCTCAGTCAGTGGTGGTGCTACCGAGCCACTCTTGGTGATGGACATTGAAGTCCCCCACCCAGGATACATTCTGAGCCCTCGCCACCCTCAGTGCTTCCTCCAAGTGATGTTCAACATGGAGGAGCACTGAGTCATCAGCTGAGGGAGGGCGGTACGTGGTAATCAGCAGAAGGTTTCCTTGCCCATGTTTGACCTGATGCCATGAGACTTCATGGGGTCCAGAGTTGATGTTCAAGACTCCCAGGGCAACTCCTTCCCGACTGTATACCATTGTACTGCCACCTCTGTTGGGCCTGTCATGTTGGTGGGTCAGGGAATACCCAGGGATGGTGATGGTGGTGTCTGGGACATTATCTGTAAGGTATGATTCCATGAGGATTACTATGTCAGGCTGTTGCTTGACTAGTCTGTGAGACAGCTCTCCCAATTTTGGCACTATCCCCCGGATGTTAATAAGGAGGATTTTGCAGGGTTGACAGGGCTGAGTTTGCCATTGTCATTTCCAGTGCCTGGGTCGATGCTGGGTTGTCCGTCTGGTTTCATTCCTTTTCCGAGTCTTTGTGGCAGTTTTGATATAACTGAGCGGCTTGTTAGGATATTTCAGAGGGCATTCAAGAGTCAACCACATTGCTGTGGCTCTGGAATCACATGTAGGCCAGACCAGGTAAGGATGGTAGATTTCCTTCTCTGAGGGACATTAGTCAACCAAATGGGTTTTTATAACAATCGAGAATGATGTCATGGTCACTATTACTGAGACTAACTTTTGAATTCCAGGTTTATTAATTGAATTTAAATTCCACCAGCTGCCATGGTGGGATTTGAACCCATGACCCCAGAGCCTTAGCCTGGGCCTCTGGGTTACTAGTCTGGTGACATTACACCTGAGTACAGTACTGCCCACACAGTGATGTAAGAAGGCACATAACCCAGAGCCAGGGTCAGTCTAGAGATGTGTACAGACCTGGAATTGAATCAGCTCAATACCTGTATCCTCTACTGTATATATGTACATAGTTAAGGGTTGTTAATAGAGGCTTGCTGTTAATATACTCAAGGCTATGAACATTACTTCATGGAGCCCAAAGCAGGATCCTTCATGATGGTAGTGTCTGGATCAAAAACCCTGTCCTCACAAGGATGTGGAAAACTAAGAGAAAGGACAGCTTCAACACTGTTAAGAACTAGAGATAGTTTAACTAAGTTATATGTATATTTATGTGTGTTAGCTTAAGGTATATCTTTAATTTTAAGTTTGATTTGTGCTTCTGTATTTGTGCGTCAAGAAAGGGAGAACTGGAGTTTTAGTTTTGTTTTAAAAGATGCCTGCATTTTAATGAGGTTTATAGCTCTTGAAGAGGAGTTAAAACAAACACAGGGCAGGGTTTTCGGATCGTTGGGTGGGTGCGGTGAGCGGGCCCAAGTGCAGCCAGGAAATACCGCCCGAGTGCGCGATGATGTCAGGGTGCTCACTGCACGCTGTTTCACGCTCAGACATGTCGGGCACGCGCCTGCACACGAGCGGAAAATCCTGGCCACAAGGTAGAAAAAACTGTGCTGTTGCCTAGCAAAATGGGGTCTAGAGAGTGAGGTCCCTCACAGATAACAAATAACCAAAAATAATTTGAGTTCAGTTGGTGGTTCTGCTCTAAGGTCAATGGAGCAGTTTAGGTTTCTCTCTAGCTGACAAAGTAGAAGACTGCTGAGGAGCATAAGCCTAAGACTTTTAGATGAATTGCTCTAAAGTTAAGGTAACAGTGAATGACATGTGAGTTCTGGATCTCAAGGGAGATACCAATTTGTCAGCAGTCTACTGGGAGAGGTAACTGGAGGGAGCAGGTCCGAAGGGAAAAACCTTTTAAGTTAAGTCAAAGGAAAAGTACACAAATCTGGAAAAGGTCCTGTTAAGTGAAGTGAAGAACGAAGAGCAGAGAAAGCCTCCAAGCTTAAAGAGATTTAAAATAAAATAAGCTTGTGAGAAGCCAGAAGATCCAAGGAGACAGTTGAAGGTCTGTAACTCTTTATTATGGGCAGCTGAAGCAGTGGTGTTCTCTTGGCCTGGCTGAGTCTGAGAAACAGCGTGTGGAAGAAAGCTTGTTGCCATCCCTTGGACTGAACGGTTTGCTAGACCAATTCAGAAGGCATTTAAGAGTCAACCACATTGCTGTAGGTCAGACCAGGTAACCAGATGTGTTTACACAGCAATCATGGTTATCATTAGAGTTTTCCTTTATTGAATTCAAACTTCACCATTTGCTGTGGTGGGATTTGGACCCCGGTTCCCAGACCATTAGACCAGCAACAATGCCATGGGTCTCTGGATTACTAGTCCAGTGACAATACCACTATGCCACTGCCTCCCCTCCAACTATTGACCTTAGAAAGTTCTGCTACATTAATGGTGCTATATAAATGAAAGCTGTAGTTGTTTTATCACTGGGTTGGAAGTTCAAATGGTTCCAGGACACAGTGTGCAGACACTTTGCATCCAGAATCTGCAAATAAAGATCAACGATAAGTATGGAGATTGAATTTTTCAATTTTAAAACAAATTTCAAGGGTTGCATCCCATTGATTACATTTTTTTTGCAGACATCAAGATTTCACAGACTGTTCTGAATTGTCCACTCAGTTTAAAACCAAGAACTTTGCTTGTTTAAAATTGAGCAAGTTGGACTTCTTTTTAAACAGAATCAAATTGTTTACAATCTTGTGTTTTGAGTATTTAGCTACATAGAATAATCTGACAGCACAATGTTGTAGGGTGTTGGGTTACCGTTCAATGGGTCTGAAGAAGTCTTCATAGACATAGGTAGGTTAACTGTAAATCTTTATTGACTATTAGAACTATTTACAAATCTACAGTAAAAGGCACAAACTAGGAGCTGTCTCCATGCTTGCTGCTACACATGGCTCTGTCCAACACTAAACTGACCCTGAGTGCAGGTCATGTGCTCTCTTACATCACTGTGTACTCAGTCCCACATTAACCCTATATGTGCCCGACCCTTATACTACACCTCCCCCAAGTCATTATCCAATGTGTTTAATTGATCATAGTTTACTTTATGTTGTACATTGTTATTACTTTCATACATTTACTTTGTCATTACTATGTTATGTTATCACTACCCATCTCCCCCCTTCAAGCCCTTGAGTTCAAAGGTTCAGGTGGCCTGGAGGCCCTATAACCCTTCCATATCTCTTTCGTACTACAGCTGGAGGAGTAGGAGGCTCTTTCACTGCTGGTTCTTCCTGTGGGTTTGGAGGCTGTTCTGGCATTTGGGTATGTTCCTCGATATCTCTCCATTGCACAGTGGGGACGGGTGATCTAGGGATGATCCTGTTTCTTCTGACTGAGCGTTCAGCAGTGCCAACCAGGTAGGATCAAGGTTGGTCCTCGTCCTTTCTAATGATGATATCTTCTCTCTCTCTTTCTCGCTCTCCCTCACTGTCTCTCTCTGTCTCTCTCGGTCTTTCATCCAGACGCTGTCACCTTTGTACAATTGTGGCAAGTGCTTAGTGCAGTATCTTCTGTGGATGGTGGAAGGCTGCTTCTGCCTGTAAGGCTACTCTCTCGCTTGAACGTCCTGGTAATCCTTGGTTACCAACCCCTGGTATGAGATTTTTTGACAGGATTGGAAGTTGTGTGCGGAGTTTCCTGCCCAGCAGGAGTTCGGATGTTGACTGGCCGCACTATAACGGACCTGTAAGTTTGCATTGCTGTGGAGAAGCCCTCACTCTTTTTAGGAGTGTTTTTACTGCGTGGACCCCTCTTTCAGCCTCCTTATTTGACTGGGGCTATCTCGGGGAGCTGGTGATGGAAGATGGATGTGATGGCCAAGTGCGCAAAGCACTCATCTGAAAACTGTGGGCCGTTATCGGACATGGTCTCATCTGGGATGCTGTGGCTCATGAAAATCTATTTTAGTGCCTTAGTTACTGCCTCTGTGGTTGTCATATATGGTTGTTTCACCTCAACCTATCTGGAGAAGTAGTCCACCTCCATAAGGAACGATTTGCTGTTGAAGATGAACAGGTCAACACCCAGCCTCCCTCATTGCCTGCTAGGGGATTGTGTGGGGATGAGGGGCTCTCTTTGGTCCTGTCAGTGTGGCACATACACTTGACAATTTGCTATTGTGTCTTCCATCACCTTGGAAACCGCTGGCCTCCAGACCGCAGATTGGGCCCATGCTCCGTGCTTGGTGATGCCCAGCTGGCCCTGGTGTGCTTTTTGAAGGATCTCCGGCCGAAGGGAGACTGGGCTGGCCAGCCACTCATCACACACCAAGAGGTCATGTGTAATTGCAAAGTGTGTTTGCTGTTCGAACCAGGTTTTCATGGTCCCTCCATTTGGCCTCTGCTGAGACCATCCTTGTTGGCAGTATCTGTGGATATGGGCACGCTCCTCATCACGCATTAGTTCCTGGAAAATCTGTTGGAGTTCACTTGTTGTCACTGGCAGGTGTCTCCTTGTCAAGTGGGAGTACGCTTCCAGCTCCTCGATGGGATTGACATCCTGTTTTGTCGGGAGGCCCACTGTGGACATTGAAAGTGCGCATGCTGTTGTCTGGTCTTTACCTTGCATGTATAGCAACTCACAGGTGAGAGGCATGAGCCTCTCTCATGCTAGAGGTTTTCAAACTACATCGTCAGCCTCAAGGTTACAATCGAAATGGACTAGAAGCCACTAGTCTCCTTACTGCCTGACTGCAAGGTCTTCCTTTTCTATGATGGCGTACATTGTCTCTGTGTCTGACAGCCCTCCGGATGTGTAGTATACTGGTCAGCAACTTCCATCCAACTGTCCCTGGAACAGGACCATTCCCAGGCCTGTGAACCAAGCACCCACTGCTATGGTGGCAGGCAGGGCTGGGTCATCGTGGGCCAGAATGTCCGTGGAGAGCACCGTCACCTTGATGCGAGTGAATGCTTTCTCTTGATGAGAGTCCCAGCACCATGCCTGGCCTCTTAAGTAGGTCCCTCAAAGGACTCTGTGATCTATGTTAAACTCGGTAAAAATTTTACTAGCTGGTTCGCCATCCCCAAGGATCACTGGAGGCCTGGAATTGAGGATGGGGTTGGGAAGTCGCCGATAGCCTTGGTGTTTTTGTGGGTCTGGTATGATACCTTTACTTCTGACCACGTGGCCCAGGAATCAAAATGATGTTTCGGAAAACTCACATTTGTTATTCAGCATCAGCCCTGTTTCCAGCAGGTACTCTAAGACTGCTGGGTGGCGGGGGGGCGGGGGGGGGGGGGGGGGGGGGGGGGGGGGGGGGGGGGGGGGGGGGGGGGGGGGGGCGGTGGTTTCTCTTGTCATGCTCGCCCCACAGTTGCACTGTGAACCAATACATCATCCACGTAGAAAGTGACCCACTGTGGGCCCTGCAAAATGGCCAACATCGTACGTTGGAATATTTCTGGCGCTGAAGTGATTCCAAACGGCAGGCAGTTAAAGCAGGATCTGCTGAAGAGGGTAATAAATGTTGCCAGAAGCCTGGACTCTTCCATTTTTGAAAATAGGGGCTCTTCGAGGGTTTAGTTAGGCTTTCGCCCAACGAGGACATGGGATGTATGTCTCTGGCTCCAACATTATTGAGCTGTGTCAGGTCGAAGGAGGTACCGATGTGCCCGTCCGGTTTAGGGACTGGGTCCATCCCAGAATACCATGGGGTCACTCGTGTGACTGGGGAGGTGACTCCCATGTTTATCATCTGGTCCAGCTGCTGATCCCCCGGTTTCATTAGTGGGTGGGGGACCTTATGTGGTGGAAATAGGCACTTAGGCTTGGCATCCTCTCCCAGTGTGATTCTTGCATATGTTTTTCAGTCGCCCCATTCTGTGAAGAGTTTCGGGAACTCGCTTCTATCCTTGGAGCCAGGCCCTTGCTGGCTGACCTCGTCAATCTTCTGCAACAGGGTCAAGTTCAACACAGGCTTTGCGGCTTAGTAATGAACGGAGCTGGTTGTGGAAAACAAAGAGGGTCTTACAGATTGTCTTATGCTTGTATCTCAGTGTCACCTGCAGGGGGCCTTTTACCAGGAGCTTTAAGCCTGTGTGTGTTTCAGAGTTTTTGTGTTGCACAGTTTGCCCCAGTGCCCAATCCTGTTGCACTGAAAACATTGGGCTAAACTTGCAGGTCATTGATCTCGCCTATGGGGGCGCTATGCTCCACAGCATTGGTATGGTCACTCTGCTGGCCAGTTCAGGTATTGCTTTCCCTGGCCTGCAATATCCCTGTCTCTTTGTTGCTTAACTAGCTGAACTGTAAGTTGGCATCTGCACCACGGTTTATTTTCTCCCCTTAAAATGGATCTGTGCTGCTCACAGAGTTCTGACTGCCTAACTCTCTGGATTGCCTTTTCTAGAGTTAGATCTTCCTCTGTTTGCATGAGGTCAGAGAGTGCATCGTCCGCTACTCCTACCACTATTCTGTCTCTGAAGAATTCAGATTTTAAGTCTCCATTTTTGTAACCTCCTGCCCTGCTGTACAGATCTTTGAGGAATGAATCAACGGGTTCTCCTGGATGCTAGACTCGGTTGTTAAATTTAGCGCTTTTGAATATTTTAGATTAAAATATAGGTCCAATAACTTTAATACTTCTTTAAATTTAGCAGATGATTCATTGATTCCCTGTTTTGCAAAAACATGATCTGCAATCGGGCATCGCCATTCACCTGGAGACAAAGGGGTTTCCCATGCTTGCCAGTTTTGCTGGGCTTTGTTACAACGGTGATAGTGCTTAGCATGAAAAGAAGATTCAACAATGGCTTCCTGGATTGGCTGCCTGCAGAGTTCTCTTGCTCAGCGTTTTACTTTAAAGTCGCGAATTTGTTGAATCCTGGCTTTTGCTTTTTCTCAGCTGAGTTGAAAAGTCGCAATTCTCCTCGATTATTTAACTGTTTATTTTTTCCCTGATTCGGAGCGAGCTCAGGGGTTAAGTTTTAGAGACAGATTTTTTCAAACTGCACTTCAGACTCTGAGTTATTGAAAGATTTTTCAGGACTTGCTGTAGCCTGGAGCTTTTTAAAAAAAGCTTTAAAACTCATGCTCGGTCTCAATGGGGCCTTCTGATGAAGTAAGGGATTTTACATTTCTGCCTCCAGCTTCTAAGCCTTTCTTTGGAGCCTTTTTCTGGCGATTATTTCCTCAGAACCTCTGCTTCTGGAGCCTCCTTTCCGGTCAGACTGCATTGCTAAATTTTTTCTTCAGTCGTCAAGCATTTCTGTTTGTCTCTGCGTTTTCTGTATCAATGGGATTAGACAAAGTTAACATGGGTTTATGAAAGGGAGATCATGATTGACAAATCTACAGGAGTTTTTTTGGGGGCGTAACTTGCATAGGATTGGAGGCAATATATTGGCATGGATTGAGAATTGGTTAGCAGACAAGAAACAGAGAGTAGGAATAAATGGGTCTTTTTCGGAATGGCAGGAGGTGTCAAGTCGGATACCGCAGGGATCAGTGCTTGGGCCCCAGCTATTCACACTATGACTTGGATGAGGGAACCAAATGTAATATTTCCAAGTTCACTGATGAGACGAAACTTGGTGAGAATGTGAGCGATGAGCAGTGTGTTAAGAGATTTCAAGGCGATTTAGACAGGTTGAGTGAGTGGACAAATGCATGACAGATGTGGTACAATGTGGATAAGTGTGAAATTATCCACCTTGGTCAGAAAAACAGAATAGCAGAGTGTTATTTAAATGGTGATAGATTGGGAAATGTTGTTGTACAAAGCTACCTGGGTGTCCTTGTACACCAATCACTGAAAGCTAGCATGTAGGTGCAGCAAGCAGCTAAGAAGACAAATGGTATGTTGGCCTTCATTGAATGAGGACTTGAGTACAGGAACAAGGATGTCTTACTGCAGCTGTACTAGACATTTGTGAGACCACACCTGGAGTAGTGTGTGCAGTTTTGGTCTCCTTACCTAAGAAAGGATATACTTGCCATAGAGGGAGTGCAAAGAAGGTTCACCAGACTGATTCCTGGGATGGCAGAATTGTCGTATGAGGTGAGATTGGGCTGACCAGGCCTGTATTCACTGAAGTTTAGAAGAACGAGTAGGAATGTCACTGAAACATATAAGATACTGACAGGGCTGGACGGACTGGATGCAGGGCTGATGTTTCCTCTGGCTGGGGGTGGGAGGGTCTAGAACAAGGGGTCACAGTCTGAGGATACGGAGTAGGCCATTTAGGAATTTAGGACTGAGATAATGAGAAACTTCTTCATTCAGGGTGTGGTGAACCTGTGGAATTCTCTACCACAGAGGCTGTGGAGGCCAAGTCACTGAATATATTTAAGAAGGAAATAGATTTCTGGACTCAAAAGGTGTCAAGGGGTATGGGGAGAGAGCAGGAGTATGGCATTGAGATAGAGGAACAGCCATGATCATACTGAATTGTGGAGCTAGCTCGAAGGGCCGTTTTACCTACTCCTGCTCCTATTTTCTATGTTTCTATGTTTCTGTGAGGTCTTGGGTTTTTCCACAAGCTGTCACCATGTTGTAGGGTGTTGGTTGCCACTCAGTATGGCTGAAGAATTCTTCGTAGACATATGTAGGTTAACTGTAAGTCTTTATTGACTCTTAGAACTAGTTACAAACATACTGTAAAGGGTACAATCTAGGATCTGCTTCATACTTGCTGGTACACATGGCTCTGTCCAATACTCGACTGACCCTGGATGTGGGTCATGTGCTGTCTTACATCACTAGATCACTGTGTGAACAGTATTATACTCAACCCCACATTAACCCTATGTGTGCCAGACATTTATACTACACACAGAAGGAGGACAATTGGCCCAGCCTGCTCCTGCTGTTTCTTCAAAAGAGCCATCCAATTAGTCGCACACCTCTCTTCACTTTCCTCATAACCCCGAAATATCCTCCCTTTCAAGTATTAATCCAATTCCCTTTTGAAAATTACTAACGAATCTGCTTCACCAACATTTCAGAGTTCAGCAACTCACTATTATCTTCCCAATAATCTTGGAAATATGCTGAGTTTTGGCAACATAATATAATTTCACCCATTCCCAAGCAGCAACATCCTGCAAGGAACTATAAGAAGGGCTTTTCTTTCTCTCACCCCTCCTCCGTCTCCTCAGTTCCAGAATTACATTGTCTCATCATGATGTATTTTCGTCTCCTTTGGCCAAGTTTCTACAGGCTAACTTTCCCAAGACACCCACAGTCCCAAGCATTTTTCTTTGCTCGTCACATCAGCAATCATAGAAAGTTCTGGATGAACCAAACCGCTCCTTGGAGAGGACGGGGGGTGGGGGGGGTGGGGGGGGGGGGGGGTGCGGGGAGAGGGGGGGGGTGGGGGGCGGGGGTGGGGACTAAAGTCAAAACTGCTTGATCCTTGATCCAATCAATCTGTGGCTGTTACAAAATAATCCTTGGGAACAAACGACCTTGCACAAGTCTGTTCGCTGGCTTTGTGCCTCCCACCCGAATCTCTGCTGAAACTCTCAAATCCAGCAGGGTTGCAGGTCAATGATTAAAAGAAAAAATTTGTATTTGTATCGCATCTTTCATGACCTCAGGACATTTTGTAGCTGATGTAATCACTGTTGTAAAGTAGGGAGCATGGCAGCCAATGCATGCACAGCAAGCTTCCATGAATATTAATGAGATAGTGACTGGATAATTTTTTTTTCTGATCTTGGTTGAGGAATAGCTATTAGCCAAGAGACTGTCGAGTGTACATTGCTGAGTGGCCACTGTTCCTGCGTGATAGTCAGATAGCTTCACTACAATGGGAGGGCGAGGAGGCCAGAATCCAAATTGAAGTTATCATCACTTTGTGTCCACTGTCTGGTTGGAGAATACATGATGTTCAGCAGCAGGAAACACTGATCTGGTTCTCCTTCCTGAGCCCAGAGCAATTGAGTTCAGTTGGAGCACCCCAGATGCTCCACCACATGAAGCCAGCAATTGGCACATAATTGGACCTGGAGTCTTATACTGCTCAGATTATCCATCAGCGCTTTGACCCTCTTGTGAATTTTAATGAGATTAGTGATGTAAATAAATGACTTTATAATTTGTAACATGTGAAAGTAGCAAAGTGCAATCCAAAAAGCATATGGGAGGAACTATTAGAAATTTTTTATCCACTTTTGAAATGTGAACATCGCTGGCTAGCCCAACATTTGTTGCCCATCTCTAAATACCCTTGAGAAGGTGGTGGTGAGGTGCCTTTTTGAACTGCTGCAGTCCACCCACAGTGCTGTTAGGAAGGGATTTCCATGATTTTGATCCAGTGACAGTGAAGGAATAGCGATATACTTACAAGTCAGGATAGTGAGTGGCTTGTAGGGGAACTTGCACATGGTGGTGTTAACACAAAGGTAAAATATTGCAGATGCTGGGAATCTGAAATATGAACAGAAAATGGTGGAAACACTCAGCAGGTCAGGCAGTAAGAAAAACAGAGTTAATATTAACTCTAGATCTTGCTCTACAGTTGCTTCCAGATTTGATGAGTATTTTCAGGTTTTTCTATTTTTATTTTATGCTAGAAATGAATTTTGCATTGAGTGTCTAATGAAGGTGGTGGACAATGGGAGTCAAGGGTATCCTGTGAAGACACAACTACTTAACCCGGAGAGCTTAAGCGCAGGCTGGTACTAATGAATGAACTGCAAGTGTGGGATGAGTGTAACAAAGACCATTAGCACTTATTGCTGAATGACAGTAGAATGTGTGGACTGAGATACCTTTTAACTGCGACTAGGAATGCAAAGAGGGTGCAATGCCAACAGTGAGAAATTTACTGAAAACGCAGTACTTTTCTTAATAAAAGATAAATACTGCAGATGTTGGAGATCGGAAATAAAAACAGAAAATACTTGGAAAAACTCAGCAGGTCTGGCAGCATCTGTGGAGAGGAAACTAGAGTTAATCGGCGGGATTGTCCACACCAGCCCCCACTGCCACGATCTTCCGGTCCCGCTACAAGTCAATGGACTTCTCGCTGGGGCACTGCCTCGCCCACAGTGGGCCTCGCCCGTGACCGGGCCAGAAAACCCCAGCCGATGTCTCAAGTCCAATATGTCTCTTCTTCAGAACTGGAGAGAGGTGGAGAGGTAGAGCTCCAGTTCTGAAGAGGAGTCATATTGGACTCGAAACGTTCCAACTTTTCTTTGTTCAATTCTGTCTCTCCCTTTCAGTTTACAATAGGAGTTATTTTTGGCCCTCTATCCAGCTCTTCTTGTCCCATCTGCCCCCCCACCCCCCCCAACCCCTAAACCAACTTATATTTCATCTCTTTTCTATTTTTACTTAGTTCTGTTGAAGGGTCATTCGGACTCGAAACATTAATTGTGTTCCTCTCCGCAGATGCTGCCAGACCTGCTGAGTTTTTCCAGGTATTTTTGTTTTTGTTTTGGATTTCCAGCATCCGCAGTTTTTTGCTTTTATCTTAATATGTCCTTCCATGGTTTTGTGTCAATTTTTTTCCAGTAACCTATCTTGGCTCCCAGTCAATCAAGATCGTGATTTTAAACTTCTCTCTTGGTTTCCAATCCCCCCCATGGCCTCATCTCACACTATCTCCGTAATCTCCTTCAGCCTCACAATGCTCCAAGATATCTGTGGCTCCTCTAATTCTGGCCTCTCGTGCATCCCCAGTTTTAATTACTCCACTCTTGGCGGCTGTGCCTTCAGTTGCCTGGGCCCCAAGCTCTGGCATTCCCTCCCCAAACCTCTCCACTTTGCTTTCCTCTTTTAAGAAGCCCCTTAAAACCTGCCTCTTTGACTAATCTTTTGGTCATCTGCCCGAATATCTCCTCTGTGGCTTGATGTCAAATTTTGTTTTTGTGTGAAGCACCTTGAGAAGTTTTATTATGCTAAAGATGCCATATAAATGCAAGTTGTTGCTGATTAGTGCTCCTGTGAAGCACCTTGGGACTTCTTACTACATTAACTGTACTAAAGAGATGCAAGTTGCTGTTGTCGGGGTGGAGAGGAGATCACAGGTTGGCAATGCAGTTATATTGGAAAAGTCTTCCCTTGCTTTTTCTGAACTGGAATCGAATCCACGAGCGTTCCGAGGATCTCCAGCTTTCTCCCTCACCCTTCCTCTCTTTTTGCATGTGCTGGGAAGGTGATGGTCAGCAGGGTTTAAAACCACGAAAGGCATCACAACCTGAGTCCAATATCACCATCTGCCACATCCATGATTCAATCCATCTTTCCTTTTCATTTTTACCACATCAGATGATACAGTTTCCAAATCAGGCATTTCAAAACACAAAACATTTTGGTAGTCACGGCTATAATTTGTGTCCAGGCCAACGTTTATCCCCTGAACAAAATCCAAACCATAGGATCTGGAATTTGATAAAGTGCTGCACAACAGGTTTGTGAACAAAGTTAGAACTCACGGAATAAAAGGGGCAGTAGCAACATGGATATGAAGTTAGCTGAGCGACAGAGTGGTGATGTTTTTTACACTGAAGGAAGGTTTGTAGTGGAATTCCACAAGGGTCAGTGTTGGGACCCCTGCCCTTCCTGATATATATTAATGACCTGGACCTTGGCCACAGGGCACAATTTGCAGATAATACGAAACTCGGAAGCATTATGAACTGTGAAGAGGATAGTGTAGAACTTCAAAAGGATTTGGACTAGTTGGTAGAATGGGTGGACGGGTGGCCAAAGAGTTCAAAGCAGAGAAATGTGAAGTGATTCATTTTGGTAGAAAGAATGCAGAGAGACAATATGTATTAGGGTACAATTCTAAAGGTGGTGCAAGAGCAGAGGGAGCTGGGTGTTTATGTGCATAAATCATTGAAGGTGGCAGGACAAGTTGAGAGAGTGGTTAATAAAACATACAGTATCCTGGGCTTTATCAATAGGGGCACAGAGTACAAAAGGACAGAAGTTATGATGAACCTGTATAAAATGCTAGTTCGGTCTCAGCTAGATTATTGCGTTCAGTTCTGGGCACCAAATTTTAGGAAGGATTTGAAAGCATTAGAGAGAGTGCAGAAAAGATTCATGAGAATGGTCCCAGTGTTGAGAACGTCAGTTACATAGAGAAATTGGAGATGTTGGAACTGTTCTCCATGGAGAAAAGATGGCTGAGATGGCATTTGAAAGAGGTATTCAAAATCATGAGGGGTCTGGACAGAGTAGATAGGGAGAAACTGTTCCCATTGTGGAAGAATCAAAACCAGAGGACCCCAATTTAAGGTAGTTGGCAAAAGAAGCAATGGCAATATGAGGAAAAACTTTCTCACGCAGCGAGTGGTTAGGGTCTGAAATGCACTGCCTGAGAGTGTGGAGGAGGCAGGTTCAATTGAAGCATTCAAGAGGGAATCAGATAGTTATCTGAAAAGGAAGAGCATGCAGGGCTATGGGGAGAAGACAGGGGAGTGAAACTAGATGAATTTCTCCAATGGAGAGCTGGCACAGACACAATGGGCCAAGTGACCTCCTTCAGTACTGCAACCATTCTATGATTCATCTCATTGCTATTCATGGGATCTTTCTGTGTGTAAAATCAGCTGTTATGCTTCCTATATTACAGAAGTGACTATATTTCATTGGCGCTAAAACGCTTTGGGACTTGTTTATATAAACGCAGACTTTTCTTTTCATGAGAATTGGTGTATGTTAAACCATGCCAGTTCCTTACAAGGTACCAATTTACTTGAAGAATGGCACATACTTTAAAAACCTGAGAGAATTATTTGTGGAATAAATTACATACCTACACCATTGGTACCTGACAGGAATTGTCCACTTTTACCACAAGTGTACTGGAATTATAAGATAACTGAATGTTCATCATTTTCAGTAAAAACGAAGAGACAGTTCTGAGTTTTGAGTGAACAGCGAAACCAACTAATAGCATTGTGTAAATTACTTGTGTACATTACATTGTGTATATTACTTGTGTACATTACATTGTGTAAATTACTTGTGTACATTACATTGCATATATTATTTGACTTTTAGTTCCTTCATGATTTCTAGTTGTATTGTTTTTCTACATGGACTTTGCTGATAAGCTGATCATGTGGCAATAGGTTTCCTTTAAACCATTTTTTCAACCAATAATGAGAAAATTATGGTTTTGCTCATTAATTAGTCACTGATTTCAGGGAATCTTGTCAAAAAAACACTGAAGCATGGTTGGCTAAAGTAGTTTGTGGCTATCAACAGGAAATGATGACTCAGTGTTTATGTGGGATTAAGGAAACTCAGTCAACAAATGAAGAACAGATTATTTCTACAGAATAGTGAGAACAGAAATTATTGAAGGTGGCAGGGCAGGTTGAGAAAGCAGTTCATAAGGCACACAGGACTCTGGGTTTTATAGAGGCACTGAGTGCAAAAGCAAGGAAGTTACAATAAACCTCCATAAAACACTGATCCTGCCTCAGTTGGAGTATTGTGTCCAGTTGTGGACAACACACTTTCTGGAGGATGTGATGTCACTGGGAGGGTGCAGAAAAGATGAAAGGCTCCAGTAATGAAGAACTTCAGTTAGATTGGCGAAGGTGGGATGCTTCTCCTTAGAGAAGAGGAGGTTTGATAGAAGTATTCAGAATCATGAGGCGTCGTGACAGGGTAGATAAGGAGAAACTGTTCCCATTGGCGAAAGGATCAAGAGCCAGAGGGCACGGATTTAAGAAGCAATGGCTACAAAAGAGGAAACTTTTTTACACAACAGATGGTTAGGATGTGGAATCATAGAATCTCAGTGCAGAAAAGGCCCTTAGGCCCATCGAATCTGCACCGACATGTGAAAAACACCTGACCTACCTACCTATCTAATCCCATTTACCAGCACTTATCCCATAGCCTTGAATGTTATGACGTGCCAAGTGCTCATCCAGGTACTTTTTAAAGGATGCGAGGCAACCTGCCTCCCCCACCCTCCCAGGCAGTGCATTCCAGACCGTCACCACCCTCTGGGTAAAAAAGTTTTTCTTCACCTCCCCCCTAAACCTCCTGCCCCTCATCTTGAACTTATGTCCCCTCATGACTGACCCTTCAACTAAGGGGAACAGCTGCTCCCTATCCATCCTGTCCATGACCCTCATAATCTTGTACACCTCGATCAGGTCGCCCTTCAGTCTTCTCTGCTCCAACGAAAACAACCCAAGTCTATCCAACCTCTCTTCATAACTTAAATGTTTCATCCCAGACAACATCCTGGTGAATCTCCTCTGCACCCCCTCCAGTGCAATCATATCCTTCCTATAATGTGGTGACCAGAACTGCAGCTGTTGCCTCACCAAGGTTCTATACAACTCCAACATGACCTCGCTACTTTTGTAATCTATGCCTTGATTGATAAAGGCAAGTGTCCCATATACCTTTTTCACCAGCCCACTAACATGCCCCACTGCCTTCAGAGATCTATGGACACACACGCCAAGGTCCCTTTGTTCCTCAGAACTTCCTAGTGTTATGCCGTTCATTGAATACTTCCTTGTCAAATTATGGAATGCACTGCCTAAGTGTGTGGTGGAGGCAGGTTCAATCAAAACTTTCCAAAGGGAGTTGGATAATCATCTGAAGAGAAAATATTTGCAAGGCCACAGGGTAATGATGGTGGTGGTGGGGGACACTGAGTTGCTCTCGCTATCCAGCCAGAGGGTACTAGTTTCAATCTGTTATTCACTCAGAATGCCAGTCTTGATTTCCATCCAAGAGCCCCTGTTGGTGGATGTTGTGCTATAATGGTCCACATCAGGGGCAAGCAATCCACCATTACTCACCATCTAATTGCTCATTGGGAAAAGCCAATCCCTAAGTTGCTCTTGAACTGAGTGTCTCGCACAGCCATTTCAGAGGGTAGTTAAGAGTCAACCACATTGCTGTGGGTCTGGAGTCACATGTGGGCCAGATCAGATAAGGATGGCAGATTTCCTTCCCTAGAGGACATCAGTCAACCAGATGAGTTTTTATGACAATCAACAATAGTTGACATGGTTACTATTACTGAAATTAGCTTTCAAACCTAGATTTTATTAACTGAATTTAAATTCCACCAGATGTCATGGTGGGATTTGAACACTAGCTCTCTGGATCACTAGCCCAGTGACATTACCACAACACCACTGTGTCCTCATAAAATAGTGGCCGCAGGATCTTTTAAGTCTACCTTAGAGGACAGATAGGGCCCCTCAGTTTAGTATTTCATCTGAGAGACAGCATTTCCAACAGTGCAGTAATCCCTGAGTATTCCAGCGGAATGGCAACCTTAATTATGTGTTTACATTTCCGGTGTGGGGTTTGTACCCACAACCTTGTGGCTCAGAGGCAAGGGACCTACCCACTGGAAGATAGTGCCCTCCTGTGGCAAAAATTAGTGTACAATTTAACCTGTTGGTGCTTTACTGCCAAAAACACACCACAAATCGCACAAGTACAGCCTTATAATTGGGCCATTCCAGTAAAAATTGTCCACAAGCCTGTCCCCACCAACAACCCGCTTCCCCCACACTCACACTGGACAGATCGTCATGGCTAGACATGTTCAGCTTCCCAGCAGCTATGTAACTTACTGGAAAGACAAAATAAACTGAAGGGAAAAGCAAATGGCCAATAAGGAAATAAATATTCCTGGAAGTTGCTGCGCTGCAGTTCTTCAGTTCTTCTCTTCCCACACTCCTCCCATTCATACTGATAACTTTCCCTCTTCTCCGCCCTAATTCATGTAGTTGGCATGAGTGTTAGGCTGGCCCATTCCAATTACTGCTTTCTATGCCATCCGCTTAATGAAGTCTGAGTAAAATTCTTTCTCATCAAGTTACACAGTACCTGAATGGATGTCTTGGTTTCACATCTGTCGGTACTTGCACCGAGTGCTCAAATCCACAAACTCCTAACCCCAAGACAAGAGTTTACCAAGTGAGCCACAGCCAATTCTTTTGCGTTGAATGATCACAGGAAGCTGATACCGAGCTGCACTTGCAAAGAGCCACCAAGACATTCGTCTCAGCGCTGCTTTTGTACGTTTAGGATTTTAAAAAAATATCTTCTGGTTGACGTTTGTGCATTTTTTAGGAGGGCAGAAAAATCACAGGCAACAAGTTCCTCAGCAGCTAATACACAGAGCTTCATCATTCAGGGCAAGACGAGGCTCTGTATGCAATTGGTTTACTTTGAGTCTTTTTTAAATCAATATGCAAAGTTTACCCTCAACAGTATTTGTTTTATCTTAAAATAAAAAAGTCTCATTAAAAAAATACATGAGGTTTGGGTGACCACTTCTCCAATTTTCTTACCAATTCCCTTTGAGATGTACACAAATCCCCCTACCCCAAAAAAACACATACTGGCAACTGATGTGTGCAGAAGAGCAGACAAAAGTCAGTGGTTCAATGGTTAAGATTTTCCTATTGTGGAAGTACTCGTTCAGCAACATCTTTGGGTTGTGCTGTCCGTGACCAAGAGGAATTCAAACAGATGTGGCACTTGCAAACAACAAGAGAATTGAGCAGGATGTCAACGTTTGGATTGAAGAGTGAAGTGGGGAGGCAGGGCTGCAGCAGTTGCAGTGGAGAGTCACATCGGTAACATCAAAATCGGTAAGACTTGCAAATGGACAAACAAAAAGCCCAAGGCAAATATATGTTTTCAAAGGCTTTTCCCACGACAAATCCGGACTCGTTCTATTCAAGCAAAAGTCAGTATTGAAACACAAGTCATTCAGCTCCTTATGTGGGCCATCTACAAGATTCACTTGCAACAACTTGCTAAGCCTCCTTAGACAGCACCTTCCAAACCAATGACCTCTAACATCAATAAGGACAAGGGCAGCAGGTACATGTGAATACCACCATCTGGAAGTTCCCCTCCAAGCCACTCATCATCGTGACTTGGAAATATATCGCCGTTCCTTCACTGTCGCTGGCTCAAAATCCTGCAACTCCCTCCCTAAACAGAAATGTGGGTGTACTTAAACCACAGGGACTGCAGTGATTCAAGAAGATGGCTCACCACCTCCTTCTCACGGGAAATACGGGATGAACAATAAATCTTGACTTTGCCATTGATGCCCATGTCCCATCAATGAATAAAAAAATGATCTCATGGTATAATGTGTTGCCTGTTTTAAGGAAATGTAGTTCCCAGTCATAAGTCATTGGAGGATCAGTTCCAGCCAGATCGACAAACTACTCCAGCTGTGTTCTCATGGTTTATAACATCATTAAAACAAGTTCAACTGAACTCAGATTCCTTCTCAAGCAGCCATTGTTTTCAATAGGGTCTATCCCAGGGGGACAATGGGGAGGGACCTGAACAGTTATTTCCACCTTCTAGCATGAACAGCAAGTTTCTTCCTATACACATATTAACAAGAAATTTCTAAAAATGAATTTTCTTCCACCCTCCTGAGGTGAATAAAGAGCCAAATCTGTTCCATGTCAAGGTCCTGGAAACAGTGAAAAAAAATGTTTCCAGGCAGTGGACGAGACACTTTTAATGCAGCCACATTATATCCCTTTCTTGGGCTGATTTATTAGTTGTTTAAAGAAAATATGCAGAGTCTGAAAGCTCGAGGGGACATTCAAAAATCACTATTTATTCTTCTTCATATTTCTGCATGATCTGTGTATTTAGTGAGTGGGGCGAGTCGGGGGCGGTGGGGGGGTCATATTCTTCCCTGGTAACGAAAGAGTGAGTGTGTCGTAGCCTTTACTGCTTTACCAGACTCATCTGACGCTACAAGGAAAGGTAAAGATCTTAGAAACTTTGTGACAAAGCAGGAGGCCATTTGGCCTATCCTGCCCGTGCTGATTGGTGGAGAGCTATCCAGCAGAAGCCCACCTCCACGCTTTCGGTCCATAGCCTTGGAGTTCCCGACTCTTCAAGTAGACATCAAAATTTTTTCTCAATGTGGTGAGAGTTTCTGCCTCTACTGTAAGTCCTAGGTCCTATTACCATCTGCATGAAAAATAGCTACACTAACAACCAGTTTAAGATAATCACTTGAGCTCATAACATGGCTCATTTACACTTGCTAGAAGTGACGTACATTAATACACAGGGACCCATTCTCTGCAAACAAATGAAACACATTCAAGCCTTGCACCTTTTTTGAATTACCCAGGAGCTTGGGGAGCCTATAGTTCCCCGTTGCTTTCCCTATGGCTACACCTCGGCTGATCAGATTCATCTTGCTAACCAATCGGCACCCTTTTCTCCTGTAGTATAAATTGTTGTGTTCGTTTGGAATTTGGCATTCTTGCATTTGTCCTGATGAGCGCAAGAGGAAAAGCTTCGACAACATGCCTCTCTTTTCAGCAATATTGAAAAAATGTCTTCTCATCTCCCTTTTGATCCTTCTGTCAACTACTTGAACTATGCCGCCTGATTTTTGACCCCCCCCCCTACTAAGTTTGTCCCCCCATAAATTTACGCACCTCAATTAAGTCACCGCCTTCTCTGTTCCAGCCTATCCAATCTTTGCTCTGGCAGGAATAAATGACTTTTTTTCTTAAATTCGAATTAATTCTCAGGATGTGGCCATCACTGGCATTTATTACCCAGTCTCTGAGAAGGTAGTGGCTGATCTTCCTTTTGAACCACTGCGGGTTTAGCAGTTTGATACAATTGAGTGGCTCGGTAGAACACTTCAGAGGGCAGTTGAGTGTCAGCTGTGGGTCTGGAACCACATATGGCCCAGGCTGGCTAAAGGCAGAAGGTTTCTTCACTTAAAGGATGTTGGTGAACTAGTTACATTTATATGGCAATCCAACACCTCCTTCTTCCCATACTTTAAGTAATATTCAAAATTCTGAAATAAGAGACATGTCAAAGCTTTTCACCTTGCACTCATCAGGACACTTTGCAAGAATACCAATATAAGGGGAGAACAGCAAGCTATACTGTATGAGAAGTGAATGCTGATTGGTTGACAAGTGAACTCTGATTGTTAGAGATGTTTCCATGAAGAATGCACCAATGTTTGATACAATGTGACTGACAGTTAACTGCCAAGTGTTGTTTGAAATTTAAACCAGACAGGTTGACCCTGGTTGCTCAAGGCATTGCCCTGAGGAATGAGTCAGTGAATGGCTGCCATTTATTTTATTTAGCTGAAACATACGCAACATGTGTATATGTTCTTTCTGCCTGCAAAGAGCAGAGCCTTGTTTATTAATAAATGTAGCTTCCAGTACATGTAAATGCACCAGGGCAATGGCTTGACCAATGAGGGTCAAGCTGCCTGGTTTAAATTTCAAACAATGATTGGCAGTTAACTGTTAATTAACATCAATTGGTGCATTCTCTATGACAATGCCTTTACCAATCAGCGTTCACTTGCCAAACAACCAGCACTCACTTCTCATACAGAATAAATTGTTGTTTTCCACAGGAATTCTTGCGAGGTGTCCAGATGAGTGCAAGATGAAAAGCTTCAGCATGTATTTTTTTTCAGCAATACTCAAACTCTGCACTACCAAATGATTTTTAATATTCAAGTTCTTGAATGGTCAAAATGGAGAATGAAGTCAAGTTCTATGGATACCAGCACTCTGAACAAAAGGTTGAAACATTTGAAACACTACACTGCTGCTTCTCTCCCAACAGATGTAGCCTGACCTGTTGAATATTTCCAGCATTTTCTGTTCTTAATCATTAGTCAGGTTATGGGGTGGGTGGGAGAGGGTGGAGTAGGGTAGGTAATCAACCATAGTCTGTGAGGGAACATAGGAATCTCTCTCTGTAAAAGGGAGACAATTGGTTGTATATAGCTTGAGGGACACCACTCCTCATGTGTGGTACAAGGCAAGGAGACAGGCTTCCATGAACTACCACAGCTAGTAACTGGGATTGAACCCGCACCATTATCTTAATTCCAGGTAGCACTACCCTATCCATGAACTGACAAAAACATGAACAGTGAACCTGACTCAAAAACCACGTTGAAACAGGAGACACCAATTTACATTTGTTAACATGGCAATCTTTCAGTGAGCTGATTCTACACACAAACTACTGAGATTTTATCACTCAGGTATGATGTACATTTTTCATCCTAAAGATAGAGTGAAGGGAAAAATCTCTTTACTTTGGCACCATAATCACCCTCAACCTTCGATAAGTGCCTTAGCCTCACTTAGAGCAATAAGAGCTCAAGGTGTCTGTGAAGAAAATTATAAACCATTCACAGTTTATTGGCATTCGTTCAACACGGGAAACACTGGACTGCACCCGTAGTGTGTGCCACTTCTGTACTGGACACAGTCTGTTGTGGCTGTAGAGGCTGATTCACGAGTGCCAGTCCCTTCCGCAGCTGGCACAGGTGACCAGTGTTGGCCCGAGGTCGACTGATGTCCTTTCCTTCCAGCAAGCTCACTTTTCCACAATCCGGTCATTTATTTTGCCCTCTGTTTTCTTCTTGCCCTTCCTGGATGGTTTGTCTCCAGGCACTCTGGTCAGCAGCGAGGGCTCCCCATGCACTGACTCTGACCCAGTACAATTGAGATCTCACTTGCAGACCTCCTTGTGCGGCAGACGTGGGTGACCTGTCGGTCTCGTGCCGATAGCCAGTTCGCCATAGAGCATGTCTTTGAGGGTGCGGCCCTCCCATCAGCTGACATGGCCCGGCCATCTGCTGACTCAAGAGGTCAAAGGTGCTGGGGGTCCCTGCAGGCTGGTGTAGTTCCATATTGGCCACTCTGTCCTGCCACGAGGTGAGAACTTTCATCTCTCTTTAAAAGCACGAGTACACGTGTGGACACACCAGCCAGAATATTGCAGCAGGAGCCTGCACCGTCAGCTCGAACGCCAGGGGCAGCCCCCACCTTGGCTGTTCGTGGGACCCCTGGCCACATTTTACCACCATCCAGCGATCGGGCTCCCAGCCCTTTAAAGTATGAGAGCCAGCCTTTTGAGAGCTGCCAGCCAATCAGAGGGGGAGAAAAGTGCTCTTGCAATGAGGTGAGTGGGGTCTGAGTTCACTGAGGCCAGTCAGGCAGGTCCCAGAGAGAGGTGGAGGAGGGGTGAAGCAGTTGGTTCTGGCAGCAGGGGAGGGGGGGGTGTGGGGGGTGGTGGCGGACAGTGGGAGGCATTGCCGGGGTACAGCCATATCCGCCGGTACCCCTCCATGAGCCACAGAGTGCCCGATTAAGGCTGTCCTATCCCTCCCCCACCCCCGAGTCCACCAGGGTTCACCAGGCAGTCTCCCTATGTGGCAGAGGGCCCACCCGGTGTTGGTAAAATGCCAGTAGTGTTGGGGAAAGGCGGCTAATTGGCCACTTGAGTGGCTCAATTGGCGGGAGGGCTGTCCTCCACCTTTCCTGCCTCCGGTAAAGTGCCATGGCAGTGAGAAGGCAATGAGCAATCTACCCCCACCTTCCCTCGCTATTTTGCTGCCCCACCCGCCACCCCCACCCCACTGCTTCCCCAGTGGTCCCTAGGAGACTAGTAAAATGCAGCCTATAGTATTACCCCACCCCTTGGCTTGCTCACTCATTCAGAGAATCATCGCTAAAGAGGCGATGATGGCACACACTTCCCAAAAATGTCCTTCTCACAGTGCAGTGCTTTGTTTCAAGGGAAAGGAGCTGACAGCTGTAGTTCAAGTGTAACAAGATTGGCAAAATACTCCAACAGCATTCCCATGGTTCACACAATCATCGGAAACCCTGACCAGTGTTTGATTTCCACATCCCACCCGAAGCATTCTCAGAAGTTCTCCAAGGGAGGCCGTTAATACTGTGCCAAGCTCTGGGTAGGTTTTTGTTGGCAACCCTTGCTCCATGCTGATTGGTCAAGAGATCCCCAAACTTCTATTTTGAATCCTTATCTGAAATTCCTAAACCAACTTTTGGTACAGTTAACCCGCACCAAATAGGCTGTACCAGTGGCAAGGGTGCAACACTGGATTTGAAGTCATTATGGATAACCCCTAATTGTGAATTATATGCATTCCACAATAGTGTAGTGAACTCTGTAACACATAGCAATAAGACCATAAGACCATAAGATATAGGAGCAGAAATTAGGCCATTCGGCCCATCGAGTCTGCTCCACCATTCAATCATGACTGATAAGTTTCTCAACCCCATTCTCCCGCCTTCTCCCCGTAATCTTTGATCCCCTTACCAATCAGGAACCTATCTATCTCGGTCTTAAATACACTCAATGACCTGGCCTCTACAGCCTTCTGTGGCAATGAATTCCATAGATTCACCACTCTCTGGCTAAAGAAGTTTCTCCTCATCTCTGTTCTAAAAGGTCTTCCCTTTACTCTGAAGCTGTGCCCTCGGGTCCTAGTCTCTCCTTCTTCTTCCCCACGTCCACTCTATCCAGGCCTTTCAGTATTCTGTAACTTTCAATCAGATCCCCACTCATCCTTCTAAACTCCATCGAGTATAGACCCAGAGTCCTCAAACGTTCCTCACATGCTAAGTCTTTCATTCCTGGGATCATTCTCGTGAACCTCCTCTGGACCCTCTCCAGGGCCAGCACATCCTTCCTGAGAAACGGGGCCCAAAATTGCTCATAATATTCTAAATGTGGTCTGACCAGAGCCTTATAAAGCCTCAGCAGCACATCCCTGCTTTTATATTCTAGTCCTCTCGAAATAAATGCCAACATTGCATTTGCCTTCCTAACTACCGACTCAACCTGCAAATTAACCTTAAGAGAATCCTGGACTAGGACTCCCAAGTCCCTTTGCACTCCAGATTTCTGAATTCTCTCCCCATTTAGAAAAAACTCTATGGCTCTATTCTTCCTACCAAAGTGCATGACCTCACATTTCCCCACGTTGTATTCCATCTGCCATTTCTTTATCCATTCTCCTAACCTGTCCAAATCCTTCTGCAGTCTCCCCACCTCCTCAATACTACCTGTCCCTCCTCCTATCTTTGTATCATCTGAAACTTAGCCAGGATGCCCTCAGTTCCTTCATCTAGATCATTAATGTATAAAGTGAAAAGTTGTGGTCCCAACACTGACCCCTGTAGAACTCCACTAGTCACCGGCTGCCATCCTGAGAAGGACCCCCTTATCTTCACTCTCTTCCTCCTGCCAGACAGCCAATCTTCTATCCATGCTAGTACCTTGCCTCTAACACCATGGACTCTTATCTTACTGAGCAGCCTCCTGTGCGGCACCTTGTCAAAGGCCTTCTGGAAGTCCAAGTAGATAACATCCATTGACTCTCCTTTGTCTAACCTACTCGTTACCTCCTCAAAGAATTCTAACAGATTTGTCAGGCATGACCTCCCCTTGATGAAACCATGCTGACTTTGCTCTATTTTACCATGCACTTCCAAGTATTCTGAAATCTCATCCTTAATAATGGACTCTAAAATCTTACCAACGACCGAGGTCAGGCTAAACGGTCTGTAATTTCCCGTCTTTTGCCTCACTCTCTTATTAAACAGGGGAGTTACATTAGCAATTTTCCAGTCCTCTGGGACCCTCCCTGACTCCAGTGATTCCTGAATGGAATCGCCTCCACTATCTCTTCAGCTATCTCCTTCAGAACTCTGAGGTGTAATCCATCTAGTCCAGGTAAGTTATCCACCTTCAGACCTTTCAGTCTTCCTAGCACCTTCTCCTTGGTAATGACCACCATACTCATCTCTGCCCCCCAACTCTCTTGAACTTTGGGGATGTCACTCGTGTCTTCCACTGTGAAGACTGACGCAAAGTACCTATTCAGTTCCTCCGCCATTTCTTTGTTCCCCACTACTACTTCTCCAGCGTCATTTTCCAGCAGCCCAATGTCCACTTTTGCCTCTCGCTTATCCTTCATATATCTTTAAAAATTCTTACAATCTTCTTTTATATTACTGGCTAGTTTACCCTCATATTTAATCTTCTCCCTCCTTATTTCTTTTTTAGTTGTCCTCTGTTGGTCTTTGTAGGCTTCCCAATCCCCTGGTTTCTCACTGCTCTTCGCCGCATTGTGTACTTTCTCTTTAGCTTTTATGCTGTCCCTGACTTCCCTTGTCAGCCATGGTTGCCTCGTCCTCCCTTTAGTATGCTTCTTCTTCCTAGGGATAAATTTTTGCTGTGTCTCCCAAATTACTCCCAGAAACTCCTGCCATTGCTGTTCCACTGTCTTTCCTGCTAGGCTCATCTCCCAGTCAATTCTGGCCAGCTCCTCCCTCATGCCTCTGTAGTTGCCTTGATTCAACTGTAATACTGTTACATCTGATTCCAGCTTTTTCCTCTCAAATTGCAGGGTAAATTCTATCATATTATGGTCACTTCCTCCTAAGGGTTCCTTCACCTTAAGCTCCCTTATCAAATCTGCCTCATTACACATCACTAAATCTAGAATTGCCTGTTCCCTAGTGGGCTCCACCACAAGCTGCTCCAAAAAGCCATCTCGTAGACATTCCACAAATTCCTTTTCTTGGGATCCACTACCCCCAACCTGATTTTCCCAGTCTACCTGCATATTGAAATCCCCCATGATCACTGTAACCTTGCCTTTCTTACATGCCTTTTCTATCTCCTGGTGTATCTTGTGCCCCACATCCTGACTACTGTTCGGAGGCCTGTACATAACTCCCATTATGGTTTTTTACCTTTGCGATTCCTCAACTCTATCCACACAGATTCTACATCATCTGACCCTACATCATTTCTTGCTATCGATTTAATTTCATTTCTTACTAACAAAGCAACCCCACGCCCTCTGCCAACTGCCTATCTTTTCAATAGGATGTATATCCTTGGATATTTAGCTCCCAGTCCCCTTGGCTCCCCTTGCAGCCATGTCTCCGTGATGCCCACCACATCATACCTGCCAATTTCAATCTGCGCCACAAGTTCACTTACTTTATTTCGTATACTGCGTGCATTCAGATACAACACCTTCAGTCCTGTATTTCCTGTCCCCTTTCTCATTGTCGTCCCTTTATCTGATGTGCTTGAAGTTAGATTCCCAGCCATTTCCAAACACTCTGTCCTATTTTGTGATCTGGAGACTTTAATAGCCTCTCCTGGCCTCTCTTTTCTTTTCAGTTTTTTCATAATTTTCCATGAAGATGAATCCACCCCCACCACATGCTAACCTGCTGCTTTGTTTCTCATTAGTCATACTTCTTGGAGTTTTACCCTTCACTCCCCCCCCCAACTTTCTACTTTAAAGTCCTGTTGACCACCCTATTTACCCCTTTCGCTAGAACACTGGTCCCAGATCGGTTCAGGTACAGATCCCTCCTGTTCCAATACTGATGCCAGTGCCCCACGAAATGGAACACCTCTTTCCCACACCACTCCTTTAGCCAGGTGTTTACTTCCCTTATTCTCACGTCACTATGCCAACTTGCACGTGGCTCGGGTAGAAATCTGGAGATTATAACCCTTGAGGATCTGTTCTTTAATTTGGTTCCTAGTTCCTGATAATCCCCAAACAGGTCCTCTTTCCTAGTCTTACCTATGTTATTTGTCCTGACATGGACCACAACAACTGGATCCTCCCCCTCCCTCTTCAATATCCTTTCAAGCCGGTCAAAGATGTCCCTCACCCTGGCACCGGGCAGGCAACATACCATGTGGGACTCTCGACCCTGCTTACAAAGGAAGCTATCAATTCCCCTAATTATAGAATCCCTTACAACTACCACTTGTCCTTTTGCTCCCCCCTCTTGAATGGCCTCCTGTGCCACTGTGCCGTGGTCAGCTGGCTCATCCTCCCTACAGCCCTTCAGGTAACTCTGTAACGCATACCAAGGAGGTTGTTTAGTAGTACAGAGCTTGAGTGTTACTGAAAAAGGGTGTGTGTTGTCGAAGCTTTTCATCTTGCACTCATCAGGACAGGCGCAAGAATGCCAAATTTCAAAGAAAGTGCAACAATTTCAACCGCATGAGAAAGGAATGTTGATTGGTTGGCAAGTCGCCTCCGATTGGTCAAGATGTTGCCATGGAGAATGCAGCAGGGAGCCCAAAAGCATGGATGATCATAACTCTCTGGTGCATTCCCTGTTGCAAGGCCTTGATCAATCAGAGTCAATTTGCCAACTAATCGGCACCCATTTCTCATGTGGTATAAATTGTTGCACCCTTTAAAACTTGGCGTTCTTTCATCTGTCCTGATGAGTGCAAGGTATAAAATTTTGGCAGCATGACTCATTATTTCAGTAATACACAAGGAAGTTTATAGGAACAGGAGGCCATTCGGTCCCTCAAGCCTGTTTCATCGTTCAGTTAGATCATGGCTGACCTGTATCTTGATTATGCCAACACATTTTTGTTCCATAACCCTCAATACCTTTGCCTAACAAAAATCTATCAATCTCAGTCATGAAATTTTCAACTGACCACCTTGCCTTTTGGGGGAGAGAGTTCCAGATTTCCAATACTCTTTGTGTGAAGTCCTTCCTAACCTCAACCCCCAAAGCATCGAGCTCTTGCCCTAGTCTCCACCACCTGAAGAAAAACAACCACTGAACCACCAGGGAGAGTTAAAAAATTAGAAAAATTACACACTGAAAATGTTTACCAGCCAGTCCTGATAAAGGATTCCCGGCTGAAATGTGAGCTACCTCTTCTCTCAGCTCCTCTGGCAATGCTGAGAGTATTTCTAGCATTTATTCTCTTACACACATCAGGGGCTTTATCATTTTTGCAATGGTCTAAATGCAGCAATTGTGTTACACCAGAGAGGCGTAAGTGTCTCTTCCTCACCCTTAGCAATTGGAAGGTTCTGTGACTGCATTTAATCTGTCAGTTTGGCTCAGCTGGGAGCACTTCCGCTGCTGGGTGAGAGGCTTGTTTGTAAGGTTTGAGGAATGTACTAAAACCTTGCAGCTGCACATGAGGTGGAGGTGATGGCGTAGTGGTATTGTAACTGGACTAGTAATCCAGAGACCCAGGGTAACGCTGCAGGGACCTGGGTTTGAATCCCACCACAGCAGATGGTGGAATTTGAATTCAATAATATCTGGAATTAAAAGCCTAATGGTGAGCATGAAACCATTGCCAATTATTGTAAAAACCCCATCTGGCTCACTAATGTCCTTTAGGGAAGGAAATCTGCTGCTTTTACCTACATGTGACTCCTGACCCACTGCAATGTGGTTGACTCTTAATAAATGCCCTCTGAACAAGGGTAATTAGGGATGGGTGATGCCCACAAATGAATAAAAAAAACAACTTTGTGCCAGCTTGTTTCCAGCAGTGCCACCATTGGCAGAAAGATGTAATTACAGCATGACTAGCTTACATAGGCTGCTTCAATTATAAAGGTGAAATTTATCATGGATTTTTTTTTTAAATGGACGGAATGCAATGACTTTAGAATAGGTATGAATTAGGTCTGAAAACCCTGGTTCTCTATTCTCTACCCTCACCCCAAGAATGAACTTGTATTTATATAACACCTAACATATCACCATGATGTTCCAAAGTGCTTTACAGCCAGTGACAGACTTCTGAAGTGTCATCACTGGTATGTAGCAGGTACACATGGCAGGAAATTTGTGCACAACAAGCTCCCACAAACAACGAAGTACATGACCAAATAATCTATTTTAGTGACATTGGTTGAGGAATAAATATTAGCCACGACACTGGGGAGAACTCCCCTACTCTTCATTGGAATAATATTTGAAATAATTGAAATAACGGATCTTCTATAACCACAAGTTTAACATCTCATCTGAAAGAGAGCACCTCTGGTAGTGCAACACTCCCTCAGTACTGCACTGTAGTATCAACCTAAATGATGTGCTGGCTCCTTCGACAGCACCTTCCAAACCCACGACCACTGCCATCTAGAAGGATAAGGGCAGCAGACACATGGGAACACCACCAACTAGAAGTTCCCCTCCAAGTCACTCACCATCCTGACTTGGAAATATATCACTATTCCTTCACTGTCACTGTGTCAAAATCCTGGAACTCCCTTCCTAACAGCACTGTAGGTGTACCTACACCTCAGGGACTGCAGAGGTTCAAGAAGGCAGCTCACTACTACCTTCTCAAGGGCAACTAGGAATGGGCAATAAATGCTGGCCCAGGCAGTGAAGCCCATATCCCACGAATGAATTTTTAAAAAAGTTTTGAATAGACAACTCAGATTTGGAGGCAAAATCCTTGGTGACTGAGCCAAGCTGACACGGTTTAAACTCTATGTGTGTAAGGTCATAGAAACATAGAAACTAGGAGCAGGAGTAGGCCATTTGGCCCTTCGAGCCTGCTCCGTCATTCATTATGATCATGGCTGATCATCCAACTCAATAGCCTGCTCCCACACTCTCCCCATACACTTTGATCCCTTTTGCCCCAAGAGCTATATCTAATTCCTTCTTGAAAACATACATTGTTTTGGTCTCAACTACTTTCTGTGGTAACGAATTCCACAGGCTCACCACTCTCTGGGTGAAGAAATTTCTCCTCATCTGAGTCCTAAATGGTTTACCCCACATCCTCAGACTGTGACCCCTGGTTCTGGACTCCCCCACCATCGGGAACATCCTTCCTGCATCTACCCTGTCTAGTCCTGTTAGAATTTTATAGGACACAGGAGATCAACAAATAATAACTAAACAGCAGAGACCATGGGGATATCCAAGTGGAAACATTAATGAGTGTGATGGTCACTGAGCAACAACAGCCAGCTTTATATTCTAAGCTGACAGGGCGATGGTGACTGATTCACACTATCAGCTAATCAATGGTCACTGCGCCAAATATAAATACCACTGGCAAAATATCTCTTAAAACTTATGTTTTGCATTAATAAGTTTCCAAGGTGAACGTTTCTTTTTACAAACAGTTCATGAAATATTAAGCAAGGTTTTCCCTTAAAAAAAATCTAACCTTCCAACTCCCTTGAGCTACTTATTCGCAAAACTTTCCTTGGATTCTTTTTTTTGCTGTTAAATTACACCAAATCACAACTGCAAAGATTCCCTTTATTGGGTCTCGCCTGACAATTCATTTTTTTGGAAAGAAAAACACATATATTAACCTTTCGTAGCTTTGTGTTGAACTATTAAAAGCATAAATCAAATCTCAGTGTAGCAATGTTCTGATTAGACTAAACATTCACTCACATTTCCCTTTTCAAACATTGATACCACATGAGAGCTTACTGGACATGTGTTTAATTTTGAAACAGGGGACGAGAAACATCGAAAAAGGGCATTCGTTTTCTGCGGCATCAATTTTCTTGTTGAATTATTTCTCCTCTCCAGCTGACTAGCTACAATACTCCACCAATTGGAAACACCTCAAACTGAAGCCCTTACTTCAGGCCGCAGGCTGGCGATGTTATGATGTACCTTTCCCACTTAGCCCTCGCACCACTCTCTACACCCCCCATGAGAAAACAGTGCCCATCAGATCTTTAACACTCATTCGAATCAGTAGAGGGGCCCTCGGTTTATCGTCTCATCTGGAGGACGGCACTTCCAACAGTGCGGCACTCCCTTGGTGTCACGCTCCAGTGTCAGCCTAGGCTATGAGCTCAAGTCATACAATCTTCTCCCTCTGAGACAAGTGCACAGCTACTAAGCTAACAGGTGCTTATTTCTGGAAAAGAAGCGCAGGCCAGAATTTTACGTTCGTGGGTCAGGCACGCGATTGACCCGCCCAAACGTCAAATATCGTCAATTGACATCGGGCGTGCTTCCCGACGTCATTGTGTATGTGCTCGATTTTGTGGTCAGCAGGCGCGTGCATGAATCGGATCCACGTGCGCCGGTATTTAAAGGGCCAATTAAGGCCATCAACAAGTCAATAGGCAGCGATTTTACGCTGCCCATGCGATTTTTAGCTCGTCGCATGGTCGAAACAGGTGGGCAGGAATCAGGTAATAATCATTTCCTCATCGACAGGCGGGATAAAAGGTCCCCGGGTCAGCAGCACTTTCCCTGTCTTTGCTAGTTCGTTGCTGGGTGAGTACAGAGCTGTCCCAGAGTTTCTTTGCATCTCGTTTGATTGACAAGCCTTACCTTTCAGCATCTCAGGTCTTCATCTTCCCTGGAAGGTTCCACTGAGTATTGCATCCCATCTAATGGGGGTATTGACTTCCAAAATGGAACCTCCTCTGAAGAGGAAGAGGTGGGGGGTGGGGGGCAGGAGGGAGAGAAGGCCAGATGAGCACGGGCAGTGTCTCAGGGACAGAGGAGGGGCACGGGCTCAGTTGGTGCTGGGCCAGCAGGGAGGCCAAGGTGGGAGGGTGTGCCGAAGACGCCACTTCCCAGCACCTAGAGAGTGTTCAGGCAGCGCTCCAACTACCTCCAGATGTCTGAGGTCCAGTGCCGCAGGAGACTCCGCCTCTCCAGGGACACAGTGAGAGCAACATGTCACATGACAGGTCCGGAAATCGCCTCCAACTGCGTGGCTGGACACCCCTTGCCACTAGCTTTGAATGTCACAGTGGCCCTTGACCTTCTATGCCTCCAGTTCCTTTCAGATCTCAGAGGGGGATCTGTGCAGCATTTCTCAAACAGCTGCAACACAGTTGTGTCAAGCTCATCACTGATGCAATCTTTAGACACATCCGCACATTCATCCACTTCCGGACAGACGAGATGAGCCAGGCGGAGAGAGCACAAGGCTTCGCTGCGATGGCTGTGTTCCCCCGGGTCCAGGGTGCACTTACGGGGCTATCAAGGTGCCTGCAGGTGAGCCGGGAGCTTTCATCAACAGAAAGAGGCTCCACTCAATGAACGTTCAGAACGTCTGTGACCACAGGGCATAGATTCTCCAAGCTTGTGTCCGTTGCCCCTGGGAGCTCACACGATGCTTACATCTTGCGGCCCTCACAGGCACCAAGGCTGCTCGTGGCTCCTGGGTGACAAGGGCTATCCCTTGAAGAGATGGCTGGTGACCCCCACTCCGTCACCCAAGAACTGAAGCCGAGGAGAGATTCAGTGGGAGTCATACCTCCACAAGGGTGGTGGCGGAGAGGAAAATTGGGCTGCCGAGGATGTGCTTCAGATGCCTGGACTGATCAGGGGGAGCGTTACACTATCTTCCAGAGCGTGTCTCCCTCATAGACGTCGCGTGCTGCGCCCTGTATAACCTGGCTCTGGCAAGGGGGGCCCACTGGAGGCTGAGGAAAGTGAGGCAGCTCCACCAGAAGGCAGTGCCCGTGTGAGGGCTTGCAGATCCGAGCACAACCCCAGGAACCCCTGCGTCTGCTCCTGAAGCCCTCTCTCCATGAGGGTCGCCACTCTCTCCATGGAGGAGGCTGTGCGCTTGGTGTTAAGGGTCAACGAAGAATTCATGTTCCGCATGGACTCCTCCATGATGGAGACCATGGCACGCAGACCCTCATGGATCTCCGCCAGATCTCCTCACGCATCCTACTGGACGTCCAGCATCTGCTACCTGATGGACGACTCCAGAGGCTTGTCATCTGCCTCAGACGCGTGGTCCTGGACCCCAGCTGTGCTCCCAGTGTCAGCTCCCTGGGACCTCTCCGCCTCTGCCAGCTCCTCGTGCAAGTGTGATGTTGCCTCACCGCTGTGCATTACCCGGGGAGCCGAAGAACTATTGCCCACCGACGTGTGAGTATCTGCACTGGTGCCTGGTTCAGAGAGACACTGTGAAACTAGTGCAGATGTGATGTCTTCCTCAGGACTCAATGGTGGGTCCTCAGGGTCACCGGCGGCTCCTGTGGATGGTGCATCTGCAGGAGGAAGGCAAAAGTTCAGTACATTCAATCATCAAAGTCACATCATACATGCTAGGTGGGCTGAGGAGACAGTGGAGACCTGCTGCATTGGTGCCATCTGCACTGGAGCTTCAATGGGCTCTCTGGCTACAACAGTCCAGTTTCTGATGGGAGGAGCCCGTTACATTTCCAGTGGCCGGCGCACACAGATCCGTCACCTGCGCTCTGACCTTCATCCGAGACACCGCCTCATCGTGACCGGAGGAGCGAGCAGGCCGCTGGCACTCCAGCTCCAGTGCATCGCTTTTGTGCTTTTGTGAGGGTGCACAGATTTGGCACTCCTCCACCCGCTCTGCGCTCCGCAGTGTCATGAGTGCTCCGCTCCTGGCAGGGTAACATAGAAAGCCTCATTAATGCTCTGTCTCTCTGAAGGTCCTTTCCAGGTTTCCTCCCCACCCCACCCACCCACCTCCCACCCGGGCATTAAACAGGCCTCGTCACTGTGGCACATCTCACCCTACAATGCGCAGAGGCCAGTGGTGCTGGCATCCCAGCCTTGGCAGGGCAGGTTTCAGTGCCAGTTGGCATACACACTATTAGACCCCTGAACAATCTGAGCAACAGGCACCCGGCTAAAGTTCTCCCCATGGGTCCATGCCATTTCTGCACTTACCCTTGCTGACTGCAGCAGATCACTGAACCTTTTGCGGCACTGAAGCCCCTTGCGGCGCAACACGTCCTGCCCAATGCCTGAATGGCGACCTCTGTCCAGACCTTCTTGATCAGGTGGGGTGGCCTTCTCTTGCTGTCCCTGGGCAGTAAGATATGCCGCCTGGCACTGACCACCTCGACCAGCACTCCCAGGAACTCATCTCAGAAACGGGGGAGGGGGGAGGGTGGGGGGGGTGGCGGGGGGGGGGGGGGGGGGGGGGGGGGGGGGGGGTGGGGATGGGGGGGGGTGGTTGCTGAGTGCCCATCCAACTTGCCCTCCCGCCTTCCATGACCATCAGGTGTTGAGGCTGTGACTGCACACCTGGACACTTCTTGGATAGCTTCAAAACAGCTCCCTCAACCTCCCCCACAGCTCCTGCCAGCCTTCAGGGAGCGGCCTCTTCTGTTTTTGAACGTGCCTCCGGGTCCCCCATCGGACCAGGAGCCTGTCGCCTTTCCAGCCCTTCACACGGAAAATCCAACCAGTAGCTGCATTTCAGGCCGGGCAGGCCTTAATTGGCCACCCAGCGTAACATCATTCCACCCAGCGTAACATCATTCCACCCAGGGTAACATCATTCCACCCAGGGTAACATCATTCCACCCAGCGTAACATCATTCCACCCAGCGTAACATCATTCCACCCAGCGTAACATCTCATTCACAGTGCAATCTCGGCCAGGAGCTGGATTTACATCCGTTTCCAGCCGCGCTGACTTCGGGCGCGCCCCGGGGTGGGGGGTTAAAATTCAGGCTGGAAAGTGCTGCAACACTCAGCAGGTCTGGCAGCACCTGCAGTGAGAGAAACAGAGTTAACGTTTCAGGTCTGTGACCTCTCATCATTTCTATTTCATCCTCCCACAGCCACACAAAAGTGCTTCCATCTGCACAGCATCAACAACAGCTCAGAAACCTTCAGCAATATATTTTAGAGGTATCGTGTTTCATTAGCACCATTATGTTTATGAGTTGCTTCGCTATTTTTAAACTCTACATATTTTTCAACTCATGCTTCTCGAGGTGAGCTTGTATTTAGGTAGCACTTCTTAAATCCTCAGGATGTCCAAGAAGACTTCACAACCAATAAAAAAAAATGCTACATTGAGTCTACAGAACAGAAACGGACCATTTGACCCATGGTCTATGTATTAATCCCCTACCCTTCTTCGTCTAACCCTTTGATTTCTTTCTCCATCACGTGTTTATCTCGATTCCCCTAAACTGCATCTACGCTATTCACCTCAGCGACTCCTTGCGGCAATGAGTTCCACAATCTTACCACCTGTTGTGTAAAGGAGTTTATCTTGAATTGTCTTTTGAACTATATTTATAGTCTCTATTTTTAGCTTCCTTCACAAGCAGGGACACTTTCTCCAGGTCTACCCTATCAAACCTTTTCGTTCTCTTAAAGGCTTCATCAGGTCAGCCTTCAGCCTACTCTTTTCCAGAGAAAAAGAGCCCCAACCTATTCAGTCTTTAGGGATGGTTATAACCTCTCAGTTCTGGTATTAGTCATGTCAATATTTTTGCACTTTTTTTCATTGATTCGTTATCCTTTTCATTTCATAGAGAGGAGAACTATGCACAGGTACTCCAATCGCGGTCTAACTCAGGTTCCAGTTTAAGGTAGTCACTGTCGAATTGTAGGAGTCGCAACAGCCAATTTGCAAACTGCAAAGTCCCACAAAAAGTGATGAAAAGTGAGGTGGTTAACTGCTGGGATGAGCAATTGTTTTGTGCAGATACCAAACATTGGCCTGTTTTACTAGCAAGGTCCTGACACCTAACACTTTGCGGTTGCCAAACTCTTGGGGTGGGATTTTCCACACCCGCCCGCTGCTACAATCTTCCGGTCCCGCCGCAAGTCAATGGACTTCTGGCCGGGGCACCACCTCACCCACAGCGGGTCCCGTCCGCAACAAGCCTGGAAAATCTCGGCCTTGATCTCAAAGTCCTTGAGGGTTTTGATTTGAACAATCAACTACTTTTTTTTTTAAGAAGAATTAAGACTCCAGAGATCAACTAAGACAGTAGAAAGACTACAAGGGAGTGTCAGGAAGATATAATAATGCTTTTGGAATTTAATGCAAAATAGTGGTATCTGTGTCTGTATGTGCGTGCGTGAGACTTAATTGGATTAAAGGCAGCTGGCCTGAGATGAGATGAGCTAGGTTTGAAATGTTAAGGAGGTAAACGTGGGTGTAAGAGAACATTTGCATTTTTAAATAAACCAAACCAGATTGTTTTCAACAAAGGGGTGAAAGGTGTCACCTAGCCAGGTGAAGTTTAGAAACAGTGTTTATTTTTCCCAAAGATTACTGGTAAAATTGGTGCTATGAGACAGTTTTATTGTTAGAAAGTTAAAGTCCAAAATATAGTGAAACAATGGGAATTTGCATTTAAAGGGCATTTGTGTAAAGAAGCAAAGGCTGTGTGAAAGGGTAGGCATTTTAAGTTCTAACAAGGGTGAAAGGTCTTCAGCATCTAAGCCTCATGCTGTCTACAACAAACTGAAGGTAAGGAAACTCACTTTGAATTCAACTGGTTCAGGGTACTGTGTGTCACCTTGTCTTGGTCTTTTAAAATCTACATGTTTTAATGCCTTAACAAAAGTGTAACTCGGAGTCAGGTTAAGTAGGGGATTAAGAAGTTATTATTGTAGTAATTTATAGACATATGTGTGTGCTTAAAAATCATTTCTTTTTGTTAATAAATGTTTCATCTAGTTTTGTAAAAACTTATAAAACTTGGTGCTCTTATTACTACTGAATTCAAGGCCCATATCTCAAAATTTATACAATTGCAAAACATGTTGTGACAGCTGTTTCAAGTTTCCCTTTAGGATTTGAACAACTCAGCATTTACCATCAGCTGTGCCATAACAGGAGAGATAACAGCCTCTGCACTGTTAGTAATAATCATTTACCTTTACAGAGCATCTTTAATATAGAACATCATAACACCTAAACCATGAGTAATCAGTCAAAAATGGATGGAGAGCCAAAAAATACCAACGGTTATAAGGAGGGTTGATCAGAAGTTTGGAGACCATACTACCAGGTTAAGAGTTAAGGCAGGACGGGTGATGGGAAGTATACACAGGTGGGGAGGCTTCAGGTTTTGTTATCTGTAAGGCAATTTTCAGTCAAGTCATGAAGCCAATGTCCAGAGAAAAGTAGCAAAATGGCAAGGCCCTTGTTCAAGAGTGAAAGATCATCCCGAAGACCAGTGCAGAGGGGAATGATGATGTTCATCTGTTAGTAAGAGTCTAAGGAGATGGTGATAGGGGCAAGCGTATTGGGAAAGAGGTTGGGGAGATTAACCTCCAATGGGGCTACTGGGCAGGAAGGTTGATGAAACTGGAAGATGGGGTAGTTGGAGATTACAGCTTGTAAGAAGGAAGTGCCAACAATGACAGGGGTCACTGTTTAAAAATAAGGGGTTACTCATTTAAGACAGGGGTGAGGAGGAATCTGTTCTCTCAGAGGATTGAGTGTCTTTGAAACTCTCTTCCTTAAAAGGCAGTGGGAGCAGAGTCTTTGAATATCTTTAAGGCAGAGCTAGATAGATCCTTGATTAACAAGGGGTGAAAGGTTACTGGGAGTCAACAGGAATGTGGGGTTGAGGTTACTTTCAGGTTAGTCATGATCTAATTGAATGGCGGAGCAGGATCAAGGGGCCGAGTGGCCTACTTCTGCTCCTAACTCAATAGGCTCTTTGGAGGATGCCAAACACAATACAAACCTTTAGGGACGGTGAAACTAGAATTTTGAGGATGCCATTAGCTATTACATGATAGTATGTCACCCAGGAAGACCAAAATATTCCTATTTCCACTGTCCGGTGGAACAAGTTTCCAGCCTGAAATCTAGCTTTGGGAAACATTGCTCTAAAACACCTCTCACCAAGTGGGAAGTACAGCACAGAAACAGGCCATTCAGCCCAACTGATCTATGCTTGTTTTTACACTCCACAAAAGCCCACCCTATACTTATCCTTTACTTCTATTCCTTTCTCCCTCATGTATTTAACTAGCTCCCCACACTATGCTACTCACTTCAACCACTCCAATGTGGGAGTAAATCCCACATTCCCTGAAGAAAGAAGAATCTTCTGAATTCATTATCAGATTTATTAGTGACCATCTTATAAATGAGGTCCCTAATTTTGGACGCTCCCACAAGTAAAAACATTATTTCTACCCTACCAACCCTATTAAACTAAAATTTATCATTTTAAAGATCTCTATCAAATCCATCACCTCTCTCAAATAATAAAAAAGGACAATGTTTTTATCCAAGGCACCTATAAGTTGGACTAGTCTCTATTACTGCATGCAGAGTTATTTACACATCTCATCCATGCAATGGCAAATGACCGAGAGGAAAAGGACTATGAATAGCTCATCAATCACAGCCACATCCTCAGTTCCAACTAGAAAAGGATAATATATAATATTGTGCCATATAATATAATGTGCCAATTGCTACTCAGTATTATGACTCTCATCTGAGTTAGAAGGTCTTCGGTTCCAGACCCACTCCAGAGAAAGGAGCATAAAAACTTAGGTTCGCACTCGAGAAGGGCATTACTGAGGGAGTACTCCATTGTTGGAGGTGCAATCCAACAATGAAACATTAAATCGAGTCCCTGTCCACCCTCTTAAGTAGGTATAAAACTTCCCTTTGCACTATTTTGAAACAAAGCAAGGGAGTTATCTCTGGTGTCTTGGCAAATATTTATCCCTCGACCAACATCACCAAATGGATTATCTGGTCATTATCATATTACTGTTTGTGGGAGCTTGCTGTGGACAAATTGGCTACTGCATTTCTTACATGACAACAATGAACTCACTTCAAAAGTACTTCATTGGCTATAGACTGATTTGAAACATAAGAACATAGGAGCAGGTGTAGGCCATTCGGCCCCTCAAGGCTGCTCTGCCATTCAACTAGATCATAGCGGATCTTCTACCTCAACGCCATCTTCCCACACTATCCCCATATCCCTTAAAAGTCATTTGTATCTAGAAATCTATCGACCTCTGCTTTGAACATAATCAATGACTGAGCCTCCACAGCCTTCTGGGCTAGAGAATTCCAAGGATTCACCACCCTTTTTTTAATTTCATTCATGGGATGTGGGCTTCGCTGGCTGGGCCAGCATTTATTGCCCATCCTCAGTTGCCCTTGAGAAGGTGATGGTGAGCAATTTTCTTGAACCGCTGCAGTCCATGTGTGTAGGTACACCCACAGTGCTGTTAGGAAAGGAGTTCCAGGATTTTGACCCAGCGACAGTGAAGGGACGGTGATATATTTCCAAGTCAGGATGGTGAGTGACTTGAAGGGGAAATTCCAGGTGGTGGTGTTCCCATATATCTGCTGCTCTTATCCTTTTAGATGGTAGTAGACATGGGTTTGGAAGGTGCGGTCTAAAGAACCTTGGTGAGTTCCTGCAGCGCATCTTGTAGATTGTACACACTGCTGCTGCTGTGCATAGGTGGTGGAGGGAGTGAATGCTTGCGGATGTGGTGTCAGTCACATGGGCTGCTTTGTCCTGGACAGTGTCAGGCTTCTTGAGTGTTGTGGGAGATGTACTCATCCAGGCAATTGGAGGGTATTCCATCACACTCCTGATTTGTACCATGTAGATAGTGGGCAGGCTTTGGGGAGTCAGGAGGCGAGTTACTCATCGCAGGATTCCTATCCTCTGACCTGCTCTTGTAGCCACAGTATTTAAATGGCTAGTCCAGTTCAGTTTCTGGTCAATGTTAACCCCCAGGATGTGGATATTGGGGGATTCAGTGATGATAATGCCATTGAACGTCAAAGGACACTACCCTGAGGGACTCCTGCAGCGATGTCCTGGAGCTGAGATGATTGACCTCCAACAATGCAACCATCGTCCTTTGTGCTGGGTATGGCTCCAACCAGTGGAGAGTTTTCCCCCCGATTCCCATTGACTCCAATTTTACTAGGGCTCCTTGATGCCACACTCGGTCAAAAGTGGCCTTGATGTCAAGGGCAGTTACTTTCACCTCACCTCGGGAGTTTAGCTCTGTTGTCCATGTTTGAACCAAGGCTGTAATGAGATCAGGAGCTGAGTGGCCTTGGCGGAACTCAAACTGGGCATCAGTGAGCAGGTTATTGATAAACAAGTCCTGCTAGATAGCACTGTTGATGACCCCTTCCATTACTTTACTGATGGAGAGTAGACTGATGGGCCAGTAATTGGCTGGATTGGATTTGTCCTGTTTTTTGTGTACATTACATACCTGGGCAATTTTTCACATAGCTGGGTAGATACCAGTATTGTCACTGTACTGGAAAAGCCAGGCTCAGAGCACAGCAAGTTCTGGAGCACAAGCTCTGTAAGAAATGATTCCATGAGGATGACGATGTCAGGCTGTTGCTTGACTGGTCTGTGAGACAGCTCTCCCAATTTTTGCACTAGGCCTCCAGATCTTAGTAAGGAGGACTTTGCAGGGTTGACAGGGCTGAGTTTGCCGTTGTCGTTTCCGGTGCCTAGGTCAACGCCAGGTGGTCCGTCCGGTTTCATTCCTTTTTTGAGACTTTGTAGCAGTTTGATACAACCGAATGGCTTGAGAGGCTATTTCAGAGGGCATTTAAGAGTCAACCGCATTGCTGTGGGTCTGGAGTTTCTTGTCAGCCAGCTTAGGTAAGGATGGCATATTTCGTTCCTTAAAGGACATTAGTGAACCCAGGTGGGTTTTTACAACAATCGACAGTGGTTTCAAGGTTGTCATTAGACATTTAGTGGCAGATTTTTATTGAATTCAAATTCCACCATCTGCCATAGTGAGGTTTGAACCCAAAGCATTACCCTGGATCTCTGGATTACTAACCCAGCGACAATACCACTACGTTATCGCCTCCTCTTCAAATGTGGAATTTGAAACACAAACTGATCAGCATTGATCTTATTGAATAGCGGAGAAGGCTCGAGGGGCCGAATGGCCTAATCCTGCTCCTATGTTTGTATGTTCACAGTTTACATTCACAAGACTATCCCTAAAGAGTAGGAACAAGTCTGGAAAGTGTTAGAAAGGTACAATGCACTGCATCAAGGAGCAGAGCTGAAACAATTTTGGTATCTTGCCGAGAATCAGTTCAATTACAGATTTTCTGCATTAGTTCACAGTTCCAGCATTCATGGGTAATTGTTCCATGCTGGCTAGCTGATTTCCACAGGTGACATTTCCATCTCCTCTGCAAAAAGAGAACAATGCAGGAGTACTGAAAAGGCCTCACTATACATATCTTTCCATCTATTACTGCTGTATGGGGAGCAACACGAACAGCTCAGTTTAAATGGTATAATTGGGCACGTGACTCAGGAATTTTTAAGCCCCAGACCTCGAGGCAACTGAGTTACAATTTGTAGTGGCGGAGCAATTATCATTGGAGTTTGTGCAATTTTGGTCATGCCCAATGCATATGTGTTAAAATTCACTTTTGCAACAAGTCAAGGAACTTTATTTGACTCATTTCCTTAAAAAGCTCATCAATTTTCATATTTCTTGAAACAAAAACTGCAGGAATAAACACAAAAGGATATAAGTCAGTGATCATGTCATGGGTTTTGAGACTCCATCTTTCGACAGGTTTTGACACTGCTGCCAGTGTTTAGCTCTGGTGTCTGCAGAACATCAATATTTATATTTAATTAAATTTCACAAGCTGGAGATAGCATTATGGGATGTTTGGACGATAGGCCCGGGTTTTGCAGTCAGTGGTAAAACAAGGGCGTTCGCTGCTGTCCTCAAAGAAAGATGCTCACGAAGATCTTTCACTGTCCACCGGTGTGGTTTTTCCCTTTTCCTGGCATTGGTTTAAATCTGGCGCCAAGTCAAAGTGATGTCTTGACATGCAGCAGCAGTGATGTCAGCCAGCAGATTGGCAGCCAAGTAAGACTGAAGTATTCACACACAGCAAAGCAGGAAATTAAAATCACTCACTTTTCTCTCCATCTAATTTTCAAACTGCGAAATAAATAACGATTGGATTAAGATAGAAACTTAAATGATAAACCAATGCTTAAAAAGTGATTTCTTTTTTAAAGATGTGGATTTTTAAAAAATGATTATCAGGAAGTTCATCATTCCACAAATATAAAGTTAGCTTTTCAGGGCCAAAAGCGGTTCCATATCCATTCCCGGGATGTGGGCTTCACTGACTGGGCTAGCACTTATTATCCATTATCCACTTCTAATTGCCCCTTGAGAAGGTGGTGGTGAGCTGCCTTCTTGAACCGCTGCAGTCCATGTGGTGTAGGTACACCCACAGTGCTGTTAGGGAGTTCCAGGATTTTGATCCAGTGACAGTGAAGGAATGGCGATATATTTCCAATTCAGGATGGTGAGTGGCTTGAGGGGAATTCGCAGGAGGTGGTGTTCCCATGCATCCACTGTCTTTGTCCTTCTAGGTGACAGAGGTCGCGGTTCGGAAGGTGCTGTCGAAGGAGACTTGGTGAGTTGCTGCAGTGGATATTGTAGAAGGTACACACAACTGCATCGGTGGTGAAAAGACCCCTGATCAAGCACACTGGTGTCGAGCTACACTCATCCAGGAAAGTGGAGAATATTCCAGCAGACTCCTGACTTGTGCCTTGTAGATGGTGCACAGGGTTTTGGGAAGTTGGAGGCGAATTCCTCACAGGATTTAAATTACTAGTCAATGGTGACCCCCCCCCCGACCCCCAACCCACCCCACAAAGGATGTTGATGTTGGGACATTCAGCAATGGTAATGCCATTGAATGTCAAGGGGAAGTGGTTAGATTCTCTCTTGCTGGAGACAATCTTTGTCTGGCTAGTGTGTCAAATCCTTCTTGCCATTTATCAGACCAAGCCTGAATGTTGCGAGGTTTTGCTAGATGGAGCCATGGGCTGCATCAGAATTTGAGGAGTTAGGAATTTTGTTTGGCAGTAAGTTATTACGCCGATAGAAAGACCAGTCACAATTCACTCAACAAGGTGCAACTTTTCTCAAGGGCAGGATTTTATGGCTCCCAGGCAGCAGGTTTGAGGGGCCCCCTGGGTGGTCTTCACGCCACCCACCCCCAACCTGTCCGTAGTAGGAGAAAGAAGCTGGCAGATCACTCTGCTCGGGCCTTAGGTGAGAAAGGAGCAACTCGGTTACCTTTGTTACTGGATCCATTTGGAGATCAAGCATCCCTTCAAAGTTTGCCACACTACACAGCGCCCCCCTTGCCCCGCCCCACCCTGCTTTCTCCCCACCTGGTCTTCCCATCACCACCCCGTCCCCCCAAGTTACCTCCATCCTGGGCTCAGGGACTTCTGGGGACTGTTTGTAGTCCCAGGAGTGACCACTGCTGCCAGTGGTGCTGCTGAGGCTACAGATCTGGCAGCAGCTCTCTGAAGCAGAACTTCCTCCTGAGTGAGGGGCAGAAATCCTGTCTCTGGCCAATTAACTCTGCTTGGATTGTTAAATGGCTGCGGGGCAGCCGGCATCAGCGGTGATGCGTTCCCACCCGGGTGGACACTGAGAGATTGTATCTGCTGGAGAGGGGCCACGGTCTTAGAATAAGGGGCCGATCATTTAGGATAGACATGAGGCGAAATTACTTCACTCAAAGGGTTGTGAATCTTTGGAATTTTCTACTCAGAAGGTTGTGGATGCTTCATTGTTGAGTATGTTCAAGGCTGGGATGGACAGGCTCTTGGTCTCAGGGAAATAAGGCATACGGGGAGCAGGTGGAGAGTTGAAACCCAAGGTCAGCCATGATCGTATTGAGTTGTGGAGCTGGCTCATTGAGCCACGTGATCTGCTCCAGCTCCTATTTCTTGTGTTCTTAGGGTGTCAGGGCAGGAAACTCCACCGCCATAATATTCTGCCCCAATTACAACAAACCTAACAGCGTAAAAATGGAAGTTCTTGAAAATTCAATTAATTTCCAATGATAGCACAATATATAAGGAAGTGTAGTATCACCGACAGAAACTTCCAGATTTCTGCATTACTCTGCACAGGCGAAGACTCAGATGTTGCTGAAAGTTTCAGTGGAGTACAGCGAACGCTGACTGTTGGGCCATCATTTACTGCTGCAAAATTCAGGCCAAGAATTCTTGCAATAAATGGCAAATCAGGAGGACCTAGAGTCAATTTTCTTATTACTCAAGCTCATTTTCGCATCTCTGTAGCTATCTTGATGGGATTAAATCAGTCCAGGCTGAATCACTGGAACCATTCCTACCTTTAAGTGTAATGAGATGCAAGGGACTGGGTGCAGATAAGAACAAAAATAAATAGCTTATCGTATCTCTCAAATGTCCGAAGCCAATTAATTACTTTTGAGGAACTCAAAAACCTGTGGCACTTCTTGTTAGAGAAGGTTGAGAGGAGATTTGGTAGAGGTGTTCAAGATCATGAGGGGTCTAATCAGAGTAGATGGGGAGAAACTGTTCCCATTGGTGTAAGGCTTGAGAGCACCAGAGGACATTCATTCAAAGCCAAAGAAGCGATGGCGGCAGGGGGACAAACACTTATACTCAGCAAGTGGTTAAGAATCTGGAATGCACTTCCTGAGTGTGTGGTGGAGGCAGATTCAATCATGGCTTTCAAAAGGCACTTGGATAATTACCTGAAAGGAATTGCAGGACTACACAGAAAAGAGAGTTGCTGTTATGCAGAGGCAGCATGAACATGACTGCTTTCTGCGTTGTAGCTATTCTATAATTCTTTGAAGTCATGTATAGTCAAATGTGGCAGCCAATATCCCACAATCAGATATGTACCCAGTTAATCAGTGTTGGTTAAGGGAGAAATGTTTAACAGGATACTAGAAATCTCTGTTCTTCTTTGATTGGGAGGGACGTGTAGCATTGGTTACATTCTGGAACAAAGTACCTTAGCCGGTTTTAGGTTTGCAATTCTGCTTTGATCTAATTTGATACATGCCTCCCCATACAGCCCTTCCAAATCCATGACCACCACCATCTAGAAGGACAAGGGCAACAGACACATGGGAACACTACCACCCGGAAGATCCCCTCCAAGTCACTCATTATCCTGACTTGGAAAAATATCGCCATTCCTTCACTGTTGCTGGGTCAAAATCCTGGAACTCCCTTCCTAACAACACAATGGGTGTACCTACAACACATGGACAGCAGCAGTTCAGGAAGGCAGCTCATCACCAGCTTCTTAAGGGCAATAAATCCCAGATTTGCCAGCGACACCAACACCCCGAGAATAATTTTTTTAAAAACACATCAAGGACAAGAAAAGATGATTTTGTGCTTTGTATCAATTTTTTTGAGAGAGGGTGCAAGAGGTACAGCTTTTCCTCAATTAAAAATGAAAATTAACTCGAGGTTAAAAGGGATTTCAAATTACAAAGCTTTGGAATTAACAATTACCTTAATTTCATCACTCATTTGAATGATGTTACTTTTCTATTACAAAAAAGCATAAATTAACATATAAACAAAGAAATTTGCACCATGTTAAGGAGTGCATGAGAATTGAGCTTTTGTTGTGAAATGCTGGAAACATTCAGCAGGTCAGGCAGCACCTGTGGAGACAGGTTCAGTCGATGACTTTTTAAGCAATCAGTTCTGATGAGAGGTGTCTCCTTTGGTAGACAGGGAGAAAATGGGAAGCAGAGAAATAGTTGATGAACCTTCCTTTTCTCGAAATTGAAGCACTGTCGAAATTGAGGGAGTTTAATAAAGCCTGATGAAATGTCTTTCATAATAACAAACACCTGCCTTGTAACAGATTACTGCATTTAAACGGGCTGAGTCATTTCATGGCAAACTAATCAACTGTAATTGTTTTGGCTCCTCACAAAAATCACCTGACATTGGCAGCAGTCAGATGAGCTGCCAAAGAAGAAGAAAAGCTGGAGGTCTTTCCTCCCAATCAGTGTGTGACAAAGTAGTAAAAGCAAAACTTCTGCTCTGGCTCCATCAGTTTATCATAACAAGGCTTAAGGAAATAATGTTTTTTGTTAGTTAATCATAACAGAGATGTCTGTGGTTTTATTTGGTGATGGCTGAAAGCCAAATGATCATTGGGATAAATGCATTGAGAGGAACATCGTCATCCTGAGGCTATCATAGCCTATGTGCTGGCACAATTAACATTAAATTTGCGTGCACTGCCTGCTTGACCGAGATATTATATGCACCTATTGTCATTACAGAATGATTTACAGCATAGGAGGCAATTCAGCCCATCATGTCCATGCCAGCTCTCTGCAAGACACTTAGTTGGTCCCATTCCCCTGCAAATCTTTTCCTTCAGATAATTATCCATTTCCTGCTTCCACCAAACTCTCAAAGTGTACTCCAGATCCTAACCACTTACTGTGTAAAAAAAAGTTTCATGTCCCCATGGCATCTTTTGCCAATCAGCCTAAATCAGAGTCTGCTAGTTCACAACCCTTCTGCCAATGGGAAGAGTTTCTCCCTACCCACTCTGTCCAGCCCACTCATGATTTTGAACACCTCTATCAAACCCCCTTTCAATCTTCTCTGAAGAAAACAGTCCCATCTTCTTCCAACTTATCCACACACCTTAAGTTATTCATCCTGGAACCTTTCTCACAAATATTTTTGCACCATCTCTAATGCCTTCACATTCTTCCTAAATAGTGGTGCTCAGAATTGGACGCAATACTCCAGCTGAGGCCAAAACAATGTTTTGTAAAGGCTCACCTTAACTTCCTTGCTTTTGTACTCTATCCCTCTTATTCAGAAAGCCCAGCATTCCATATGTTTTATTAACTGCTTTCTCAATCTGCCCTGCTGCCCTTTGCTGATTTGTGCATACATATCGCCTACTCCCACCACCCCCCTTGGGCCTCTGTGTTTCTGTACCCCTTTTAGAATTGTATGCTTTATTTTATATTCCCTCTCCTCGTTCTTCCTACCAAAATATTTAACTTCACACTTTCTCTAGATTAAATTTCATCTATGTGTCCACCCATTCTATAATTAGTGCTTCAGGAACTGTTTGCCTTTATACACTGACATCTCCCAAAGGAAAAACTATGTTTACTGAAAACTGCATATGTACATTCTACACAGCATCTAGAAGTGAATGACAGGTCTCACCCAAAATTTTAGTTTCTAAACTAGCTCACCTACAGCCCTGTTGCAGCACAGTGCAACAACTTTAAAATAACAAACTTGCTTGTAATCAGTGCCTTTCACATCCTCATGTCACATCACAGTACGTCACAGCCTAGAGGCAGCCAACTTGAAGTCAAGTTGTATTTATATAGTGCTTTTAATTTAAAAAAAGGCACTTCACAAAAGTTTACAGAACAAGGATGGTGTGCCAAAGGAGGCAAGAGGTGACTGAAAAGCTCGAACCAAGGGATAGATTTTAAGGATGGTCTTAAGGGAGTCGGGGTGGAGGGAACTGGAGAGGAATGAACTGCAGAGAATTGAAGACGTGGCCATAAATGGCAGAAAAAAAAAGTGGAGGGAAATAAGATGCCAGGAGACCAGAGATTAGGGGAGTTATTAGAAGAGGACAAGAATGAGATTTGAACCTTGTAGTTCCAGGAGCTAACGTGGAACACTAAAAATGAGGCTGATAGGTGAGTAGAATGTGCTATGGTATAGAATACAAGCAGCAGTGTTTTGGAATACTTGCTAGATTTTGGTATGCAGTCAAAAACTTAGCACATTGCCAAGGTTGTGAACAGTCTGGCAAGGAGGTGAAGTTATTAAAGGCAGCTAAAGATGATGGCTTCCATCTTTCTAATATTTACTTCAAGGTTGCGACTCAAAGACTGGCTGTCAGACAAGCAGCTTGACAGAAGAGAGGCAATGAAACAGTCACAAAAATAAACGTTTACTGTTGACTTACAGGAAATTAGGATAACTCAGCTCTTTGAATAGCACTGAGATAAGTTCTACCCGAATAGGCAGGGGTCTCAGTTTAACACCTCAAGGAAAAGAAAAAGTGTTTTGGAATACAATAATTTATTGTTTGAGGCATTTTCTTTGCTCAGTACCGGTAATTCACTAAAGCCTTACACTAGAACATGGAACAAGAACAGAAAGTGCTGGAAATACTTAGGAGGTTAGGCAACATCTGCAGAAGGAGAAACAGAGTTAAACATTAAATCTGTTTCTCTCTCTGCATATGCTGCCTAACCTGCTGAGTATGTTGAATGTTTTAATTTCAGCATTCGCAGTATTTTGCTTTTGTTTTGTGCTTTATGTTTTATAGGAGTCACAGACTCTGTGCTTCTTTCAGGTATAGCTATAAAACTTTTGCTTCACGATTATGCTATAGCCTGTGGCATTGACTGGGAGTTCACAAGCTTAACTGATGATTTCAATCTTTAGTTGGTACATTATGTTACTATAAAGGCCTGGGCCAACTATTTTAATACTGCACAGTGCCTTGTAGTTAATTACAAAACTGCAAAATGCAAACATTGTCAATTTGAATCCTGAAGTTAGCTGCCAATTATTCTCCCCAAAGTCTTTTAATTAATGCTGTTCCTTATTATCCAATTATTTTCCCACATCCTAGGGAGATGGTAGTGTACTGGGAATGTTGCTGGACTAGTAATCCAGAAGCCCAGGCATTCGTTCAAATACCATGGCAGCTGGCAGGATTTAAATTCAATTAATAAACCTGAAACTGAAAGCTAGTAGACCATGAAGCTATTTTGATTGCTGTAAAAACCCAACTGGTTCACTAATGTCCTTTAGAGAAGAAAATCTGCCAATCTGATTGGCCAGCAGCTGCGTAGTCCAAGCAGCCAAACCAGTCCCCAGATTTAAGTCCCGGAGTCCAGGACCAAGTAATTGCAGGAGCGGGAGGGGGGGGGGGGGAAGAGTCTCACATCAGGAGGGGAGGAGATGAAATGCCTGGGGGATGTCGAGAGAAGGGGTTTGGGGACACACCCAATGTGGAAAGGGGGCCCTTGATAGATGCGCCCCCCCACCTGAAGCCCGAGCAGGGTGACCTGCCAGGTTTCTCCCATCTCCCCACCCCAGTCCCTGCAAGGAGGCTGTAAAATTCTGTACTGGGAGCCATTTCTTTACACAAAGGAAGGTCAAGTAAGAGTGCAGCATCAGGCAGTATAGTTGAGGCCATGCCACTGGATTAATTTAGATGCTGCAATGGAAAGATAGTTTTGGAAGGATGACATCAATTTTGCCAAACTAACAATGCAAAAAAAAAAAGAGTACATTAAACAACTAGTGTCCTCAAGTGCATCCTGCCACACAACTCAAACAGCTGAGAGATCAAATTGTCAATCAGGAATGCAAATGTAAAAAGAAACAATGTACTCTGATATCCTAGAAACTCAGATTTATTGACGTTCATGAGTGTGGTCCTCCACCTAGAAGGTGCCAGATGTTTGGAGGCAATAAAGAATATCTAATGAAGCATTTATGAAGTACTCAGTTTTAAATTTTTTTTTATAATAAACACCTCAAAAACACAAGTGTTCTTACTGTAAACAGTTGTCACAACTGCTCTGACTAATTACATTTAACCTAGAGGCATCTAACCTAGCTGCGCCAGTCACAGACTTACAGAAGGCAAGTACTGCAGTTTAAATTGGCAGCTACTAGAATACTACTGCTAATAAGCTGATCAACAATTTTTCAAAAACTAATTAAAACAGAATTTCAAAAAGAACAGCACTCTTGCTACAAGGCCAGGGCCATTACTATTCAGCATGGGCAGGCTTCAGAATGTAACTGCACTCTCCTGCTCAAGAGATTTTCATTTTCTTGGAGGATATAAGGTAGCTACGGGCTTACGACTGCATTGGTCAATGCAGCTGACTTGGGGGGAAAAAAAGAGACAAAATCTGCTTGGTTAAGAATGCTTATCCAAGAACTCTAAAGGGAGGAAAAGGCTGAATGATGCAAACTGACATCTGGGTTCAAATTCAGCCCAATTGATGGGATGGAAATTATTTGTTCTGAGCACCGAGGATAAATCAGTTCAGGCACTCTCAACCCAGCTCTTAGTAATCAGTGATCCATAGCACAAAATTCACAATCTCTGCCTCTAACCACACTGTACCTGACATGGATGTTTATACCACATCATCAATATCCCTGAACTTCATGGCACAATATTTTTTTTTTAAAAAAAAGCCCCCCCCCCACAGAAGGTATAACGTGCTCCAGAAATTTGGAACAGCTACTGTTTTATAATCCTTTCAAATCAAAATTTACCAAAGTTAGCCTCAGTTCTGATCTCCATTTTATTCATTAATCCCAGCCTGGTGGGCAACCCAGGACACTGCAGAGTGGGTTCGACTTTCCTGAGCCAGGTAAAGGGAATTGAAAATTAGATGAGGCCAGGAATGGGCTTGGCAGTGATAGCCTGCCAAGAATGGACACTTGGGGTCTCTTTTGTACTACCCCATTGTTAGAGGTAATGCATAACTTCAGCGATGCCAGGCTCATACTGCTAGGTATTAAACAAACACAGTAAAGTGAATTTTGCTGCTTATCCAAACCCTCTGTAACAAACAAGGAGGGAAGCCTAAAAAAACCTTTGCTTTAAAATAAAAAATTGTAGCAGACATCCAAACGTCCACAAAGAAAAGGCACCACCAGAATCTGTGGAAAAATAATAAAATTTGACATTTGAGCTGGATGCTATTTCTGAATTAAGTTCCACTTAAGTAAAAAAAAAAATACAATTTCCTAGACAGGCTGAACCTAGTCAGACTAAACCAGCAGTAAGGATTTCAACTGCTGATCAAAAACGAGAACGTGTCTCTAACAACTCGGTTGAATGATCTGCCACCAGTGGCAAAGCAAATGTAAATCCTAGAGATCATTTAGGCAGTAAATGAGGGTTGCATTCCTGGAACTTAGAAGGTTAAGGGATGACTTGATTGATGTTTTTAAGGAGAACAGATCAGGTAGATCGTGAGAAACGCCTTCTGCCAGTTGGGGAATAATCTAAAAACCACTTTGAAGTCTTTCAGAAATGAAATTAGGAAACACTTCCTCACAAAGGGTGATTGATAGGTTTCTGTCATCCATAGGTATGAAGGGATATCGGGCAAAGGCATATATATATGGAGTTAGGACACAGATCAACCATCATCACAATGAATAGCAAAACAGGGCAGAGGAGCTAAATGGCCTACTCCTGTCCCTAAGTTTCTAATCATAAACTGGACATTAAACCAAAGTGAATGATTACAGTCAATACTGTATATAAAGGGGCAGGGCCACTTGTTTATGGTGACCACCCTCCCTCAGCTGATGAATCAGTCTCCTCCATGTTGAACACCACATGGAGAAAGCATTGAAGGTGGCACGGGTGCAGAATGTACTCTGGGTGGGGAACTTCAATGTCCATCACCAAGAGTGACTTGGTAGCACCACTGTTGAGCAAACTGGCCGAGCCCTAAAGGACATAGCTGCTAGACTGGGTCTGCAGCAGGTGGTGAAGGAGCCAACAAGAGGGAAAAACATACTTGACCTCATCCTCACCAACCTGCCTGCCTCATATGCATCTGTCCATGACACTAATCGGTAGAAGTGACCACCACACAGTCATTGTGGAGACGAAGTCCCGCATTCACATTGAGGATACCCTCCATCATGTTGTGTGGCACCACCACCGTGCTAAATGGGATGCATTTTGAACAGATCTAGCAACTCAAGACAGGTGTCCATGAGGCACTGGGGGCCATCAGCAGGAGCAGAATTGTACTTGAACACAATCTGTAACCTCATGGCCCGGCATATCCCCTACTCTACCATCACCACCAAGCCAGGGTATCAACCCTGGTTCAATGAAGAGGGCAGGAGGGCATGCCAGGAGCAGCACCAAGCATACCTAAAAATGAGGTGTCAACCTGGTGAAGCTATAAAACAGGACCACTTGCTGCTTATGCTGTTTGGCATGCAAGTGATAGACAGAGCTAACCGATCCTACAACCAACGGATCAGACCTAAGCTCTGCAATCCTGCCACATCCAGTCATGAATGCTGGTGGACAATCAAACAACTCACTGGAGAAGATGGCTCCACAAATATCTCCATCCTCAATGATGGAGGAGCCCAGCACAGCAGCGCAGAAGATAAGACTGAAGCATTCGCGACAATCTTCAGCAAGAAGTGCCAAGTGGATGATCCATCTTGGCCTCCTCCGGAGGTCCCCAGCATCACAGGTACCAGTCTGCAGCCAATTCGATTCACTCCATATGATATCAAGAAATGGCTGAAGGCACTGGATACTGCAAAGGCGATGGGCCCTGACAACATTCTGGCAATAGTGCTGAAGACATGTGCTCCAGAACTTGCTGTGTACCTAGTCAAGCTGTTCCAGTACAGCTACAACACTGGCATCTACCCGGCTATGTGGAAAATTGCTCAGGTACATTCTGTACACAAAAAGGACAAATCCAACCCGGCCAATTACTGGCCCATCAGTCTACTCTCCATCATCAAAGTAATGGAAGGGGTCATCAACAGTGCTATCAAGCGGCCCTTGCTTAGCAATAACCTGCTCATTGACACCCAGCTTGGGTTCCAACAGGGCTACTCAGCTCCTGACCTCATTACAGTCTTGGTTTAAACATGGAAATAAAGCTGAACTCCTGAGGTGAGGTGAGAGTGACTGCCCTTGACATCAAGGCAGCATTTAAGGATGTGATTGCACTATAGAAAGTGCAGAGGAAATTTACCAGGATGTTGCCTGGGCTGGAGAGTCTTAGTTATGAGGTGAGATTGGATAGACTAGGGTTATTTTCCCTGGAGCAGAGGAGATTGAGGGAGGACATAATTGAGCTGTATAAAATTATGAGAAGCATAGATAGGGTAGACAGGAAGGATCAATAACCAGGGGACATAGATTTAAGGTAAGGGGTATGAGGTTTGCAGGGGATGTGAGGAAGAATTCTTTCACCCAGAGGGTGGTGGGAATCTGGAACTCTCTGCCTGAAAGGGTGGTAGAGGCAGAAACCCTCATAACATTTAAGAAGGATTTGGATGTGCACTTGTGATGCCATGGCATACAAGGCTATGGGCCTGGGGCTGGAAAAAGGGCTTAGAATAGCTAGGTACGTGTTTGACCGGTGCAGATGATGGGCCAAAGGGCCTTTTTCTGTGCTGTAGACCTCTATGACTCCATGACTGACCATGTGTGGCATCAAAGAGTCCTAGCAAAACTGGAGTCAATGGGAATCAGGGGGTAAGCTCTCCGCTGGTTGGGAGTCATACTTAGCACAAAGGAAGTGGTTGCTGGAGGTCAGTCATCTCAGCTCCAAGGCAGCACTGCAGGAGTTCCTTGGGGTAGTGTCCTAGGCCCAACCATCTTCATCAATTACTTTCCTTCCATCATAAGGTCAGAAGTGGGGATGTTCGCTGATGATTGCACAATGTTCAGCACCATTCATGGCTCCTCAGATACTGAAGCAGTCCATGTCCAAATGAAGTAGTCCATGTCCAAATGAAGCAAGACCTGCACAACATCCAGGCTTGGGCTGACAAGTGGCAAGTAACATTTACGCCACACAAGAGTCAAGCAATGACCATCTCCGAGAGAATCCAACCATTGCCTCTTGTTGTTCAATGGCATTATCATCACTGAATCCCCCCACTATCAACATCCTGGGGGGTTACCATTGACTAGAAACTGAACTGGACTAGCCATATAAATACTGTGGCTATAAGAGCAGGTCAGAGGCTAGGAATCGTGTGACGAGTAATTCGCCTCCTGACTCCCCAAAGCCTGCCCACCATCTACAATGAACAAGTCAGGAGTGTGATGGAATACTCCCCACTTGTCTGGACGAATGCAGCTCCAATAACACTGAAGAAGCTTGACACCATCCAGGACAAAGCAGTCCGCTTGATTGGCACCACATCCACAAACATTCAATCCCTCCACCACCGACGCACAGTAGCAGCAGTGTGTACCATTTATAAGCTGCACTGCAGGAATTCACCAAGGCTCCTTAGACAGCACCTTCCAAACCCACGACCACTGCCATCTAGAAGGACAAGGGCAGCAGATAGATGGGAACACCACCACCAGGAAGTTCCCCTCTAAGTCACTCACCATCTTGACTTGGAAATATATCACCGTTCCTTCACTGTCGTTGGGTCAAAATTCTGGAACTCCTTTCCTAACAGCACTGTGGATGGACCTACACCACATGGACTGCAGAGGTTCAACGCAGCAGCTCACCACCACCTTCTCAAGGGCAACTAGGGATGGGCAATAAATGCTGGCCCAGCCAGTGAAGCCCACATCCGGTGAATGAGTAAAAAAAAAAATTGGTATCTATTACATGGTATTGTTAAGATGGGAACTATATTCCATATTCGTCATTCTGTCGTTGAAAACCATAAACCAATGCCCTGTTTCAAAAAATCTAGTATCCGTCCTTGTCTGCCCCCTTTGATAGCCAGTCACCCATTTCAAAGTTTCTGCTTAGCATCTGGATGCTGGAATTCCCCCTCCCTTCAATAATTACAAAATAAATAAATTTAACTCTCTCAATTATTAGCTCTGCAGGGCATGGCAAGTAATTACCCACACATTATTTCCATGTTTTCAGGTGGTGAGTGATGTAATCCTGAGGAATCTCCCTGTTGCCACAGCCAGCCTTATGTATAGTAAAAATGGAATTTGTCTGAAAACAGGCAAATTTATGTGCCTATGTGTTTTAAATCTAAATGAATACTCTAGGGAAGACTGATAGACACACACACGCACTAATTTGTTTAGCTGAGGGAAGGTACAATTCTATGTTTTAGGTTTCATTTTTTAAAACTTAAACTGTTTCCATGTAGTGTGCTAACAATGCAATTATAATCTACTCATACATATTTCTGGAGTGTCAAGAATAAAGTGGCAGCAAATTACCCAAAATAAAACTATTATTTATTGTACACTACCTGCACTGCAGGCTGCACTTGAATAAATATTAAAAGGGCAGGCCGCCAGAATCGAAATAGGTCACTCGATTAAGAATTATTTCAGGTCACTCTTGTGTCAGGGAGCACAGATTTTGTGTCTAGCAGCTCTGCACGCTTGTCACTGCCATCTATAGCAATCTGGAAATGCCCACAGAAGCAGAATTGTTTCGATAATCAACACTGCTGTGAGCTATAAAAAGTCTTTATAAGAAATGATAACTCATCTCTTTGCTTTCAGAAGTCGACGGACTTGCAGTTATTAAGTCTTACTATAATTTCTTACCCAAGAATCAGAAACATGAGATGAGTTCTTAAAAAATAAAATCAGTTTACATGTGCCTTCCCTCGGGATAGTTTTTATTGAAGTAAGTAGGAATAATAATCTACTTACCGTGCATAGTACTTACCTATAGATTTCCCCATCTTTTCAACTTCTGGATAACCAACACCCCCATATGATTTGCATAAGATATGATATAATTAATGCTACTTGCTTAAACAAATGGATAAATAATCCTAATGTAACATTCTCCTGGCAAGACATAGCCATGTAAATCCAGGTCAATAGGTAGATCTTCTAGATGTCTCATATTATCAAGGTGGGAACTTACTTCAGTGAGCTGAATTATAGAGATATGTTTTCTTTATTATTAATGGTACATGTGTCCAAACATGCCCCTCCCCCATCACCTACCCCCCTCCCCAACCCGAGGAAAATTTCATCTCAAGTCCTGATCTGCTACTATCACAACAATGCGTGATCTCTGAAAGCAGCTGGAAGGTCACAATAATGTGCCCAGAGTTCTAGTATTCCAATTAGGAATGCTGAGCAGAAGAATTCTTAGAGATATGGCCAATTTTTAGAAAGGTGGAAATGTTGGAAATTTCTCCAAATCGTACAGAAGAGCATTTTTTTTTTTACAAAAAAGGGCTTCCCACACAAGTTTCACTTTTAAAAGTCTAATGTATACAGAACATTCTTTACAGTTTTTTTTCCTTTTTAAAAAATGTTTTTATGTACATTTTTTAAAAAAAATGTTTGTCTCCTTGTGGACAGATTTCTCCAGGCTTTGAAGACTGTCTTGGTACAAGTTTTGTTTTTCCCCTTTTCCTTTCAATGTGACTGTCCAGTGGTGCTTTCTGTTGAACAGGGTTCCGTACCCTCTTCATTACTACTGTCCACATCATGTTCCATGGCTGAATACTGTACAGACTCTTCATCGGCGATACGCTGGCTGGTAAAGTTTGTGATGTCCAAGAGGCCACTGGGTTCGACCACTACATTTGAGCTGGATTGGCTGGGTATGGAATACTGAGGTATAGACTAGGAAAGAAAGAAAATAATCACAGAAATTACAACCTGGAAGGTGGCCATTTGACCCATTCTATCTGTGCAGGTGCTAGCTCTTCAATGGACTTATCAGAGTTATTCTATTTTCTTGCATTTTTTTTTTAAATTATTGAATTCTCTTGCAAATAAAGTTACACAAAATAGCCACATGCTCTAATAACCCAGTGCAGAAAAATATTCTAATAACTCTCCCCCTTTCATTCTTCTAGACTTAAAGCAAAATCCATAAAGGAAAGAATTTATATAACATCTTTCTTGGCCTCAAGGCATACCAAAATATTTTACAGCCAATCTTGGTTATTTTGAAATTAGTCACTGCTGAAATGTAGGGAAATGCACCAGCCAATCTGGCAACAGCAAGGTCCCACAAACAGTAACAAATGCATAACCAGATAATCTGCTTCTTCAGTGATGTTAAGGGGTAACTGTTAGTCAGGAAATCAGGGAAAACTCTCCTGTTCTTCAAATAGTGGCTGTGGGGCTTTTTGCATCCAGCTGAGAGGGCAGATAGAGCTTCAGTTTAATGTCTTATCTGAAAGACGGCAATCTCAGAAACTGCACTGAGGTGTCAATCTGGATTAATTGCCAAAGTTTCTGCGTGGGTTAAACCCATGACCTTCTGACTCAAGAGTAATTGATTTATAAACCAGTGAAAACAACTTTTCATTGCCTACTCTTCCAAATTTTGTGGCTTTCAAAGCCTCTATTAGATTTTCCCCATTAAACTTCTTTGTTTCAAAAGGTTCCAGTTGTTCAAATGACTCCTCATAACTATAATCTCATTTCTAATATCATTCTGTTGAACATGTGAAGTACCTAATGCACATCCTCTAACTATAATAAATGTATGAAACTATATATATATATATATATATATTATATATAAATAAAATGGAGTTGTATAGCATTGACATAATGTATATGATAATCATTTTCCCCAATACACCATCCCTTCTGATCTCTGAAAAGCGCTAACATAATCAATGAAAGTCACTAATTACAATGTGAAACTTTAAAAAAAATGTCAAAAAGTATTGCAGTATTTAAAATGAAACCACCCTATGAAGGACAAGGCTCATAGGTTAGAAATAAAAGTTTAGAAAGAAAATAATAGAAAAGAAGGTAAATCTTGAGTTGGTTGCATGAGACCAAGCTTGGGTTTCAAATTTAATGAAAAGGGAGAGGAAAGCTGTTTCCAATTTTCAGATCTGCAGAAATGACCAGTTCAAGCACTTCCTGATGAAAGATCATCAATCTGAAATTATAATCTATTTCTCTGACTGACCTGATGTGCATTTCCAGCATTTTATATTTATTTCAGTCTGATTCACTTAAGTTTTTAATTCAATTCCGTACTCAAGCTATGTTAGCAGTTCCCTTTGCCTTATTAGTTTAACTCACATCTTGTAGAACTGATGGGGTGTGTCTTCTCTTATTAGTTAATTCGTTGTACAGATTATTTGATTGCTAAATTAGCCATATAACTATGCTCTGTGACAGAATGCACGCACTTCAAACCCATACACCAGTTCTAGTAGTTTTCTAAAGTTGATATACACTTTCCAAACACAGCTAAAGTAACACCTGCAAATTTACTGATTTTCGATTGTAGAGAAAACAAATTAACTTTTCCTCAGAAATTTATAAAAGTCAATTCCCTAACAAAGACAATTAATTGTTGCAAGAGTTCTGTTATGGAGAACTTTGAATTAAAGATAAATAAAATGGTCACCCTTTGATCTCCAACAAAAAGGTAAAATTTGCAACCTTGGTTTCTAAGTTATCAACTCATACACGCATGCTAAAGCTACTTAACTAACTTAAGTAACTAACGTTACTTAAAAAGCCCTTCTGGTGTAAATGTTTCATTGCTGCATTAACCCTACATTAGTAAACATAGTTTTCCCTCATTCTCCTTTTATCGTGACCTATTTTTACCTTTAGTTAAACTTTTTTGTTAATGCCAAATATCCTTTTCTTAATTTTTACATAAATGTGAATTTAGACTGTTGCATTTACCAATTTTCATTGCAGGCTCTCTTCCTGATTTTCCCCATTCCCTATTGCTCCACAAGTCAGTAACTACAGCTAAGTGCAGTCCCATGGTTACCGTTTGAAAGCCAACGTCGGCCTTAAATCATAAATCAGCCTCGAAGGTGAGCACCAGCAGTCTATTCAACCAATAGGTGCATCACAACCAAGTTCAATTCTGTCCTCAACTGGCATTCTTGCATGTGCATTTCCAGTGGGAGTTGCTGGATAGCAATCAGGAGCAGAAGACTGGCAGATTTCCCGCTCCATAACAGTCAACTGAGGCTAATTGTAACAGCTAAGTGACCGCCAGAGGCAAGATCAGCTAAGTTTGGACAGACCAAGCATCAAACTTGGGACCTACGTGCATTGTATGGCTCAGCTGCTCACTGACTAAGTGGGTTTATTAACCTGGTTTGGAAGGCAAGGATTGGGGTGCAGGGGACCATTGCCACTCTCCTCCTATTCACTAAATAAATACATTTTGGGCTTTTTGTTAACCTGCTTTATCCTAGTTATCGAATGGCCATTTTAGGAGTGGGAGCGCTACCTACAAATACAGCATTTTCATTGACAGAGATTCATTTTCTCAGCTAGACTTTGGAAGACGGATGCAGGTGCATAACAGATTGGGCAATATCAAATGTTGGCACATTTTAGTGTAAATTTGGAAGCGACACCGAGGACTGGCTAACCCATCAGTAGCCCCCAGAGTTTGGCAACCAGATGAGTAAACTCATCTACACATCAACACTAGGTACATGTTTTTCTTGTGTTATTTTACTTCAAAAAGTTTAAGTTAAAGTGTTACTCATCAATATCCTTGTATGCAGTAACATATTTTAAGTGAAGCCAGGCTTCATAATGATTTTGAACTTACTTTTAAATTTGTAAGAGAATTTTGTCAGATGCAGATTACAGAAAAACATAACTGTGTGCATCTGTAACCCAAGCTCGGTGTTCAACAAAAAAGTACGAGCCACTTACAACTGCATCAGGAATGAAATTTCACCCTGGCACTGTGTTAGAAAAAATGTGGTTTAATCTGTCTTGGGATCATTTCTTTTTTGGTGCTTGTTGACACGTGACAGGACAGAATGCCTGTGTGTTGCACGCACTTCCAGGCTGCGTCAAGATTTTAAACAGATACGCATGCTTACCTGAATAAGAATATCTGCAGATATTTCATCGGACTTCTCTTGTGTTACATTCTGAATTTGAAGAAAATGGCTTTGAACAGCCTTTCCAGATCCCTCAGCCTCCCTAGGTGGAAGGGTCTTCTCTGGGGGCTGTTTGTTTTGCTGTTCTTTTAGCACAGGGGTCACAGCTGGTTTCTGCAACTTATTTGAAGGGCCTGACTGCAGTGAGCTTACTTTCTGTGCAGTGGGCTTCCTCTCTTTGCTAGTGTCTACACTGGAGGCTTCCGCATTCATTTCGATCTGGGCCTCCATCATGGAAATCTTTAAAATGTCTGTTTCCATTGACTTTTTGGAAGATTGCACCGTGTAATAGTTTGTTGCCATTACTGAACTCTCTGAGCTGCCACTGGCCGTTTTCGTGATGGTAGTGGCTTGGTAATTTCCAAAGGTTATTTTGGTGACCGTTGTTCCTGGCGTTATGATGGGTGGCTGTGCCTGCAAACGTCAACAGAAGCCCTACAGTAACCATTAAACGACAATGGGAGAACAGAGCAGAACAGTCTGGGATGGTTTTAAGTTATTCTGAATCAGACCAGTTCTGATGAAGGATCTACAACTAAAACATTTTTTCCAGCTTTTCTTCAAATAAGTTGCTGCGCATTTCCAGAATTCTCTGTTTTTATTTCAGTTTCCAGCATTTGAAGTTTTTTTTTTGCTCTGTCTCTCTGAATCAGTCAAGAACTGGAATGTCACAGTAGGCTAATCTAGGGACTGAGCCTTCCGCCACCTGCAGCCCCCCTCGTCAATCCCATCAAACTCAGTCTTCTACCCATGAATCAGTTCTAAGTAAACTGCCCAGAGTCAAACTGAGTCATACAGACCAGGAAGTTTCCAGGTTTGATTCCTGTTTGTACTGAGCGACTGGATCATTGGACAGGGCAGTGATAGGGATTCTAAAATTGGCCATGGTACTCTGGGATAGTGCTGGAGGTGAATCATAAATGCCATTCATTCCTGATTGCTATTCAGTGACCACTCCTGAAAATTGCTTGTGCGCAGATAGTCAGTGAACACAGGATTAGGCTTGGCAGTGATGCTGTCCACAGTGAAATAGCCTCCCAACACTCCATCTAAGCTCACACCTGAAGATTGGCCAATTGCACAAGATATGAGAGGGCAGCCAGAATCCATGATCAGCATGGAGGGAGGGAAAAGCAAACTAGCTATGCAAGAAAATGAGAATATTCACAGTACTTATGAAATAAAATATTAAATTTGTAATACTTACACCTTAGACTGGCTAAAAAGGAAATATTACCTCCTTTCAAAAAAAAAATTAAATTTGACCTGCTTCATCAACAAGTCCATTCCTTTTTCTTATTTCTTCATGGGATGTGGGCATCACTGGCTAGGCCAGCATTTATTGCCCTTGTTCAGAGGGCATTTCAGAGTCAGCCACATTGTAAGTAGGCCAGACCAGGTGAGGATGGCAGATTTCCTTCCCTAAAGGGCATTAATTAGTGAACCGGGTGGGTTCTAATAACAATCGGCATATGACAAATGGTCATCAGGCTTTTAATTCCATATTTTTATTGAATTCAAATTTCACCAACTGCCATGGTGAGATTCAAACCCTTGTCCCAAGATCATCTCTGGAATACTACTAGTCAGTGACAATACCTCAATGCCACCACCTCTTGTGCACAATGCTGCAAAGAGGCTACAAACTAACAAGATGCAAGTCTTGCCTGCCTGATTACTGCAAAATAAAATCAGTCTCAATTCAGTTCCTGGTGAGCATCACCCACTGCACCAAACTGCTCTTATTTTGATACTACATTGGCAATCCGAGTCGTTGAGGCCACACAATGTCTGATCCAGGAAATAGGAAACTCTCACTATAATATGGGACACCTTTCTAAGTTTTTGGTTGAGATAGAAAAACAAGGCATACTAGAATCCAGAGGTAAAAGGCCAATTTCCAAACCAATGACTTACAAGAACTTGCTGGCTAAGGGGCAAATCAGATGGCTTAGTGGTAGTGTCACTGGATTAGTAATCCACAGGTTTAGGCTAATGATCTGGGGGCTCAGGTTCAAATCCCATTGTGGCAGCTGCTGGAATTTACATTCCATTAATAAGTATGGAATAGTAAAAAAAGCTAGTCGCAGTAATGGTGACCATGCCAACCACCATTGATTGTTGTAAAAACCCATCTGGGTCACTAATGCCCTTCAGGGAAGGAAATTGGCCATCCTTACCCAGTGTGGTTGACTCTCATCTGCCCTCTGAAATGGCCTAGCAAGCCATTCGGTTCACAGGAAATTAGGGATGGGCAACAAATGCTGGCTTTGCCAGCAATGCTCACATCCCATGAAAGGGTAAAGGGAAAAAAAAAAACAGGCATCATATTGTAGTTAGAGTACAGAAACAGGCCATTCAGCTCAATGGTCTGTGCCACTGTCTCCACAAGAGCCTCCTCACACTAATGAGTAGGTTAGACAAAGGAGAGCCAATGGATGTTATCTACTTGGACTTCCAGAAGGCCTTTGACAAGGTGCCGCACAGGAGGCTGCTCAGTAAGATAAGAGCCCATGGTGTTAGAGGCAAGGTACTAGCATGGATAGAAGATTGGTTGTCTGGCAGGAGGCAGAGAGTAGGCATAAGGGGGTCCTTCTCAGGATGGCGGCCGGTGACTAGTGGAGTTCTGCAGGGGTCAGTGTTGGGACCACAACTTTTCACTTTATACATTAATGAACTAGATGAAGGAACTGAGGGCCTTCTGGCTAAGTTTGCAGATGATACAAAGATAGGTGGAGGGACAGGGAGTATTGAGGAGGCAGGGAGGCTGCAGAAGGATTTGGACAGGTTGGGAGAATGGGCAGAGAAGTGGCAGATGAAGACAACATGGGGAAGTGTGAGGTCATGCACTTTTGTAGGAAGAGTAGAGGCAGACTATTTTCTAAATAGGGAGAGAATTCAGAAATCTGGAGTGCAAAGGGACTTGGGAGTCCTAGTCCAGGATTCTCTTAAGGTTAATTTGCAGGTTGAGTCGGTAGTTAGGAAGGCAAATGCAATGTTGGCATTTATTTCGAGAGGACTAGAATATAAAAGCAGGGATGTGCTGCTGAGGTTTGATAAGGCTCTGGTCAGACCACATTTAGAATATTGTGAGCAATTTTGGGCCCCGCATCTCAGGAAGGATGTGCTGGCCCTGGAGAGGGTCCAGAGGAGGTTCACGAGAACCACCCCAGGAATGAAAGGCTTAACATATGAGGAATGTTTGAGGACTCTGGGTCTATACTTGATGGAGTTTTGAAGGATGAGGGGGGATCTGACTGAAACTTAGAGAATACTAAAAGGCCTGGATAGAGTGGACGTGGGGAAGATGTTTCCATTAATAGGAGAGACTAGGACCCATGGCACAGCCTCAGAGTAAAGGGAAGACTTTTTAGAACAGAGATGAGGAGAAACTTCTTTAGCCAGAGAGGGGTGAATCTATGGAATTCATTGCCACAGAAGGCTGTGGAGGTCAGGTCATTGAGTGTATTTAAGACCGAGGTAGATAGCTTCTTGATTGGTAAGGGGCTCAAAGGTTACAGGGAGAAGGCGGGAGAATGGGGTTGAGAAACTTATCAGCTATGATTGAATGGCAGAGCAGACTCGATGGGCAAATGGCCTAATTTCTGCTCCTATGTCTTATGATCTTACCAAATTTCAACCAATCTCATCAGCACATCCTTCCACTCCTTTCTCTCTCTCATGTACTTATCCAGCTTCTCCTTAAATACATCAATGCCATTCACCTCAACTAAGCTGTGAGGAACTCTAGATGCAAAAATTCAATATTCTATATATCACGTTAGCCTTCCAAAGTGATATGCTTCTTTATTTAAAGACAGTACTTTTAGCTTCGACTCAAAGTTATCACACTTAGGAGGGTAATACTACTCCAAGTGAGCAGTCTCACTTCATCTACTGTTGACACCACAGTCTTAGCAAAGCAGGTCCTGCAATTCTCATGCTGCAACTGAAATTAATAAACATTCCAGTGTATTTTTTTTTATACTGGATAAAGGGAAGCAATACTGAGCTAATTAATGCAACATGCAGAGACCAAGTGTATTTATCAGCTACATTCCTTCTGTGCAAAAATAGTGACAATTTTTTAGAATTAGAATGATGTTGGCAAACAGCAGATCCAGGAAAATCTTCTTTAAGATACAATGTCACAAGAGTTCATCACAAGGAAGGACAGGTATTAAGGAATATGAAGAAAAAGTCAAGAAATTTGGAGTAAAAAGGTAAGACTCATCTACAGCTAACAAAATGGCAGAGCAGACTTACTGTCGTACAAATTGTTCCGAGAAGACCAAAATATTCATATTACTTTTAGTAGAAAGTACTGAGTATAAATTAATTGTGGCAACTTCTAGCAATCTCTAACCTCCTAAAATCATTCTAATTTTTACAGTGCACCCCTACTGATTTCAACTGCTAAATCATTCTTCCCAGAAATAATGAGGCATGTTTAATGTTTAAAATGAAGAATTATAATTAGTAATTTAAACTTATACAAGTCCAATCCCTGTTTCGAAGGAAGTCAGCAGTTTTCAATAGGACAGTAGCAGGTTTACTACTTTGGGCCTCATACTCCTGGTTTCGAGTGGAGAAGAGGGAAGGGGCACAAATAGGTTAAAACACAAGTACACACCAAGAACATCATGGTAATCAAGTCCAGATCACTTCCGAAAATTCCAGTGAGTACATTACAAACCCTCAGTATTAATGTTGCCAACCAATTTTGTGCAACATGCAGACTATTATTCACTCTGATCCTGCTATCTTTAGATCACAGTAATGAGCAACAACCTGTTGAAACTGCTGACAGGTATTATATGCTCCCAGCTATTATGCAATGGTGTTACCTGGCCAGGAAGAGGTTGTTCTAACGAGACAGACTGTTGTTTTACAGTTAGCTGGGTCTTATCCGGCTGATGCTGCAGATGTGTAGGGGGCTGTAGCTGTGGCTTCTGTTGTGCTTGGTGTAGCAGTTTAGGAAGTTGCTGTGGCTGCTGTGCTTTCACTGCGATCACCTGCAGCATGGTTTGTTGTGTCTGGGTTGTTGCTGCAGACACTTGCTGCAGTGTTGGGGATTTGGTCTGTGTCACCTCCTGAGGTTGTTGCAGTTGTTTCTGTTGCTGATGGGATGGCTGCATTGAGGTGTTGGACCTGTAGAAGAGGCCCGTTTGTGGGTCCAATGTGTCCCCTTCCTCTATTTCACTTTCTTCAGCCTCAGAGTCGTCTTGCTTGGCTACAGCACCTTGACCAGCAACTGTTTGTAATTTTATCGGGATCTGGATGCAGATTTTAGGAATAAAGTAACCAACAGAAAATGAATGCGAGACATATTTGAACTCATCAGTTTAAAGTTTTCCACTCTTTTGAGGTAGGGCAAAGAGAAACACAAACTACATTATGTTGCTCAAAATTTTTAGTGCAATAGTAAAAATGATCAACTGTATTGAAATCCTGTGCCAGTAGTGTGGGTTCAAGTCCCACTCCAGGATTTAAGCACGTGATCTAGACCGGCCCCCACCAGTGCAGTACTGAGGATTGTTGAAGATGCACTACATCCTTCCAATGAGACATTAAAACAAAGCCATGTCTACCTGCTCCAAAGGGTAGGGTTGATCTTAAAGATCCCATAGCACTACTTGAAGAGCGGAGTTTGGCTAGCTTTACGCAAATACACATTCCTCGGTCAACACAACCATCAAAAATGTGTTGTCATTTGTGAGAAATCATGCACAAAATGGGCTCAGTATTTGCCACATGACAAGTTACTACACTTAAAAGAAATTCTTTGCATGCGAAGCACTGAAATTTCTGGGATATAATAAAGCACCAACTCATCTTGTAAACATAAAGTTACGGTTGGTTTGCATATTTTTTAAACAAGAAACTTGTTCTGACCCTTCTGTACTCTGAATTGCTTAACTTAAATCAATCATGTCTCAAAATGATTTTTTTCAATTCCATCTTTGCATCACTGCCAAGTACGTGGCCAATAAGCATAATTGAAATTGGCAATTTTAAGTGCCCTAATGTTTGTTCATGGGTATTGTATTGGCTACATGTACAAAAATCTGAGTTAGGAAACTAAATTAACAGAAACACACTATTTCACTTGTTCTCAATTTTCAGATGATTTGTTGACAAAGTAGCATTTATTACACATCTCTATTTGCTCCATAGTGGGCTTTCTTGCTGATTTTTACAACTGCATGGTTTATGCTAGTCCACTGCAGAGGATACCATGGTGCAATCGAATAGCACCAATCTGGAGTCACCTGTAGGCCAGACAGGGTCAGGAGGTATGGCAGGTTCCCAACACAATGACATTAGTGAACCAACTGGGCTCCAGCAATTTTCATGATTCTTTTCCCTGCTTCAAGTCCACAAATTCAATTTCGCAATTTACCATGGTAGAATTGGAACCCAATCAGAATGACCAGAGAACATGGGGAAATGGGGTTGGGGGTCTGTGCTTGTGATTTTCCTCCATGAAATTCCAGACCTCGCCTTCACTGGATGAAGACCAGGTTCTGCCCCAGAGGAGACACAAAGCTGCTTGAGTTTGGCTGGCCCTCATGTGATGAGCTACTGTGTAACATTGCCAGGCACCTGGGGAAGGTAAATATGCAGTAAAACTATAAGAAGGGAAATATGGGGGAGGGCTGGTAGGGGCGGTTGGAGGAGGAAATATAAGCAAAACAGGAGAACTTGAGGTAAACAGAATGGAGTTCCCACAAAGTTGAAAGCTTAGATTTTCATTGTAATTTATTAATTTCAAAACATCACGCTATTAAAAACTGGTTAATTGGTTATTGTTTAAATGCCATTTGTGGGATCTTGATGTGTGTAAAATAGCTGTCTCATCAAGTTTTATTTATGTTTGAGACACACAATTGGCACTATACAAATCAAACACTTCTTCATTCCAGCTACACTGTAAGCAAACTTTGGACACTTGGTTAACATTTCGTTTATGTTCAGACCTGCATTGCTAAAAATGACACACACAGTAAAATAACTATTCCCAACATTCTAACCTGTATATAACTAGCATAAAAAGGAGCAAATATGCACTCAGTCATTAGGCAGTGCAGTCTCCTGCACAACCCTCCCCAACTGCTAGTAAGGTTAACTACCCAGACAAGAGGAAAAACCTGTGACCAATTTCAGGAAAAACCCAGGGAAATTCTCCCCAACTCTCTAAAGCCTCGATTAAGCAAGCTCCAGAGGTGTGGAAAGTCAAATCAATTGACTGATGAAGCAAATGGCTCCATTTTCTTGTAGAAGGTTAAGTTTTTCTGAATGACTTATAATGGTACTGCAAGTCTGGGCTTTGGATCAATTAACTCAACCTGGCCTTGGTCAACGCACTGAGAAATTCTGCAGCGTGAATGGAATTCTGACAAATATACTAAAACGCAAAACAGCCTGACAAACCAAAATCACATCTCAAAGGGATTGCTCTCCTCGTATCAGTAACCATAATACTACCACTTCATCAATTTTAACTCCTTCTTGCTGAGGTAAAGTACCAAAAGTATTGTACCAGATGCCCTCTGATACCTCAATTATTTCTAACTGAGGCTCAATGCTTTAGATAGCTTTTTGATCCTGGGGTCACACCCAAACATGCACTCACCTCACATCCACCTGCACAAGGCCAAAAAAATTTGCTGACTAGCAATCAGGAGTGAAAAGTCTAGCTGATTTTCTTCTCTCTAAGAGGAGCAATTGTAGCAATCCAATGCCTTATGATTTTAAAGCCAGCAGCTCCTAAGTGCTAATTGCAAGGGAAGCTACGAAGAGATCATTGGAGCAGAGTGCACAATGTCCTGAACACTAACCTCTCCAGCTGGAGTGCCCAGGCTTGGATAAGGGGATATTTTTGGCCGACTCCTTCAAGCCTATGGCAGGTCCAATGACTGGAGCTGTAACCGGGAGAGCTGTGAGCCAACAGTGCAACTGAGCAGCAGTTCTGGTACCAATTGATCGGTTCTGCTCCTGCAGCAAGAGCAATGGCAAGGAGTGCTGCTGGAGAAGGCAGATGCAGAGAACGGTAAGAGCCAATACTTCCAAAATTCAGAACAGCAAGCCCTTGTGCAATTGTGGTACTCTATTATCTACCAACCTTTCCACTCTAAGCAGCAAATGCCCTCTGTTACAGCTAAAAAAAATCCCTATTTATAATTTTCTAACTAATCCTGCTGGCAGCACTATTTGTACAAAGATTGTGCACAGCTAAGTAATTACCTGCTGTAGAATGTGTGTGACTGCAATCGCTGAGGATACTGGAACTGATTTCATCACCGCAGGAGGCTGTGCTGTCTGCTGCTGTTGACCACTTGGTAAAAGCGATGTCAGTGCTACTTCGCCAGAACCAACACTTGAACTGGACACTGTTGGTTTGATACTTTTCCCTACATTGAAAAGGAAGCCCAGTCATTAATAAAAATATGTACAAGAGGGGAATAATAAAATTGTGAAAGACAAAACTGCATGAGTCGCAAATGCAAATGAAGCTCGAAGCAAGTACAAAAACAAAAAGTGTAACACTTTCCCTTCCTGCCAACATCCCTGCTTTTTGAGCTGTGGAGACCACCACCCTCCCTACCCTTAGCAACACGACACTGATGATGGACTGAACTTCCAAATGAGGCAGGCACCAGAAGAGCTTCCAGCTTTCTTCTACTTTATTATTTCATTAAAAATCCCATGGATTTTTAAATAGAGCTGACAAAAATAATGCAACTTCTGAAAAGCTAACAGGGCAACGTGCATGTTGTGGTTACTGGCACAATTCCCAACATGTGCCATTCGCCGCCATATGTACACATTCGGCCTCTCTCTCCAGCAGTACCGACTCACCCTATCTCAAAGCTGTCCTTACCCCAAGCTCATTTTATTCTTCGTCTCATCCGACGCCTTACCAAGAAACTTTTTCTCTTCCTTTCAGGGGTTAAGGAATGCAAACTCCAACAACTTATTAATACCAATGCCCATCCAGGAACCCTCCACCCCTTCCTGTCCCTCTGACCCCATCCCTTCTTCTAATCACAGCCCTTGTCATGTAGTCACTATACCCTCTGACCTTCCCTTCTCTGATGATGAACATTCTGTACTCAGCAAAGGACTCAGTTTCATCCCCTTACGCCCTCACCTCAATGAATTTTGGGCTCAGCATGAAGCTGAACTCTTCTTCCGTTGCTTTCATCTCCATGCTCATTCCTTTGGGCAGGAGTCCTCCCCTCACATTCAACGGATCCTTTCACCTGCCTCCAGTATTCTCCCTCTACCTGGGCCACTCCCTCTGATCTCTTACCTGCTCTTGATATTTTCATTAAGAACTGTCAGCGTGACATTGGCCATCTTAATTTCTCTGCTCCTCTCACACACTCTATTCAGTCTCCTTCTGAACTTGCTGTACTCTGTTCACTCAGATACAACCCTGACTGTTTTCAAACTTGCCGACAAGGGTGGTGCTGTTGTTGTCTGGCGCACTGACCTCTACCTCTCAGAGGCTGAGTGCCAACTCTCAGATACTTCTTCCTACCTCCCCATGGACCATGATCCCACCACCAAACATCAAGCCATTGCTTCCAGGACTGTCACTGACCTCATCTCTTCTGAGATCTTCCTTCCAGAGTTTCCAACCTCAGTCTCCTAACCCTAGACAGCCCCTCCTTCCCAAAATCCACAAACAGGACTGGCCGGGTAGGCTTTCCGTGTCAGTCTGTTCCTGCCCTACGGAACTCATTTTTTTCTTATCCTGACTCCACTCTCTTTCCCCTCGTCCAGTCTCTTCACACCTAGTCGTGACTCCTGTGATGCCCTATGTCATATATACAATTTCCAGTTTCCTGGCCCTAACTGCCTCCCCCTTCACCATGGACGTCCAATCCCTCTACACCTCCATCCCCCACTAGGATGATCTGAGGGCACTCCGCTTCTTCCTTGGACAGAGGCCCGAACACTCCCCATCCACCACCTCTCTCCTCCGCCTGGCTGAACTTGTTTCCTCAATGAACAATTTCTCCTTTAACATATCTCACTTCCTCCAAATGAAAGGTGGGCCCCAGATATGCCTGTCTTTTTGTGGGTTGTGTGGAATATTCCTTGTTCCAGTCCTACCCAGGCCCCCTCCCACAACTCTTTTTTTCAGTATATCAATGACTGCATTGGTGCTGCTTCATGTTCTTATCTGGACCTGGAAAAACATATCGATTTTGCTTCCAATTTCCATCCTTCTCTCACATGGTCCATCTCTGACACTTGCCAAACATTCCATGACTTCTCTATTTCCATTTCTGGTGATAGACTATCTACCAATATTCATTACAAGCCCATCAACTCCCACAGCTATCTCAACTACAGCTCCTCACACCCTGCTTCCTATAAGGACTCCATTCCATTCTCTTAATTCCTCCACCTCTGTCGCATCTGTTTAACTGATGCCACCTTCCAAAATGACACTTCTGACATGTCTTCCTTTTTCCTTAACTGAGGGCTCCCCCCACACTGTGGTTGACAGGGCCCTCAACTGTGTCTGACACATTTCCCATACCATTGCCTTCACCCTTTCCCTCCATCCCTCCCAGAACCATGCTAGGGTCCCCCTAGTCCTCACTTTTCACCCCACCAGTCTCTGCATTCAGTAGATCCTCCTCTGCCATTTCCACGAACTCCAGCATGATGTCAGCACCAAACACATCTTTCCCTCATCCCCCCCCAACCCACCCCCACCCCCAACACCCCCCCCCCCCAACACCCCACCCCACCACCACCCCCAACTCCTCCCCCGCCCCCCCCAACCCACACCCAACACCCCCCCGCCCCCCCCAACACCGTCAGCATTCCACAGGGAAGGTTCCCTCCATGACATCCGGGTCCACTCCTCCAACACCCCCAACTTTCACCCCCTTCCCACCGCACTTTCTCATGCAATCGCAGAAGGTACAACATCTGTGTCTTTACCTCCTCACCGTTCAAGACCCCAAACACTCCTTTCAGGTGAAGCAGTGCTTCACTTGCACCTCCTTCAATTTGGTCTACTGCATCCGCTGCTCCCAACGTGGTCTCCTCTATAATGGAGACACTAAATGCAGATTGGGTGACCGCTTTGCGGAACACCTTCGCTAAGTCCACAAGCATGACCCACACCTTCCTGTCGCTTGCCATTTCAATACACCATCTTGCTCTCAGGCCCACATGTCTGTCCTTGACCTGCTGCAATGTTCCAGCGAAGCCCAGTGCAAACTTTAGGAACAGCACCTCATCTTCCGACTGGGCACCTTACAGCCTTCCAGACTTAACATCAAGTTCAATAACTTCAGACCATGAACTTTCTCCTCTATCTTTACTCTTTTTTAATCCAATTGTTTGCCTTTGTTTTTTTAAATTTTACTTAATATTTTCATTTTTATTCATTTATTTGTTTTTTTTTAATCCTTTTCCCCAACCTCCCACACAACCCCAACCTACAGGGCCTTCTGTCACTGGTTTCTATGTTGTACTTTCACAGAGCATTGACTCTTCTTCTACTATTAACACGCTCTGCTCTTAGCTTTATGCCACCATCAGCCCCTTCTTTAGTCCTCACCACTACCGTTAACACTCCCTTTGATTTGTGTCCATAACATCTTTTGTCAATCTCCCCTTAGCTGCCACCTATCCCTGACCGTCTATCTTGCTCCATCTGCTCCATCACCTCTTAAACAGTATAAAATCCATCACATTTCTACTCCTCTTTAGCTCAGAGGAGTCATACAGACTCGAAACATTAACTCTGTTTCTCTCTCCACAGGTGCTGCCAGACCTGCTGAGTTGTTCCAGCATTTTCTGTTTTGTTTCAGATTTCTAGTGTCCGCAGTATTTTGCTTTTACATCAGCACTTTGTGTTTCAAAACAGGCTTCAGAGAATAGTATTACCTGCTTCCTCATTTCATTGGTTGGTTTTGCAGACAAATACATTCTGGTGTTTCTGACTCAGGAAACTCTACCTCAATCTACACTTTAGGCTTCACAAATAATTTTTCACAAGGTAGGCTGCAGGAATTTAGTGCTGAAATTATAGTTAATAGCACAGCACAGAGCGACTGCAGGCATTTGAAATCACCATCTGGTTTTGATGGTCGTTTGGTAGTACAGAACTTGAGTATTGCTGAAAAAAAGACATGTCTAAGGTTTTCGTCTTGCACTCATCTGGGAACTTGCAAGAATACCAATATAAGAGGAAAAGCAACAACTTATATTGTATGTAAAGACAGTGCTGGTTGGTTGGCTAGTGGCATTGCCATGGAGAATGCACCACTGATGGTGACTGACAGTTAACAGCCAAGCATTATTTGTAACTTAAACCAGGCAGCTTGACCCTGATTGGTCAGGGCATTGCCCTGAGGACTGAGTCTGTGAATGGCTGTCACTTAGTTTGTTTAGCTGAAACAGTTGCAGTGTATGTACGTGTTCCTTCTGTCTGCAAAGAACAGGGCCCTGTGTATTAATATATGTAGCCTCCAGTACACGCAAATGTGCCACATTGCGAGCCCGAATGACAATCTTAAATTGGTTATTCGAGTAAGGCGTAGCACAGTGAGGATTATTTAGCAAATGCGGTCCAATCGTGGAATCACATCTCATGTTGAACATTGTGTTTTGAGTTTTGCAAGTACAAGCTGGTTGGGTATGGTCTGGGTATGTACCCTGCCCGTTGCAAATAGCGACTTGGCCATCCTGTATGATATGATCGTTTATGCGAGGTGAGATTGAACAGATTGTTGTAGTGTTACTAAGTTACACTGTGCCCTCTACTGCACTTGGCCTAAGGTGTACAAATTTCTTTCATTTTTCGACTTGATTCTTTTTATGCTGCTATATCCCTTCAATGGATGTCCACACCATAAACGGTGCCTGTTTGAAACATGTCCGCACCATAAACTCACTTAAGCGGAAGCGGTTTGGCAACGCAACGAATGATGCTACTAAAGACGTAACAAATCGCTCTGACCACGTATTCTCAGAAAGCAAGGACTTTGTTCTTGTGCATGGTTTCAATTTTATTGCGCCTTCATCCCAAATCAAGCAGGAAGAGGTATTAGCTGAGTTTAAAGTCCTCTATTCCCAACTATACCGCCACAAGCCAACGTCCACTGAAGACGCTGAATCCTTGAAAGTGCACCTAGCTGATCTAGTGCATGCATATTGCAGGGTTCCGAATGACCTGTCGGACTTTCACATACAACGTGAATGTCTTACAGCGTTGTGAGGCCTTAAGACCAACCCGGAAATTAACATCAGCAAACCTGACAAAGGGACGGTAATAGTCATCCTTAACAAACATGACTATATCAACAAAATGCATGCCATTCTTAATGGCAGGTCCAAATTCGTATCCATTGGACCTGCTGCTCAACATGATCAGAGAGCCTTGCTCGAAAGTAAGCTTAAAAAAAAACTTGCTGGGCTTGTGTAAGAGAGTGATATATATGACAGGGTTCATCCTCATGGTTCATTATGTCTGTATATGTATGAGCTACCCAAGACACACAAAAGTGATGTCCCTCTATGTCCCATCTTATCTATGACCGGTTCTGCACAACATGAAGTGGCCAAAAGGTTGGGTGAATTGTTAAACAGTTTTGACCAAGTTTTCCACATACACAGTGAAGGACTCCTTCACATTTGTGAATTCCATACAGATTGCATATTGATAGTAATGCTGTGTCCATGTGCTCATTTGACATTGCTAGCCTATTCACCAACATTCCACTTAAGGAAGCTATAGATATTTGTGCTGCAGCAGTGCATCAAGGCAACCTGGACCCACCACCATTGCGTGAACCAGTATTCATTCAACTTATGAACCCGGCAATTTGCACGGTTGAGTTTAGTTTTAATGACACCATGTATGCCCAAATAGATGGTGGTGCCATGGGATCCCCTCTAGGTCCAGCTCTCGCAAACATCTTTGTTGGGTTTCATGAGAAACGTGTCTTTGATGGAAGGACATCTAGCTCCCTACCCCTCGCAGATTTCCAATATGTGGATGATACATTGGTTATATTTAAATCCACAGCTGCACGTAACAATTTCCTTACATGTCTGAATGGGCTCCATCCTGCGCTCAAATTCACCTATGAAATGGGGCAGTCAAATGAACTCCCCTTCCTTAACATTGTAGTTGAGAAATCTGCCAGGCGATTCTCTACCACAGTCTACCACAAGCCTACCTTCACTGGTCAATATACATTGGGATTGGTCTTAGCGGCAACCTTGTAAACAGGGTCCAATCCATTTGCTCACCATGCCAACTTGATGCTGAAATAGTGCTGAAATTATCTCCAGGATAATGGCTATCCTGATCTCATTTCACGCTTTATGTCATGCAAACTCATGAATGGGCCTAAGGCCCTCACTTTTGGCCCTGAAAAGTGCCCAGTCCATCTCAGATTACCCTGGAAGGGCAAGTTATCTCAAAGATTTGAGCAACAGGTGAAGCTAGCTGTTTCACGCTGCTACTATGTAGTAGCAACATGAGTGGTGCCATCAAGCAAAAAAGACGTTCTGCCTATCAAATGAGTAATGTGATATATGAAGTTCAGTGCCAGTGTGATGCTACGTATGAAGGCTGTACGTCCTAAAGACTGGCAGGTAGTATCAAACAGCCCCAGCCGTTGTTCACAACAGGCAGGGTACAGACCATACTTAGCCAGGCTGCGCTTGCAAAACTCAAAACACAGCATCCAACATTAGATTTGATTCCACAATTGGACAACATTGCTAAATAATGCTCAATGTGCTATGAATTACACTGATAAACAATTTAAGATTGTCAGTCAGGCTTGCAATGTGGCGCATTTGCGCGTACTGGAGGCTACATACATTAACACGCAGGGCCCTGTTCTTTGCAGACAGAAAGAAACACGTACATACACTGCACCTGTTTCAGCTAAACAAAATAAATGACAGCAATTGACTGACTCATTCCTCAGGGCAATGTCTTGACCAATCAGGGTCAAGCTGCCTGGTTTACATTTCAAACAATGCTTGGCTGTTAACTGTCAGTCACCATCAGTGGTGCATTCTCCAAGGCAATGCCACTTGCCAACCAATCAGCACTGTCTTCACCTACAGTATTAATTGTTGTTTTCTCCCTTATCTTGGTATTCTTGTGAGTGTCCTGAAGAGTGCAAGACAAAAAGCTTAGACATGTCTCTTTTTTCAACAATAATCTGGTTTTGAATTGAACCAAAAGCTGGTCAGGCTACAAAGGCTAATCCATAGGGTCACCTGTGCTTGGCTATCCATGCTCCAGCCAAGTTCTGGTGTTCATCACCACAGATAGACTACGATGAAGAGAGAAGAATAAATGTTCTGGAAAACACTGGTTCACTTGAAGCTGCACCATTACTATCTTTGTAACAACACGGCTTAATTGCTAAAATAGGTGTGCAATTGAACAATAACCTAAACCTGCCCTATTATTAAATAAAAGTTTCCCCTGAACTGCTTTTGCATACTTTGCAAGAAGTTAGTGTGATGACCCAGGTGCCTCGTGAAAAGCTTGTATTTTCTTTTTTTGCAAGGTCCCCTTTTCAGGCCAGTGAAATGGGGAGTTTCTGAAAGAGGGTTAATTAGTTTTCTGATTATGACATCATTAGATTCCAAGAAATGCCCATGCGACCAGAGGTTGCCATGGCGATGAACAGCTAAGAAGCAAATGGTAAAAAGAAAGCTAACTGCAGTGGTGTAGGGTTTCAGCTTGTGTTACTTTTTGGCAGTTCAGAACACACAGAATTTGAGAGGGAGGAAACAAGCAAGGTTCTCTCCGAGTCGAACAGTTTTCCTTTTAGCAGTTTTCGACCAGATCCTTGTGTGAAACAGGTCTCTGAAAATAGAGCAGAGACTGTATTACTGTGTGTGTTAGACAATTGGAAAGAGCAGAGAGTGGAAGATAGGAAGGGCAAGGTAGAACAAAATGAACAAGACCCATTGCTGCTGTTTCAGTGATGCCAGCGCCTACCAGATAGTTTAAAGAGGTTGGAGAAGGAAGTCTCTGGGGATTCTGCACCATCAGGACAGTCGTGACCAGAATGAGAATGAGAGAGGGTCTGTAGACGTGCACCTTCTCAGTGGTAACCCTGTCCAGGTACTCTGGGTGGAATATGGCTGCTGATGAATGCAGCTCAAGGGTCAAAATGACTGAGTTGGAAGTGAGAAATCCTACACGGTTTTTCCAATTTAGCCTCCGTTATGAGATTGCACGTGGTGCTCCATTTGTTTGGGAAATAATGCAAATGCCTGTAACAATGTGCAGCGTCTCTTTGTTGTATCAACTATTTAAAGTGAAATTCACCTTTTTGTTTGAAATAGCCTCACCTGTTAATGAATGTTTTAATTACTTGGCTTCTTACAGTAAAAGTTTTAAAAAGTGAAATTTTGTCCAGTGGTTTGCTTTCCGTTGGCTGAGTGGGAATGGGAATCCCCATGCGGATTCCTTCCTTTCTAAAAAGTTATCAGTTTCTATAGAGATTGTAACATTAGTTTAGCAGATAGTTCCGAGTAGACAAAAGGCAGACTTCCAAAATCTGTCAGGTAGTAAAAACTTGCTGGCCTTAGTTCCCAATTACTCCAATAATGGAAACAAATCCTTCAAGTGTTTAAGTTCTGCTCAAACATGCATATATCTATAGTTTGTCAGTTTGTTTAGGTAAGGACGACAGGCAGTGCCACAAAGGGAATATTCAACAAAAATTACAAACATCTGATGATGGCAAGTAAGAATTCAAGCCAAACAAGTACAGTTCACTACATGCTGTAGTCAATTTTCCTTTTCATATGTAAAATTCCACTCAATACCCAATATGCAAAGCAATTATGTAATGACCCAATCCCATTAGGCTTCTCACACACACAGAGGACTGTCTAAAACTGCTGAAATGCTGCCACCTAGTGGCTTTTTAAAAACCTGTCTGGGAAAATTATATTCAGAATTGTTAGACAAGTCACTGAGATGTACCAACTTAAACTTCAACTGTCTGAAAAAAAACTTGCATGACAATAAAAATATCTTCATTCAACTGTCTCTTTCCCAACCCTGTCCATGTTAATTGTATACCATTCGCTGCCTGCTTAAGACTCACACTACCCATATTGTAATGCTGGCATCTGTTTCTGGATAAGTCTCCTGTTTGTCTTTTCTGTTTGTTTCCCAGTAATCTTGTTTGGCGCTCATACATCTTCCTTTACTGATGTACTCAGTCTGTCCCATACCTTTTTTAAAAATAATACCCCATTCACTCCACTACCATATTGTATAAAATGTATCCCGATTCAGTCCAATGGGATTTAAAAAAAAAAACATACTGAGCAATTTGTCTGATTTCACTCACCAAAGACTGTTTCCCCAGAGGAAATGATCCAATTAGGATCAAATGCAGCAAGTAATAAAAGAGAAATAAAGAAAGTTTGGAAGTAGAAAGATAAAGACACTGGGGTTAGTTGCACACTACTAAATTTCTTCTACCTTTATTGAAAATTGGAAAATAACTTGGCTCAAGCTAGCTGGTGACTACTTTCCAACCCTAACGAGTTGTAGAATCTTACTTACACATAGGAGTTGCTGCTAATAACTACTGCGGAGAGGGTGAAAAAGAGAGTTTGGCGAAGGATTCAATGGCCTTTTCACATACTACATAAAAGTGTCATCTCGGGTACCTATGGATACTGCATCCCTGAAGTGTTAAAGGTTCAACCAGCTTGCTACTCAGAAGAAATGCCCCTTCGGCAAAAGGAATCAAATCTGTGAGAATTCAGTACTACAATGCTTCAGAGCACACGAGACAGGTGAGTTTGACAGCAACACGGATCAGTGCCACAATGAAACTGGATTCATTCTTCAATAAGTACAAATAATCGGAGCTTGAAAATCACTTTTTTCCATTTGTTCTCACTCTGTAATTTTTCTCCTGAAGACAATTGGTGTACTGTGACAAGGTTGCCATTCAGCACTTCACCTTTATCACTGATGATTTTAGACAGCAAGTGTTTGCAGGCTCTTTGACTATGGAAGCTATCACAGTTGAACCCAAATTTGTTAACCAATGCCTATATCCCCAAACCTTTTTAAATAAGAACACCTGGTTGGCTCTCTTTCCACTGCTCCTCAATCTAGAGTAGCTAATTATGAACACTGCCTCAAATGAGCCTAAAAGGTAGCATAAATGGGCTAAAATTAGGTTTTATAAAAAATAACAGATATGAAGTGTCCACATTATCAGTTCTGCAGCAACTCCATTATAAATTGGCACCAGATCAGCTTACAAAGTTCCAAAGCCACTCAGGTTCTGTGACCTCCTGGCATGAAGCTACTGAAGGTGATTGAAAGGGAATGCTATTTACATAGTGATTTCTTTATAAAAGTCAGAAAAATAACAAATATTTCTGTAACATATTTATATATATATATATATATATATAAAAACACATAACTTGAATTAAATAAACTTATCTTCTTTTAAACTCAAGCCACCTTGGAGGACACTTACCAGAGCTGAAGTACTCTGAAGCCAGCTCTGAGTCAAGTGCAGTGATGGCTGGACTTTCTGGTGACAGTCTCTTTTCCTGTGTCATTTGAATTGGGACTGCCATCTGACTGAGGTCAATGGTAGGCTGCCGAGATTTAGACTCCAGCTTTTCTTTACCTACACAGAATAAAAAGTAGTGTCCAAAATCATTTCCATCAGCCCACTTGGTTCCTCATCAAGAACAATTCAAACAAACTGCTCAAGAGTCACCTATGTTTAATCAAAGCCTGCATACATAAATATTTCAGTGAAGTCTTGTCCAATGGTTTTTTTTCCATTGGTGCATGGGGATTCCTTCCTTTTTAAAAAGTAAACAGTCTCAGGAGTTACGGGATTGCTATCTCTATCAGGAACCCTGGCTGATTTCTTCGCACTAGAGGTGGTCAGCTATGCCAGTGCAGACCGGAGACTACTACAGTTAGCTATCCATTACAAAAACAAAAATACCTGGAAAAACTCAGCAAGTCTGGCAGCATCTGCGGAGAGGAACACAGTTAACGTTTCGAGTCCGAATGACTCTTCAACAGAACTAAGTAAAAATAGAAGAGAGGTGAAATATAAGCTGGCTTGAGGGGGTGGGACAAGTAGAACCAGTGATAGGTGGAGATAAACAAAAGATGTCACAGACAAAAGGACAAAGGAGGTGTTGAAGGTGGTGATATTATCTAAGGAATGTGCTAATTAAGGGTAGAAAGCAGGACGAGCAAGGTACAGATAGGACCAGTGGGGGTGGGGGGTGAAGGAATCGAAAAAGGCTAAAAGGTAGAGATAAAACAATGGATGGAAATACATTTAAAAATGGAAATAAGTGGGAAAAGAAAAATCTATATAAATTATTGGAGAAAAAAAGGGGGGGGGGGGGAAAATCGGAAATGTGGTGGGAATGGAGGAGAGAGATCATGATCTAAAATTGTTGAACTCAATATTCAGTCCGGAAGGCTTTAAAGTGCCTAGTCGGAAGATGAGGTGTTGTTGTTCACTGGAACATTGCAGCAGGCCAAGGATGGACATGTGGGCATGAGAGCAGGGTGGAGTGTTCAAATGGCAAGCGACAGGGAGGTCTGGGTAGTGCTTGATGACAGACCGAAGGTATTCTGCAAAGTGGTCTTCCAGTCTGCGTTTGGTCTCTCCAATGTAGAGGAAACTGCATTGGGAGCAACGAATACAGTAGACTAAATTGAGTGAAGTGCAAGTGAAATGCTGCTTCACTTGCAAGGAATGTTTGGGCCCTTGGACGGTGAGGAGAGGGGAAGTGAAGGGGAAGGTTTTGCACCTTCTGCGGTTGCACGGGAAGGTGCCGTGGGAGGGGGTTGAGGTGTAGGGGGTGAGGGAGGAGTGAACCAGGGTGTCCCGGAGGTAACGATCCCTGCGGAATGCTGCCAGGGGGGTGAAGGGAAGATGTGTTTAGTGGTGGCTTCATGCTGGAGTTGGCAGAAATGGCGGAGGATGATCCTTTGAATGTGGAGGCTGGTGGGGTGATAAGTGAGGACAAGGGGGACCCTATCATGTTTCTGGGAGGGAGAGGAAGATGTGAGGGCGGATGCTCGGGAGATGGGCCCTGGACATGGTTGAGGGCCCTGTCAACCATGTGGGTGGAAAACCTCAGTTAAGGAAGAAGGAAGACATGTCAGAGGAACTGTTTTTGAAAGTGGCATCATCAGAGCAGATGCGACAGAGACGAAGGAACTGAGAGAATGGGATGGAGTCCTTTAAGAAGTGGGGTGTGAGCAGCTGTAGTCGAGGTAGCTGTGGGAGTTGGTAGGCTTGTAATGCTTTTATCTTAGCTATCCATTCACTCCTGCTAGAGAGTGTGTATAAAAATATAAGTAGATATAGTCATAGGGACAGAGTAAAAAAAAAGTAAATACGCAACAGTAAATTTGTATAAAGCAATGGGTAGATGACAGTTGGTGTTTTTCATCCTTTAAGTCATCCTATTAAGGACAAGACATTCAAAGCATAGAGATTGTAGAGGCGAGACTGGCCATGACAATGCTAAGGATGGGAAACTATATTCATAAAGGTCAGACTTGAGATACTGAGGCAATTTACAGCAGCACAGAAGGCCAAGAGGAAATTTTATAAGGATTTTCAAATTAGAAAGTATTCTGGTACAGTGAATCAGGAGAGACTCTTTCCTCTGTTTGGGAAGTTAGCAACAAGGGATCATCAATTTAAAATTATCACCAAGAGGTGAGACATTAGAATTGCTTTACACAGAGGTCTGCCTGAGCTTTGTTACAGGAAATGCTTCAGGCAGAAGCCACTGCATCTTTTAAGAAAAAAGCTAAATAAACTGTTTGAAACAGAAAAATACAAGGCCATGAAGAGAGAGCAAGGGGAGCAGCAGGATTACTTTTGGATTGCTGCAGGAAGAACAGGCACATACACAATGGACAAATTTCCTCCTGTGCTAAAAAAAATAATTGAGATGATCCAACAAATTACTCACCAACCATCCCTACAAATCACTGGCAATGGAAGTCAGGCTACTTACTTGCAAAGGAACAGAAGCTATCACTTATTCCCAAAATTCTGTCCTCCCCTTTTGCCAAAGTACAAACAATTCCTTCATTGGATAAAGGATTATAAATAGCTCTAACAGTCTTTTTTTTTTTGGCAATTGGCACTAAATTATAGCTAGCTAAACAAGCTGTGAAGTGTCATTTTTAGGTAACTCCTTTTGGGCATGGTCAGAGTTACCAGCTCATTATTTTAGCTCTGTCCTTGCCATACAGCCACCAAGTCTATGCCGGGGCAACCAAAGCAAAAAATAGTAATTACACAATCCAGGGCTATTGCACATCACCGTCAGAATCAGATGGAAAGGAGCCTAGGAACACACTGCCAACCTATTATTTTCCTTGGAAAAAAGTGCCTAGCAATCCGACGGAGCTCAGAAATAGGAAGGGGGGGGGGGGGGGGGGAAGATGCAGATACTAGCCACCACAAGTTCAAATAAAGTTTTAATTATAAGTGCTAGAGCATGGGGAAAATCAGGGCAAGTATTGAATGCAAATCCATCTGAAAACTTCCTCGTGGTCAGAAAAGCAGAGAGAGCGAGAGAGAGAGACACACTTCCAGCATGTTAACGCACAACTATGATAACAAAGTGAGTGCTGACGAATGCAGAAACAGATGGAGAAAGGCTTTTTGAGAGCACAGCGAGTTGAACTGGATGGGAATGGTGGAGTAATTATTGGGGGCTTGGGGCCTCTGGAGTTCCAATAATCCAGGACCTAACTTTACTGTAACATTCTATGATTAGTAGTAAGATAAAGGAGCTTTTTTCTTAAGATACAAGTAGTTTGATCAAACCAGTTCACAACTTGGCTCGACTCCCTACTCCTCTGATATTTTCTCCTCCTCTGAGCATCTCACCTTGTTCAACACCTCTTACTTCATTTGCAAAATTATCATTCTGTCACCCTCCCAAGAATGATAAAAATGTTATCACTGAGGTAACTTTCCTCAATCAGCCTCTGCACTGAATGACTTCACATCCTCAGTAATTCAATCTCCATCTCATCATGTTCTTTTCCTCAATGAGTTCACTGCCCCCTTATCCTCCCCAAATCTCTCCAATGTAAATGGATCTCCCTCCAGGTGACGTTGCTTTATCTCTTAAATCTGTTGTAATCACTCCCTCCTCAAAAATCCAACCCCTGACCCCAGCATCCTTACAAACTACCATCTCACCTCCAACCTCCCATTCTCCTCCAAAGTCCTTGTTGTCCCCTCCTAAATCCATGCCCAATTTTCCTAGAAATCTATGTACAAGTCCCTCCAATCAGGTTTCCACCACTGCCACAGTGCCACCACTGCCATGGTAGTAGCTCTTAACAAAGTCACAAGTGACATCCTATGCGACTGTGACAAAGGTAAACTTTCCCTCTTCGCTCTTCTCAACTTGTCTGCAACCTTTGACATGTCGGCCACATCACCCTCCAACGCCTCTCCACTGTCATCCAGCTGGATGGGACTCACCTAGTTCCATTCTTATACAGCTAATGGTAGCCAGAGAATCACTTGCAATGGCTCCTGTTCCTGCACTGTTACCTCTGGTGCTCCCCGAGGGTCTATCCTTAGTGAAGACACCCGAAGGCACAGCGTTAGTTTTCACACGTACGCTGATGACACCTAGCTCGACCTCACCAGCACCTCTCTCAACTCCTCCACTGGTAAATTTTCAGGCTGCTTACCTGACATCAAGTACTGGATAAGTAGAAACCTCCCCCATTTAAATACTGGGACAAATGAAGTCATTGTTTTCAGTTCCCATTCCAAGCTCGGTTTCCTAGCTAGCAATTGCATCCCTCTCCCTGGCAGTGAGATTAAGCCAACCTGTTCACAACCATGGTGTCACATTTGACCCCAAGATGAGCCTCTGATATCATATTCGTGCCATCACAAAGAATGCCTATTTTTAACTGCATAACATTGCTCGACTTTGCCCGTCTCAGCTCATCTGCTGCTGAAACCCTCAAGTCATGATTTTGTTACCTCGAGACTTCACTATTTTAACACACTCCTGGCTAGGATCCTACATTCGACCCTCTGTAATCTTGAGGTCATCGAAAGCTCTGTTGCCCATGTCTTAACTCACACCAAGTCCCACTCCCCTATCACCCGCCGTGCTCACTGACCTACATTAGCTCCCAGGCAAGCAACATATTGATTTTAAGATTCTCATTCTTGTTGTCAAATCAATCCTTCCTCTTCCAGCCCCACAACCCTCAGGTATCTCCATTCCTCTAATTGTAGCCTTTTGCACATACGATTTTAATTGCCCCAACATTGCTAAGTTGCTTAGGCCCCAAGCTCTGGAATTCCTTCCCTCCTCCTCTCTATTTCACTTTCATGCTTTTAGACACTGCCTGAAGTATACCTCTTTGACCAAGCTTTCGGTCATCTGATCTAATATCTCCTATGTGGCTCAGTCTCATACTTTATAATGCTCCGGTGAAGTAACTTGCAACATTTTATTCATTAAAAGTTGTTACATAAACGGTTGTTGTTTGTTACTACAATGCTTTTTATTTCAACCTCCCTGTGCATAAGCTAAAAGCTTTGCTGGCTGAGGGAAAATGGAGTTTCCTTAAATCTGTCAGTTCATAGAGCATAAACATTTGTCCACTCTTCCACCGTCATACTACTTCTCCCCACTTAATAGGAAGATTAAATTAGCAGTTAAAAAAATTGCACACCTGTCTGCTGGAGTTCCAGCAATGCTTTAATGGTAGAGGTCGCTGACTGGGGTTCCCCAGAAACATCTTGGTAGATAATTGTGGGACTGGTGTCCATGGCAACTTCATGTTCTGTCCAATCCTGGCTCCTTGATGAAATGACATGAACCACTTGCTGAGAGTCTGCAATTAAAAGCACAATTTTATCAAAACTGCAGGACATCACAACTTTAACTTTCACTTTGCCAAACAAGAAGTCAACATGGTTAGGACATCACATTGCAGCTGTAACACAAAGTCAAGTTCTCCTGATGGCTCAGTTGATAACAACAGTGTGCAGTTGTGCTGTACAGACCAGGTTGAATTCCCAGCTTGTGCAAAGTTTATTGATCTCAGCTGGGTTAGCAGTGAGGAGACAACAATCCACCTCAGCACTCCTTGGCTGGAGTAAGCAAGCCTACTCAGATTCCTACTCATAATCTCCATTCAGGGATAATGGTTTTAATGACCAAATATCCCACTAACACAACATTTTGGCTTAGCAAAAGGTTGTTGGTAATCAATTCCCTTTGAATGAATCAATCTCTTCAAAGTGAAAAGGTGAGAAAATTAACACTTTGCTTAGGGAAAAAAGCGATCTGATGCATAGGCACAGGAATAGGCCATTCAGTTCTTTGAGCTTGTTCTACAATTCAATCAAGCAACCAATCAATCCATGGCTGGTCTGTACCTCAACTCTCCATTTACCCACCTTGAACTGCTTCCTAATTTCATTCCAAATGGCTTAGCTTAACTTTAAGGTTAAGCCCCCTTTTTCTGGATTTCCCACCAGAGGAAATGGCTTTTCAACATCTGCTCTTCTCAAATCTTAATACTTTAAATACCTCGATTGGATTTTTTTTTTTACATTCACTGGATCTGATATTGCTAGCCCCTGAGAAAGTGATGGTGAGCAGCCAATCTTCACCCCTCAACCTTCTAAACTGAGGCGGACTAGGAGGCAAGTTTATGAAGTCTATCCTTGTAATTTAATCCTTTAAACCATGCTATAATTCTGGTGAATCTATGCTTGCATTTGTTTCAAGGTCAATATATCCTTGTTTGTGTGCCCAAAACTGATTATAGCACCCCAGGTGGGGTCTAAACAAGACTCCATACAACTAAGCATCACTTCCTTCCCTTTGCATTCCAGTACCATTGAAATGAAGTCCAACAGTCTATGAGTCTTTTTGATTACTTAATGTACACTAACCAAGAATATTTTGCACGACAGTGCTCCTCTTATCACAATGTTCAACATCCCAATAAAAAAAAGCAATAATTCCGGGAACATGCAAGTATTTTGTAAGGACAATTATGACTGGGAGCACAATGCAACAGTTACCAATATTGTCTTAATTTCATTTCCTGATGAAATTTACAACTTCTCTTACACAAGATAATGCAACTAGATACAAGTAATCTGACTTTACCATACAAAACATTAATAGAGAATCGTTCACTTTTCAGGACAGCCTAAAACCTCAACAGTTATTAAATTAGTCACTGTCATAATGTAAGGAAACACAGAAGCAAACATGCACCCACAGAGGCTTACAAACAGCCATGAGAAAAGTAGCTAGATAAACCATTTCAGTTTTGTTGGTTGAGGGACAAATATTCATCAGTACACTGGAGAGAACACTCCTACATTTCTTTGAATAGTGTCATGGGATCTTTCACATCCACTTGAAAGGGCAGACAGTGTCTTGGTTTAAAAAAGTGCCTTGGTTTAATGTCTCACATATAAGATGACACCTCCCGCACTGCAGCACTTCACCACAATTAAGTGTCAACCTCGATTACAAATCTCATGAATGGAGCCAGAACGCACAAACCTTGACTCACAAGGGTGACGCTTAAGCAGCATTCCAATTAGAAAGTTGACATGACATAATTAAATTGCTTGCCTTCACTCCCTGCCAAACCTGCCGGCCACGAGTCCTCAAACAAGTTAAATTCTTCTACTTAGACTGTAATTAAAATCATAGCTTGGAACAACATTCAGGACTGCATGGAGGCAATGCACCTCTGCAGAATTCAGGGTCCATGTTGGCTACGACTTTTTCCCCCATAGTTAGATCAGCAACACTCACGTTGCAGGCCTAGAATTTCAAGTTCAGGTTTGAGAGCGAGAAACTTGAGTCCCACACTAGTGTTCTGGAGTTAAACAAAGGTAACTACATAGGCATGAGGGCTGATTTAACCCTAGTGGACTGGGCAGGAAAACTACAAGGTAGGACCGTTGATAAATAGTGGCACATATTTAAAGGAGATATTTAATTCCTCCCAAGTAAAATATATTCCAAAGAGGAAGAAAGATGGTAAGGTGGGGGGGGGGGGGGGAGGAGAAGCATCCATGGCTAAGCAAGGAAGTTAAAGATAACATAAAGGCAAAAACTAAGGCATATCAAATTGCAACGGTCAGTGACAGGCTGGAAGATTGGGAAACTTTTAAAGATCAACAAAGAGTTACTAAAAAAGAAATAAAAAGAGCAAAAAATAAATTATGAAAGAAAACTAGCGCAAAACGTAAAAACTGATAGCAAAAGCTTCTACAAGCATATAAAAGGAACGAGAGTAGCTAAAGTCAATGTTGGTCCCTTGGGTTGGTCCCTTGGAGGATGAGATTGGGGAGTCAATAGTAGGGAATGCAGAAATGGCAGAGATGCTTAATCAATATTTTGCCTCAGTTTTCACAGTGGAGGATACTAGTATCACCCCAATAGCAACAGATAGTGCAGAGGGTATAGAGAAGACCAATCACCATCACTAGAGAAAAAAGTATTGAACTAACTACTGGGATTAAAAGATGACAAGTCCCCAGGACCTGATGGCCTACATCTCAGGGTTTTAAACGAAGTGGCAGCAGAGACATTGGATGCATTAGCTATAATATTCCAAAATTCCCTGGATTCTGGAAAGGTTCCAGTGGATTGGAAAAATGCTAATTTATGCCCTTATTCGGGGGGGGGGGGGTGTGTGTGTGTGTGTGTGTGGAGAGTAGGAGGAGAAGGCAGACAGTAGGAAACTATATGCCAGTCAGTTTAACATCTGTCGTTGGGAAATTGTTGGAATCCATTATTAAGGAAGTAGTAATGGGGCATTTGGAAAGTCAAAATGCAATCCAGCTGAGTCAGCATGGTTTTATGATGAGTAAATCGTGTTTGACTAATTTGTTAGAGTTCTTCGAAAACGTGACAAGCAAAGTGGATAATGCAGATCCTGTAGATGTAGTATATCTAGACTTCCAGAAGGCCTTTGGTAAGGTGCCACACAAAAGATTAATACAAGATAAGATCACACGGAGTTAGGGGTAATATATTAACTTGAATAGAGGATTGGCTAACCAACAGAAAGCAGAGAGTTGGGATAAATGGGTCTTTTTCTGGATGGCAAGCTGGATGGTAACTAGTGGAGTGCCACAGGGTTTGGTCCTTGGGCCCCAACTATTTATAATCTATGTTAATGACTTGGACTCAGGGACAGAAGGTATTGTAGCTAAAGTTGCAGGTGACACCAAAATAGGTGCAATGAAGTAAGCTGCAATGAAGAAATAAGAAATTTACAAATGAATATGGACAGGTTAGGTGAATGGGCCAAAATTTGGCAGATGGGGTTTAACATGGATAAGTGAGAGGTTATCCATTTTGGTCAGAAGAATAAAAAGGCGACTTATTACTTAAATGGAGGGAAACTTCAGAATGCTTTAGTGCCGAGGGATCTGGGTGTCCTCCTGCATGAACCGCTGAAAGCTAGTGTGCAGGTACAGCAAGTAATAAGGAAGGCAAATGGAATTTTGGCGTTTATTGCTGAAGGAATAGAGTATAAAAATAGGGAAGTGTTGCTGCAACTGTACAAGGCATTGGTGAGACTACACCTGGAGTACTGTGCACAGTTTTGGTCCCCTTACTTGAGGAAGGATTGGAGGTGGTTCAGAGGAGGTTCACTAGATTGATTCCAGAGATGCAGGGCTTGTCTTATGAGGAGAGATTGAGCAGTTTAGGCCTATACTGGCTAGAGTTTAGAAGGATGGGAGGAGGTCTAATTGAGGTATATAAGATGTTAAAGCAGATAGACAAAGTAGACATGGAGCGGATGTTTCCCCTTGTGGGGCATTCTAGTTTTAGGCTAAGGGGTGGTAGATTTAAATTAGGGATGAGGAGGAATTACTTTTCTCAAAGGGTCGTGAATCTGTGGAATTCACCACCTCAGAGTGCAGTGGATGCCTGGACGCTGAATAAATTTAAGGAGGAGATAGACAGATTTTTAAATTAGTAACAGGTTGAAAGGTTATGGGGAGAGGGTGAGAAATTGGAGTTGAGGCCAAAATGAGATCAGCCATTATCGTAATGAATGGTGGGGCAGGCTCGAGGGGCTGAGTTGCCTACTCCTAGTTCTTATGTTCTAACGAATAAAAAACTGCTACTGGAAGACTTCTATTACAATGGAAATGTATCCAATCGTGTGTCAATGTCTTCTGGGGAGTAGTGGAGATAGCTTGTAGGGGGTGGGGGATGGGGGAGTGGGGGGCGGGTACAGATGGAAAGAGTGGTAGGAGAAGGAAATGTTCCAACCCTGGTGAATTTTTTTCCCTTTAAAAATTGGGTATTTTCCATCAAAACCCCTTGATGTCATTTAGAGCATTGATTTGTCATCACCTTTGAAGAATATCTTTCAGGGAGCAGAAACTTGCCCCAAATTGAGCGGAAAGTAAGCATTAGTACTTTTGAAATGTTGCAATTCAATCTGCACACTTATGCACCTGGACAAGATGTTCATTAGGATGATAAAAATGCTTCAGCATTCAGTGGAAAGTCGGTAACTCTGCACCTCAGCTCTTCTATTCCAACTGGAATTACTGTCATATAAATTCAAGTGACAAAAGAACTAGCAACTTAAACTGAAGTAGTGTCCAATAGACCCTGACAGCTTTGTAAAACTCAGCTCAACAATCACACTGGGATACTACTCCACAGGTGCTGTTGTAGACAGCCTGCCTCAAGGATCTCACTTTGCTGCATCTCAGATCTAGACCTGACACTGGAGTTTAACCTGCTACTTTTCTGTTACTTCAAAGAATGAAACCACCTTGCAGGAATGAATAGGTGGTAGTATAACTGGCATTTACAGCACTTGTAGTTGAATTAGAAGTTAGATTTTGCACATCCATTTAACTACTGGGAAGTTCAACCAAAGACAGAATTGTTTTTGTTCAATGAAACTGAATATACTATTCAACAAAGTGTTATGCCATTAAGGTTCAAAACCTTCAACAAGATCAAATCTGGATGGAAAAGTACTTACAACAGAAAAAAAAATCTTAAAGAGCAAAGAATAGGCAGGTGGGACCTATGGGATCCAGAGAGCCAGCAAAGAGCATGTCCGCCTTCACTAAAACCATCCTTCCATTTAAAGATAATATACAGAGATTATATGCATCTGGCACAAAATTAATTTAAACTAAATGTCAACAAGTTACTTACAACTCACGTGCACCACTTATGACTGATCTGACGGAAATCACTCGAGGTGATTAAGGATAAAGCTCTGCTCCATCACTTTAACTTAACCATATTCTTTTCTTGAAAGGTGTATTAATTTATATTTTCACGACAACTCATCCTGCCAGAATAGTTTAACCTACATGTGTACATTGTGCATACAGTTTGTTGTTTTCAGCACAACCAGAATGTTGAACTACATCAGTTTAAACAGAACAATTCGACTGGAAGGTTAGTAAGGAATGAAAACAAGGCAATGTATGGGAATATTATGATAGTCTTATGATTTTAAAAAATGATTCCATATGAGCTGAAATGGACGACAACTTATAATCAAAAGGAAAAACTAAACAGAGGAAGCAGATACAAAATACATGTTGTGAAACACATCCCATGTAGACTTACAAGTGGTGGGCAGTTTTAAAAAGTAACAGGGAGGGCACAATATCTGGACTTACTCAAATAATTATTTCGTGTTTTCTGTATCTCGATGTACGATCTGCTTTTGCCTAGTGTGACAATTAAGACAAAACAACAAGCAGGGGTTAGGGAAGACCACAAAGCTTTGAATTTAAAAATGCCACCTCAACAAAGTAAATTTGAAATCTATAATGCACTCTGTCCTCCACTTTATTCAATGAATACAAGTCTAAGTTCCCTACTGATCAATACTGAAAACTGTCCTGCATCATTAACAAAGAGCTCATCACATATCAGACTACAATGTACTCTGATCCACCAGAGCATATGTTTAGCCTGGTCCCATACTAATCCCTCATTTAGCTACAAGAACACCCTTTTAAAATTTTAAACTAATGCTTTCCTTTCACATGACCCTGTAACTCACAGCATTCCCAGATGTGGTGGGAGGCAAACTTCTCCGATCCTGTTCTGCCATCAACCACAAGGTGGTGTGCAGGAGCAAAGAAAGAAGCACTTGCATATACTTAGCATCCTAGAGGCCTTCACTCAGTGGAATTACTTCAGGTGTGAGGTGGTCATAGATCGCAGCAAGCAAAAAGTCTTGGCTCCACTCAGCATCTTTCACAATGGCAAGGCAGAGATGGGGAAATAGTCATGTGTGCCATCAACAACCACTGAGATACAGCTTGATGGAACACCAATGCACCAAGATTTATATAATCATGATAGACGTTCATCCAAATGATTTCATACAAGAAAAAACATGGGAAATATTCGACCCTGTATAATATATATTTATGAAAAAAGTCAGCCTTCATCTCTCCTAGAAACACACAAAATATGCAGCTAACATTTGCAAATTAATATGAAAATGTTGGTAGAAAAGTAGATGCCAACTACAAAAATGCAGGACCCAATAATAAAAAGTATGAATTTACAATAGCAGAGATATCTGATTTCCAAACCAACATCTAGCATGGCGTAACAGAAAATTAAGTTTGGCCATTTCATAATCTGCATGTTGGTTTAAAATTAAAAAGTATGCATTTTCCCTATTGGTTGAAACATATTTTATTTGCAATCTGTAAATTTAGCACATTACTTATGGAATTAGGTTTATTGTTCACACACATACACTGGTACATTCAAAGACAGACATGGAAATTTCCTATCTAGACAAGTGAAAACCAAAAGTTGCTATCCAATGTCAAAAGGAACATAGAATTCTGGAAATACACAGGTCAGGCAGCATCTATGGATAGAGAAAGGGTTACTATTTCAGGTGTGTATTCTAACAAAAGGTCTGTTTCTCTCTGCACAGATACTGCCAGCCCGGTTGAGTACTTCCATCATCTTCTGTTTTATTTCAGATTTCTTGTATCCACTTTTATATCTGATAATAGGAATTCCAATTAATTGTGCCTTTGATTACAGACTACATGCACAAGCAGTTTTATAGTTAGGCTAAAATTTTAATAAACCACAGTCCAACAGCAGATAAGGTTCTAAAAAATGGCTCAAATCACATGGTAGAATCAGGAAACCGTACAGAAAATTTGTAGGGAAATGCTACACACTATTTCTTGATCAGAAAATAAGGTGTGGTCAGGGAGTGATCAGGAAATTGATAAGGAGGGGAGGATGAAGCAGCCTCTTCCAAATCAGAAAGTGTGTTGAAGTTACTGAGTAACAAGTTCACCTAATAATAACTGGCTGTGGCTTACAGTGACTGAATAGCCAAATTACCTTTGTAAATCCATTATTTCTATTGGTGTTTTTGTGATTCCATCCCCCACCCCCACACAACTCATTCCATGAAAAGGGTAAAGGGAGGATAGCAGCAATTTGCTTATATATGACTTAATTCAAATATACACTAAACAAGATAGCATTTTAAGTTATTAAAATACAACTGGTACCAATAGGAATACATTTTTCCCTTTGTTTTCCCTTCCAGTAACTAGAGACTTATGCATGGCCTATGTTGCTGCTTTGGGATTCGTACCCATCAAAGTAAAACACAAGGCAGTTAGGGGACGAATAGTGAAATGGAGACACACAGGCATAATTACTGTAACGGTATCCTTTTTATTATTATCCCTTTCGACTATTAAATCTGTTGTTCACACTTTAGTTCCACATCTTCTGAAGTCTGATCTCCCTTCCTTACACATCCTGTTATATGCTTGCACAAGGCTCAGAAGATATATTCAATCCCCACTTCCCCAATAAAGAAATCCATAAAAGATAAAGCATCTTGTGAATTTGTACCATGCGAGATTTGTACGGCGTCACTAGAGGAACCGCTCCCACTGCTGCCCTCAGCGAAGGATTGTGCCTCTTCTTTCAGACTGCCTTCTTGTCCAGACAAGCTACTTCCCTCCGTGACCCTTGAAACCTGCTGAAGAGTTTCACTCACCAGCTGGCGGGTCTGCTCACTCACCATCGTGGCCTGGAAAGCTACAGGCTTTGGTTTAATTAAAACCTGCAATGTAGATGAAAAGTATCCTTTATTACTATAGATGCTACAGGCTTCTAAAACCTAGCAAATAACAGGAAGACCTGGAAGGTGAAGGAAGATTTTAAACAGAGCATGCCCTGACAGCCCCACCTCAGTTTCCTCTAAAATATTTTACTTCAATTTTCAAACTGGTTCTCAGTACTCAGTATACATCAGAATACATTTTATCCACTTATTCAAAACAGCAAAACAAAAGGCATCTTTTACAATGCCCATCCAATATCCCAAATCATTTGAGATAAAAACAAAAAAACTGCGGATGCTGAAAATCCAAAACAAAAACAAAAACAGAATTCCCTGGAAAAATTCAGCAGGTCTGGCAGCATCGGCGGAGAAGAAAAGAGTTGACGTTTCGAGTCCTCATGACCCTTCGACAGAACTAGTTCTGTCGAAGGGTCATGAGGACTCGAAACGTCAACTCTTTTCTTCTCCGCCGATGCTGCCAGACCTGCTGAGTTTTTCCAGGGAATTCTGTTTTTGTTTTTGTTTTTATCCCAAATCATTTACCAGATGTGTTCCAAGGTCATAAAGTACCATCTCCAAAATTATTTGCTTTGTCAAATATAGGCAGTTCCAAAACGTGGGCAAACTCTCTTCCTCCATTCTCTTTTCTACCAGTCTCAGACATAGCTGGCTAAGACAGCAGCTTTCTCCCTGCTGATAGGGTGCCTGCCACCAAGCATTTGTTATCCTGACCCAGCTGCATAACCACAATTGGGGCATGGCTGTCCACTGTTGTTTGAGTATCTGTTCTCACAACTCTCCCACAATGGCTGATCCAAGGAGGTAGTTCAGCAACATCCGAGTCTCGATTTTCCCCATACATGAATAAACATCCAGATTCCTCTCCTTGTTTTACCAACAACATGCCCAGGTTTGGGAACTCGCTGATGGAAACTCATCACTAATGCTAAGCAAACTAAGCGCAGGGCATAGATGATGCCGCATGAAAAAAATAAAGACCTCCTTCCTGCTTTCACCAGGAACATTTACACATGCAGACCCATATTTGGGCTGGGGGTGGCGGGGGGCGTGGAGGAAGAAGCAGGGAGTAAGAGAGAAGAGGAGGCGACTCCAGTTTTAGCTCAAAGCTTAATAAAGGAAATCCATCCTGCACATTAAAAACTTGGCCACCTTCTGACATGTAAAAATCAACTTCTGTAGTCAAAGCTTCCCAGTGAAGGGTGGTAGTAAAATGGAGAACAGGTGTGACAACAGATGTAGTTAAATACTACAGTTTAACAAAAAAAATTCTTACGCACACACATGTCAATACTCTTAGGGGTGAAAAGTAAATGTGAGAGTGAAAAGAATGGTGGGAGGGTACAAGTTAGATAGGATCTGAGAAAGACCAGGTTAAGAGAGCAAGTTAAAACATTTCAGGTGTCACCCTTCATCATTTTCTGCTTTTTATTTCTGCAGCTTTAGAACCCACTCACCTGCGTTTTCCCTTGCTGTCCGTAGAGAATTTTGGTGGGGATGATTTTTGTGGTGGGTTGTACTGATGAACCTACCCCTTTTGGCTGAGCCACAATCATTTTAGTGATTGGCCTTGTTGCAGTGATAATTGCTGGTTTTGTCCCTGCAGGTACTGCCTGAATGGTCTTTTCACCCTGGCAGGCAGATTGAAAAAGGTGGAGGAAAAATAGACAAGTAAATGCTTTGGAAGGCTAAAGTACAATTTTTCAACCCAAATTCAACATACATACAGGTAAAAAAAGGCCTAAAACTTGGAGTCTAATAATTATTTTGATAAATGTTATAGAACAGGCTCAACTATACGCTTAAAGCTTGCAGAAGTGTCTCAGTACTATAATTACTTATTAAAACACATTTCAATTCTGCCTTAGTCAAATACCACAATACAATTTTATGACTTGGTGTCACAGTTGGTCCCGAAATAAGCTTCCAACCACATCCTCAACATCATCAAGACCTCCATAACATCACAGAACTCCAACCCTGCCTCAACTCATCTGCTGTTGAAACACTCATTTATGCTTGTTATCTATAAGCTTGACTAATCTAACACACACTGTCTCCTATGTTCTGCCCTTTGTAAAGTAGGCTTCATCCAAACCTCTGTACAAGTAAGGACCCGGGCAGCAGAGTCCCATTCACCCTTCACCCCTCTGCTCACTGATAGACATTGCCTCCCAGTTAAGTAATGCCTTGCTTTCAGGTCTCTCCATAGCTTCCCCCTCCCTATTCTGTAACCTTTATGCTTCTCTAATTCTGGTGGACTACCTTCAGTTGCCTGGGCCCTAAGCTCTGGAATTCCATTCCTAAACCTCACCACTTCTCTGCCTCACTTACTTCCTTTAAGAAGTTTCTTAAAACATACCTCTTTGGCTAAGCTTTTGGCCACATGCCTAATAGCATCCTTATATGGCTCAGTGCTATAGTTTGTTTAATAATGTCCCTATGAAGCACTTTGGAATGTTTTATTACATCAAAGACACTACATAAATACAAGTTTCTGTGTTGACTGTATCATTGTTCTAGAAATGAGATATGGCCTGTATAGAGATAAAAACAAAAAACTGCGGATGCTGGAAATCCAAAACAAAAACAGAATTACCTGGAAAAACTCAGCAGGTCTGGCAGCATTGGCGGAGAAGAAAAGACTTGACGTTGAGTCCTCGTGACCCTTCCTTCACTGCTTGCTTGACCCTACAACCACACCACCCCCCCCCCCAACTTCTCCCCCCCACCTTAAACCAGCTTATATTTCACCCCTCTCCTTATATTCGCTCAGTTCTGTTGAAGGGTCATGAGGACGCGAAATGTCAACTCTTTGCTTCTCTGCCGATGCTGCCAGACCTGCTGAGTTTTTCCAGGTAATTCTGTTTTTGTTATGGCCTATATACGATGGTCAGTTTCCAAGCAAATTTATGTATTTTTCATTCTGAACTCCAAGTTATTTTTTCCTCTCTCAACTGGATCAGCTCCCATCCCTCTTTCACCCTAAACCATCCAGACAAGCAAACCTGACCTATACCTTTGAAAGCAGCCACTAGGAGCAACCACGACACTGTTTAGAATGACTCACTACTCCCTCCCCATTTATTTTTTTCTCACTCCCTCTTTTGCTCAGGGTTAAGGTTGGCAGTCAGTAATGCTGGGGAATTAACAGCGCACATCCATATCCAACCATCTTCTGCCACAGCTAAATGCATGTTCCATTGTTGCTTGTTTCTTAATTTTGTGATACCTGAAACTTTTCAGCGACCTTTGCCTGGGAAATAAACAGTAGGTGAATGGAATTACTATTGGGTGGGAGCTTGATATTAAATGTCTGAAGGTTAACTGTGAACTTACCCCAGCATTCAACAACGTTGTGACTACGTTTTTACCCGGGATGCCCTGGATGGTTGTTCCCTTCCCTGCAGTCTTCTGTACAACAATGACATTTGGTTTCGACGTCATAGACGTCATTGGGATAGTAGTTATTTTTGTTGTTGTTCCTAGAAGAAATATATTAAAAAGGATTATATACTATTGCTATTAGACCGGCTGGAGTATGAGCCCTAAATCAATAGTACTGCAGGCATTCATGCCCAAGATTCGCTCCCTGAGACAGGCAAGTAGGGCAAGTAAGAGATTTAAAATAAAAGTAGTTATAAAACAAGGTACACTGACACATATACCAACTGATGATTATTATTCCCACACCTTAAGGCCAAGAAGAATAAGAAAAATGCTAAAAGAAAATAGGGGGAAAAGCAAGACAGAAAATCATTAACTTGGCCAAAAAAAAAATGAAAGGAGCTTTAAAATTTGTTGTATAAACATTTTCTCCCATTTACATCTTTGCAGAAAAATATCTACACCTTGAGTCAAAATCAATTAGTAGATTAATTCTTTTAATTTTGGAGGGGGGGGGGGGGTTGCCCTTCTGGATATTTATAGTCAAATTTATAGGGGAGTGATAGACTCTGTATACAGAATACGGTCTGTTTCTGTGCTGTAAATACTTTGTAATTCTAAGAACCTGACCATGACTTGAACACTGATTAATGGACCACATGCTTAGCTCAACTTCTAGACTAATCAATGCCGACTGACAGGAAAAGGTCAATTTCCCACCCTGATTAATTTAATCACAAACAATTTCCTATTAATCCCATCTTCCCCTGTACTCTTTTACAAGTTCAGTGGTGTCTTGTACTATGAACTGTGTTCCATCGCAAAGGTTACCTACTTTTTGTTTAAAAAAAGGCAAATTACTGACGCACAGAGGAAAAAGGTAATTTGCTAGGAAGAGATATTTCAGCAACTCTGTTCCTAAGCCTTCCCTCAGCTAAATTTCACTTCCTTCCCTCTGTCCTCATGTTCCTGCAGATCACGAAGGCAAAGACTGGCATAAGTATACAAACGAGACATCAGCCTGACATCAATCTTAAATCAACAGCAGTAGAAAGATCATCCAAAAACTGTGCCAAGAGTAATAAGATGTACTGAAGCATTAATTACATAATTGTATTTGCTTAGTTTAAGTCAACAATTTTACCGAATGAACCAACAGTTCCTGCATAAATCAATTTAATTACTCTTAGAACAATTTATCTACAGAGGCAGGAAAATAGTTAGGCTCCAGAAAAAGCAATTCCTTTAGGATTTAAATGTTGGGCTTAAAATGCTCCAATACCACAGAGCTGCAGGATGTATCAAATGTATATAGATGGATCAAAACTGCATAATTCTAAACGCTAGCCAAGTGATATTGCCATACGTACCTGTCTTTGGGAAATTTTCATTGTTAACAGTTGTACAAGTGAACACTAACCTGACATGATACTGCTGCTGATAATCTTTCCTCCAAGGGATGTGGCTAGTGACTTTGGTACTACAGTGATGATGCTCCCACTTGTAGTTTTCATGTAGGTAGTAGATCCTGTAGATGCTGCCATACGGGCACTGATGGTAGGATTCAATGTAGGACGTGTGTAGGTAGTTTGGGTACCTGTTACGTGCAAAGAGGCATTTATTTTAAATAACATACTTCATGGGCTCCACTACAATTTAAATTGCAATTAATTTTGACAAAAACAGAAAACATCGATCCCTCTAGAATTGCAAGAACAGAACCACTAATAAGATGACCTCTTTACATGTTTTTTAATGTTCTGTTATGCAAAGGCTTACCTGTTGGTGTGGTAACCAACTTGGTTGTCATGATGGCACCGTTGCTGCTAACCACCATGATGGGCGAAGTGCTAGTACTAGGCATCGTAACTGGTTTTGGTAGGATTTTACTTGGCTGCATCTGCTGGGTTATAATCTTGACACCTGTCAAAAACGTAAACTACAATTGAGGTCATCAGTGACATGGTTTAACATAAACACCATTTCCTATCCCTAAGAAAATTACAGATTCAACAATGATGGCTAAACTGTAATGCAGTAAAAAGTATGGAGCAGAGGTGCAACTGATCTCTGTTGAAAAGGATTGTGCCATGAAGAACAAAGTACATTTTAAACCTAATCTGACAGAGTACAGCTGGAAGGCAGAGATTGCCATCCCCCAACCTGTGGCATCTGGACTGTTAACCAATAGGAAAGGTAGTAGGATGTGGCAAACGCACAGGACAAATGGCCAAAACATTTGCAGCAACAGGGGGTGCTTTGCCTACAATTCCAGTTAGTTTTCTCCCCATCCACTGTGCTTTAAATTTAACAAGCAATTTGTCTTAAAGTACTGGTGTTCTGCTACTCTCAGGAAATTTATAATTAAAGCAAGTTTCCAGCTGATTACTGACTTGCAGATGACTTGGCTCAGTTGGTGGCATCATTTAAAATTAGAGTTTGAATGCGGAGCACATACAACCATATAAGAAGCAGTTAACAGTAAACATCTGGAAATTTCCTTCACTCTGAGGCTATAAAACATACTTGACAAAAATTCAAGCAAGTAGCAAGACAGAAAAAGTTATGTAGTTGGGATAAAATTATAGGACTTGTTTTGATATGTTGATGATAATCTCTTCTATAAAATAGCACAGATGTATATTTGTTGTGTTTTCCTTCGATGACAGCGTATATTCATTACCAAATCATCACAATTGGAACAGAAATCAGCATTGGAAGTAGGATTCCAACAGGTGTGGTGTAAAGATCCTCTTATACAATGTATAAAATCCAAGGTTGGAAAACTCTTTCGCAGGAGGGAATATGAGAGCGATAGAGGAGCTGAAGCAGGTGGGGTGGAGGCTTGTGTAAACCACCATCCCCTCTTTTCACTGTGTGCAGACCCGTCACCTCTTATGGCCCACCTGCAGGCCTCACTTGCCCCCACCTCCTCCATTTGTGGGCATCACACCACCACTGCCTCTCTGTTGAAGGTTATACACCTCCACTACCTCCACTTGTTCCCCGCTCATGAACCATACTAATATCCCTCAGGCAGGGACATTAGGAACCTTGCAGTATCACTGGCAGGAGGTTGTCCATTATAAATGTGCACATAGGAATTTGTAATGGAAATATTTTTTAAAAAGGATGCAATGAAAGGCTTTACAACGGAGAGGGAAATTATATCTAGATTCCACCATGCTCCAACCCTTGACAAAACGAACTTGAAGTGCAGTCAGTGTCGTAATGCAAATTTCAGCAGCTAATTTGCACGCAGCAAAAACCCACAAACAACAAGATGAATGGTAAATAATCTGTTTTAGTAATGTTGATTAAAGGATAAATATTGATCAGGACACCAGGGTCAACTCTCTGAAATAGTGCCATGGAATTTTTTATATCCATTTGAGAATGTAGACCAGGCTTTGATTCAATATCTCATCCAACAGATGGCATCTCCAACAATGTAGCACTCCTTCAGTACTGCACTGGAGTGGAAGCCTAGACTATGTGCTCAAGTCTGTGGACTGGAGCTTGAACCCATGACCTACAAATTCAGAGGTAAGACTTCAACCCACTGACACCTGATCGCGGTGTAATTCTGTTTAAAATTCCAAGGTTGTTGTATCACTTTTTATTTGCTTATCAGTATCAGGATAGTACCCGTGATATTGAGGTCTTATTTGGTACAATCCACATCTGCTGTGCACACCTGAAATAACAACGCCCTCCGGCATCATCTTGGGACCAGGGGCCGCAGGACGAACAACGCTAAAAGGTGCCCTTAGTACTGAATAAATCAAGAAAGAAAGAAGTTGCTTTACTTGCAATTTTGTTCCTCCCTACCCATGTTTGTGATTCTGCCCTGAAGGTATAGACTTGTGCTGGACGGCCTGCTGTATCTCAACCCAAATAGACTCACCACCACCTTCTCAAGGGCAATTAGGAATGGGCATTAAATGATGGCCTTGCCAGTGATGCATATATCCCACAAAAGAATATGGCAAGAGTAGTTGTACAGGGCATCACAATCGAATCTTATCCTGTCTTTGCCCAATGACCACATGCATACACTCTCCAAAAAGGAATAACTGGACAACAATCAGAAAATGTGATGTTTTTTCATCTCATACATTAATCAAAGGGTACTAATGCCAATGTGCTGCTCTGTCCAAGATGAGCTGACAATAGCTCATGACTGCAGCTAGGAGTTTCAGTGCATATGGTTTGGTACCACGCTGGGCTTTAACTACCAAGATCAGGGTGTCCAGGTTACAGCTCCTAGGTCACACACAGCTTGCAATCTCTGGCAATAAAAACTTCAAAGCACAGGCATCATAGGTCCTTTCATACTTGTATTGCTAATTCATAGTTCTAAAACTGAATTTCATGAGTCTGACAGTTTGCGATGGGCTGCTATTAGTGCTGCTGATTTATCGGTAGATAAACCTAAATCACAACACCAGGACATGTTAGCACCAGCAGCTTAGGCTGGCAGTACATTAATGGGATCAAGGAATTAAGCTTTATTTATGCCCCATGTAGCTCTGTAATATGCATCTAAATGAACCCCAAAGATCATTAAGCTTCAACATTCTTGCATCAGATCATTAACTGAGCTTCTTTCAGCTTTGTATTCGTAATTACAGGCTTTTTTATGCCGAAGCTGTAGGAAGATGTTACTCAAGTCTCTAAAGGGGTGTCACAGCCTCTGTTTTATAACATACTTCCTTTAGCAATTCTATACTTTAAAAAGATGCACCTATAAATTTTCCAAGTGTGGTCACTCTAGATTTCACATTCAAATGAGCTGCTGTTGTTGCCTATTTGGCTACAGATGAAGAATACATAAACAAGCAATGCAGTGAATTACCATGTTTACTCCAGAACACAGGACAGCATCATGGTTAGTTAATTAAAGAAGCTAAACTCAACCCTCTAATGCCTCCACATCATGCAGTCTGTCCATAACAGTTAAAACACAAACCAGGAGAAAATCAAATGATTAACAAAAAAATGACAAACTTGTCAACACTGAATTCCAGAGAGGACAAAACACGTTTTAAAGTTGATACATCATATAGTTAGGATATATATGTAAACACCCAGGTTAGAGAGAGTCATTTTTATAATGCACAGAAAAAAAAAAAACACACATTTCATCCGAGATGGATGCTACAAAATATATCATGCACTGAAGTAAGTATTTTTGTCACTGCTGGGTATCTCAAGTTTTCCTCATAAACATAATGTATATAAAATCTTTACTGCATTTTCAACTTACCCGATTCCTGTTTGATTTGAATGGTGGGTTTGACACCAGGTGATGTTTGAGACTGTTGGGACTGCTGCTGTGGAGATTGTGACATTTGCTGCTGCTGCTGCTGTTTGGGAAACTGCGTCAAGATCTGGGTTGGGGAGCCCATAAGTGCTTTGGGGGATTGAAGCCTGGCTGCGGTAACTTTAACTGCAGTACCAGATGCACCTTTCATAAAGACAAAATAATCAGTTTTTTTTTATATAAGTGCTTCGACTAAAGTTGTGTCTGGCATCTTGACTTAGGATTCCTTAAAATTACCAATAATATAATACTTGTAACACAAGTTCACTTCAGGCACTTGAACAATTGGTCTAGGTTGTAAGTACTGAGGGAATTCTACACTGTCAGTCTTTCAGGTGAGATGTTAAACCAAGGCTCCCTCTCAGATGAGTGCAAACTATCCCACGTCACTTTTTAAAAGGGGGACAGGGGAGTTCTCCCCACTGTCCTGGCCAATATTTATCCCTTAAAGAATATGACTAAGATAGATTATCTGCCCATTATCTCATCACTGTTTGTGGGACCTTGCTGTGTGCAAATTGGCTGCTGAGTTTCTCTACAGTGTAATAGTGGCTACACTTCAAAGGTATTTCATTGATTGTAAAGCGCTTTGGGGCATTCTGTGGTTGGAAAGGTGCTTTAAAGATTCAAGAATTTTTCTTCCGACCTTCAAGATACTACCCAGTAATAAATTAGAGCAAAAAGAAATTTGATGGACTGTCGCTGAAATCACTAAGTGTAATCAGCTCATGTCACACCAATTTGATTGTGGAAGCCTATTCTTATTCACTACGAACCAGGTCAGTGCTATTGTGAAAAACTGAATAGTACAGCATTGCCATCCTAAAAATAACAGGTTGCAGTGTTTAACACATTTTGATTGTTGAGATAAAGAAACAGCCTCCAGAGTTGGGGTTAAATTCACAACTTTCTAACTCAGAGGTGAGAGTGAACCACTCAGGCAAGGGTGAGACCTTGCAGGATCTCAATAAAAAGTTCAAGCTTCATTCTTGTAGATTATGACATTACTTCAATCTGAAAAGTAATTATAGTTCTTTTATGTAATCATCATACATATCAACATTCTGCATAAAAGTGGAGAGGATTTCTTGAAAGGATGCACAATGTTGAGGGCAGATTTCTTAAATCAGTTCATTCTTTCTATTACCTTGGGCTATTGTTGACATCACAACAGAAGATGTTGATGAAATCATAGATGTGGCAGCGGCAGTGATGGACGTAGATGAAGGAGAAGGTGTACTGCCAGCTGTAAAAGGCGGCTGTGTGGCAGTAATGACCACTGGCTGTCTCTGAGTGGCGGTGGTAATAACAGACGTTGGCACAAGCTTGGTGACAGCTGCGTAATTGTGAGACTTGGACAAAATATTGGGTACAAACGTTGAGCTTGGCGACGTAGTTACGATTATCACCTATTTTTGAACAAACACATTTACGTGGTTAATTGCAGCTGCTGTTGGAGTAATGTCTCTGAAATAAAATTTATTATTGGTCATGACTTAATCAATTAACAGAACCGTGTAGTTAAAAACAAACAATTTTTATTCACAGGTGTAAACCATGCAACACTTAAGAGCATCAGTTTAAAAAAAAACACACTGGGGGCATCCTAGGACCAAAACAAAAGGTGCTCAACGGAAACATGCTTCTGGTAAAGTCTGTGCTCTTCAGGGTGCTGTACTTGTTACAGCATAAACTTCCAAAATCCTGTTTTCCAGGACACCTCTGCAAATTTGTTACCAATACCACCCCCTCCTAGAGACACTGACTCTTGGAGCAGTTTGGTTCCTTGGGCCCTGGTAGTCTTCTTACACAACCCTTGTGCCCATTCTTCAAGTGAGCATGGAGATAAACTGTAGAGACCAGGTAGCTTAACCTGACACAAAAGCAAAAGACTGCAAATACTTGAAATCTGAAATAAAAACAGAAAATTGTGGAAGTCCTCAGCAGGTCAGGCTATAACTGAGGAGACAGAAAAACAGTATTACCGTTTCAGGCCGTCAACCTTTTCTCAGACATATCTTAACTGTTCTGACAAACACCACTGACCCTGCAACATTAACGCCATTTCCCTCTCCACATATGTTGCTTGATACGCTGAGTATTTCCAGCATTTTCTGTTTTTCTTTCAGCATAGCCCAATGCTGCTCTTTTCCAAAATCCACACATATGCAACTTCTAACCATGATTACCAGACAGCAAACATAAACAGGGGCTGTTGCTGATTTTTCTTTCCTTAGCCCAGGGGCACAAAGGTTAATTGTAGCAACTCTGGCTGACATCAGCTAATACAGCACAGACAAATGATCAAAGATCTGAATGGTTTAGTCCCACATTGAAACATGCAACTAACTAACTGAGCTATTGAAGGACAATCACTTATTTTAAAACTACAGTTTTACCAAAGACCACAGCAGAGTCCTCACTCACCTTCTGCGTAGTTGTGTTTGTTGTTTGGGTGGTGGGTTTAGTAAAAGTAATTTTCACCGGTGACATGTGCGAGGGAATGGAGTTTGCGATGCTCTGCATAATGTTGCTTACTTTCGGGCTGCTTCCCATGGGGACTGCAATCGATTTGGCGACCGGCGTGACCGACTTGGGAACCTCTTTGAGCACCACAGGGGAAGAACTAGATGAATTTGTACGCCTGCGCTTGCGAGGTTTGTCATCTTCATCAGCACAGCTAACGCCTTGGTTTAAAAGGAAGCACCATCATTAATGAGGTACAAAAGCAATTTACTTGCATTGAAATAGTTAATAATTCCTCCAATCCAAGTCTGTCAGTTCCACCACTTCTTTGTCCAAATATCCATTTCTCATTTTTGAGAGCTTGGGAGGTGAGTGCCAGCAAATCTTTCAACCGTAAAGTGATCAAACCGAAGCACGATCTTGCCCTCACTTAGCATGCACACACAACACTTTCTCCTGAGCAGGGGTCTATGAATGGCAAACAGGATTGGAAACTAGTTTCACCTCCCACCCTCCCCTCCCCAAGCCCTGGGGCATTGAGGTCAATTCTGGTGCTTCAACTGATGCCCTAGCTGAAATCAACTAATCTCAGCTCAGTCCAATGTTCAAACCACAAGTTTTTGTAACTACCAAAACATCCAGCCCAGTTATTCACTAAAACTTCAGGAGTGTTTTTCCCATTGCATATATAAGTCCTCTCTGAATCCTATTACCTGTGAGTGAAACGTAGCCAGGACACCTGGCAAACTCCCAGCTCTTCCTTGAATAGTGCAACATAATTTTTTCAATGTACCTAAGCCAATGGAACAGGCAACAACGTGTTGATTTAATGTCCCATCCAAATTTCTGCCCCTCCGACAATGCAACAGTCCCACCATCTAGATTATGAGCATGTGAACTTCTTAGACCACTGCAATCTGTGAGGTGCCAGGAATTTTGACCTCTAATCATACTCAGTTTTCAGTATCATATTTCTTAAAATATCACCTGCAATGTACAGGAAAATTGCGTGGCAATAAAAAAAGTGTCAAAACATCTGCAGCTATGATTTTATGTAAGAAGGATAAATAAAGTCTGGGTTGTGACCTGGAATTTGTATAACTTCAGGATGTGTGTAATGAGGCAGGTTTAATAAATGATCTGAGAGTAAAAGATCCCCTGGGAAACAGTGACCATAACATGGTAGAATTTAGCATTCAGTTTGAGAGTGAGAAACTTGGGTCGGAAACAACTGTGCTAAACTTAAATAAGGGTAATTACAAAGGAATGAGGACAGAGTTGGCTGGAGTGGACTGGTAAAGGGGTTTAACCGAAAAGACTGTTGATGAACAATGGCAGACATTTACGAAAACAGTTCATGACTCACAACAGCAAAGATACATCCCAGTGAGGAAGAAGGGTTCTAGGAAGGGGATAAACCAACCATGGTAACCAAGGAAGTTAAGGAATGTATCAAATTGAAAGAAAAAACATACAATGTGGCAAAGATTAGTGGTAAGCCAGAGGATTGGGAAAGTTTTAAAAACCAACAGAAGATGACAAAAAAAAAGGAAGAAAATAAACTTTGAGGTTAAAACTAGCAAGTAATATAAAAATGAACAGTGAAAGAGAGGCCAAAGTGGACATATGCCCCTTAGGGAATGAGGCTGGGGGAAATAATAATGGAGAACCAGGACATGACAGAGGAGTTCAATAAATACTTTGCATCAGTGGTCACAGTAGAAGACACTAATAGCATTCCAAAAATACCAAATAATCAAGGGGCAAAAGGGGGGAGGAAGTAAATACAATAACTATCACTAGAGAAAAAGTACTAGGAAACTAATGGGGTTAAAGGCCGATAAATTCCCTGGACCTGCTGGGTTGCATCCTAGGATATTAAAGGAAGTAGCTGCAGAGATAGTGGTTGCAGTTGTAGCAATCTTCCAAGAATCCTTAGATTCCGGAAAAGTCCCAGACGGTTGGAAAAACTGCCAATGCAACACTCTTATTCAAAAAGGGAGGGAGACACAAAGCAGGTAACTATAGGCCAGTTAGCTTAACATCCGTCATTGGGAAAATGTTAGAGTCTATTATAAAGGATGTAACAGCAGAGCATTTAGAAAAGCATAACATAATCAAGCAGAGTCAGGGGAAATCATGCCTGACAAATTTATTAGAATTCTTTGAGGAAGTAACAAACAGGATAAAGGGAAACCAGTAGATGTAATATATTTGGATTTCCAAAAGGCGTTCGATAAGTTACCACACATAAGGCCACTATAAGAGCCCATCATGTTGGGGTAGTATATTAGCATGGATAGAGGATTGGCTAACTAATAGAAGACAGAATTGGGATAAGGGGGGCATTTTTGGGATGGCAACCTGGAACAGGGATCAGTGCTGGGGCCACAATTATTTACAACATATACTAATGACTTGGACGTGGAAAATGAATGTACTATCGCCAAGTTTCCGGATGCCTAAAGTATGTGGGGATGGGAAATAAATGCTGGCCTATCCCTCTGTAGACAAAGAGGCTACAGAGGATTATAGACGGGTTAAGTGAGCATATGGAATATAATGTGGGAAAATGTGAGGCAGGAAAAATAGAAGAGCTGAATATTATTTAAATGAAGAAAGACTGCAGAAATCTGCAGCAGAGAGGGATTTGGGAGTCCTCATGCATGAGTCCCAAAAAGCATATATGTGCATACATATGAGTGCCATGTGACCCTTCGGATATCTTGACTAAAGCACACAGGAAACCAATAAAGCTTCAAAAAGCTGGACCTTGCTGATACTGATTAAGAGTTCTGAGTTCCTCCCCCAAAAGTATAACCCCTGCTTTTTCCCTACTCATGGGCCTGCTGTGTATTTCTGGCAATGGTTTTATTTTAGCATTTTTTTTAAATATTCGTTTGTGGGATGTAGGCGTCGCTGGCTAGGCCAGCATTTATTGCCCATCCCCAAATGGCCTTGTTCAGAGGGCATTTTTTTTAAAAAACAAAGTCAACCACATTGTTGTGGGTCTGGAGTCATGCATCGGCCAGACTAGGTAAGGATGGCAGATTTCCTTCCCTAAAGGACATTAGTGAACCAGAGGGGTTTTTATGACAATCGGCAATGGTTTTGTGGTCATCATCAGACTTTTAATGGATTCAAATTTCACCATCTGCCATGGTGGGATTCGAACTCAGGTCCCCAACAAATTACCCTGGGTCTCTGGAATACTAGTCCAGTGATAATACACCTTGCCACTGCCTCCCAGAATATCACAGAGCAGGCAACCGACTCTCTCACTCTGCGTGATAAATGCGCAGTACAGCACAGAGTGTCTGATTTCATGCAATCTTAAACTCAGAACACAGCACAGTATTTTCAAACAAACAATCTCTATAGTTAAGAGTTGGACACAGGTGCTGGTCTTAAATATTTATTTTAAACAGAACAAACAGCACTTACTTTTGACATACACTGTGCTACCGCTTGGCAATACAACAACATTGGAAGCTGGACTGGCAGGCCTGGGAGATTTGACCGTTGCTACACTCCCACCAGGTACCGTGGTTGAAGCTGGTGTGGGAGTGGTACTCGTGTAGGAGTAACAGACAATCACTAGAAGAAAAATTGTGGGGGTTTTTTTTAAACTCAAATTAAATCTTTTCTAGAAATCACTATCATTACAAAATTATATTTTGTCAACTTTACTGAAGTCTGTCAGAGTAAAAGTTTTCACTTGGTTCCACCATGTGGTCAAAATCTGCACTGCGATCAGCACAATTACCATGCTACACATGAAAGGAATCCAATTCGGTAAGGTGGGGGTCATTGAATCACTGAAACTGGCTGGAAATGCAAGTTATTTATCGTCAGGAGAGAAAACATAACATCTTCTACAACAGACATTTTCATCTGCAGCCAAAACAGTGACAGGCAAAGTTAGATTTTAAATCAGTTCCATATTAGGTCACCGGTCTTTTTCTTCCATAATATGAATCCTACTGTCTTCCCATTACAAAATCCAGTTGAGGAATTGTCACCTTGCATTTTCAGTTACAGTTAATGGTTGTGAAATGCTTTGGACATTGACTCTGGCATATATCAGCGGTTATCTATAGCAACCAACCATGCGTCCAGTCACCCTGATTATCTTGTCACTGAAATCTGCCACATGCTGGAGAAGTAAATGCCTATCATTTCCCTCAATTATCAATTTTCTTAATAGTCAAGTGCAGATTCCTGACCAAGCTAATTGATATTATGATGAGCTAGGACAAAACAATAGGTGTAACTGACACTGGCAGTTGGAGGTACAAGAACAAGAACACAAGAAATAGGAGGAGTAGACCACATGACCCATTGAGCCTGCTCCGTCATTCAATACGATCATGGCTGATCCTAGGCTTCAACTCCGTTTTACTACCTGCTCCCCACATCCCATAATTCCCCAGGAGAACAAAAACCTGTCTCTCCCGGCCTTAAATGTATTCAACGCTGGAGCATCCACAATCCTCTCAGGTAGAAAATTTCAAACACTCAATTTCTCCACATCTCAGTCCTAAATGACCGGACCCTTATCCTGAGACTGTTTTAGATTTCCCTGGCCAGCGGAAAAAATCTCTCAGCACCCATCTTATCAAGCACCTTCAGAATTTTGTAGGTTTCAATGAGATAGCCTCTTTTTTTCTTCTCAACTCCAGAGAACATAAGTCCAATTTATTCAGCCTCCCATCATAGGACAACCCCCTGCATGCCAAGAGATTTGGGTTGTTCTGCGATGTTCAATACATTGTTCTCAGTCTTCAATTGTGTCAAATGACCTTTGTGGTAATACACAACTCTAGCACAAATGCTGTTATTCACAATGACCCCAACAGGAGAAAGTAGAATTATCATGGCTGCAGTACATAGTATTATATCAGCACTTGTGTCACAACATCAATCTTAAAGCAAGACATTAGTTTCAGCGTCACCAGGATTTAGAAAGGTAAACTATAATCAAAACACCAACCTATCTAAATGTGGCTGTTATTAGAAGTCCTTAACAGTAAGAGAGCAAACCTTGTGAAAAAGCGTTTCATTATGTGATCAAACACATTAAAGGACAGCAATGAAAAACAATGAATTTTACACAAAGATTTCTTTAATTACATTATCATGATTTTTTCTTCAGAGTTGCCAAAATACTTCAAAACGACAACAGAACAAGTCATGCTAATCATCACAACTATGCTCAATACTTCATACAACACATTAGCAATGCCACATGAGATCAGCTAGTAATATAAATACACAAATACAAGTTGTAGCTCTTTATCTCATAACTTTTTTTTAAAAATTCATTCACAGGAAGTGGGCTTTGCTGGCTGGGCCAGCATTTAATGCCCACCCTAGTTGCCCTTGAGAAGGTGGTGGTGAGCTGCCTTCTTGAACCTCTGCAAACCATGTGGTGTAGGTACACCCACAGTGCTATTGGGAAGGGAGCTCCAGGGTTTTGATCCAGCGACAGTGAAGGAACGGTGATATATTTCCAAGTCAGGATGGTGAGTGACTTGGACGGAAGTTCCAGATGGTGGTGTTCCCATCTATCTGCTGCCCTTGTCCTTCTAGATGGTAGTGGTCGTGAGTTTGGAAGGTGCTGTCTAAGGAGCCTTGGTGAATTCCTGCCGTGCATCTTGTAGATGGTACACACTGCTGCTACTGTGTGCCGATGGTGGAGGGAGTGAATGTTTGTGGATGGGGTGCCAATCAAGCAGACTGCTTTGTCCTGGATGGTGTTGCGTTTCTTGTGTTGTGGGGGCTGCACTCATCCCTGCAAGTGGGGAGCTTCTGATAACTGTTGCCTTCGATTTTTACTGTCACCCCTTAGAATTTTTTAATGAGGAAAAGGGAAAGGAGGGGAGGAGAAGAATGGAAGGATGCAGTAATTACAAGCAGCAAGTTCTGAATTGCTCTGTAACTGGCCAGCATTAAATAAAATCCAGGTATGTGTGATATGACCTCCCTCATTCCAAAATGTGTCAACAATCTTAACCTGTATTTATCTTGCTCCAAGCACCAATAAGAGCAGTTTTCCTGGGGAGCCATTATAGAAAAGTTTTCAAAGATTAATGAAAATAACTGTACAGAGGAGATTTTAATCAATTTATTGCAAATTACTTCATGTGTTTTTCTTTATTCGTTCATGGGATGCAGGTATCACTGGCTAGGCCAGTATTTATTGCCCATCCCTAATTGCCCTTGAGAGGGTGATGAGCTGCCTTCTTCAAACACTGCTACCAATACTATCATGGATAGATGCATCTGCGCCAGGTAGATTGGTGAGGTTGAGCTTTTTCCCTTTTGTTGATTCGGAGTCAATGTTGAGGACTTCCAGGGCAACTCCCTTCCGACTGTATGCCACTGTGCTGCCAACCCTGGTGGTGTCTGGAACATTGGCTATAATGTATGATTCGGTGACTATGATTGCGTCAGGCTATAGCTTGAATAGTCTGTGGGACAGCTTTGTCAATTTTGGCACAAGACCCCAGATGTCAGTCAGCAGGTCTTTGCAGGGTGGACAGGACTGAGTTTGCCATTGTAAATTCCAGTGGCTACACCGATGCCAGGTGGTCCATCTGAATCATTCCCTTTTTAGAATTTGTAGCGGTTCCATACAACTGAGCTGCTTGCTAGGCTATTTCAGAGGACATTCAACAGTCAACCATATTGCTGTGGCTCTGGAATCACATGTAGGCCAGACCAGGTATGGACAGCAGATTTCCTTCCCTCATGGACATCAGTGGACCAGATGGAATTTTACAACAATTGACTGGTTTCATGGTCACCATTACTGAGACTAGCTTTTAATTCCTGATTAATTAATTGAATTCTAATTCCACCAGCTATAGTGGTCCCCAGAGTATTAGCCTGGGCCTCTGGATTACTAGTCCTGTGACATTACCATCACCCCACCACCTCCCCATGTTTGGAATCAAAACATTTTTACAGTAGAACAAAGCTATTCGATCCATATTTTTGGTTCCAGCTGTTTGAAAACAAACAATCTCACTGTCCTGCTCTTTTCCCACACCTCTGTAGCTGCCTCTACTTCAAATATGTACCTACTTTTCCATTAAAAACAATCTCTTTCTCGAATACTATTTGTGACAAAGCATGCCATGCTCCAACAACACTGAATAAAGAACCACTCTCCTCACTCGGTGCAATTTTAAATTAATAACAGGCATCTGTAGAGATTTTCCAGGGATTCGCAAAATGCAAACCCAGAGGTGGGAACTGAGTGCGGGTGCCACATGTGTAGCGCAGAGTGGGCTCTGTCTCATCGCAATAGGGGTCATGCAAGGATAGACAGAATCTGCACCAGGCAGAAGGCACACTTATCTCACCTGTATAAGTAAATGCTTGTTTTCTTAAAACATTTTCGACATGCAGCAGTTTTACATCGAATATCATCTGGCATTATAATTAGATGGGCGGGAGGGACAATAAGGATGAGTCCATTTTAAAAGGGATCTTTCAACCAGAAAAGTTTGAGAACTGAGCTCAAAAAATTCTTGTCAAAACATTATCAAAGTCAAAATGTTATCAAAATGCTTCAAAATGTTAATAGCCGTGATTAATGACATGAAGCTTATCTTCAGCACTACGCACGCTAACTACTGAGCAATCAAGACGATCGCCAAAGTTTTTCCAAAAGTACTTGGGGGATTTCTTCGATTTTCTTTCTCATTTTAATGGTAGTTTGCTGACTAACCATTTCTGACTGTAACTCAATAGGCTGTAATGTATTAACTCATTGCTGCTTTATATGAAACTTAGGTAAGCAAGCACAAATGGATTGAATTTTTTGAGAGACAAATACACTGCCTGAAGTGCAATTTATTCAGTTGTGACAGACATAGGCTTGCCAAATACAAAACTTTTTATGTATACAGATAAATTCTTGAAGCTGACAAGAGAAATGCTAATGCAGCCCAGCACTCTATACCTGTGAAGCATCTTTGTCAGAAGATGGTTACTACCAAAAAGAAATCAGAGCTAGAATGCCAATAGCAAAGAATGCGTTCGCCAAACAAAGAATTGCTTAGCATAGGAATGAGTAGAAATTTTAAGAAAAGAATTGTCAAGACTGATCTAGAATGACTTGTATAGGGCTGAAACGTGGACCTTGGGAAAAGTTGACATCCAAACACTAGGAAGTTGTGAAATATGGTTCGGGAGAAGGACGAAGCAAGTCAGTTGGAGAGGACACAAGAGCAAAGGAGTAGTTCTCAGGATGGCGGAGGAAGAAAGATTGCTAGTGAATATCATCAAGAAAAAGCAACAAGTTTGGACCAGCCATATTCTAAGGCATGAGAAGGGAATTAGTGGGTTTTTACAACAATCGACAATGGTTTCATGGTCATCATTAGACTTTTAACTCCAAATATTTATTAAATTCAAATTCCACCATCTGCCATGAAGGAGGTGACTGACAGAAGATTAGAGGGGTGTAGACCAAGAGGGAGAAAGAGAACGATGATGTTAGACAACTTGGGATTGAAAATGGGAGGTTGCTACGAGCACATAAAGAGGAAAACACAAGACAATGAGGCATGGAGAAATGAGCAAAAGACCAACCCTTTGGCAGATCACTACCACTATCAGTCTGAGCTGAATTACAATTAATTTGAAAACTAAATGGCCAATCCCCCATACCATTTATAACCATCCTTTCTAAAAGGCAAGCTATATGTTCCTTAGTTTTAAAAAGAAATTGTAGAAAGAAAACTAATCCTGGGTCAATAGAAAAAAAACTTACCTTCTTTGTTACCAGTTTCAGCTGGTGAAGGAAGAGTGGCATTATGCAGAGCTGCCACATTAGCTACTGCATTCGCTGTCACTGTGAATGCTGTCTGAGGAACCAGCCTGGGCATGAGAGGTACAAGTCGACGACCTTCAATGGACCATTCAGCTGAGCTATTAGGCCCAGACATACTGTGGGTAACAGAAGAGTATTTGATATATTTGTCCAACACTTAACAACGCTTTTTTTTAAAAACTGTTGATATTGCTCATCAGAAGAGAGAAATTTAATACGAACTTAAATTTTAATAAAATGAAATACATCTTTATATTATAGTTTTGTTTGTCAGGAGCAGAACCCAAATAGTTCAAGCTGGTGAATTCCTTCTTCCTCATTTGTTAAATGCTGAAGTGCTTGCATTTTTCTTTTACCATTTTCCAATCACGATGTGTAAAATGTTTCTTCATTATAACATTCCATGAAGAAAAGTTCCAGCAAGAAATAACTATCCAAGATTCAATCAGCAACTTGTTCCAAAACACAAATTCCTCCCAAAGTTGCCCCAGTAACTTTCTCAAGCTGAGCAGTGCACGCTGCAGGGAAACAATGTCTTAATTACAGGATGTCTTAACTTCCCTAACGGCTCAGCTGCTAAAGGGAATCTGTAATTTAGCAATATTGACCAAGTCTGCAAGTCTTTCTTTTCTTTTAATCTCAGTTGGTGATAGGGGACCCACAACTTGTCTCTGCACCCCAGAATCTTAAAGATAGCTTGTTAAGTATCAGATCGATACTGGTGTACATAAAAAAAGCATGAAGAATGGGGATAATAGAGTAATTGATTAATAAATTGAATAAGTTACAATAGCAATGGCAGGACAGGTGATGTGGTGTTGCTGCTGCAGCATGTTGGAGCTGCTGGACACCAAGATGATCCAGAGCGAACACATCAGTACCAAGTGTTTGCAGCTCAAGGAGCTTCAGATCCGAGTTAGGGAGCTGGAGTCCGAGCCGCAGGCATCGCACCACATCAGGGAGGGGGGAAAGCTACCTGGACACTTTGCTCCAGGAGGTGGTCACACCCCTCAAATTAGGTAATTCAAATTTGGTCTGTGATCAGGGACAGGAGGGTGTGACTGCAGGTGAAGCAGGTATGGGGACCCAGGGAGTAGCGTTCGAAGAGCCTCGGCCCCTGCAACTGTCCAACGGTTACAAGGTTCTTGCAAGCAGTGTGGATGAGAGCGGGGGCTGCAGGGAGAATGAGCGAACTAACCATGGAACTGTGGTACAGGGAGACATTCAAGTGGGGGGAGGAAATAGGAGCGTAGTAGTGATAGGGGATAGTATAATTAGGGGGATAGATGCTGTTCTCTGCAGCCACGAATGTGAGTTCCGAAGGCTGTGTTGCCTGCCTGGTGCCAGGGTTAAGGACATCTCCTCAGGGCTGGAGAGGAACTTGGACTGGGAGGGGAGGGATTCTGTTGTCGTCGTCCATGTTGGTACCAACAACATTGATAGGACTAGAAAGGAGGTTCTGCTGAAAGAATTTGAACAGTTAGGAGCTAAATTAAAAAGCAGAACCTCCAAGGTAATAATCTCGGGACTGCAAACTGGTACAGGGTAAATAAAAGCAAGGAGTTAAATGCGTGGCTCAGAGATTGGTGTGGGAGGAATGGGTTTCATTTCATGGGGCACTGGCACCAGTACTGGGGTAGAAGGGAGCTGTTCCGGTGGGACAGGCTTCACTTGAACCAAATAACTAGGACTGTAGAGAGGGCGTTAAGCTAAAGGGGAGGGAGGGTTCTAAGCAAAAGGATATGGCAGCCTTCCAGGGCAGTTATTTAGGTAATGATTCCCTTTCTGTCACACCCTGGGTCAGATAAAAAAATAGCAGCAAATAGAGTCAAAGGGGGGAAAAATGGTAAAAAGGCAAAATTAATGGCCCTTTACTTAAATGCACATAAAATTCGGAACAAAAAAAAATGAATCAATGGCAGAAATAGTGGTTAATGGGTATGATCTTTACAGAGACATGGTTACAAGGAGATCAAAGCTGGGAACTAAATATTCAGGGTTTGTGAATTTTCGAAAGGACAGGCAGGAAGGAAAGGGTGGTGGGGTAGCTTTGTTAGTACGAGATGGAATAAGTATGACAGCAAGAAAGGATCTTGGATCAGAAGGTGTAGAGATAAGAAATAACATGGGGAAGAACACACTGGTGGGAGTAGTCTTTAGGCCCCCTGACAATAGCTATACTGTAGGAAAGAGAATAAATCAGGAGATAATGAGGGCATGTAAAAAAGGCAGTACATTAACTGAGGATGACTTTGATCTTCATGTAGATTGAGAAAATCAAATTGGAAGAGGTAGACATGAGCAAGAATTCATAAAATGTATTCGGGACAGTTTCTTAGAACAATATGTTGTGAATCCTATCAGGGATCGGGCTATTTTGGATCTGGTAATGTGTAATGAAGCAGGTTTAATAAATGATCTCAGAGCAAAAGATCCCCCTAGGAAACAGTGACCATAACATGGTAGAATTTAGCATTCAGTTTGAGTGTGAGAAACCTGGGCTGGAAACAACTGCATTAAATTTAAATAAGGGTAATTACAATGGAATGAGGGCAGAATTGGCTGGGATGGACTGGGAAAGCAGTTTAGAAGAAAGACGGTCGATGAACAAAGGCAGGTGTTTAAGAAAATAGTTCATGACTTGCAACAAAGATATATCCCAGTGAGAAAGAAGGATTCTAGGAAGCAGATAAACCAACTATGGTTAACCAAAGAAGTTAAGGAGTGTATCAAATTGAAAGAAAAAAAACATAGAACGTGGTAAAGATTAGTGGTAAGCCAGAGGATTGGGAAAGTTTTAAAAACCAACAAAAGATGACCAAAAAATAAATAAAGAAGGAGAAAATAAATTTTGGCAGGAAGAACTGAGGAGCTGAATATTATTTAAATGGAGAACAACTGCAGAAGGCTGCAGCACAGAGGGGTTTGTGAGTCCTTGTGCATGAATCCCAAAAAGCTAACATACAAGTTCAATAGGTAATAGGGAAGGCAAATGGAATGTTGGCCTTTATTTCAAAGGGAATGGAATATAAAAATAGGAAGTCTTGCTAAAACTATACAAGGCACTAGTTAGACTATACCTAGAATACTACAATCAATTGTGGTCCCCTTTTCTAAGGAAAGATGTACTGGCATTAGAGGCAGCCCAGAGAAGGTTCACTAGGTTCATCCCAGGTATGGAGGGATTTTATGAGGAGAAGTTGAGTAGGTTGGGCCTGTACTCATTTGAGTTTAGAAGAACGAGAGGTAACCTTATTGAAACATATAAAATTCTTAGGGGGCTTGACAGGGTAGGTGCTGAGAGGTTGTTTCCCCTTGTGGGAGAGTCTAGGACCAGAGGGCATAATCTCAGAGTAAGGGGGCATCCATTTAAACCGAGATGAAGAGGAATTTCTTCTTTCAGAGGGTAGTCAATCTGTGGAATTCTTTACCACAGAGGGCTGTAAAGGCTGGGTCGTTAAGTATATTCAAGGCTGAGATAGACAGATTTTTAATCAGTAAGGGAATCAAGGGTTATGGGGAAAAGGCAGGAAAGTGGAGTTGACTATTATCAGATCAGCCACGATCTCAATGAATGGCGGTGCAGGCTCGATGGGCCAAATGCCCCTACGTCTTACGGTCTTATACAATAGGATTAGTATTGACCTCAACTGTGATAGCCTCTCTCATCGACCTCCCCTGCCCCTCTTCAATCTTGCTGTCATCTTTCAAAGTCAGTATTGACGGTGAAAGTCTAGATTATTTGAGTGGGGTGCAGAGGGCTGCCAGTTTCCATAAAATAACACCCTACTACTGATCAGCAGGTTCCTCAAAGAAGTGAAAAAAAACTGGAAGGAATTTTTTTATTTTTGTTAAGTCTCATCCTTGAACGATGCAGATACACACAAAATATCTGGCTTAGTTGGGCAGCTAAAAGAGTCCACATCAGTTGATATGTAAGAGATTCACTAAAGAAAATGACAACTCGTTTACAGAGGGGACTGGGAATTAAGGAGTAAGATGATGCTGCTGCATACTTGCCAATGCCAAGTTGAAATGCTATGGACAAGTTACCTGCAGAGAAACTTATATGTTATGCTGAACAATAGAAATGCTTTTAACTTTCCTAACCGGGCAAATTGAAATAGAAAATTCTCCAGGAAAAATAAATAGAACCTTTGCAAGGGAACTTACTGATGTGCAATGGTCATCAGTCTTTCATCATTAACTGCTCTACGAACTTCTGCACGGTGACGCTCTGTTGAAATGCTATTAATGAAAGGAAAGAAAAATCTTCAATGTATCCATCTACAATAGACATAATTTTTGTCTATCCCAACACACACTCACCTGGCCTCACATCTTCCACTCTATATAAATTTGTGCTCATCCAAAACTCTGCTGGCCCACAACTTAACTCACACCAAATCTAGTTGATCCATATCCGTGCTTGCTGACCTACACTGGTTCCCGCGGCAGCAAATTCTCGTTCTGTTTTCGAATCTCTATGTGGCCTCGTCCCTCCCTATCTATGGAAACTCCTCCAGCCCTACAAGCATTTGAGACTTCTGCATTCCTCCAATTCTGGCACCTTGCACACCCTCAATTTTACCCATTCCTCTACTGGTAGCCATGCTTTCAGCTGCCTAGGCCCTAATCTCTAGAGTTTCCTATCAAAACCTTTCCAAATCTCTCGCGTGTGTTAAGACATTCCTTAAAATTCACATCTTTGATCAAGCTTTTGGCTACCTGTCCTGATAACTCCATTTGTGCCTCAGCGTGAAATTTTGAATAATGACACTCTTGTGACTCATCTTGGAATGTTATGCCATATTAAAGGCTGTACATATAAATGTAAGTGCAGTTGATTTTGTACTTCAGACTGTCATTTGCTTCTAAGCAGCCTTGCTACCTGCACAGGAGATAGGACATATATAATCACACCTTCTTCAATTCACTAGAAAGCACAGAGAAGATCCTTTCCAGTGCATCTAAGGTTCTTCCTTTTGACAGAACTAGCAAAAATAGTATTTCATGAATTTTAGAATTTTATATATCAAATGGTTTCTCTACATAAATTACTTTTTTGTTGTTGCATAGTGACCTATGTGAAGGCCTTTGAGACATTTTAATGTGATAAGGTACTGCATAAATACAAACATTGTTGAGAGTCACGACAGAGGGCTAGGGAGTTGTCCACAGGAAAACCGAAACAAGCAAAAACCAATTTAATACAAAAGCAAAGGCACTGTAGAATCACTGTAAATTATCTCACCGTAATAATTTCAAAACTGCTATTGGAAAGGCAGGAAGGAAGAAATATATTTCCATTGCATTTGAGATAGGGTGGGCGGGATAACATATAAACAAAAAGAAAAAGAAAACAAAACTCAGCAAAACAGATGTTAATCTCCTTATAGGATTTACCTAAGAACCTTGGCCAATTCTCCAAGGAGGTCCTTCTTTTCTTTTGTAAGGTCCCCTTGTGCACGAAGTGCACTGATAGCGCCAGCATAAGCTTCAAGTTCTAAAAGCAAGAGAAAAGAATAGCAAAACACATCTCTAACCCACATGCTTCCTACCTATTCTAGGGAAAAGATTAACATTTTGCTCCATAAGGTATGCTTATCAATTTATTTCCTAATTATTTAAGATTTTTTTCTCCCAAAATTTTTCACGCAACTTATGCCTTTACATATTACTGTAAATCCACTACCCCAATTCACCCACATCAGTAAAGATCAGTTAACTCAGAACAGAATGAATCTGAAAAGTCAGTTATTCACGAAACAGAGTCTGATTGTAGCAGTAAAGGAAAGGAAAATAATCCCCAATATTTTACCAAGTTTCCGAAGTATTCTCTTGCATTCATCCCTGCTGAGATCCAGAAGACTTGGCCAAACAGCAGGCATAGCGGTGGGAGGTGTCCTACAGGCTCAGCTTAACTCTGCAACTAAATTGAAAAGAGTGAGATTTAATTCCTGGCATACACAGGAACTTTTTAAAAATTAAACTAATGCATGCAGGTACTTTAGAAATAGAAATGACCACATGATTTTGTAACACTGAAGCAAAAAGACTCCATCTTTATTTTGAAACATTTTCCAGATGAAGTAGAAACTGCAATTCATCATATAAACGCAGCAACAATACAAGAAAATCTACCTCTTTACATCCTTTAAGATTTCAGTAAAAATGAAATGGGGTAGGGGGAGATGTGTATGCACGTAGAATTTCCACACTAAGCCTGTGAGAACTATGAAAAATATCCAGCAGCACAATTATAGATTTTACTTTCTCCAATGTGGGTTCCAGCTAGACAAAAGTTTGAACAAGGATGAAGTGCTAGTAGTGATGGGGCTATAACTGGTGAAAGCAGAGAACGCAACTCAAAAATCTGCGTTTGTAAAAAGTGTTATGAGAGGGCAGGTGGTATTTGCCAGGCTGACCAAATCCACAGGGGAAACTTGGCCCCGCTTTCACAATTTTGCAATTTGTATTTATTATGAGAAGGCTTGTGCAATGAAGTCAGAAATAGAGTCCATTACCACCTTTAGATATTTTAAAGATTAAAGTAAAACATTTATGAACAAAAGAAGAAATAACTTAAACACAGACAGGATTACAGTTACACAGTTATAACAGTTCCCAAAATTTCTACTTAACCACACTCCCAACTACACACCCCCTTTCAGGCAACAGCCTAAATAGATTCCAAATTTATAAAGTCATCCAGCAATATTACCACAAGCACCCAATTGACAATGGACTTCCAAAGGCTTTTAACACAACTTTGGTTGCTGGAACAGCAAACTTCTGCAGGATGGCTAGAGGCTTTTCCCCAACAGTCTGTTTCACACTGTCACTTTTCAAGATCTCACACGGTCACACCTCACACAGCCTTCCGTCCTTCTTTAAATATGTTTTCTCCCTTTTAATTTGTAACTCCCATTGGTATCACTTGTCTTTAGAAGTTACTTTTCCCAGACTATAACAATTTTTCATGCTATCATTATGCTCAGCACTTTTGGGAAAAATCAATGTAATAACCTTGCCTTATTTATCTTGCCAATTGTAAACACTTTCCATGGCCCTTTGAAAACCAAATACTTCTCCACTTATCTAAAAATGCAAATTTTATTCACACCGTCTCTGCTGAGAACTTACCATAGCTTATTCATCTCTATTTCAAGTGCTTGCTTTACACCTCACTGCTTTGATAATTTAAACCTTGCAGTCTAACCGTCTCTTGTTTATATAATTAGCCACACACACACACACACACACACACACACACACACACACACACACTCATACATACACATAAGCCTGTTTTAAAGAATCCCACAATAATATTAGGAAAAATAGTTATTTAATACAAGTGTAAAGTTTACAATGCATGAACAGGTAAACTGGCTTTTGAATGTATTACTTAGCAGATGCTAAAAAATATTAGTTTCCAAAAAGTTTGGATTTTTACTTGGGTGAGTTTTCAAAATTGGCAAAGATTATCTGAAAATCTTAGATCTTCTTTAGGAATATTATAGCTTTTCCAATGTAGTGCAAAGACTGCAGCACCAAGGTAAAGATTTATTCAAACATCTTATTTCTTTACTTTAGTGTCTATAGTGCCACTCCTGAAGCTTCTTTTGAACATAGAGGTGAGCATCTACTCCTTATTGCAATCAGCAATGCAGTACATGGTCATGGACATGTTTGTCTGTCCTGCATACTTTCTCCTAGTTTAAATAACTTTGCTGACTTTTCTCCTTCTCCATTCCATCATTTGAACCTTTGGGTTTTCTCTCATCACTTTGCTTCTCAGCTCCACTTCCTTGGGATACTTCCTCCCTCCAAAAAGTCAGGACCTCTGGCCTTGAACTTCCATTCCATTAAAAGCAGCCATTTTAGCAATACCACTGCCACTGTTGCTCAGAAATTCCTTCACTTGTCCCGACTATACTTCAAAAACGCCATCCTACATGGATCTGCACGCTCAACTATCAAGGCTCAGCACACATTGTTGTACTTCCTCTTGCATAGTTCAGACATCATGGGAAAAAGTAAGGGAGCTTTTGAACCTAAGCTAGACACCATATAACCCTTCCTCGACCTCTCTGTCTCAATTTCTGGAGATACTGTCCACAGCTACCTCGACTACAGCTCCTCACACCCCGCTTCCTGTAAGGACTCCATCCCATTCTCTCAGTTCCTTTGCCTCCATCGCATCTGTTCTGATGATGCCACTTTCAAGAATAGTTCCTCTGACGTGTCTTCCTTCTTCCTTTACCAAGGTTTTCCACCCACGACAGTTGACAGAGCCCTCAGCTGTGTCCAGCCCATCTCTCGCGCATCCGCCCTCACACCTTTCTCTCCCTCCCAGAACCATGATAGGGACCCCTTGTCATCACTTATCACCCCACCAGCCTGCGCATTCAAAGGATCATGCTCCGCCATTTCCACCAACTCCAGCATGATGCCACCACCAAACACATCTTCCCTTCACACCACCACCACCACCACCCACCCACCCCCGGCAGCATTCCGCAGGGATTGTTCCCTCCGGGACAACCTGGTCCACTCCTCCATCACCCTCTACACCTCAACCCCCTCCCACAGCACCTTCCCATGCAACCGCAGAAGTGCAACACCTGCCCTTTTAGTTCCCCTCTCTTCACTGTCCCAGGGCCCAAACACTCCTTTCAAGTGAACCAGCATTTCACTTGCACTTCCCTCAATTTAGTCTACTGCATTCGCTGCTCCCAATGCAGTTTCCTCTCCATCGGAGAGACCAAACGCAGACTGGGTGACCGCTTCGCGGAACACCTTCAGTCTGTCCGCAAGCATGACCCAGACCTCTCTGTCGCTTGCCATTTCAACACACCACCCTGCTCTTATGCCCACATGTCCGTGCTTGGCTTACTGCATTGTTCCAGTGAAGCTCAACGCAAACTGGAGGACAGCACCTCATCTTCCGACTAGGCACCTTACAGCCTTCCGGACTGAATATTGAGTTCAACAATTTTAGATCATGAATTCTCTTCTCCATCCCCACCCCCTTTCCAATCCCCCTTTTTTCCCAATAATTTATATAGATTTTTCTTTTCCCACGTATTTCCATTATTTCTAAATGTATTTCCATTCATTGTTTTACATCTACCTTTTAGCCTATTTCAATCCCTTACCCCCACCTCAAGCCCAATAGGGCTATCTGTACCTTGCTCGTCCTGCTTTCTACCCTTAATGTCACCTATTAGTGCATTCCTTAGATAATATCACCACCTTCAACACCTCTTTGTCCTTTTGTCTATCTCCAGCTATCACTGGCCCTCTATCCAGCTCTACCTGTTGTCCCCCCCCACCCCACCAAACCAGCTTATATTTCATCTCTTTTCTATTTTTCCTTGGTTCTGTTGAAGAGTCATACAGACTCGAAACGTTAACTGTGTTCGTCTCCGCAGATGCTGTCAGACCTGAGTTTTTCCAGGTATTTTTATTTTTATTTTGGATTTCCAGCATCCGCAGTTTTTTGCTTTTACCATGTAATCCCTACTTCTTTATTCAACCTTTCAAGCCTTATTGTATCTTGCACTATGGGTCCTAACATTTTACCTCAGTTTCTCCATTTAAAAAAGCATACCTGTCCAAGTGCCACTCAATGCAAACTGCAGCAAAATCAAGGGAACATCATCTTCAAACTTCACACCATCTTCTGATCTGATACCACCATTTCTTCGACATCTCCAGGTCACAATCCTGGAGCTTGCTACCTGACATTATCAGCACAAGTTCCAGAATGTCCGTCGTTACTTTCTCAAAGCAACTAGGAATGGGGATAATTATAGCTTTTCTAGTAACATACATATTCTAAGATTAAATTTTTAAAATCTGTTTATTCAATTTGCAATACAGCAGAGGTTGGTGGAGTACAAATACCAAGCCAATACTGCACCACTGTCAATCAACCAGATGTGTATAGGTACGAACTACAAGTTCCAATCTAAAAGCAGTCATCATAACTACAAGTTAATGTCAAATGCAATACCAATAAGCTTATTACCATGGACTGCACAATGGGGCTCACGCTGATGGGATCACTGGTGGATTGCCACAATTCCACCTTTGCTGATCTCAAGAGAGGCAGCATCAATGAAAGGCACTTTGATAAGGGGAAATAGAAGGAAGAAACATCAAAGCTGCCATTTTCCCAGAGCACACGCAGACCATTGGAAGGTCAACCACCCTCAGAGGTATTATGGTGTCCAAAGAAAGAGGAGAAAATAAACATCTTAATAAGGGATTTCTTGATACCTACACTGTATTCAGTGAGTGGATTCTAGGCCAGGCAGCTGGATTCTCACTCCTAATTACTATCTAGCAACATCCACTTAATGGATACATGAAGCAGCCATCAGATTATGGTCAGAATCAGCCTTAGCTGTGATACTCTCCATGCTGAATATTCTGTCATCACTCACAATTAAGATTCTCCTCCAGAGGTCCCCAGCATCACAGATGCCAGTCTTCAGCCAATTTGATTCACTCCACGTGAAACGACTGAAGGCACTGGAGAGTGCATAAGCTATTCGGCAATAGTACTGAAGACTTGTGCTCCAGAACGTGCCGCGACCTGGGCCAAGCTGTTCCAGTACAGCTACAACACTGGCATCTACTCGGCTATGCAGAAAGTTACCCAGATACGTCTTGTACACAAAAAGCAGGTCAAATCCAACCCAACCAATTACTGCCCCATCGGTCTACTCTCTATCATTAGTTAAGTAATGCAAGGGGTCATTAACACTATCAAGCGGCACTTGCTTAGCAATAACATGCTCAGTGATGCTCATTTTGGATTCCACCAGGGCCACCCAGCTCCTTACCTCATTACAGCCTTGATTCAAATATGGACAAAAGAGCTGAACTCCCGAGGTGAGGTGAGAGTGACTGCACTTGACATCAAGGCAGCATTTGACCGAGTGCAGCATCAGGGGGAAATCTCTCTGGCTGGTTGGAGTCATACCTAGCACAAAGGAAGATGGTTGTGGTTGTTGGAGTCATCTCAGCTCCAGGGCATCACAGCAGGTGTTCCTCATGGTAGTGCCCTCGGCCCAACCATCTTCAGCTGTTTCAATTACCTTCCTTCCACTATAAAGATCAGAAGTGGGGATGTTCGCTGATGATTGCACAATGTTCAGCACCACTCGTGACTCCTCAGGTACTGAAGCAGTCCATGTCCAAATGCAGCAAGACCTGGACAATATCCAGGTTTGGGCTGACAAGTAGCAAGTAACATTCAAGTCACACAATTGCCAGGCAATGACCATCTCCATCAAGAGAGAATCCAACCATCACCCCTTTATGTTCAATGGCATTATCATCACTGAATCCCTCATTATCAACATCCTGAGGGTTACCATTGACCAGAAATTGAACTGGACTAGCCAGATAAAAACTGTGGCTGTAAGAGCAGGTCAGAGGCCAGGAATCCCGCGATGCGTAACTCACCTCCTGACTCCCCAAAGCCTGTTCACCATCTATAAAGGCACAAGTCAGGAATGTGATGGAATACTCTCCACTTGCCTGGATGAGTGTAGCCCCCACAACACTCAAGAAGCTTGACACTATTCAGGACAAAGTAGCCTGCTTGATAGGCACCACATCCACAAACATTCACTCACTCCAGCACCGACGCACAGTAGTAGCAGTGTGTACCATCTACAAGATGCACTGCAGGAATTCACCTAGCCTCCTTAGACAGCACCTTCCAAACCCACGACCACTAACATCTAGAAGGACAAAGGCAGCAGATAGATGGGAACACCACCACCTGGAGATTCCCTTCCAAGTCACTCACCATCCTGACTTGGAAATATATCGCAGTTCCTTCACTATTGCTGGATCAAAATCCTGGAACTCCCATCCTAACAGCACTGAGGATGTACCTACACCACTTGAACTGCAGCAGTTCAAGAAGGCAGCTCATCACCACCTTCTCAAGGGCAAATGGGGATGGGAAATAAATGCTGGCTCAGCCAGCGATGCTCACATCCCATGAATGAATTTACAAAAGCACCGTGGGTATACCTACGCCAGATGGACTGCTGTGGTTCAAGGCAGTAGCTCACTAGCACATCCTCAAAGGCAATTAGGGATGGGAAATAAATGCTGGCCTTTCTAGTGAGGCGCACATCTCAAAACCAAATGAATAAAAACAATTAACCATGGAAATCGAATTCAAACCTGGTGCTGTCTTGATGAGGAGGAATTTCTTCCCTCAGAGGGCAATGGATCTGTGGAATTCTGTACCACAGAGGGCTGTAGAGGCTGGGTCGTTAAGTATATTTAAGGCTGAGATAGATTTTTAATCAGTAAGGGAATTGAGGGTTACGGGGAAAAGGCAGGAAAACGGAGTTGAGGATTATCAGATCAGCCATGATCTCATTGAATGAAGGAGCAGACTTGATGGGCCGAATGGCCTACTTCTGCGCCTACGTCTTATGGTCTGTCCTCACCTTAAGTGCGAACACATTCTAGTGGGAACTTGAAGAATTTTCCTTCATTCCTTAGCTAAGGTAACAGTGACTAACTTCAAACTGTTGCCCTGGCTGAGATCACAAGATTCATCCCATCCTATCCCATTCAGCTAAGAAAGAACAAACTTTCATCCATCCAAGAAACAGCCTTACAGTCAGCTCCAGGGGTGATTTCAGGACAGACCCTGGATCAAACATTCTTGCTTTGCACAGGCTTTGTAGCCACAGCCAGTGAAAGACACAGAGGCAGCTCACTTCACTGGTTGCCAAAAACCAAGCAGAAAATGGCACACACACAACACAGAATGGTAACTTAGTGATTATTTAACCAATAATCCAGAGGCTTGGACATGTTCAAATCCCACCACGGCAGTTAGGAAATGTAAACTCAGTTAATTAAACAAATCAGGAATATATGGTTAGTATCAGTAATGGTGAACATAAAACTATCAAATTGTCATAAAAAGACATCTGTTCACTATTGCCCTTTAGGGAAGGAAACCTGCCACCCTCACCCAATTTGGTCTAAAAAGAAGCAAAAATACTGTGAAAGTTGGAAATCTGAAATAAAAACAAAGTGTTAGAAAAATTCAGCAGGTCTGGCAGGACTTGTCGACAGAGACTAAAGAATCCAATATGACTCTTCATCGGAACACCGGTACAATGCTTTGTTTCTTTACTACACCCATTACCACCCCCTTTGCCTTTTGTTTCATGACATTCCTTTTTGTTCTACCTCTCCCCTTTCAACAGCGTAAAGCCCATCACATTTCTACCTCCCTTCAGTTCTGAAAAAGTTTCATATTGGACTCAAAACATGAACTACATTTCTCTCTCTCCGCAGATATTGCCAAACTTGCTGAGGTTTTTTCCAGCACTTTGTTTTTATTTCATTTGGGCAGACACTTGGTTCCAGATACATAGCAACGTGGCTGACTCTTTCCTGCCCTCTGAAACAGCCTGGCAAGTCACTCAGCTGTATTCCAAGACAGCGGGCTCACCAGCATCTTCTCAAGGGCAGTGAGGGTTGGGAGAGACAATAAATGCTGGCCTTGCCAACTGAATGTATTAAAACAAAAAAAATGGTTTCTCCTTTCATGATAAAGACAGAAGGTGGAAAACTCAGCAGGTCTGGCTGCATCTGTAGCGAGAGAGAGAAGCAGAGTTTACCTGGAGACCAATATAACTTCTTCAGATCGTATAAATCTCTTGCCTTTACTGAAGGTTTCCGTGGAGAGGAGCACTCAGAGTTTAAGTTATTTTTTTGTGGCCCTGATTTAGTGGGGCTGAAAAAAATCTACTTCAGTGCGGAGAGGAACACAATTAACATTTCGAGTCCATTTGACTCTTCAAAAGAACTAAGGAAATATAGAAAAGAGGTGAAATATAAGCTGGTTTAAGGGGTTTGGGACAGGTAGAGCTGGATAGAGGGCCAGTGATTAGTGGAGATAACCAAAAGATGTCATAGACAAAAGGACAAAGAGGTGTTGAAGGTGGTGATATTATCTAAGAAATGCGTTAATAGGTAACATTAAGGGTAGAAAGCAGGACGAGCAAGGTACAGATAGCCCTAGTGGGTGTGGGGTGGGGGGAAGGGATCGAAATAGGCTAAAAGGTAGAGGTAAGACAATAAGACTGTAAGACATAGGAGCAGAAATTAGGCCAGTCGGCCCATCGAGTCTGCTCTGCCATTCAATCATGGCTGATAAGTTTCTCAAACCCATTCTCCCGCCTTCTCCCCGTAACCTTTGATCCCCTTACCAATCAAGAACCTATCTATCTCGGTCTTGAATACACTGAATGACCTGGCCTCCACAGCCTTCTGTGGCAATGAATTCCATAGATTCACCACTCTCTGGCAAAAGAAGTTTCTCATCTCTGTTCTAAAAAGTCTTCCCTTTACTCTGAGGCTGTGCCCTCGGGTCCTAGTCTCTCCTACTAATGGAAACATATTCCCCACATCCACTCTATCCAGGCCTTTCAGTATTCTGTAACTTTCAATCAGATCCCCCTTCATCCTTCTAAACTCCCATCGAGTATAGACCCAGAGTCCTCAAACGTTCCTCACACGTTAAGCCTTTCATTCCTGGGATCATTCTCGTGAACCTCCTCTGGAACCTCTCCAAGGCCAGCACATCCTTCCTAAGATACGGGGCCCAAAATTGCTCACAATATTCTAAAGGTGATCTGACCAGAGCCTTATAAAGCCTCAGCAGCACATCCCTGCTTTTATATTCCAGTCCTCTCAAAATAACTGCCAACATTGCATTTGCCTTCCTAACTACCGACTCAACCTGCAAATTAACCTTAAGAGAACCCTGGACTAGGACTACCAAGTCCCTTTGCACTCCAGATTTCTGTATTTTCTCCCCACTTAGAAAATAGTCTATGCCTCTATTCTTCCCACCAAAGTGCATGACCTAACACTTCACCACGTTGTATTCCATCTGCCACTTCTTTGCCTCCTCAATACTACCTGTCCCTCCACCTATCTTTGTATCATCTGCAAACTTAGCCAGGATGCTCCCAGTTCCTTCATCTAGATCATTAACGTAGAAAATGAAAAGTTGCGGTCCCAACACTGACCCCCACGGAACTCCACTAGTCACCTGCCGCCATCCTGAGAAGGACTTATCCCCACTCTCTGCCTGCTGCCCCATAGCCAATCTTCTATCCACGCTAATACCTTGCCTCTAACACCATGGGCTCTTATCTTACTGAGCAGCCTCAATGAATGGAAATACATTTAAAAATAATGGAAATAGGTGGGAAAAGAAAAATCTATATAAATTATTGGAAAAAAGGTGCATCGGAAAGGGGGTGGGGATGGAGGAGAGAGTTCATGATCTAAAATTGTTGAACTCAATATTCAGTCCGGAAGGCTGTAAAGTGTCTAGTTTGAAGATGAGGTGCTGTTCCTCCAGTTTGCGTTAAGCTTCACCGGAACAATGCAGCAGGCCAAGGATGGACATGTGGGCATGAGAGCAGGGTGGAGTGTTGAAATGGCAAGTGACAGGGAGGTCTGGGTCATGCTTGCGGACAGACTGAAGGTGTTCTGCAAAGTGGTCACCCAGTCTGCGTTTGATCTCTCCAATGGAGAGGAAATCGCATTGGGAGCAGCGAATGCAGTAGACTAAATTGAGGGAAGTGCAAGTGAAATGCTGCTTCACTTGAAAGTAGTGTTTGGGCCCTTGGACAGCGAGGAGAGGGGAAGTAAAGGGGCAGGTGTTGCACCTTCTGCGGTTGCATGGGAAGGTGCCGTGGGAGGGGGCAGAGGTGTAGGGGGTGATGGAGGAGTGGACCACGGTGTCCCGGAGGGAACGATCCCTGCAGAATGCCGTCGGGGGGATGAAGGGAAGATGTGGTTGGTGGTGGTATCATGCTGGAGATGGTGGAAATGGCGGAGGATGATTCTTTGAATGCGCAGGCTGGTGGGGTGATAAGTGAGGACAAGGGGGACCCCATCAGGTTCTGGGAGGAATAGGAGAGTGTGAGGGCAGATGCGTGAGAGATGGAGTGGACACGGTTCAGGGCCCTGTCAACCACGGTGGGTGGAAAACCTCGGTTAAGGAAGAAGGAAGACATGTCAGAGGAACTGTTTTTGAAAGTGGCATCATCAGAACAGATGTGACAAAGGCGAAGGAAGAGAGAGAATGGGATGGAGTCCTTACAGGAAGCGGGGTGTGAGGAGCTGTAGTCGAGGTAGCTGTGGGGGGCGGTAGGCTTGTAACGAATATCTCTCTCCAGAAATTGAGACAGAGGTCAAGGAAGGGAAATGTCAGAGACGGACCACGTGAAAATGATGGGAGTGGTGGAAATTGGAAGCAAAATTCATCAATTTTTTCCAGGTCCAGACGAGAGCATGAAGCGGCACCGAAGCAATCATCGATGTACCGGAGAAAAAGTTGTGGGAGGGGTGCGGAGTGGGACTGGAACAAGGAAGGTTCCACATAACTTCATTCAGTGGGTTGCCTGGGGCCGGAGTTGGCGCATGCGCGGTGGCCAATGTTTACCTCCTTCACTGGGTGGTTGTGTTGTGAGAGGGGAGGGGGTGGGGTGCGGGAAGACGAACTGGGCGACGGTTAAAAGATAAAATGCGGCTTCAATCAGTCACCGAGGAGCAGTGATTTCACTCCCCCTTTCTAGCACATTCTCTGAGGGGTCCCCGGCCTCCAGCGAGAAGAGAATAAAAAAAACCCACACAAGAGCCGCCTCACCTCTCGGCGTCTCTGGGCAACGGAGCTCGGCGCTGATCCTGCTGCGATTCAGGGGTCCTGCGAAGACTCGACATCCTTCACTTTTGTTTTTGTCTTATCCTACTCCTCCCTTTCCCCCCCCCCCCCCCCCACCCCACGCCGCCGCCCCCCACCCCTCGTGGAAAAAGAGAAAGAGCTTAGATCTTAGTTTGTATGTTATTTCTTTTTTAAAAGAGAATGATCAAGCCGCTAAGGCTGGCTGCCGGCACCGCCAACAGCCACCGCCATTAGCAACAGCGGCCGCCAACAGACGGTCGGGTCCTCCAACGTCCCATCGTGCACAGCGCCGACTCCCAGAGGGGCGGGGCTTAGGCGGACCCATCCGCTGCCCTTCGCCCTCTCCTGCCAACCCCTTCCGCCCTCAGGGGATCCTGGAGCCCACTTGCAGAGAGGAAACCAACCGTTTCTTTTCTTTATTCTGTCATGGGACGCGAGCGTCGCGGCCGCCGCCAAAGGCCAGTGTTTGTTGCCTGTCCCTAATTTGCCCTTGAGTTGAATGGCCTTGCAAGGCCATTTCAGAGGAGGAGAAGGAGGAGGAGGAGGAGGGGGGGGGGGGGGGGGGGGTGGGCAGGGAGCGTTTAAGAGTCAACCACATTGCTGTGGATTTGGAGTCACCTGTAGGCCAGACTGGGATAAGGATGGCAGCTTACCGCCGCCCCCCCCCCGCCCAAAAAGGATAAGAGTTACCAACCCACCAGGATTGGCCCGGAGTCTCCAGGAATTGAGGATCAACATACAGGACCCCACTGCGCGCAACCCTGGAGAAAAATCATCCGGACGTTGAAAAAAAATTCTGTGTCATTTTCTTTGAGGGTTTTATCTTGGCCAGATATAAAAATTATTGCAAATGGTGGAGAAAGAAAGGTTGTTTCGGCCGATAGTCAAGCATCATCCGATTGGGTAATGATGAGTCTTTTTGCTTTCCAGTTGACTTAGGAAGGCAGTATGTCGCAAGGATGGATGTGTTGGCTAACGAATGGCTGGAGCATGGGGACAAGACATGTGATAAAACCTCCAGGAATATATATAATCACAATTGGCAACCCTAGTTTGATGGATGTGTACATCAATGGCAAAGCCAGCATTTGTTGCCCATCCTTAACTGCCCTTTCACTGAGTGGCTTACTCAGCCATTTCAGAGAGCAGTTAAGAGTCAGCCACATTGCTGTGGATCTGAAATCATATGTAGGCCAGACTGGGTAAGGGCAGCAGATTTCCTTCCCTAAAGGGACATTAGCGAACCAGATGGGTTTTTATGACAATCAATGATCATTTCATGGCACCGTTACTGAGACTAGCTTTCAATTCCAGATTTTTAATGATTGAATTTAAATTCCATGGTGCGATTTGAACCCATGTCCACTGGGTTCTGAAGAAGGACTTGAAACATTAACTCTGTTTCTCTCTCCACAGAGGCTGCTAGACCTGTTGAGTTTTTAGTCCCCTGGGCATTAGCCTGGGCCTCTGTGACATTACCACTGTGCCACCTTCTTTCCCAAAATACATCTGAAATGCTAACAAAGGAGGAATTTGCTTCTCAGCCTGTGCCTTTCAGAACTCCCAAGGCATTTTTACAGCCAAGGAAAATCTTGGGGATCCACTGTTGCACAGCAATTTTCCATCATCAGCAATGAGATAATGACCAGGGGGCGTCATAAGATCAGAATATTATCTCATTGCTGTTTGTGGGAAATTGCTGGGCAACAACATTGACGGGTGAAGGATATTGATGCGAGTTTGGATATGGGTGGCAGAGATTTCAATGAGCTCAAGTTTATGGAGAGTGGAAAAAGGGAGACCGACCTTGGGAGCATTGGAATAGTCCAGAGCAAATTATCGTGCATGCTAAAAATCTGAAATAAAATAAGAAAATAGGAGAAATACTCAGCCAAGTTTGGCAGCATCTGTAACCAGAAGAAAGGTCACAGACCTGAAACATTAACTCTGTTTCTCTGTCCGCAGATGCTGCCAGACCTGCTGAATATTTCCAGCATTTTCTGTTTTTATATTATTGAAATAGAGGTAACAAAGGCAAAGATCCTTAACAAAGGCAGCAGATAAGCTGAGGCAGAATTGGAGTTGAGCAATGTTACACATAAGAAATAGCTGAAGAGGGCCTTTCGGCTTTGTCAAGCCTGCTCCACCATTTAGTGCAATCATTGCTCATCTTCTACCTCAACTCCATCTTCCTGCACTATCCCACAGATCTTAATTCTCATAGGGCAGAATTTTCACCTCGGTGGGTGGGCGCGCACCTGACCTGCTCGAGCGTGAAATGATGCATGATGACATCGGGCAAGTGTCCCAATGTCAACAAGCAGTCGCACGATAGTTCAGTCGGCAGGCGCTCACACAGGAATCAGCAGCATGCCTGTTGACAATTAAAAGGCCTATTAAGGCCATTAAAGTATCAATTAACTTAAACTTTTGCTGTCCATCCAACCTTATGTTTGGCAGGAGGGCAAAAAGGCCAAGCGGCCTTTGCATTTTTTTAGAGACCTCATCCACGGGCAGGATGAGGTTTCCAACATCAAATAAAAATAGAAATTTTAAATTGAATTTATAACACATCCCTACTCCTGTGACAGAGTCACATGAGGGGCTTTGTTTTATAATATTTTTAAATTCTTTATTTGTAATTTTTAAAGCTCTTCATTGCCTCAGGGAGATTTTCAAGCGCTCGTGCGAATTTCCCTGCTTGCCCTCCTCCCCTACCCCCACAGGCAGCGCTGAGCACTGCTGGTCGCATTTCACGCTGGGCGGGCCTTAATTGGCCCACCAGCGTGAAATCATGGCCCGGCCCCACTCGCGCGTGGTGGTCGGCTTCCTGACCATCCCCACCAAGGCCGTTCGACAAGGGCAAAATTCTGCTCCTAGTATCCAAAAAGCCCACCAACTTGAGTATATACTCATTGAACAAGCATCCGCAGCCCTCTGGAATAGAAAATTCCAAAGATCCACAACTCATTGAGTAAAGAAATTTCTCCTCTTTAAGGGTAGCACTTGGTCTATGTGATCTCCTGGACTGAGTTTCAATCACCTGAGCAGTCGCAGAAGAATCGTCACAGGGATAGAAGTCGGCAGTTTTGGTGATGGAATATATGTGCGGGTGAAAGATCGGCTCGGGTCAAATAGGATGACAAAGTTGTGAAATAGCTGGTTCAGGCTCTGACACCTTTAACTATGCCACGTTCCGTTGGTACTGCAATAAAAGTGTCAAGCCAGGTTACGTGATCTTCACTAGTTTTGAATGACCATGTGGCTCAGTGGCAACAGTACTGCCACTGAACTGAGACTGACACATCAAATGTCATTATATTTTGTACATTTCTAAATTTTAAAGTCCTATCAGTTGTGAAGTATCAAATTGCTTTTAAAATTAACCACAGTGCAACATTTAAATGCAAAAACAGAGATGATGCAAGATGGTACAGTCCAAGCTATAAAGATTCCACAAATCAGCGGGCAACTTTATTATTGACTGCAACAGTGAAATTTTAATTTTATTTTACTTTGTGCTTATGGTATTGGCTTCAGCCTCGATGACAGCATGTAACCCAATACCAACATTTCTGGTACAATTAAATTGGTCCAGGTCTCATAGAAAGGTACAAAGGCAACATTTGATAGGAGAGTATATAATTCTAAAGCTACTGCCCACAGCCCTGACTAGGATGATTTTCTCCTTTGTTTAGCCTTAGGAAGTGTGCAGTTCCCAAGTGCAATGAAGAACAAATAGGGAGGACCCATTGTGCCAAATGCGGTAAGATGCACCTTAGGTAACAAGGGCATTGTAAGCCTTTTATCTCATCTTCTATGGTGTAAAACTGTTTTTCATAATTAAACATTGGGAAGACTATTTTCTTCAGCATCACCAACCCCTGCATAAACTTCATCTCCACCAATTCCATCCCCCTCCATGGCTCAACGTAGTATCAACGTATACCAGAGATGACCCACCCTGTTTGACCCTGAGCTTCTGACCCCATGTCCTCACTGTCACAAAGACCATTTACTGCCAATTCCTTAGCATTGAACCCCTCTACCTCAGCTCATCCATTCTATTGTCACCCCCAGACTTAACTATTCCACGTTCTTTTGGCTGGCCTTGCATCCCCCACTATAAAATTCAGCTTATCCAAAACTTTGCTTGTTGTATCCTAACTTGCACAAAGTCTCACTCACCCATTGCTCACTGGCCTAGATTAACTTGTGGTCTCTCAACACTTCAAATTAAAAGTTTCCATCATCATGTTTAATTGCCTTCATGGCCTTGGCCCTCCCTAACTCCATAACCCTTTTCAGCCCTACACCCTCCAAGAACTCCAGCTCTCTTAGCCACCCAAATTTCTCCCATAGACCTCTGATATTCCACTTCTTTCTCCTCCTTTGAAAGAAAGATTTGCACTCCTGTAATACTTTTCATGACCTCTGGACATCCCAAATCACTTTACAATCATTAAAGCACTTTTGAAGAGTAATCACTGTTCTAATCTACAAAAAACAGGCAGCCAATTTGAGAAACTCACCAAGGTTTCTTCTCCCTCCAAGCCTGGGATCTCCTGGGGGAATCTAGAAAAGTTTAAAGATGAGGGGTCTCCTATGTAAGATGGAGCTGAGGAAGATTTTTTTTCCTCTCAGAGGATTGTTAGTATTGGAATTCTCTTCTCCAGAGAGCAGTGGATGCTGGGTCATTGAATATATTCAGGGCTGAGTTAGACAGATTTTTGATTGAAAAGGAAGTCAATGATTATGAGGGGCAGGCAAGAGAGTGGTGTTAAGGCCACAATCAGATCAATGCCTTGAAGATGTGCTAAATGCCAAATAATGATTTTTAATCCAATGGCTGGAAACCTGAATTGAACTTTTAAAAACAGACTTAAGAAAAAACAGAGCCTAAAGTGACTTGAACTCACAGCCCAAGACAGCTAGCCACAATTTGCATTACTGTAAATTCCACATTCCCATTCACTGGAGTGCAGTCAGGTCATGATTTCAGAAGGACTCACATCACCCGTCTCATTAGGAAGGCATCTATAGCAATCACCTGAGGTTTCAACTGTTGGAGACAGGCCATTAAGACTAATTGCAGGGACAATAGAACCCTGATTATCACTGATTTGGCAAGTATATTCTTTCCACAAAAATTTGTTGTGGTCAAGTGAGGGGAAGACAAAGAGGGAAGCCATTTGACCCTTCCTCAACTGGTTGTAACATCAGCCATGATCTTATTGAATGGAGATGAGCTAATCCAGTAACCTTTGGAATACACAGACAATGTCTTTTTTTGAATCCCCATAGTAGTTGGAGAAGGAGGGTCACATGACAAGTCAACCCTTTGTATGTTTTAAGCACATGTTTTCTCAGCAGAACTGAGGACAAGTAGGGAGAAGACTTAAGTGTGGTTTCTCCTGCCTCCTTTTTCCTCCAACCCACCTGGTTATCTTCAAGCCATGTTTTTCTGACTGTGATCACCCATGGCATCTTGCTGCAGACAGAGACTTCTCACAAGAATCCAACCCAGCGCTACTGTCCCCCAAAGGTCAACCAACTTGATCATCAACATCTTTAAATCGGAGGCACCAAGACCATCGAATTCAGCCTGAAGCCGGCTGAGTCACCAAACTACAGGCTGTTTTATGGACTCCAATTTGGCCAACCTATCCTTCCCCGTTCTGTAATCTGTATTTGTGTGTGCATTTCGAATGTGTGTGTGAAAGTTGGAGTGAATATTATTTTAATTGGGTCGCTTTAAGTATAATAAAGCTAAACTCTTTCTATGTTAAACTCAAGGAAACCTATCCTGTTGGTTCCTTTATGATCACAGTGCTTAAACAGTTAAGTACTCACTAAATTGTGAGTATATCCTTTTCAAACAAAAAACCTTTTAAGGTCAAGTGAGGAGAGGGCAAAGAGGGGAACCATTCAACCCCTCCTCACCTGGTTGTAACATCAGCCTTGATCTTATTAAGTGGTGGAGCAGCCTCGATGGGCCAAATGGTCTATTCCTGCTCCTATTTGTTATGTTCTTAATACAACTGACTGCTTAAGAGTGCAGTTAACAGTTAATCACTTTAATGCAGGACTGGAGTCACATATAGGCCAATCTGGGTAAGGCTGAGAGTTTTCCTTACCCTAAATGACATTAGTTCTTCTTTATAAGGATCCAACAATTTCACGGACATTTTTCGTTGAATTTTTAAAATTGAGTTCAAATCCTTAAACTATCAAAATAGGACTTGATTCCCCATCTTTAGATTACAAATCTAGTAATGTAACCAATGCACTACCATGCCCCATAGCTCACAGAATCAGAACCACAGAATTGGTACAGCACAGAAGAAGGCCATTCAGCCCATCATTTCTGCACCTACTGCCACACCCCATTTTTTCCCTGTAACAGGGCATTTTTCCTTGTCAACTAATAATCTAATTCCCTTTTGAATGCCTCAATTGAACCCACCTCCACCACATTCTGAGGCAGCAATTCCAGATCTTAATCACTCACTGTGTGAAAAAGTTTCTCTTCATGTTGTCAGGAAATAGAGATAGTTCAAGTAAGTTATATGTGTATTTGGATGTGTTAAGAATAAAGTATATCTTTAAATTTAAGTTTAATTTATATTTTTTTCTATTTGTGAGTTAAAAGTTGAAACGTAGATTTAGTTCAATTTTTGAGGGAGACAGCAGGTCTAAAGCTGTTTGTATACCTACATTTCTAATAAGTTTTATGACTCTTGGGGAGAAGTTAAAGCAAACACAAGAGTAGAAAAAAAAACTGCTGTTGCTTGGGATCCAAAGGGGCAGGACTCACACACACACACACACACACACACACAAAATCCAGAAGAAGCAGTTTGAATGCAATTGGAAGAAGGTGCCAGGACAGGCAGGACCTGAAAAGGGACAGATAGTAGGTTCCAAATTAAAGAGGAAAGTCCCCAAAATCCAGGGGAGTGGAACAGGAGAAAGTCCCAAGAAGACCTTCTAGACAAAGGAAGGACAGGAACCTGGAAAAGGCCCTGTTAAGTGAAGTTAAGAGTGAGGAATAGAGGAAGGCTTTGAGCTTAAAGGAAGAAAAGCTGCCAGAAGCAGATTCAAAGCAAGAGGCCAGAAGACCCAAAAAGATGGTTGAAGATCTGCAACTCTTTGCTGTGGGCATGTGAAGAAGTGATGTATGGTTGATGGCTGAGTCAGTGAGGGATGGCATTTGGAAGAAAGTTTGAATGCATGAGGTTACCCAGAGGAGAGAAACATTGGAAGGAGAGTTTGAAACTGGAAGTGGACCCTTGTGGAAGGCATTTGACAGAAAGCTGCGGTTTCGGAGAAAATTCCAAAGGGAGTTCTTAGAGAGTGGAGATTGAAAACCCTCATGTGAAAGACGGAGTCCAGTGAGACTGGTTGGCTCCCGGTGTGACAAGTGTCTGGGAGGGAGCTGATGAGAGATTCATAGCATCTGTTTGGAGTGACATCGGTCACTTAGTTTTAGAGTGAGGTGTGCCTGACCACAGGTTGTCTATTGATTTACATGGACTGTGTACTTACTGTGAGCATTAAAGTATATGATAGCTTTTGTAACTTATATCTGTAAAAGTATCGTTGTAGTTGAAGGAATATTATAATATAGTTAATTTTTTCTGGTTTAATAAATATTTTATTCTTTTGTTAAAAGTTCATTAACTGACTCCAGTGACTGTTCAGTAGCCACTCTCCACGTATCTAAACAAACAAATAAAAGTTAGGATCTATCAAGCCAACTTCCACCTGGGGATCAGGCTTGCACAGTAGTAACATCAGCTGGGATCACAATAATGTCTTCATTTCTTCTTTTGGCCATTACCTTTAATCTGTGCCCTCTCGTTCTCACTCCTTTCATGAGTGGGAACAGTTTCTCCCTATCTCCTCTGTCCAGGCCCCTCATGATTTTGAATACCTCTATTAAATTTCCTCTCAGCCTTCTCTTCTCCAAGGAAAACAGTCCCAACTTCTCCAATCTATCTCCATAACTGAAGAACGTTTTGTGATTTTTATGTGGAGGATCTTCTCCATGCTAGGTTCCATTCCTTTAAGATGGCCCAAGATAATGAGTGGAACAGCATCATAAGTAATGCTAGAACTTAGGCCATTAATCCACATCTAAACCAAAGACAAAAGGGTTGCTGTAGCTGCATCTTAAGATTCAAAAACGTTCCACAGCAGAAAACCAGCTGCAAAGGTCCATACATTGTTTCTGCTGTTGTGTGGAACTCTCTCTCCCACATAGCATTAGCAACTCAATCTCTTTCCTACACATTGAAACATAATATTAGAGGTGAATCAGAACCAGGATTATTGGGGTTGGTTATAGACTGAAGGATGTCCATTATTACCGGTTGTACATTACCACAGTTACAAATGGGAGGTTGTTAAGTTTCAGTGTGTTTTTAATTTAGGGTAAAATGGTGGAATGAAGGAGGCCATGTGACCTGTTCTGAATTCTGCTGACGACAAGACTGGATGGCTTGGGTGTTAGCTTAAAGGGACACACCGTGTTATGTTACTGGGAAAAATGTGCAAGGTGTTCACAACTGTAAACAATGACAAAAGTATCTGTGTATGGTGGATAGACTGATTGCCTCCAAAACCTCAGGAAGGTTTTAGAAATGTCAGTTTTCGTAAATGGTTATACTTTAAACTGTCTATTTAGTTTCAAAATGAAATGAGCTTGAGAGTCTAAAGGATAGCTAATGTCCATTTCTTCCTAGATACAAGGTTGTGTGATTCATGTTGCCACGGAGATGAGCTTTGAGAGGGGGAGAGTCCATTGGGAGCCATTGTAGGAAGGGTTTGAGGTTGTTTTCTTAAAATATCACTGAACCTCACAGACAGTCTCAGTCTGCAAGAATCCAAAGAGAGCTCAGAGTTAGAAACAGAAAGTCTCTATTGTTCACAATGCAAGAATAAGCATGGGAGCTCATGATAGAATTGAGGAGCTCGAGTTCATGAGAATTTACAGAAGACTGGGAGATTGGCCTACCTTTGGCTAGAGGCAGGAATCTCTAGGGTAACCATAATTGTAAAAGGCAGTTCAGGGATTAGGAGTTACTTGGCTAAAAAAGGAAAAGAGGAGAAACAAGTCCTCAGGAGCTAAGAATCACTTTGAACTGGTTCGGGGAGAATACAGTGTCCGCTTAAGGGACAAAGTAAAGTATAACCGTGGAGGGAGATTTTCGGTCATCTTAGAGCATAAACAAAGACATTTTTCTGTAGTTTCGAGTACAAGTTGGATATGAAATGATGTTTTGTCCATTTGCTTTTAGTTTTTTGTTACAGTAAAAGCCTTAAAACTTGAAATATTATTGTGCAATTGGCTAGCGTTCTCCCATTGTGATCTTGCTAGGCATTATCCCTTGACAATGCTGTTCTCGCTGATTTATTTTTCCAAAAATCACTCTATTTGTATGATTTGCAAAAGTATATTACGTAACAGCTCACATTCGGCAGTACATAAAGTGCAAAACAGTTTAATTTCTTCAGTACTGTATGTGGCACTCTGGTACTATTACAGGTTACTTAAAATTACAGGTTATTTTTACAATATTCATTTCATGTGAAACATTCTCTGGTGCATACAGAACAAGGAGTTTTACATCGGTTCCAGTCTCTTGGTAACCTATGGCGAGAGGGCCTTAGAGTTTGGCCTTTACCCCCGTTGTAGCAATTGCCCAAAGCTTTTCTGCATCCCTCAGCATGTAGTCCTGAACCTTGGAATATGCCAGTCTGCAACACTTGGCCGTTAACAGCTCTTTGAACATGAAGACCAGCAAGTTTTGGACAGACCAAAGAGTATCTCGCCAAGTTAATGGTCCTCCAACAGCATTTTCAAAAATATACTTTATTCATAAAATATCTAAAAAAAACATCCCAAATCAAAAAGGAAGAAAAGCTCAGGGGGAGGGCGTGGAATGGCAGTATTGCTTGAAGATGGCATTACAGTACAGGAGAGACAGGATGTTCCAGAGGGGTCAAGAATTTCTCTGGCTAGAGGTAAGGAATGAAAAAGATGCAATAATGTTGATCGGTGTAGTATATAGACCACAAACTAGTGGAAGGGATGTAGAAAAACAACTCTGCAAAGAAATTACAGAGGGATACAAGAATTATAGAGTAGTTATATAGGGGGACTTCAATTATCGAAATATGGACAGGGATATGAATCATGCAAAGGTACAAGAGGGGCAAGAGTTCCAGGAATGTGTTCAAGGTCATTTTCTGCAGTGGTACATTTCCGGTCCAACAAAAGGAAAGGCACTGTTGGCCCAAGTGGATCAAATACCAGTGGGAGAGCATTTACAGAATAGTGACCATTGTATCATAAGGGTTAAGTTGACCATGGAAATAGACAAGGAACAAACAAGAGCAGGGATACTTAATTGGGAGAAAGCCAACTTCGATGGGATGAGAATGCATCTGATTCACGTGAGCTGGAATCAAACGTTGGCAGTAAAGGCAGTGACTGAACAATGGGCCACCTTCAAAGAAAAAGTATTTCAGGTAATGTCAAGGTATATTCCCTTGAAGGGGAAAGGTAGGACAAATAAATCCAGAGTGCCCTGGATGACGGGAGAGACAGAGGTGAAGCTGAAAAGGAAGAAGTGCATGTACAACAGATGTCAGGTAGAAAATACAAAGGAGAATCAGGGTGAATATAGAAGGACCAGAGGGGAAGTGAAAAAACTAATAAGAAAAGGAAGGAAACAGCATGAGAAGAGACTGGCAGCTGATCTTAAAAGATAATCCCAAGTCTTGTTTAAGCATATAAATAACATAAAGGTGGTAAACGAAAGAGTAGGGCCAATTAGGGATAAAAAAGGGGACTTGCACATGGAGGCAAGAGATAAAGCAGAGGTATTGAATGAGTATTTTGCATCTGTCTTTACAAGGAATGAAGATGCTACCAAGGCCAAAGTGAGAGAGGAGGTAACTGATGCACCAGAATAATTTACAATTGAAGAGGAGGAGGTTTTAGAAAGGCTTTCTATACTTAAAATAGATAAGGTACCAGAACCGGATGAGATGCATCCAACAATACTGACAGAAGTGAGAGGGGGAATAGCAGAGGCACTAATAGCAGATAATCTTCCAGTCTTCCTTAGACACAGAAATGGTACCAGAGGACTGGAGAACTGCAAATGTTACACTTTTATTCATAAAGGGGTATAAGGATAAAGTCAGCAACTGCAGACCAGTCAGTTTGACTTCAGTGATAGGGAAACTTCTGGAAGCTATAGACTGTGCAGGATAATGAAGCGAAAATCATGTTTACCTAACTTGCTGTAGTTTTTTGAGGAGGAAACAGGGAAAGTTGATAAGGGCAACGCTGTTGATGTGGTCTATGTGGATTTTCAAAAGGCATTTGATACAGTGCCACACAACAAATGTGTGGGCAAAATTCAAGCTCATGGAATAAAGGGAAAGTAGGCACTTGGATAAGAAATTGATTGAATGACAGGAAACAAAGAGCAGTGGTTAATGGTTGTTTTTCAGATTGGAGGAAGGTTTGTAGTGGACTTCTCCAGGGGTCAGTGTTGGGACCCTTGCTCATCCTGATATATATGAATGACCTAGAATGTGGAGTTAAGGGCATGATTTCAAAATTTGCGGATAATACGAAGATTGGAAACATTGTCAACTGTAATGAAGACAGTCTTGAACTTGAAAAGGACATAGATATGTTGGTGGATTGGGCAGACAGGTGGCACATGAGGTTCAATGCAGAGAAGTATGAACTGATTCATTTTGGCAGGAAGAATATGGAGAGATAATATAAAATAAAGGAAGATACTCTAAAGGAGGTGCAGGAACAGAGGGACCTTTGTGTATATGTAGATAAGTAATTGAAGGTGGCAGGGCATGTTGAGAGAGCGGTTAATAAAGCATATAGTATCTTTGGCTTTATTAATAGGGCATTGAATACAAGGGTATGGAGGTCATGTTGAACTTGTATAAGGCCTCATCTGGAATGCTGCACCCAGTTCTGGGTGCCATTTGAAGACACTGGAGAGAATACAGAGGGGATTCACAAGAATGGTTCCAAGGACAAAGAACTGTAGCTATGAGAATAGGTTGGAGAGCTTGGGACTGTTTCCCTTGGAGAAAAGAAGGCTGAGAGGAGGTATTCAAGACCCTGAGGGGTATGAACAGGGTAAATAGTGAGAAACTGTTTCCACTCAAGGGAGTATCAAGAACTAGAGGGCACAGATTCAAAATAATTGGAACAAGGAGTAAATGTGATGTGAGGAAAAGTTTTTTCACCCAGAGGGTGATTGGAGTCTGGAACGAACTTCCTGAAAGCTTCCTGGAGCTTACGAAAGCAATTAGGAGAGCAAGGAGGGGATATGAGAAAGCTCTGGCTGGTAAAAGTAGGGAAAATCTCAAGATATTCTATAAGTATATCAATGGGAAGAGGATAACCATGGAAAGAGTAGGGCCCATATGGACCAAGGGGGCAATCTATGGGTGGAGGCCAGAGTGTTGAACGAATACTTCACATCCGTCTTCACCCAAGAGAATGAGGATGAAGGTATCGAACTCGGGGAGAGAGACTGCGAGGTTCTTGAGCAAATTGATACAGGGAGTGACAAAATATTGGAGGTATTAGCAGGCTTAAAAGTGGAAAAATCTCCAGGTCCAGATGATTTGTGTCCCAGACTGCTGAGGGAGGCAAGGGAGGAGATCGCAGGGGCTCTGACCCAAATTTTTAATTCCTCTCTGGCTATGGGGGAGGTGCCAGAGGACTGGAGAACAGCTAATGTGTTTCCGCTATTTAAGAAGGGCTGTAGAGAGAAGCCAGGGAACTACAGGCCAGTGAGTCTTACGTCAGTGGTAGGGAAACTATTGGAGAAAATTCTGAAGAAGATAACCTATCTCCACTTGGAGGGGTAAGATTTGATCAGGGATAGTCAGCATGGTTTTGTCAGTGGGAGGTCCTGCCTAAGAAATTTGATTGAATTTTTTGAGGGGGTGACCAGGTGTGTAGATGAGGGTAGTGCAGTTGATGTAGTTTATATGGATTTCAGCAAAGCCTTTAACAAGGTTCCATATGGGAGACATATAAAGAAGGCAAATGCACATGGGATACAGGGTAATTTGATAAGGTGGATTCAAAATTGGCTTAGTTGTAGGAGACAGAGGGTGATGACAGAAGGGTGCTTTTGTGACTGGAAGCCAGATTCCAGTGGCGTACCACAGGGATCTGTGCTGGGTCCCCTATTATTTGTCATTTATATAAATGACATAGAAGACTATGTGGGGGCTAGGATTAGTAAATTTGCGGATGATACAAAGATTGGCTGGGTGGTTAATATTGAGGTTGAGTGTCTTGGGCTACAGGAAGATATAGACGGGATGTTCAAATGGGCAGATAAGTGGCAGATGGAATTTAACCCACACTTTGGAAGAAGTAATTTGACAAGGAAGTATTCAATGAATGTCATGACCCTAGGAAGTCCTGAGGAACAAAGGGACCTTGGTGTGTACATCCATAGATCTCTGAAGGCGGAGCGGCATGTTAGTGGGATGGTGAAAAAGGCTTACGGGACACTTGCTTTTATCAATTGAGGCATAGATTACAAAAGTAGGGAGGTCATGTTGGAGTTGTATAGAACTTTGGTGAGGCCACAGCTGGATTACTGTGTGCAGTTCTGGTCGCTACATTATAGGAAGGATGTGATTGCACTGGAGGAGGTGCAGAGGCGATTCACCAGGATGTTGCCTGGGATGAAACATTTAAGTTATGAAGAGAGGTTGGATAAACTTGCGTTGTTTTCATTGGAGCAGAAAAGACTGAGGGGCGATCTGATCGTGGTGTACAAGATTATGAGGGGCATGGACAGGGTGGATAGGGAGCAGTTGTTCCCCTTTGTTGAAGGGTCAGTCACAAGGGGACAAAAGTTCAAGGTGAGGGGCAGGAGGTTTAGGGGGGATGTGAGGAAAAGCTTTGTTACCCAGAGGGTGGTGATGGTCTGGAATGCACTGCCTGGGAGGGTGGTGGAGGCAGGTTGCCTCACATCCTTTAAAAAGTACCTGGATGAGCACTTGGCACGTCATAACATTCAAGGCAATGGGCCAAGTGCTGGTAAATGGGGTTAGGTAGGTAGGTCAGGTGCTTCTCACGTGTCGGTGCAGACTCGATGGGCCAAAGGGGCTCTTCTGCACTGTGTGATTCTGTGTGATGGAGGCAGGTTCAATCAAGAAGGATTGCCATCTGAAAAGAAAGAATATGCAAGGTTACAGGGAGTGGGGTTAGGTAGGATGACCTTTTCAGAGAGCCAGTGCAAATTCGATGGACTGAATGGCCTCCTTCTGCACGGTAAAGATTTTGTGACTCTATGATTTCAAAATGGTCATTATGAAAAGTGAAATAATATTCAACTTTTCTCCATGGAGCATTGTTGCACTCTGAAGTGCCTCAATACAATTGTGATACATATGATATTTACTGTATACATTCAATGTCTGGCATACAGCCTGAGGGATTCTACTCAGTTTCCAGCCCCTCAGTGCACACTGGCTGAAAGGCCTTAGGCAGCAACCTTTCCCCGTTGTGCATTTGAGTTAGCTGATTTAACCCAATGTAGTTGCGATGGCACAATCGAACTCTGCAGTTTTGCAGCAGAAAACACAGCGGGGACTCCCCTTCCTGTACTCTTTCTATTGAACCTGGCTATAAGGGGCATGTGTGGGTGTATAGCAGGTGACCAAAGGATCAGCTTAGTCTTGTGGTTTCTGCAGTTGACTTGCACAAAGGCATTTACTATTCAGACTCACATACATAGTGTGGCCACTTGAACAAACTAGCAGCAGCTTATGGCATTCACTTTGAGGTAAATTGGGAAAATGAGAACTGTCAGCAACAACAAAAAATGATCTGTTCCAATTTAATTCACAAGGTACGGGGAAAGAGCAGGGAAGTGCGACTAATTGGATAACTCTTTCAGAAAGCCAGCATAAGCCCAATGGGCTGAATGGCCTCTTGCTATGCCGTATGATTTTATTTTCTGAGATTCTATCATCTTGAATTTGATTATAATAATCTGTTTGTTTTTTAAAGGGTTACTGATTGCAAAACTTTTCTTCTTTAAGATGTCTTTCATTCACAGAGTAAGGCGCAGTTGATGACTGATTCATTGTTTGTCAGAATTTTCAGTAGAATGTACAAAGTTTTTGAAAAAAAAAAATTAAATGCAAATATATAGCCCACACAAGCATATTTACATTCACCACAACTTCCTGTATGGTAGTCAGTATATTTTGACAGAGATAACATGAAGCTGTATAATGGAGAGGAATTTGCACTAGTAGAACATAGCCCACATTGGGGGATAGTAAAATCATAGAAACTTATAGCACAGAAGGGGGCCATTCAGCCCATTGTTCTTCTGCTGGCTCTTTGAAAGACATATCCAATTAGTTCCACTCCTCTGCTCTACCTTACAGCGATGTAATTTTTTTCTTTTCAAGTCTTTTTTTTATTTATTCTTTCAAGGAATGCAGGATTTGTTGTCCATCTTTAATTGCCCTTAAACTGAGTGGCTTGACCACTGAGTGAGAGTCTGGAGTCACATGTATGCCAGATTTCCTTCCATAAAGGGCATTTGTAAAGCAGATGGGTTTTTGATGACAAAAGACAATGGTTCAGGGTCACCATTACAGAGACTAGCTTTTCAATTCCAGACTATTAATTAAATTCAAATTCCACCAGCTGATGTGGTAGGATTTGAACTCTTCTACCCAGTACATTAGCTTGGGCCTCTGGGTTACTGGTCTAGTGACATAAACACTACACCACCACATCCCCTTAAGTCTATATACAATTCAGTTTGAAAGTTGCTATTCAATCTGCTTCCAGCCCTCTTTCAGGCAGCACATTCCAATTTATAGAAGGATAATTAACGTGTCAACACAAGCACAAACAAGTGACAATTATACAAAAAACTCTACTGCATAAGAAAGCGATAAATAGCAGAAAGATGTTGATGCAAAAATAAATATCACTCAGATTAGGGAATGACTGAAAAGGGACTCTCAGAACTTAAGCTCCCCTGCTGAAGATGCCACACTAAAATGGGAGAGTGTGGCATGTTCTTTAATTTGTATAATTTTATGATGTCATACTATTTAAAAGAAATTAACTTGAATATGACTGACGCTCTGTAACTTATTGTGGAATAAAGTAGTATAATGTTTCAAATCTAGTGTTAAATCAGTCCATCGTTGAAGGTATTAAGAAAAAAACACGTGTGATAAGACATAAGTAGTTCAGATTTTAATAAGATGCTGTTAAAAGATCCATGGCACATGCTACAAGGAGGTAAGGACAGTGTCTCAACTCTCATAAAGCTGCACAGACAGCTTCAAGGAGTGATCACTCCATTAATAAGTCCATAAGATGCAGGAGCAGAAGTAGGCCATTTGGCCCATTGAGTTTGCTCCGTCATTCAATGAGATCTGATCTGGCTGATCTGATAATCCCCAACTCCAATTTCCTGCCTTTTCCCTATACCCTTGATTCCCTTACTGATTAAAAACCTGTCTATCTCAACCTTGAATATACTTAACGACCCAGCCTCTACAGCCCTCTGCGGTAAAGAATTCCACAAATTGACTACTCTCTGAGAGAAGAAATTCCTCCTCCTCTCTGTCTTAAATGGGTGACCGCTTACTCTGAGATTATGCCCTCTGGTCCTAGACTCTCCCACAAGGGGAAACAACCTCTCAGCATCTACCCTGTCAAGACCTCTAAGAATCTTATATGTTTCAATAAGGTCACCTCTCATTCTTCTAAACTCCAACGAGTACAGGTCCAACCTACTCAACCTCTTTTCATAAGAAAATCGCTCCAAACCCAGGATCAGCCTAGACATGATTTCCCCTTCATGAAGACATGCTGACTCTGCTTGATTATTTTACGCATTTCTAAATGCTCTGCTATTACATTAGTTGCTATTAATGGTACTACCTGAATTTGAAATTGTTCTTGCTGGAGTCAGTGTTCTAATGTAGAAGATGTAGCAGCCAATTTTAACAAAGCAAGATTCCACAATAGAAAAATTAGGATTACCAGCTAATCTGTGTTGGGTGAGGGATAAATATTGGCCAAGACTATTATTAAAAAAAGTTATAGCAGGACACTTAGATAAATTCAAGGTAATCAGGAAGAGTCAACATGTTTTGTGAGAGGGAAATCATGTTTAACCAATTTTTTAAAAATAATTCAAGGGGGTGTGGGCATTGCTGGTGGTGGTGAGTTGTCTTCTTGGCTGCAGTCCATTATTTTTAAACTGTGAACCCTTGTTCTAGATTCTCCCACAAGAGGAACCTTCCTTTCCACATGCACAGTCAAGACCCCTCAGGATCTTACATGTTTCAACTGAGTTGCCTCTTACTCTTCTAAACTCCAGCAGAAAGAAATCGAGCCTGTCCAACCTTTACCTATAAGACAACCCTCCCATTCCAGGTATTAGTCTAGTAAACCTTCTCTGAGCTGCTTCCAACTCCAATTTATTGGAGTTCTTTGAAGAAGTAACATGCTGTGGATAAAGGTGAACCAGTGGAGGTACTATGCTTAGATTTCCAGAAGGCATTTGATAAGATGCGACACCAAAGGTTATTGCAGAAAATAAAAACCTCATGGTGTCGGGGGGTAACATATTGGCATGGATATAAGATTGACTGGCTAACAGGAGACCGAGAGAAGGCATAAATGGGTCATTTTCTGGTTAGTAAGATGTAATGAGTGGTTTACCACAGGGATCAGTGCTGGGGCCTCAACTTTTTACAATTTATATAAATGACCTGAAAGAAGGGACCGAAAGTATGGTTGCTAAATAGGAAAATAAGTTGTGAAGAGGACATAAGGAGATTACAAAGGGATATGGATAGGTTCAGTGAGTGGGCAAAGATCTGGCAAAAGGAGGATAATGTGCGCAAATGTGTAACTGTTGATTTTGGCAGGAATAATGAAAAATTATCTAAATGGCGAGAGATTGCAGAGCTCTGAGATGCAGAGGGATCTGGGTGTCCCAGTGCATGATTTGCAAAAGATTTGTATGCAGGTACAGCAAGTAATTAGAAAAGCAAATAGAATGTTATTGTTTATTGCGAGGGGAATTGAATACAAGGGAGGTTATGCTTCATTTATACAGGGCATTGGTGAGACCACATCTGGAGTACTGTATATGGTATTGGTTTCCTTATTTAAGGATGTAAATGCATTGAAAGCAGTTCAGAGAAGGTTCACTAGACTAACACCTGGAATGGGTGATTTGTTTTATGGGGAAAGATTGTACAGGCTAGACTTGTATCCATTGGGGTTCAGAAGAGTAAGAGGCGGTTTGATTGAAACAGATAAGATCCTGAGGGGTCTTAACAGGGTGGATGTGGAAAGGATGTTTCCACTTGTGGGAGAATCTAGAACTAGGGGGTCACTGTTTAAAAATAAGCGGTCGCCCATTTAAGATAGAAATGGGGAAAAAATTTGCCTCAGAGATCAGTGAGTCTTTGGCACTCTCTTCCTTAAAAGGCGGTGGAAGCAGAGTCTTTGAATATTTTTAAAGCAGAGCTAGATAGATTTTTGATAAGCAAGCAGGTGATAGGTTGTTAGGGGTAGGTAGGAATGTGGAGTTTAGATTGCAATCATATCAGCCATGATCTTATTGAATGGCAGAGCAGGCTAGTGTTAAATCAGTCCATCTTTGAAGGTATTAAGAAAGAGGCCTATTCCTGCTCCTAATTCATACGTTCATACATATGTGTGTTCATAAGATAGTAGGCTGAACTCCCCTGCTCGTCTTTGAAATGTTGTCATGGGACCATTTACAACCTCATTACGTGAGGGCCGATGGGACCTCAGGTTAACATTTTATCCAAAAGACAGATAGTACAGCACTCCCTCATTACTGCACTGGAGTATCAGTTACCCTGGGTCATGGGCTCAAGAAAAATACCCAAAAATGTGCTGTAAAACATAGAATGGACTGTTGGAATTGATAGAAACAAGTTGCTGGTGCCCTCCGGCAATGACAAAACACGAGGTAGCCATCCACACAAACGATAAAGACCATTTATTTCCAAGACAGTGTATCAGCAATCTTTCTTCCCAAGAACGATCTCACAATGGAACAAACTGCCAAAGGAAACAATCACACTCCCATCTCTTGAAATTTTCAAGACCCATCTTTAGATTATTTCTATTTAAACTTTCATTATCAAAACTATCATTTCACAGGTCTTGCACTAGCGCTAACCAGATAAATGTTGGCAGAATATAGTTATTAGTCTATGATGCCAACATAACTAAAACAGAAAATTCTGACTGAGAGGCCAGAGTGCATATATAACACCAAAGCACAGGCCAGTTGGGCCAAGAGGCCATGTTCCGGTGCTTTCTTTTCCCCAAAACTATACTTCATTTATACATTTTGTAAAAGTACAATACAAAACATTTCAACTCGAAAATTACAGAAAGTACAATAAAATTCAACTTTTCTCCATGTAGCATGTCCTACTCTGAAATGCCTCAATACAATTCCAATACTTTTAATATTCAAACTGTAGATTCCATGTCAGGCATGCAGGCCAAGGTCAGGGTGACCGACCGACCTGGACTGTTCTGTAATTCAGCCTTTAGTCCTGTGCCTTCCTGGGATGTGCTTTGTCCTGGAATTCGTCTGCGTTGGCTAGTCTTTGTCTGAGCATGCTTCAGCCAGTCTTTGATTGGTGCATGTGTTGGCTAGTGTTCTATTTAAGGATTCGTTGACACGGCCCGTCCGGCCCATCTCCCGCGCATCTGCCCTCACACCTTCTCCTCCCTCCCAGAAACATGATAGGATCCCCTGTGTCCTCACTTATCACCCCACCAGCCTCCGCATTCAAAGGATCATCCTCCTCCATTTCCGCCAACTCCAGCATGATGCCATCACCAAACACATCTTCCCTTCACCCCCCCGGCAGCATTCCGTAGGGATCGTTCCCTCCGGGACACCCTGGTCCACTCCTCCATCACCCCCTATTCCTCAACCCCCACCTATGGCACCTCCCCACGCATACGCAAAAGATGCAACACCTGCCCCTTCACTTCCTCTCTCCTCACCAAGGGCCCAAACACTCCTTTCAAGTGAAGCAGCCTTTCACTTGCATTTCTCCCAACTTAGTCTATTACATTCGTTGCTCCCAATGTGGTCTCCTCTACATTGGAGAGACCAAACACAAACTGACAACCGCTTTGCAGAACACCTGCGGTCTGTCCGCAAGAATGACCCAAACCTCCCTGTCGCTTGCCATTTTAACACTCCACCCTGCTCTCTTGCCCACATGTCTGTCCTTGGCTTGCTGTATTGTTCCAGTGAAGCTCAACGCAAACTGAAGGAACAGCACCTCATCTTCCAACCAGGCACTTTACAGCCTTCCTGACTGAATATTGAATTCAACAACTTTAGATCTTGAACTCCCTCCTCCATCCCCACCCCCTTTCCGTTTGTTACCCCTCCCTTTTGTTTTTTCCAATCATTTATATAGATTTTTCTTTTCCCACCTATTTCCATTATTTTTAAACCTACACCTTTTATGCCCTGTTAGTCTTATTCCATCCCACCCCCACTAGAGCTGTACCTTGTGTCCTGCCATCCATTCTTAATTAGCACATTCGTTTAGATAATATCACCACCTTCACACACCTTTGTTCTTTTGTCTGTGACATCTTTTGATTATCTGCTCCTATCACAGCTTGATTGTCCCTTCAACCACCCTCCCCAAACTTCTCTCCCTCCACCTTAAACCAGCTTATATTTCACCCCTCTCCTAATCTCTGTTGAAGGGTCATGAGGACTTGAAACGTCAACTTTTTTCTTCTCTGCCGATGCTGCCAGACCTGCTGAGTTTTTCCAGGTAATTCTGCTTTTGTTTTGGATTTCCAGCATCCGCGGTTTTTTGTTTCTAATCTCTGTTTCGTCACGACTTTCCCCGCAGTCCAGCCATTCGTTGGCCAACACATCCATCCTTGTGACAGACTGCCATCCTTGGAGAATGTCATCCTTGTGACAGACTGCCATCCTTGGAGAATGTCATCCTTGTGACAGACTGCCTTCCTTACACCTATTGGATGATGCTTGACTGTCAGCCCAAACAGACGTTTCCCCATTTTCAATAGGTGGTAAAAGGAAACGGTCAAAGGTTTTTTTTTAAAAATATCTTTTTTAAAGTTCCAAAAATTTTTCTCCAGGGTTGCAGGCAGCTCGTGTCCTGGACACTGATCTTCAATTCGCAACCCTACACTCAGGATGTGTCAGGCTGGTTGAAAGTGGAGGAGGAGGAGGAGGAGGTTGAGGGGATGGGAAAGTTGCAACATGATGAACAGACACAATGGGCCGCGAGGCATTGTGGGATACAGGAGGACGCGAGAGGGGGGGCGTTTTCTTCCTGCGTGCTTACGCACGTACGCATTACGTACGACGTAACGCCGGGGCGCATTCAAGCCCAGGACCTCTGGCCATTTTCAATCGTTCGGCGGCGGCGGCAGCCGCCTGTCATTCTGACGCCGAGCCTCGGAAGGGAGTGTGTGTGTGTGTGTGTGTGTGTATATGCTTGTGTCTGTAGTAAGGGGAAGGGGCGGGGGCAGGAAAACAACAACAACAACAAAAGGAAAGATTATTAAAAGACGATGCCGAACTTCTGCGCGGCGCCCAATTGCAGCAGGAAAAGCACCAACTGCCCCGACATCCCTTTCTTCAGGTTCCCCAAAGACCCCGAGAGGTGAGGCGGGTTTGTGCCTGTTACTGGAATGTTCTACCGCCTGTAAAACTGGTGGAGGAGGAGGGCGGGGGGTGACGGATAGAAATCGTTTCGTCGTTTTGTATTTAATCTTAAATCCACGTTCCCCTGTTTTCTCCATCTCCCTTCTCTCTTTCCCCCCCCCCGCCCCGGGCACCAAACAAACATGTCGGATGGTGAGAAATGCGCATGCGCCCTTTTCACTCTTAAAGGGACCATCACAGAGACGGGAGGCATCTCTTTTTCTTTTTTGTTTTCACTCCTCCTCCACAAGCTTTTCCACTTTGTGATAATTAGCCCTGCCCAGCAGCCCCTTGCTAATTCAGCTTCGGGTGGTATTATGGGTAAAGTAAACTTTTTTAAAAACATTTTTTTTAATGGGATGTGTCACTGGCAAAGCCAGCCTTTGTTGCCCATCCCTAAATTGCCCTTGAACAACAAAAGGTTTGCTTTTTAAAAAAAAATCATTCATGGGATGTGGGCTTTGTTGGCTGAGCCATTTCAGAGGGCATTTAGTCAACCACATTGCTGTGGATCTGGAGTCACGTGTAGACCAGACCAGGTAATGATGACAGATTTCCTTTCATAATGGGCATTAGTGAACCTGATGGGTTTTTAACAACAATAATTTCATATTTTTTTAATCTGCTGTGGCGGTATTCAAACCCAGGTCCCCAGAGCATTACCCTGGGTCTCTGGATTACTAGTCCAATGACAATACCACTACGCCATCACCTCCCCTATTTTGGAGAGTAATTAAGAGTTAACTACATTGTGAACCAGATGGGTTTTACAACAATGATGATAGTTGTCATGGTCACCGTTACTGAGACTAGCTTTATATTCCAGATTTATTAACTGAATTTAACTTCCACCAGCTGCTGTGGTGGGATTTTGAACTCGTGTGCGCAGAATATTAGCCTCTGGGTGACTAGACCAGTGATATTACCACTGTGCCACCACCACCTCTTGTATTCCATAGTATGTCCCATCATGGTTTTCACAGGGCATGATCTGAAGCCTGATTCCTGTTGTGGTGTAGGGAATCATGGCCACCAATTCTGTGTGTGCAGCAAGGCCCCAAAGGGGTTTTGCATGGAAAGATTTGAAGTGTGCTTGCTGTTGTTTTTAATTGAATCACAGCAAGGTTCAACAATTGGCAATGAGATAATGACTAGATCATCTGCTCCAGTAATGGTCATTGGGAGGTAACTCCTCTGCTTTTTGGAATAGTAATATAGGGTCTGTAGCATCCACCTATGAAGGGAGCCTAGGTTTAACATCTCGCCTGAAAGATGACATCTCTGATGGGTGGCTCAGTACAGCACTAAAGTGCCAGTTCAAATTGACTGGCGCTGAAGTCTCTGGAGTAGGGCCAGATCTGATAGCTGCCTTTTTCCAAGACAAGAGTGTTACCACTGGGCCAGCAAGGTCCCAGAAGGATTTCAGAATTGAAGTGTTGTCACAACAGGAACTGATGTAGGTCAGCAAGCAGAGGAGTGATGTGTGAAAGAGACTTAATACAGGTTAAATACAGACAGCAACGTTTTGAATGAGCACAATTATCCTTGGTGTTCCTCAGGAGAAAATCTGCTAGCAGACTACTTTGACCGATGTTAATTAAGCTCCCTTCTCCCTCCACCCAACCAGGGCTGGGAGAAAAGGCCTGTGATAACAAGAATGATCACGGCATAGATAACTACACAGCAAATAAGAGATAAATTAGTAATGATAAATCTCCCCGACAATGATCAGAAGATTGTAGGTGAGATGTGACTTGAAGTAAGGGAATCTTGTAAGAGTTCCACTTGAGCAAGACATATAGCTCCACACAAGCCTCCTTCCACCTTCTTCATGTATCATAGAATAATAATAAACTACTGTGCACAATTCAGAGATGCTCAAGAGGCCAGAATTTGAGAAGCGCATAAATCCTGAAGGCTTGTGGGGCTAAAGGAGTTACCAGAGATGGGGAATAGTGGGGGGAGGGAATTTGTTGCAGGGGTTCAAGACCATGGAGGGATTTGAAAATGAAGAAATAGAGGCGCTGCTGGACCAGGAACTGGTCTAAGTTAGCAAGCACAGGTGATTAGGGAAAGAGACTTGGTATGAATTGAGAAAAGGGCAAAAAGGTTTAGAATCAGCACAAATTTATGTGGAAGATGGGAGGCCAGCCTGGAGAGCATTGGAATAGTCAAACCTCTATTCCCCTATTGATAAAACCTAGGATATTGTATGCTTCATTAACAGCTCTTTCAACCTGTCTTGCCACCTTCAATGGTTTGTGTGCATATACAGCCATATTGTCACTTGAGTCTGTCCCATATTTACATAGGTTGTGGGGGATTTCAGCCCCTCTTTGATTATTTGAGAGGGCTGTTCATCAAGTTTTGGCTGCACTTCAGCTCCACGTTCCTGATCTCTGGCCACCCGGTATGAAAGGGACAGTGGGTGGGCAGATCGGAGGTCCTCCTTGTGTGTCTGCTTCTGGGCCTGGCCAAGCTGGCCATTAACAGGTTTGGGCAGCGGACTGTGGAAGGGGTCGTTAGACCTGACTATCTGCCCCTATTCCGTGGCAATGTTTGTGCCTGGTGGTGCAGTGATAGTTTCACTGGACTGGTAATCCAGAAGCCCTGGCTAATGCTCTGGGGACAAGGGTTCAATTTGTAAATCTGGAATATAAAGCTAGTCTCAGAATGTTAACCATGACAACTATCATCGAAAGTGCAAAACCCATCTGGTTCACGAATGCCCTTAGGGAACGAAACCTGCCGTCCTTACTGGATCTGACCTACAAATGAATCCAGACACACAGCAATGCGGTTGACTCTTAACTGTCCTCTGAAATGGCTTAGCAAATCACTCAGTTTGAGACAATTAGGGATGGGGCAACAAATGCTGGCCTTGCCAGCGATGCCCACATCATCAAAGAATACATCTTAAAAAATCTTGTCCACCCATTGCAACAACCTGTCTATGTCCTTTTGAAGTTCTACGTTGTCCCCCTCAGAGTTCACAATGCTTCCTAGTTTTGTATCATCCGCAAATTTTGAAATAGTATCATGTACGCCGAGATCTAGGTCATTAATATATATCAGGAAGAGCAATGGTCCCAACATTGAACCCTGGGGAACTACAAATTTTCCTCCAGACTGAAAAACATCCATCCATTAACCACCACTCTGTTTCCTGTCACTCAACCAATTTCATTTCCTTGTTACTACTGTCCCCTTTTTCCGTGAGCTCTAACTTTGCTCACAAGTCTGTTGTGCGGTACTTTATCAAATGCCTTTTGCAAGTCCATGTACACCACATCAGCATTGCCGTCGTCAGTTGCCTCTTCAGAGTTCTCCAAGTTAGTTAAACACAATTTTCCCTTAACAAATCCATCCTGGCTTTCCTTAATTAATTCACAGCTACTAATTTTGTCCCGAATTATTGTGTCTAGAAGTTTCCCCTCACCGGAGTTAATGTGGTTGTTGGGCACATTTTTTGAGCAAGGTGTAACATTTGCAATTCTCCAGTTCTCTGTCACTACCCCTGAGTCTAAGGAAGACTGGAAAATTATGGCCAATACCTTCTCAATTTCCACTCTCACTTCCCTTAATATGATTCAATGCATCTCATCCTGTCCTAGTGTTTTAAGTACAGATAGCCTCCTGTCCTCCACCTTATCAATTTTAAACCCTTCTCTTGTATTAATTACCTCCTGTTTCACTGTGACCCAGGCAGCAGCATTTTCCTTGGTAAAGATGGATGCAAAGTATTCATTTAAAACCTCAGCTCTGCCCCCGTTTCCAAGTAAAAATCCCCTTTTTGGGCCCTAATCAGCCCCACCATTCCTTTTACTATTTATGTATGCCTATAAAAGATTTTGAGATTCCCTTTTGTGCTAGCTACTGGGGTCTTTTCATACTTCCTCTTTGCTTCTCTTATTTGCTTCTGAACCTTCTATATTCAACCTGGTTCTCCATTGTATTATGCACCTGACATTTGTCATAAGCACACTTTTTTATTTCTTCTTTGTCTTGGTCTCTATCTTTTTCATCATCCAGGGAGTTCTGGACTTGTTTGCCCTACTTTTCCCTTTGATTGAAATATGTCTTGTCTGTGCCCAAACTATTTCTCCTTTGAAGGTAGCCCCTTGTTCAGCTACCATTTTTCCTGCCAGTGTTTGGATCTGGGCCAGATAAATTGGAATCATCCTTATCCCATTGAAGTTGGCTTTCTTACCCTGGATTGTTCCTTTTCATAACCAACCTAAACCTTATGATACTATGATCACTGTCCCCTAAATGTTCTACTGATACTTGAACCACTTGGCCTACCTCATTCTGAAGAAGCAGGTCTAGCAGTGCCTCCTTTCTCTTTGGACTGGAAACATGCTGTAGAAAATTTGCTTGAACACACTCTAGGCACTCATGTGCCTCTCTGCCCTTTACACAACTACCATCTCGGTCTATATTCGGATAATTAAAGTCTCTGATTATAACTACTCTATAATTCTTGCACCTCTGTAATTTCCTTGCAAATTTGTTCCCCTCATCTTTCTCACTGTTTGGGGACCTGTACACTACATAGAAGAATGTAATTGCACTTTTTTTTCCTTGGCTCTGACAAAATAGATTCTGTCCTTGACCCTCTGGGATATACACTCTCTCCAGCACTGCAGTGTTCTCTTAATCAATACTGCCACCACCCCCCCCCCCTTTTTTTTTTCCTATCTTTCCTGAATGCCTTATATCCAGGAATATTTAATACATCATCCTTCCCTTTTTTGAACCAGGTCTCGGTTATAGTCACATTATCATATTTCTGCACCTGTAATTCACCAATTTTATTTACCACACTCTGTATATGTACATACGTGTACAGTAACCCTGATTCGGACTTTCTTCGTTATACCCTGAAAGGAGTTTCAGTCTGGAATGTTCATGGTTTGCTTTTTTACATTTCTCAACCAATTGGACTGCTCAAACTATTGGACTTTCGCCTTTTTATACACTGGTACATAGTTTAGACTTGAGACTATCAAAAATATCTCCCATGCTAACTACATACTTCCTCAGATTGTGAAATTTCAATCCTTCCTACTACAATCTTCAGACTTTTAAAACTCAAGTTGGTTGCCACCTAATAACTGTTTCCTGAGGTACTGCATCTTCTCCAATCTGACTGCCATCTGGGTAAATTAGCTGACCATTTGGGAGAGCTTTCATATCCCCATGCCCCTTCCCATCCTGATGATATTCTGCATTGTGGGCCTTAATGGATTTTTTCATTTTCAGCAATATCATGGTGAATTTTAGCTGTGGTAGAGTTGGAGCTGATGTTGGGGAAATTGATCTCAAGGATTGGTTTCACACCATTTTCGACTTGGAACCATTGCAAGAAATACCATTTGTCTTTACCTAATTTATGAAGTGAAATACAGATTTTTTTCTTCCATGGGTTCTGAACTTTTCACGGTAATAAAAACAGAGCAAAAGAAATGAAATTCATGGTATACCCCTGCATAATGAACAAGCCAAAATGCACATACAGTTCCATCAATTCTTGTGCAATGCGGTATCATCTGGAATGCACTGGCCGAAAGGGCGGTGGAAAAGATTAAAAAGTAACTTTCGAAAGGAAATTGGATATTTACATGAACAGGTGAAATTTGCAGGGCTATGAGGAAAGAGCAGGAGAGTGAGACAAATTGGATGACTCTTTCAATGAGCCGGTACAGGCATGATGGGCCAAATGGTGGCCTCCGGTCCTGTATGATTCTATAATTGGAAAAAAGACCATTCTTGCCTGCTGGCATTTTACCTTCCATGCAAGTAAGTAGTTTGTAATCACATTTACCCACCATTTTCATTCGCATAGCTCTTAAACCCCCTTTTCATCCAAATCTCCAATCTAATCTTGAATGTCTGCCTAAATCATTGACTCGAAGTGTATTTCACAGCCTCACAGTTCTGCAAAGAAGTTTCTCCTGCTCTCTTTTTTTCACATTTAATCTATGATCTTTTGTTCTTGGCCCCTCAACTGCTGGAAATTGTCCCTGTCCAATTGCCCTGTAGTTTCCAAGTTTTGGACCCCTGCTTTATTCATTATAAAAAATTAACGTCTACCTTCCAAAATTATGATAGTATTTAGTGATCATTTAGTGAGTTGTAAAATACCTAAGGTACAGCAGCTATTACAGCCTGATTGCTTGCTTGATAAAGACAGACTGATCTGTAAAGCTCAAGTGATACTTTTTTTGAGATTTGTTTACATGTCTGCGCTGAGTTAACTGAATATAGTTGGCTTGGGAGTATGGGCACTGCAATTAACTTCAACACGACTGGGCTAGGGAAGAGAATGCATCCAGGATTCGTGTTCCTGACAGTTATCCAGATAATTGTTGGAAGGTGCATGTGTGGTTACTTGGTGAAGATTGGATTAGACTTAGCAGCAGGACTTTCATGGCCAGGAGCTGGCTAGCAATGCACAGGCTCTTTCATTCAGGTGAGGTGATGGGGGGGCACCCAGTGCCAATGTAGCTATATGCCAGCAAGAGAAGAACAACAATTGGCAAAAAAATGTATATTTTTGGATACAGGTTTGTACTCAAATGAACAATTTAAATATTCTAGGTTATGCCCTCTACTTAAGATCATGTGAGATATGAAGTTTACGGCCTTTTATGACCTTGTCCAAATAGCCAGTCTTCATTTTGCAGCCTAGAAAACAAATTATTAGAGTAAGCATTTTTAAAGGAAGGGACTACAGCAAAACCAAAAACTACTCTTGTCTAACATACAGACACTTTGCAGTCAGAATTATTGAACAACTGACAATAGTGGGGACACATTGTATTTGGGTAAGGGGAGAGTTATTCAGTGCCCACTGGCACTTCACGGAGATCAGTTGACTTGACTCAGACCTGGTTTACGTGGCTGAAGAGTACATCCTGACATGCTTTACCCATTGAACCATTCTGAGGACCACCATGCTAGTTTTGTTTTGAATGCCATTTACTAATCTGGAGGTTGCATGAGTTCAGTTGCATCCCTGCCCTGTTCAGCTGTTGGGAAACATGGTGCCACTGAATTTGATAAGAGAAAGACATACTAAAACTAATTGAAACTGCTGTTCAACAAAATTTGCACCATATATTTTTCTTCTCCCACTATGCCATCTCTCATTTCTTAAGATGTTTATTTTGACTTGTTATTCTTTGCTTATTCCAAATATATATTATTCCCTACAAAAATCTGCCATTCCCTGTGAAAGGGAATCATGCTTATATCCATGCTATTATTAAAAAAAAATTCTTCATCTGAGCTTGTTTTCATTAATTTGTGTATTTTATATTTTCCTTTTTACCTTGTGAAAATCTGCATTTGTTAACTGCTATGCTTGTTCTACCTAACTACTTAAATCTAGGTCTAAATGTCAAAGCTTAAGAAGCAAATTGACAGAGGGGCAACTTTCTTTGTCTGTGTGAGAAACTAAATTGGATGTTTAGTTTCCATCCTCTGCAAATACAACCTAAAAGCTTTTTTTTTTCTGTTTGCGAGGTTCTAAAGGGGCAAAATAACAATTATATAATTTTGCTTTAAACCATTCATGACTTGGTTTGCATAACCCTCGGTGCAATTTTGGGTCTTTCTCTGTTTGCTGTAGCACTCAGAAAAGAGGTAACTGGTTGGCTGGAAGGAAGGCTTTAGATGTCATTTGTCATCGTTTTTAATTGTAAAGATTAGATTACATAGAATCCAATGAGCAGGATTAATTTTTTAAGCTTGTCATAAGTCTAGCTATGGACTGAGCTATCTGGAAATTTGTGAAATGGATAGGAGATATGCAAAAGTCTGCTTTTAAAACCGGCAGCAGAACTCCACTTTGCTGTGGTGGAGGGAATGCCCTTGTAGCATAGTGTAAATTGACAGATATTCAAGAGTCTTCCTTTAGTTTCCTTTTTAGCTTCTGATCCGTCTAATGAGATTACAGTACCTAAACGAGTTGCTAAGTGTTACCCATTTTAAAAGTGGAATTTGCTAGCACGCTAACTCTTGGACCTGATGCCTTAATTCTTGCTTCAAGAGCTGCAGAGATACTACCAGGTACTTGACATCCAGGTAACTACTCTACCCTGCTTGATCAAGAATCCAGTCAGAATTACTGAACAACTGGCAATAGCGGGAAGATTGATTGTATTTGGCAAAGGGAAGAGTTATAGAATCCAGGGTCTTGCAAAAATTGATTCAAAATGCTTACTCTTATTATAGCTATGTTTTGCAAAGCTAAGATCTGATGCAAGATGGTTGTTACTTTTAATGAAAATCCATCAGTAGCAAAGCTATCATCCGAACTCAAACTGATCTTGGTCATTTCCATGACATTAAAAAAAATCATCTGGCCATTTTTGTAGGAACAGGATTAGGATTAGGCCATTTAGCCCCTTGAGTCTGTTCTGTTATTTGGTGAGATTATGGCAGATCTGTGACCTAACTCCACATCCTTTCCCCATATTCCTTGTAACCTTTGGATAACAAAAATATATCAATTTCAGATTTAAAATACTGTTGATCTACCATCAGTTGCCATTTGCGGAAAAGAATTCCACCCTTTGCGTCACATTGCTGTTTGTAGGAGATTGCTGTGCAAAAATTGGCTGCCACTTTCCTACTGTGACTACATTTCAGAAGTACTTAGTTGGTTGTAAAACACTTTGGGATGTTTTACTGTTATGAAAATCTCTATATAAATGCAAGTTTTGTTTTACTATACACACCTTTTTCATAGATCAAGCATTCTCACCATATACCTTCAGTCCTTTTCTATCCAGAAGTGTCGACCGTTCTGTTATGAACCCATTTATATTGTTTACTTCATTGCGCCTACTAGCTAATTGCACAATCCACTTGCCCTTTGGAAGAAACTCTCCCTAATATCCTTTTATGCTTCAAACCTTTAACCATATTGAACCATTTAGTTGGGTTTTTTAGTTTACTGGTTAGACATGAAAACTCCAATTATATCGCTTTAAAATTTCTCCTTTTCCTAATAAAGCCTAGCTTCATTAACTTTTTCTTGTTAATTTCGCAATCACCTTCCTCACGACAGCCTTCCAATGGCAGCATTATTGCACCACCTATTTGAATGAGATACTATGATTTTAAAAAAATACAGCCCCTTCAGGCAAACAGGTATAATACCAGCTATTGTGATTCAGGAGAACATGTTAATTCAAGTCACTTTCTGAGGACTTTTAGTATTGCACTAAAGTCATGGGGAGGGTAGTCTCTGAAGAACATTAATGAACCAGTTGACAAGTACTTAGGCTTGATGAAAATCTATCAGGGAATCTAAAACACAGGGGCACAGTCTAAGGCTAAGGAGCTGATCATTTTGAACTGAGATGAGGAGAAATTGCATTACATAGAGAAATTACATTACTGTGAACCTTTGGAATTCTCTACAGAGTTGTGGATGCTGCATCCACAATACATTTTAGGCCGGGATGGACAGAGTTTTGATCTTTCAGAGTTAAGGGGTATGGGGAGCATGCGGGAGCCATGGTAGTACTGAATGGCGGAGCAAGCTCAACTGATCATATGGCCTAGTCCTGCGCCAATTTCTTCTGTTCTTGAATAAGGTATCTATAAAGAAGTAGAACTTGGATTTATTTGGTATTTTTTTTTTTACCTCACAGCATCCCAAGTACTTTGAGTGTTGTCACTGATTACAGCATTGGAGATATGTCATGTCTGATAACTAATATTCTGCAGCTTTATAAAATGTAATTTTATAATTAATTAACATACATCTCATTTATCATTTATTTTTAGGAGTCTAGCTGAAAATCTCTTATTCACAGCAAAGTAGATCTTTTAAATCTAATTGAGTGATGCGAGGTGGTACCCCCTATTTTTCACCTTACCCACGCTATGCTGCTTTGTGTGGTGGAGACATTGGTGAATGTAGGTTTAAATTTGTTGAAATGTCATTATGACTTCCCTAAACAAAAATGCGGTTTCCTCCACCCCATCAGACTCTGGTTTTGAAACTGGATTAATTTGGCACGTCCTTGAAGATGATGAGGCACTTTGAACCTCCTGGTGGCCTCGCAGCTGCTATTTACCTGCAAGGAGTGTCTTTGAGAACACTGACAGCTTGAAGCTGATGAATGGCAATTATCTGTATACATTTTGGCGCGTTGGCGCGGCGCATTGTGGTATAGCGGAGGATGCAGCTTGACCTCCCAACCTGCATCTGTAGCAGAGCAACCCTGTGTGAAGGGGAAAAGGCGTCGTTGCGTTAGAGACGGGGAGGAAGGGAGGAAGGGGGGGGGGGGGTGGGGGAGGGGGTTTTAAAAAAAATCCCCATCTTGTCTGAAAAGGAATAATAAATAAAACTTGAGGGAAAAAAAATGCCGAATTTTTGCGCGGCTCCGAACTGTAGCCGGGGGAGCACCAACTACCCGGACCTACCTTTCTTCAGGTTCCCCAGAGACCCCGAGAGGTGAGGACTCGACATTTCTAAATGCGTTCAAGTTTTAAATTTTTTTTAAAAAAAAAACCCCATCCTCCTATCGGAGGAAATAACATGCGCAGTCGTTAATTCGGGGATCCGGAGAATTGCTGTGACGGCTGTTCGGCGAGCAAGGATGCTGCTCCAAAATTTATCCTCGGGCCTGTGTTCCCACTTTCTGTCGCTAGGCCTCGTCGTCCAGGGTGGGCGGGAGAGGGAAGGCGCATGCGCAGAACCACCAGTTTTCTCTCTCTCTCTCCCCCCTTCCATAGCATCACACACCATGTACATTAAACAGGTCCCACTGCTCCATCCACTTGTTTACCCTGTAGACTAACCTCTCTCTCTCTCTCTCTCTCCCCCCCCCCCCCAATTCCTTCATCTCGCTCTATCAACATACCGTCCTCTTCCTCTCTCTGCCCCCCCCCCCCCCCTTTCCGATCAGTGTCCTCACGGTAAGTGAGCAGACTCCCCACAGCTCCCTTGGCTGCTGCCCCTTCCTGCATTCCGCCTCCTGTGAGGGCTTTCGTCCGTTCTCCCGTCTTTTTCGCATCTGTTCTGACAATGTAATTTTCTGTACCAGTGGTTCCGCTTTGACTTTTCCCCTCAGCCACAGATGTTGTTTCCCCACCACGGGTTGGTGAGCCCCTGACTGTGTTTGTCCCACTTCCCATACTTCTGCTCTCACTCCTACACTGTTCCAGTGAAGTTCAACAAAAGCTCGAGGAACAGCACCTCACCGCAGAACTACAATAGATTTCCCCTAGTCCTCTCCTCGCACTGCACAAGCCTTCACATTGAATGTATCATTTCCCACCACCTCCAGCGTGATGCTACCACCAAACATATCTTCCCCTATCCTTTCAGCATTCTGACTGGACCATTTCCCCTGTGATGGCCTGGTGCACACCTTAATGATCTCTAACACCCTCTCCTTCCTGCAACATCTTCCCGTGCAAGCACAGGAACTGCAACATCTGCCTTGTACCTCCTCCCTTTTCACCGTCCAGGGCCTCATATCGTCCTGAGACAGTGACTTGTACTCTCAATTCGGTATACTGTATTCACTCCTCACAGTGCAGCTATCTCTGCACACTTAAATTGCGTAATGGCTTTCTGGAACACTCCCATTCAGCCCATGAGTGTGGCCCAAAGCTTCCAGCCACTGCTTGTTTTAATTTTCCACTCCCACTCTACCTTGCTTCTACACAGTTCCAGTGAAACTCAACATAAACTCGAGGAACAGCACCTCACGTTACAGCCTTCTGAGCTCAACATTTAATTCAGTTTCAGATCCTAACTATTGCCTCCATTTTCTTGAATTTGTTTTGCGTAACAACTGTTGGTAATGATTCTACATTTCCCATTTACACCTGTAGATAGATATTTTTCTGCTTACTTGTCCCTTTATCATCCCCATTTGCCTTGACAACACCATCATCTCTTTTGTCATGTAATCTCTCCTTCCACCCTATCACAGACCTTTCCTCTTGGTTTCTTTACCCCTCTTTCCCTGTCTCTGCACTTGCTTAAAACCTGTTGCATTGCTACTGTTTTTCTGTTTTGAGGAAAGGTCATCGCCGTGTGATATTAATTCATATTTCTCTTTCCATAGATACTGCCAAACCGGCTGAGTATTTTCAGCATTTCCTGTTTTCATTCCTCTTAAATGTTAGTTGCCTCAATTACTCCATATGGTAGTGGATTACACATTTTAACCAAGTTCTGGTAGCACAGAGCTATCCAGTTTGTCACATTCCCTTGCTGGTTCTCTATAGACCATGCTTCCTGCACTAAATAATTTTATTGCTGAAATAAGAGAACTACTATCAAAGCTTTTCATCATGCACTCATCAGGCCAGCTACGCAAGGCAAACCAACAGTAAAGGGAACAACAATTTATATTGCAAGAGAAGAGAGTGCTGATTGAGTGGACTCTGATTGGTAGAGATGTCGTCATGGAGAATGCAGCAAGCAGTTGTGAACTGCCAAACTTTACTTTCAAATTCAAACCAGGCAGCTCGACTCTGATTGCTCAAGGCATTCCCCATGGAGAATGAACCAAAGAACGGCTGTCCCCAAAATTTTGTTTATTTGGCAAAGGCAAAATGCATGGATGTGCTCCTTTTGTTTGCTAAGGGCAGGGCCCTACATGTGAATTTATGTGGCACCTAGCATGTGTGAGTGAGCAACGCTTCGAGCCCAACTGATATTAAATTTCTTTTTGGTGTAATTCTTAGCACAATCAGGATTGTGCAACACTTGCTAACCAATCGTGGAATCATATCTAATGTTGGTCACTGTTTTGAGTTTTGCAAGCACGGGCTGGTTGAGTGCAGTCAGTGCTCTACCTGTTGCAAAAAGCCGAAGGGACGCACTGTTTGATATGATCCGCCAGTCATTGGGATGTACAGCCTACATACATACCTGGCATCACACTGGCACTGAAAATCATATACCACGTTGCTGATTTGCGTGATTGACAAACCGTTATTTTGGCTTGATGGCAACATCCTGTTGGTGGAGAATACCACTCGCGTTGCTACTGCATAGTAATAGCGTGCAATGGCTAGCTTCACCTGTTGCTTAAATTTTTGAGACACTTTATCCTTCCCGGGTAATCCGAGGTAGACTGGGCACTTTTCAGGGCTGAAAGTGGCGGCCTTGGGCCCAATCACGATTTTGGACTATATACAGCGACAATGATCTGATTAGGATAACCATTATCCCACAGGATGGATTGATGTACCCCATTTTAGCATTAAGTTTGCACAGTGAGCAAATGGCTCAGGTCCTCGTAATGCTGAATCCCATGGCCAGAAAACTGATGGGCTGATTCTCTGTTTTCTAAGATCAGCCCAGCAATCGCAATTAGAAAATGTGAATCTAAGATTCTGCTTTTGAGATAAGGTAGCTAGGCTTGTTTACACTGTAAAGTGCAGCCAAGCTAAAAACACCAGGTCTCCCTCCATCTGCTGCATTATTGTTACATAAAAGCACCTTAGAATGAGTTTTATAACATTTTTTCATGAATGTGGGTGTTGCTGGGAAGGCCAGTATTTATTGCCCACCCCTAATTGCCCTCGAATTAAGTGGCTTGCTCGGCCATTGCAGAAGGCAGTTAAGAGTCACCCACATTACTGTGGATCTGAGTTCTCAAGGTTGTCAGATTTTCCTCTCCAGAGGATATTAGTGAGCCAGATAGGTTTTTATAACAATCGATGATAGTTGTCATGGTCACCCTCACTGAGACTAGCTTTCAATTCTAGGTTTTTATTTGGCTATTTGAATTTAAATACCGCCAGCTGTCATGGTGGGATTTGAACCTGTGCCTCCAGAGCATTAGCCTGGGTCTCTGGATTACTAGTCCAGTGACATTACCACTTTGTCACCATCTCCTCCAATCTCTGATGGATTATAAGTTCTTTTAATAGATATTGAGAGGGCAGAACGGATGAGAGCCCAGGTTTAATTGGGCCAATGGAATTGCGGTCCTGTTGGTAGTGGGGTGCGCTTTGCCTGTCAGTCATTACCAGGAGCCATTGTCATTGTCTCTCTTGAGGTGAGTCTCACTTTTTAGCCTGTTTCCCCTCCTGTGCTCCATTGTCAACTCCTCAAAGGTCACCCATACTGGAGAATGGGGAGGGGAGAGGAAGGGAAAGCGTATCAAGTTTCTTCATGGAGAAGGTAACCACAAATTGCTTGATATTCCCAGTCCAGGTAGAGGCCAAAAACAAAAGCTTAAATTGGACTCTTGTTTTTGATGTAGCGAAAATATGTAGTTTTTGGATTGTATGTATCCTGAAGGTATCTTAATCAGATATTTATTATGAGAAAGGTTGCTGTCTCCCACAGTGGGGAGGGAAAGGGAGAAGGGAAGAAATGTGCTACATTACAACCAGCAGCAAATTTTCCAGTCTTTAGCTAAACCTAGATTAACTTCATACAGTGCTGAAGCCATGAGTTCTGTGATTTTGTTTTGGCACATACAAGGACAGTCCTTTGAAACAATTACATTTATATTTTACAGAAAAAAATATTTGGCAAATATGCTTTCAGAGTCATGGGCATTTTGGCACAGAAGGAGACCATTCGGCCCAGTGAGTCCACACGTTCTTTCCCACTAAGAAAATATACTCTGCCCATTTATCTTCAGTCAATAAAGGAAATTGAAATGCAAGCTCTTTATTAAATGTTGGGTCATAAAATTAATTAGTTTTTTTGTGTTAATGCAGGTGTCAAAAGTGGGTGGAGAACTGTCGGAGAGCAGACTTGGAAAACAGGTCTGCTGAACAGCTTCACAAACAGTACAGACTATGTGCGAGACATTTCGAACAATCCCTGATATGCACAAACGTGAGTTGCAATTCTCCAAGTTTATACTCTGACAAGCTGTTAGAAATAATAAAGACTTATTGGAGTAATTGTGTAGAACTAATCCAGATGTCCAAGTCCCAACTCGCTTCTCAGTATGATTAAGTCTGTATAGCTCTGCCTTTTGATCTTCCAGCAGGAAAGATTCCTCTGTAAGGTCACAGGAATTTTAACCAAAATCAGAAATCTGCAGACTTCCTCAGCAGGCATGCGGTTGATTGGCATGTGTCTCGTGCTCCTGGCTGTACTGCTCTTATAGGAATGGGATAGGCCGTTCAGCCCCTCAAACCAGTTCTCCATTCAATTAGATCATACTGATATGTACCTCAACTCCATTTATTCCACATTCTTTGATGCATTTACCTAATAAAGCCCAGCATCCCTTCCCAATATGCCTGTGACACAGTGACCACTGATGCTTTTTTTTGTAACTTGTGTGCTCATTTCACTGCAGATGTTGCTGCCGCTTTTGCCCACAGTTGCAGGGATGAGCAGGAAAAACAAAGAATGGAAAGGAAGTGAACTGATTTAACAGAAAAATAGAACTGGTGGGGGTGGAGAAAGAAAATTGAAGCAGAGACACTGAAGGGTAGAGACAGGAGGGCAAGGAGGGAGAATGGTTAATAAAAAAACGAGACCACTTCTTAAATTTCATGGCCTTTTCTTCAATTTGTAATATAGATATTTTTGAAATTTATTTTTAGGCTAGTTCTGTTTCCTTGTTTCCATGCTTAGCTTAAAAAAAACTATCAGAGAGTATAGAGAGGAGTTGTTGCGATTATGAAAACTGAAATACTTACCCGATAGCTCAGTGAACAAATTCACTGCTGAGTGTGGAACTAAACCATACAATACAGTAGGATCTGGTTCAGTTCTTGGCTTGTGCCAATTTGGTCAAGCCAACCGTAGGAACGCTGCAGTCATTTCAGGGCAAGGACGGAGAAGAATTGATCATCATTCTTGCTTCTGATTAAAATGCTGCGAGCCCTGCTCAAAGGTTCTCATCGGACATTCACAATTAGGAACATTGGAAATGCTGAACGATAGATCAGTCTTATTTACCTTCCACCATCCTGGTAATCACGTGATGGTGACACTGGAGTTAATGACTCAATCATGGGGCAACCTATCTCTATCAATTAGTTTATGACAGGCCCAGACATGAGACAGGGAAAATCTCCAGTGATGAAGAGCTTTGGGAAGTGTAGGAGCAAAGTCATCTGTTTCTCCCAAGCCTGAGAATGTAACGTCTCAAATTACTCATGCACAACATCCCGAAATATTATTCTGAAAGCTATCAGACAAGTTTGTATTTGAGTGAATCAACACTTTCTGCTTCCCCTGCCTCCCAAAGAAGCCAGTTCAGTAGATTGACCACTTACTGAAATGCTGTATCTATGGATATATTTAAAATTTACATGCTCTCTCTTCTACTTTTACTGTCCTGGACAAGTTGCAGCAGCCTGTCCTGGCCTACATTATCTGTTTCCTATAAAATCTTAAAAACAACAATTATGACACTTCTTAGGCTTCCTTTTCCAGTGAAAACATGACCAATTTTCATAACCATTCTTCATAATCTGATTCCTCAATCCCTTAAGTCAATGTAGTTGCTCTATTATCTGGAGCGGTGCACTATTCTTACTAAACTGACTAGAACTATACAGTGTTTTCTAAGTGAGATTATGTCAAAAAATTATAAAGTAGCAGGATTAGTTCATTCTTTTTTGGCTGAATTGTTAGCCTTTCAAAATGAATTAGCCTTTCAAAGCATCCTAATTGCTGTATTCATTATTGGGCTATGATGCCTGTAACTTTTGAATAATTTGTAGTGCTCATTGACTGGTTCCAATGTGAGGAATTGACTGAAACATTAGAGAGCTTGTGAGAGATCAATGGAGAAACTGTAGATGGGAAAATTTAAAAAAAAAAACATTTGGCATCAGCAAAAAGCATCTAACGTTATTTAAAATCGTAAACTTGTTTCCAGAGCCCTTACAGAACAGTCCTTAAGGATAATGCAGTACCCACCTTGTTTGACTTAACAAGTCATCTCAATAAACCTGAAGGCAAACACAGAAAGCACAAGAGGATAAAAGAACTGGTAAGATATTTCCTCTGTACAATTCACAACAATGATCGTAACTTGGATTTCATTTTGTGAAGCTTTTCTCATTTTAAGACAGCATAAAGTCTCTTCCTTCCTTCCTTGTTATAGACTGAAGAGGATTTATTGAGGGTGAAAGCACCAAGAAGTAAGTAGCTCCATCTCACAATCAAAACATGTGACCCAGAAGAATCATGTACACAGATGATATGTTTTCAAACATATAATTCTGGGGCTTGTATTTTTATGTCAAGCTAATTAACCAGATATATACGTTTGATTTGAAAGGAAGTTATTTCAACATTGAAAACATTTGTGAAGTTTTCAAAAATACTTTTCCACAAAAGCACCCTGATAGCTCAGCCATCACGCTGGTTAGTCCACTGCTAGAGTATTACGTGCAGTTCCAGAATCCGTGTTAGAGGAAGGATGTGATTGCACTAGAGAGAGTGCAGAGAAGATTTACCAGGATGTTGCCTGGGCTGGAGAGTTTTAGTTATGAGGAGAGATTGGATAGACTGGGGTTATTTTCCCTGGAGCAGAGGAGATTGAGGGGGGACATGATTGAGGTGTATAACATTGAGGGGCATAGATAGGGTAGACAGGAAGGAAGTTTTCCCCTTGGTGGAGGGATCAATAACCAGGGGGCATAGATTTAAGGTAAGCGGCAGAAGATTTAGAGGAGACGTGAGGAAGAATTTTTTCACCCAGAGGGTGGTGGGAATCTGGAACTCATTGCCTGAAAGGGCAGTAGAGGCAGAAACCCTCATAACATTTAAGAAGTATTAGGATGTGCACTTGCGATGCCATGGCATACAAGACTATGGGCCTAGTGCTGGAAAATGGGATTAGAATAGTTAGGTACTGGTTTGACTGGCGCAGACTCGATGGGCCGAAGGGTCTTTTTCTGTGCTGTGGTCCTCTATGACTCGAAATGATGGCGAGTGACTGAACCATAACAATGGGCATTTACATAACGCCTTTAAATGTATTTTTTTTAAAGCCCTAGATGTACATCCTGTATAAGAATACAGAAAAGCTGTGTTCAAGAAAGGAAATAATAATAAAATCTTATATAGCTTCTCTCACAACCTCAGAATATCCCAAAGCAATAAATCAGGAGGAAAGGAGGCTGAGTTTTGGGTCAATGGGCATGAATAGAAGAGGAAGTAGATTTTTTTTTGGAGCAGAGAGCGATGAGCCATTTTGAAAGGGAGAAGATATTGTATGAAAGAAAAGCATGATGATACCTGCTAGCTTAAGGCAGGAAGGGAAGTTTGTTGGATAGGAGAAAGAGAATCAAGACGCCAGGAGGTAGGCTTCATCGAAGAGATGAGCTTGGAGAGGACAGGGGTGAAACTGCAGAGAACAAGGTCTTGCTGCTGGAGTGGATCATAGACATGGAGGTGGGGAGGGGTTTGGATTTAAGCCCTGGATCAAGAGGAACAAAAAGTTAAGCAGAGGTAGGTACATATATGGCCTTGAGTTTGGCTGGGGGAAACACTCAAAAGGCTAAGCTTGATCTGCTGATGAATAACTAGGATAGTTTTGCATACCCTCAAGTTTGAAATCCGTCCAACAGAATGAAGTGGAGGACTACAATGGGAGAATGACGGGAGGGGAGGCAGGTTTGGTGGGGTCAAGAGCACTGAAAGCAGAGATGAGGTGAAACTTCTTTAGCCAGAAAGTGGTAAATCTGTGGAATTCATTGCCACAGAAGGCTGTGGAGGCCAGGTCATTGAGTGTATTTAAGATGGAGATAGATAGGTTCTTGATTGGTAAGGGGATCACATGTTGCGGGGAGAAGGCAGGAGAATGGGGTTGAGAAACTTATCAGCCATGATTGAATGGTGGAGCAGACTCGATGGGCCGAATGGCCTAATTTCTGCTCCAATGTTTTATGGTCTTATGGATGAGTGAGCAGTCAAGCAAGCCGACTGATGCAATGGCATCATCACAAGAACAGGGCCAAAACTCAGATTTGGGGACCTGTGTCCATTAAGAATGGGAATTTGTTTTTAAATTAATTCTTGGGATGTGAGCATCACTGACAAGGCCAGCATTTATTGCCCATCCCTGATTAGCCTTGAGAAGGTGGTGGTGAGCTGCCGCCTTGAACTGCTGCAGTCCATATGATATAGGTACACCCACAGTGCTGTTAGAAAGGGAGTTCCAGGATTTTGACCCATCGCCAGTGAAGGAATAACAAATTTCCAAGTTAGGGTGGTGTGTGGATTGGAGGGGAACTTGCAGGTGATGATATTCCCATGTGTCTGCTGCCCTTGAAAGGCGAACTGTATTTTTCAGAGAAGGGGAAAGGGTATTGAAGTTCATTTTGAAATCACTGGCTGTCAGTTGCATTCTAAGAGAAGAGAGTAGGGCTTGAGAAACTTACATCACTTGGTGTTTAATCACTGGGAAATTATAGGGAATTGTTTTTAACAAATAGATACTTCCAAGCTTATCCCTGGGTTAGACAGTCCATGGTGTTTATCATAATAGTAATGTAACATTGAGGTAAAGGAAGACCTTTGGACCATCTATCCATAGTTTTTCCTAAGTGTATTTCTAATTACCCTCAATCCTATTTGTTGTTGATGCTTGATAGACTGGGGTTATTTTCCTGGAGCAGAGCAGATTGAGGGGGGACATGATTGAGGTGTATAAAATTATGAAGGGCAGCTCATACAAGATAATTACAGATGACAGAGGCCATTTGGTGCATCCTCCAAAACGTCTTTAAACTCCAATTGCAGCAGTCATTTGGTTCTTAAGTAGAGGCTAGGGTTCTGGTCTCCATTATTATTTTCTGGGTATCCACTCTCTCATTGTAAAGATTTTCTGATATCAGTCCTAAACTTTCCTTTTATTTTTCTACACTATCTGTTTAAAGTAATTTTCTAGATTTAATTTTTCCATATTTACATTTGAATAATTGCTGAAAACATACCAATTACGAGAGGTAAAAATGAGCAGTGTCTGCCCACTCTTCAAACACCATGGTTGTTATTCCCAGAGGTCTGATGCACTCACTTTTAGCACTGTAGTCTAACTCCTCTCTCACCATGTATATGTACCATGTTCTTAGGTACCTACAATGTACTGAGTCAGTGATATTGGTGAGTAACCCTTTTTAACCTATTTATTTCCAACTTACTGATATTAAATGGTGCATAACCATAAATCAGTAAAATTCCCTTGCTGTTTCGTTCTATTGAGATCTCCCATGCTTTTTGAATTGTGTGATATACAGCAATGAAAATCGAGTGGCCATTATTATTTTAATCTATATTTCAGCACTACTTTTGCCATCATTAATATTGTTTTCATTTTTGAGATTAGAAATTAAAGGTGACAAAGTGAATACAAGGCGGTAATTTAATTGGGTTGGTAACTGGCCAGCATTTCTTAAGGTTTTTGAATCACCAGCTTTATGCTTCTGTTAATAATTCTGTGTAAAGTTTATTTTTAAAAAACTTACATCCTGACCAGGGACAATTATGTCAATTGGGTGAGTATCTGGCCCTTGTGTTAGAACTTATGCTATGAGTTTTAGAGTTAACTCTTTTACTTTTAGGTCTATATTTATGTATGATAAATTTTCACAATAGCCTCAAACTTTTTTCTTAATGTTTTAAGCTGATTGTGATGTCTTGAGAGGTCTACAGTGTAAGCAGGAGGCAATCAATGAACTAGACAAAACAGACCTGGAAGAAGCCACCGAAAGCCTCGAGGAGTCTACTCTCCTGGAAGAATCTTTGAACTTGACACCTGAAGAGAAAGGGAACAAAGAGTTTCTCAAAGTTTTATTTGAAACTGTATTGCTTTTGGGAAGGCAAAATGTTCCATTGGGGGGATCTGCCAATGAAAACTTGAGCAACTTGTGCAATACTCCCGACAACATTCAAGCGCTGCTGGAATTCAGAATGAATGCTGGTGATGAAATTCTTAGAAAGAGGTTTGAGACTACTGCTGTGAATGCAGTATACTGCCCAAAGAACTTGCAAAAAGACTTGTTAGACATCTGTGAGATGTGCATACGGGAAGAGGTACTCCGAGAAGTACGGGACAGCAACTTTTTTTCAATTATAACAGACGAAGTGATCAACGTAGCAGGGCTTGACCACGTGTCCCTGTTAATTAGGTTTGTGGATGAGTCTGACTGCCTGAGACAAGAGTTTGTTGGCTTCATACCCTGTGAGCTTGATGGAGAGTTCTTGGCAAGTCGGATCCACGAGACACTGACAGAAAAGTGGGGACTGAACATGTATTACTGTCGTGGACAAGCATATAATGGCTCGGGCACAATGTCTTACAAAAAACGAGTTGTTGTGGCTAGCATTTTACAGCAGTGCCCGAAGGCATTGTGCACTCCTTGTTCCTCCTACCCCCTGAACATATGGATAGCCAAATCCAGCCTCATTTTCGGTATTAACATGGTTTTGAGCTTGATGGAGAACATTGTATCATTTTTTGGTTTGTCACCTCAGCTCCAGAAGGTTTTTGATGTTGGCATTGATGGCATCTATCAAACCAACGAGGAAAAGGCAAAGGAGCTGAAAAAACTTTTTCAAATCAATTGGTATGAAAGACACGACACTTTTGAGATCCTGGCAGATCTTTACGAAGTGCTGGTGACCTGCTTGGATGAGATCAGCTACGATACATGTGGTAGGTGGAATGCTGAGATAGCAACCCAGGCCAGCATGCTATCCTCGACCATGAGAGATTTTGAAATAGTTGTCTCTCTCATGGTCCTGAAGAATGTCCTCTCGTACACAAGAGCCTTTGGCAAAAATCTGCAAGGTCAAGCCTCAGATACCTATTTTGCCTCAAGCACTTTGACTGCGGTCCTGCACTCGTTAAATGAAATGAGGGACAACATTGACGTCTATCATGAGTTCTGGTTGGAGGAAGCCACCAATTTGTCAATCAAAATGGGGATTGAACTGAAGCTGCCATGGAGGTGCCGCAGGCAACCTCAAAGTGAAGAGGTTTCTGAGGAGACTCCGGAAAACTATTACAAAGAAGCAATCACTGCACCATTTCTGGACCACATTATTTTAGAAATTGAGGACATGTTTTCTGAGCAGCAGCTAAAGGCTCTCAAGTGTCTGTCTTTGGTGCCTTCTGTTATGGCACAGCTGAAATATAACACTGGGGAGGAAAACATGGCTGATTTATATAAAGACGATCTCCCAAACCCAGATACGCTTTCAGCAGAACTCCACTGCTGGAAGATAAAATGGAAGCATCGAAGCCGAGATGTTGAACTTCCTAGTACTATTTTTGACACTTTGCGCCATCCTGACATCAAATTCTTTCCAAATGTATACACTTTGCTTAAAATTGTCTCCAATCTGCCTATCATTAAGCTTGAAACTGACAAGTGTGAAATTGGACGGAAGCGACTCAAAGCTTATTTGAAAGTCACTCCAGTCGAGGAGAGAATGAGTAGCCTGGCACTGATCCATATAAGTTATGATGCAAAACACGACTACGACATGATGGTCGATACCTATGCTAAACTGTACCCAGAGAAAATGCAGTTGCCCCATGTGACTGATTCCGATAACGTGGATGTAAACAATCATCATGCAAGCACTATGGAAATAAATAGTTTGGATGCAAGTACGCGAACAGTGTATGAAGTAGATGGTGAGTGCATGGAGGTGGCAAGCCACACGGTGGAGAGTGGGGTTGTGCTGCATCACCAGTCGGCAGGATGTCTAATGGAAGTCTGTCAGAATCCTGATAAGACTGTCATAGAGGTGACCCAGCATGCAGAGGGGACTACAGTAGAACTGCAACAGTTTCCAGTAAGCAGCACCATGATTGTGACCCAGCATTCCGCCGAGCCCACTGTGGAATTGCAGCACCATCCAGACGGGGCTGAGGTCAGCCAAGAGCCAGTAGAAAGCAATGTGGAACTGCAGCACCACATAGAGGGCAGCGTGGTGGAGGTGATCCACCATCCGGAGGTGAATGGTGTGGAATTGCAGCACCATCCAGCAGGGGAAGTTATTGAGGTGAGAGCTGTGGAGCTCCAGCCACAGTTGGAGACCAGCACCGTGGAGTTGCAGCACCAGGTACAGGAGGGCGCAGTGGCTCTGCATCTGGAGGGAAATACTGTGGAGCTACAGCACCATCCAGAGGGCAGCACTGTGGAATTGCACCATCCGCAGACGAGTGCTATGGAGTTGAGTCACCATATAGAGGAGAGCACCATGGAGGTGGATCATTGTCCAGAGCCTAGTGCCACAGAGTTACAGCAACATCCGCAACCTGGTGCCATAGAATTGCAACACCAACACCACCTGGAGTCTGGTGAGGCAGAGATACAGCATCATCAGGAATCTGTTGTTACAGAGATACAACACCATCCAGAGCCTGGTGAAGTAGAGATTCAACACCATCTGGCACCTGTTGTTACAGAGATGCAACACCCTTCAGAGCTTGGCACTGTGGAAATTCAGCACCACCCAGAGCCTGCTGCTATAGACATACAGCACCACCCGGAGCCTGTCACTACAGAGGTACAGCACCAACCACAGACTAGAGCCATGGACTTGCAGCATCACCCAGAAGCTAACACACTGGACTCTCAGCACCATCTGGAGTGTCATACTGCAGTGGAGGGCCATCCAGAGATGGAGACAGTGGAGATAGAGCACCATTCGGGTGCAAGTGTTGCGGAATTGAATCCCCACTCAGAACCGAGCACTGTAGAGCTGGAACAATGTCCTGAGGCAAACGTGGTAGAACTGGAGAACCGTCCAGAAGCAATGGAGCTGCAGGACCCTCCTCCAGAAGCAGGCACAGTGGAAGTAGACAATGTAAGTGTGTGCAATCAGGATATGAACAGTGACGGAATAAAGATTGTGGAAATTAAAAATTCAGAAGAAAGCAATTCAGAAACGAACATTTCTAGTGTAAGTAATGTAAATAGTTCTGAAGTAGCCGTACAATAAAATGATTCATAATGCTACTTTCGTTATATTCGTAGCCGTCTATAGCTAAATCTGTGACCAAGTCAGGTTGGGCATGTTTAAATCTGAAGACTCCTGCATGTGGTGGGGGGGGGCTCCAAGTTGTTCACTAAGGGTGAAATAAATTACAATTTTTGAAATATTTTCATTCATTGTTTTATTACCCTCCCCTTTGAGTACCATGATGTCTTCCCGCCCGTCTCCAATTACCTCTGATTTAAGCATTTTTTGCTTTTTATTTTGGCCCAGGAAGATAAACTTGCCAAAGACACGTCCACATGTGAAACCTGCCTGCCCATCATGCTTATTTAACAGAGCGTTGTGCTTTTTTTCAAATGTAAATTTAGCCTCTTGTCAAAATTGCAAAAATTAAGTTTCGAAAAACTGACATGTAGGTAGATACATACATGACAGAACGTTACACATGAGTAACAGTGTTTAAGTGTCCAACAGCCTTGCATAGGTACATTTATAACTGGAGGTTGAATTTGCTTATCCTTAAACCACTGATTTATGTTGGAATATGGTTGTGTGACATTCCTCTGGTACTTTGTAAGAGTTCATATAGTGAATTATTGAGCATCTATATAGATGTATTAGGTGCTGGGCAGACGTTCAAAGTCTGACTATTTATTTTAGTGCTCTGTTCTCCTCTACCACTACCCACCCACCCACCCACCCACCCACCCACCACCACCACCACCACCACCACCACCACCACCCCAAGCTAGTATGGAGGTACTGGGTTCAGGGATTGGTTCTATTTACTTCCTGATTCTCGTAGCTCTGTATTGTAACAGTCATTGGTGGCCTGTCAAGCTTGTTTAATGAAAAGTTTTAACAAAACGTTTCCATGTTTCCTCAGTCCAACTAAAGTGTTTTAAAATATAATAAGTTAGTTTAGCACTGGTTTTCCTTTGGACAGCTACGGCCCAATAAGCCCCCTCTTACTGAATCCTCTGTCCTCATCAGATACAATGGTGATTATAGTAGCGAGTGAGACTGTTATGCTGTTCTTCTCCCCACTGCCAGGAAATCAGGGATCAAATGCTGCCACTTACTGTTTGAAAATCGGAAATGGCAGGCTGTTGGTGATTCATGAATGGTTTCAGAAATGATCTTCTATAAATTTCTCTCTCTCTCTCTCCCACCCCCCACCGCTGCCCCCAACTCTGCTCCTGAATTGGCTCCTGCTGGTGTATAGGTGCACTTTTGCTTGACACCTCTCACTGCCTGGCCAAGTGGCATTCCTCCAATGCGAGGCGTGTTGACCATCTCAGCTGATCCTGATCTTATTATCTATGCCTACACATGCCCTCACCGTCAGCAGGGAGCACTTGATAGCAACTGGGCATGGAAACATTGGCTCACTGTCCTGCAGACAGAGGGCACAAGCTTAGTAAAGAAATTGGATGTTACGGTGATAATTCCAACATGTCTGTTTGTCTTCAAGACACTCGTTTTAATTCTCTTCAGCTCACCCTAGACCATGTGGATTGAAGTTGGCTGTAGCCCCCAGCCTGTTGAAGAAGGTTTCTGAAATATACCAGGTGTATTTTAGGGGTGGAGGAAGTAAGCTAAGCGATGTCTGTGCTAAGATGCAAAACATTTTCCTATTTCTGAGTCTGCCTTGAACGCCCACTACTCCTAAAGCCATGATAGCTTTTGATAGATTAATTTCCTCAATGCTTCTGCAGCAACCTGCCTTAATCCAAATCTCAAAGGAACACTTTCTAGTATTGTAGCCTTAAATTTTTCCACTTGCCGAGCCAACCAAGATGATGAATTTGTGCCATATTGTGAGCACGCTTGTGCAGTAGCCCTACATTTTTCAAGGAATTGGGTTGAAACTGCGGATAATCATTACATATTGGATGCTTGCAGCCACCAGACAAAGACCAGTGGCGTGGTCTTGAAACACAGATGGGGAAAAGTTTCTGTTCTGATCTGTGCTGAGTAACTTCATCTCACCCATGATAGCAGGGAGGGAAATATAATTGGCTCAGTCTCTGCGGGGCTGGGGGGGAGGTGTTTGGGGGTGGAGGGTGTTGTGCTCACAGACAAAATCTGGCTGCTCTCAAATCAGTGTTGCTTGCTGAGACGTGGGAGTGTGAGTGTAATGATCACCAGGTTTTTGGTAGAGGCCAGCGGGGTGAGAACATTGGTGCTGCTCACGTCTGTGACCCTGTACCCCTGGATTAATCACTGGTTGTAAGGACAGAAGAAGAAATATTTCTTCATTACTGTACTCAGACGAATTAAAACCCGTGTCTTGGAGACAAGAGAACATGTTCGAATAACCACCATAACACCCCAGCTTCATTACTCATCTGGTGTTTTGTACTTGCAGGATAACAATCCCAAAAACAACTTTTGATATTCCACCAAGTGGCCGAGTATGAGAAAAGGCACTTGTCTAAATTAAGACTTATCCTAATCTGTCATGGCACCTAATTGATTTAGGTGTTAACTAAGTTGATGTTGCTCGACATCAGCTTTTACAGTGAGTGTCTTGGTAACAGAATAAGCAGTAAGACACATCATGGCAATCCTGGAAACTCAAGTACGACATCAACTCAGTGTTTTCTTTGAGGGAACGGAACACTAAATAAAATCTTGCATTAAAATTGTGCCAACCCGCATCTCAGGACATCTAAGAGAGTGCAGTTGTTTTGCACACAGTCAAGGTCCCATGTTGCTGAGAAAATATCAGGATGCTTCGTAGTTTGGGTTTCATACCCCTCTTAATGTGCTGATTGTTCAGCAATTTGTGGTGGCTGGGTCATTCAGGGAAGGCAGGAATCCACTGCTTATGCTGGAGTTCTTGCCTTTTTCTTCAATCCATGCAATGGAGGAGAATAGAAAATGGCCACACCTGCAGGAAGGTGGGTTAAATACATCTCAGCAAAATTAAGGTTGGGATTCAAGGTTGTAGGACTAACTTCAGGCTGCCTGCATATAAGGCAGCAGCATTAACTGTGTGTCCAACATACTTGTATTGCTGATTAGAAAGTTGGAGCTGAATTGAATGAACTTGTATACCAGAAAACGATGTCCTTTTTACAATTTTTTTTCTGTTTTCTTATTCTATCCAGGGGCAAATTTCACATCTGATAATTCTCTCTCATTCGATAGTGCGTTGAGTTGAAACATTAGGTTTTCTTCCCAATGTCTCGGGTGGTAAAGGCAGTGTGCAACTGAGCCACACACCATGGTCCCATGTTTCATCCTAGCCTGTGCCAGTGGACAATGGAGGGGGAGAAATCAGTTCGTGTTTGCTATCCAGTAGCTGCTGTACATGTGTCAACATGACGTGAGGACTTGGCTTTGGCCCCTCCCTTTCTAGCCTTGCCGCTTGCCTGTGCCTGACCACGGCGGTGAGGGCTGGTGTTGCTGCCACCTGAGGAAGTGCATCCCAGCAAGTGTCTGCTAAGTGTCCCTAAATCTTGGGAGAGGAAAGGTAATGTTCTTTTACAATAAATTGAGTATCGGCATCTCCCATTTAGGGCTGTGCAGTGATATACAATGTAGCTGCAACTCCATAACTGCAGACAACCCTTGGTGAAACCAGCAAAATAGAGAATTTAGGGAGTATTTTCTTAATGTACCATTAAGCAGTTCCTTCAGAAGGAATTGGGTGGGGGTAAGACAAATACTGACTTCAAATAAAAACTGCAAATACTATGGGACACTTTGTAAAGATTAATGCTTTGGGCTGTGGCTGTTCCTCAGAGCTTGATAAAGGAAGAATTGCTTAAAGAGATGGGAGAACATGGATACGGGTGTACTGATTCCATGCACAGATACATTTCTAGAGAACCCTTGAAGCCATTTCTCACACATGAACCTTTGGAACAAGTGTCAGCATCCCATGCAACTGTCACGGTTGAAGTTGATCTTACCCCCAGTTGACATCCTCACTGGTGCATAACTAGCCTAGATGGTAGTTAGGTGCTAGAATCCCCCCGGTTGATTCCTTTCTCCGCCCAAGCTTCAGTTGTTGCCCAGCTGAAAATCAACTAGCTCAGCATGGGACACAGATCTTAAACCTAGGACCGAATACTGCAGTGGATGGTGCAATTCTATACTAGGCCATTGGAGGGAGCTCTTTCCATGTGCCATGTAGGTTGCCTGAGGAATTTAATGATAATATGCAGTACACAAACCTCTTTTGAGTCTAGTTTTTAAAGGGCTTGAGTGGATTCTTCCAGCCCTCATCAGATTTACTAGGTTAGTAATTGACCTATTTCTATTTGTATAAAAATCCTATCATTGCATTAGTGCGATGTGTATAACACTGATGCGGAAGGAACAGTATTTTAATGTTTAAAGACATGTCTGTATAGATTAATTAACCATTAACTTGTCAGGAGTTGGTAATTGTTTTATAATGCAGTTTAATTTTCACAGATGCATGCTTTCCTACTAGCTGATTGTGTTAGAAATTCATTTCTGTGAAATACTTTGTAATTAATGTTGGGTCTTTTGAATTACAGTTGAAAGGCTTGCTATTCATACTATCTTTTAATTTATATTTAAAAAAAAAATCTCACCCATTTGTGAGTCCCTTAAGCTAATTGCTAATGTGGAAAGTTATTTTTGTAATGCCCTGTATCGTGTACTTGTCAAAGATGTTTCAGATAAAAATGGCTCAAGTATAGCCTCCTGCAAACACCATCTCCCCCACCCAACCATGGCTTGGAGTTTAAGGCACCATCTCTGACTAGAAGGTCTCTCGTTTGATTTTCAGTCTCAGCTGAGTTTGCTGAACTCAACTAAGGCAAAAGTGCACAACAGTCGCTGCAGTGTCCCCCAGCTTAAGTGAAGGAAAAGGTTCGGCCAAGGCACCTGATTCCAGTTGCTATCCAGCTTGCTGGGCATGGGGTAAGGACAGCATCGAAGGCGGGTATTGTTGTGCTTCACATTCAGGTAGTTCTGTCAACACGTTGTCGAGGCTTGCACTCAAATGAAGGCCATTTGGGCGAGTTACTGGAATGAATGTTTGAATGATGTATAATTTTGTCAGTTTCTGGACAAGACACCATTTCTAACCTTGTTTGTGTGTAAATAATGGTTGAGTTGGAGGCTTCTTGTAAAGATCAGTGTGAGTTTATTCTGAGTTAGCGGTGCAGTTCAGTGTTTAATTGCAACAAGGTTAATGCTCATTCCAGTAAGTGGTAAAGCTGTTATGAGTTTGTCTCAATAGAAGAGAAATTCCTGGAGGTGGGGGAAAGGGCACATTAGAACTTACTGGTCATACGCCACCATTCAGGTGGTAGAAGTCCAATGCACACAAAAAATGCATATTTCTCCAGCAGTCACTGTTCAATACTGAAAGCAGCTATTTGTATTTAGCATTTAATTAGGTTTTATGCTGGTGTCACTGAAGTGCCATTATGTCTTCTCCCATCCCATGCATACAGCGCTACTTTGGAGAGCCATTATGGTGCCTTTCCCACTTCAGTCACCCCTACCCCCACCCCCCAACTAGAACTGAAACGAACAGCCACTATTTGCAACTTGCAAAGTTTTTTTTTGAGAATGTCTTATGCTTTGTGATTCTTGGCTTTATTTAAAAAAAAAGACTTCACTACAACAAGCAGTGCATATTAACAAATCCTGGTATGAGTGAATGTGGAGATTGTTGCTGGTGTTTTCCTTTTTGAATAGGCAACAAGTCCCCATCATTCAGGCCATCTCTTGTGTGTGCTGTGCCCACAAGGCTTGTACTTCAACACACCATCAGGCCATATGAAACGTTCAGAGAAAAATCTTTCGCACTTGTTTAATATTGTAACTTTTTTCAATAATTATGAAAGAAACTTGTCAGAATTGTTACCTTTTGTAGTATGTGAATGCAATGGGATAAGTCGTGTTTCTGTGTTCTTGTTTTATGTTCAGTGTTGCAAAGACTCCTAATTTGGTTTATTTCTGCAGTCTAGACGTTGCATACATTTTGTGTGTATCTGTATTTTACAATAAATTGAAATCTTAGATGAATGACTCCTGTTTTCTTTTCAGAATCCTTCTCACCACTTCCCCTCTTTCCCACCCCACCTTTTCTTCCCTTTGTCCTAATGACTTTGTGCCTGGGTAGTGTTCCACCGTTTCCAGTACCTTTTTATAAAAGGCCTTTCTTCATATGTGAGCCAGGACAGTGGCAACCAGTCGTTGGACCCTAGGGGCAGGATGACTGAATTGCTTTACTCAGGTCTACTAAAACTAACAGTAACACTACACTACCTCTCTCGACTCCCTTCACTGTCTCTGATTTGTCACACTCCATGACATTGAGCAGAATTTTTTTTCCAATTTGATTTTTGAAAGACAGAAGCCTTTGCCTTTGATCCCTACCACAAACTCCATACCCTAGCCATCAACTTCAACCCTGTTTGACTCCCAAGCCCTGGCCACTGTAGCTAAATCAGACTGTTTGTACCCTCACTGTGATTTATCCCTAGCTGGAGCTTCCAAACCCATATTAATACTTCTGTAACATTGCAGGTTGACACAGGGGCAGAAACCAACCTGCTGCTGAAATCTTCATGGATATCATTGGAATAGGTTGAGTCTGGAGTTAACGAGGCTCTCCTTGCAAACCACGAAATTTGAGCTCATCCAAAACTCTGCTGCCTTTTATTTTAACTCCCCCCCCCCCCCCCCCCCCCCCCCGCCAAAAAGTCCTCAGCCATTCCTACATTGGTTCTTGGATCAGCAGTGCCTCAATTTTAAAATTTCATCCTTGTCTCGAAAACCCATCGTAGCCTTGCCTCTCCTCGTCTCTAACCTCCAACCTTACAACCCTCTGAGATCCGTGCTCTCCTTCAATTGCAGTCTTGTGTCCTTATTGCAAGAATCCCCCCCCCCCCACCCCACCTAAATCTCTGCCTTTAACTCTCTTAAGCTTTTGGTCACCAGACCTAATATCTATGTGGCTCTCAAATTTTGTCTGATAGGGTCCTGTGAATTGCCTTGGGATGTTTTACTGTGTTAAAGATACCATATAAATGCAAATTGTTGCTGTATGCTTGTTCCTCTGACAGTGATCAGTCATCTCTGCACAGGCTAGAGATTAAACCTGGGAACTACTTCTGTATCTAAGGAACCGTAACCTAACCAGTGTCAATATCTTCAGTAAGAGGGGATAAGATGGTAAAAAAGCAATGCAAGGTTTGTTGGATGCAGTGTAACTTTTTTGTGTTAAATTATGTTCAGTAGTACAGAGCTTGGGTATTGTTTGAAAAAAAGGACCTTTTTTTTGTCGAAGCTTTTCGTCTTGCACTCATCAGGACAATTTGTAAGCAAATACCAGTGTCGCAGGGGGGAAAAAACGTTGTTACCCCTGACATTAGTATTTTCTTGCGAATTGTCCTGATGAGTGCAAGATGAAAAGCTTTGACAAAAAAAGTCTTTTCAGCAACGTTAAATATTGATTTGCCCTGTATTCCTGGGACAGTGGGGACTGACATAATCTCCCTGTCGCTTGTCAAATTGAGATTGGTTAATGGCACAAGTCAGGGAGCAAGCCTCATACCATTTTCGTCTGTGTGGTTCGATTACTCATTGATAACACTTCTGAGCCACCGGGGAACTTGGCTGTCTGAGTGCTTCAAAATGAATTCCAAAGTTAAATCTGCTAATCGAAATTAGGCATAAGACTAATATATATATATATATATATATATTGGCTGTTACTGTATTAAGATGCTAACTAATAAGTCAACAATGCATTTAGGCAGAGTATTAAAAGATCTGTAGTGATGGATGGAGGGTTTAATCTCTGGTGCTCTTGACTTCTGAGGGCCATGCTTCAAAAATTCCCGGCAGCTGTGTGGGCAGGAATTGTAGAACCCTGGCACGGAAGCGGGCCATTCAACCCATCATGCCAGTGCCAGTTTAATGAAGAGCTATCCAGTTTTTTCTACTGCCTTGATCTTTCTGCCCTGCAAAAACAGATTGGTTAGACTCAGCCCAGTGGACAGCAAGGCACCACGCTGACCCTAATTTGTCACAGAATTGCCTCCTCGTGGCCACCACATTTTCTTTACTGACTTGTGCAATTCCAGAATAAGCATCAGGCTGGCAGCCAGCTAGCAGCAGGATTTGGGGCCACAGATGTGAACCAGTCTGGCATATTGTGGCCTGGGTTGACATGTGGCATTTATCTTCTCCACAATGGAAGAAAAAGGAAGTCATTCTTAATATGCTGGGTTTAGCCATTAAGTGTTGGCAGACAACTCTATCCCTGTTAATGGAAAGATAAGCCCGCGAGCGAAAAGGGAATAGAAGCAAATGCTGGTAGGGTTAGATCAATGGTTCTCAAAATCCTTTGGCTGAGAGACCCCTTTATGAATGGTTTAGTATTCATGGTAAATTTTTAGTTCATGTGATGTTGGCATCGCTGGCTAGGCCAGCGTTTATTGCTCATCCCTAATTGCCCTTGAGAAGGTGGTGGTGAGTCGCCGCCTTGAATTGCTGCAGCCCAAGTGTTGTTAGGGTGGGAGTTCCAAGCTTTTGACTGGGCGACAGTGAAGGAACGGCGATATATTTCCAAGTCAGGACGGTGACTGAATCTATCTAAATTATAATGCAGTAGCGTGAAAGTACTGCTCATGAAGAGCATTTAAATCCTTTTAAGAGAACAGGTATTTACTTACAGATATTTGCCTACAGATCTTCATGCCTCTCATTGCTCCTCCACGCATGCTCCCCTCCTGGGTGAGACAGCCTGCCCACACTCTGCACTCTAGATGTGGCTGTGCCACTCAGATCCTCTAGCTGCCCATGTAAGCACTTTCACATTATTTTGTGAGCACCCCCCCCACAGCCCCCGGCTCTCTACGGAGTGCCAGAAATCCACCACCCCACTTTGAGAACCAGTGGATTGAATGGAGAGGCTGGTGTGGAGACCAAATGGTCCAATTGGGTTGAACAGCTTGTTTTCTGTGCTCTGGACTCCACATAATTGTCGTGGACAGCTTCACAGCAAATGTTGGTTTTGCAGCTTAGGCCCATGTGCTGGGGTTTTTATCTTGGATAGCAGTTGGGTACACCTAGTGATTTCCACTGCGCTAGCCTCACCAAGGCAAACGGTAGCACTCAGCCGCCGCACCAGCAGAAGTAGGCAGCTTCGACCAAGGGCTATCTGCTCTCTGCGGCTTAGTACCACAGCGGGCAATGTCTTCACAAGGTTAAGCCTGTGGAATTTTTCATGTTTAAATGTGCCTTCAACATCCAGTTGCACTCTCATGCTCGTTCACAACGTAGAGCCACACAGCACTACACGTGGATTAACAGCCTAAGACTACAGTATACCACTGGGTCTAAAGGTCAGTGTAAACAGCCGTGTGGTTAACAATCTGCTCGGCAGGCTATTTTTCCCATTGAAGTTTCCAGGGCCATCTCTCTCTTGCAAAGCCTTCTGTATAACAGATCAAAGGGGGACATGACATCAAAGCTGACAGGTAAATGGAAAGAATTCATTCATGAAAGAACCTAAGCTTACTCAGGCAGACTTGGAAAGATGATTTTCAGTAAACACATTGCTGGAATAAAATCTGAGTGGCCTTCAAATGACAGAAAAATGAGGCAGATATGTGGAGCGTTCTATCTATGCTTTAAAGACTAATTCCTTTGTCATGAATGCACAAAGTCTACCTTTACTGCCCCTCCATTGTTTTTTTTAAGATTTCTTTTGTCGACAGCATTAAACTATAGGAAGGCAAAGAATGAACTTGCATTTCACAACCTCAGGGTGTCCCAAAGTGCTCTTGGACCAATGAATTACTCTTGAAGTATTATAATGTAATGTATGCATTGTAACGTACATGGCAGTCAATTCATGCACAGCAAGATCCCACAAACAGCAATACGGTGAACGACCAATTGAATTGTTTTAATGACATTTGTCCAGAGATTGGATAGGATAACTGAGGCTTACCCTGTTCTTCGAATAGTGCCATGGGATCTTTCATATCCACCTGTGCAGGCAGGTAAGGCCTATGTTTAACATCCCATCTGAAAGAAAGCACCCCTGATGGTGTAGCACCCCCTCACTCCCCTCCTAGGGGATGTGATGACGTAGTGGTATTCTCACTGTGCTAGTAATCCAGAGACCCAGGGTAATGCATCTGCCCCGGCAGATGGCAGAATTTGAATTCAATAAAAATCTAGAATTAAAACCATTGTTGGAATATTGTAAAAACCCATCTGGTTCACTAATGCCCTTTAGGGAAGGAAATCTGCCGTCATTGCCTGGCCTGGCCCACGTGTGACCCACAGTAATGTGGTTGGCTCTTAAATGCCTTCCAAATAAGGGCAATTATGGATGGGCAATAAATGCTGCACACATCCCATGAATTAATGAATAATTTTAAAGATCCACTTCCTATTCCTTACTAACACCTGGGGCCAGTGCCAAAATTGGGAGACTAGTCAAGCAACAGCTTGACATAGTTATACTCACGGAAACCTACTTTATCAACCATCCCACCGGCAGACCAGAGTCAGCAGAGGTAATGGCACAGCGGGAGAGAATTGCCCTGGGAGTCGTCAACATTGACTCTGGATCCATTGAGGACTCTGGATCCAATGAGGACTCATGGCATCAGGTCAAACATGGGCAAGAAAACCTGCTGATTACCACTTACTGCCCTCCCTCAGTTGATGAATCAGTGCTCCTCCAAGTTGAACTCCAATTGGAGGAAGTACTGAGGGTGGCAAGGGTGCAGAATGTACTCTGGGTGGGGGACTTCAATGTTCATCAAGGGTGGCTCAGTAGCACCACTACTGACTGAGTTGGCCAAGCCCTAAACGATATAGCTTCAAAACTGGGTCTGCTGTGAGGGAAACAACAAGAGGGAAAAAGAAACTTGACCTCATCCTCACCAACCTGCCTGCCGCAGATGCATCTGTCCATGAGAGTAGCGGTAGGAGTTACCACCCCACAGTCGTTCTAGAAACAAAGTCCTGTCTTCACATTGAGGATACCTCACATTTTGTTGTGTGACACTACCACTGTGCTAAATGGGACAGATTTTGAACAGAACTAGCAACTCAAGACTGGGCTCTGTGAGGCGCTGTGGGCCATCAGTAGCAGCAGAATTGTACTCGAACACAATCTGTAACCTCATGGCCTGGCATATCCCTCATTCTACCATTGCCAGTGATTAACCCTGGTTCAATGAAGAATCCAGGAGGGCATGCCTAAAAATGAGATGTCAACCTGGTGAAGCTACAACACAGGACTACTTGCATGCCAAACAGCCTAAGCAGCAAGTGATAGAGCTTAGTGATTCCACAATCAATGGGTCAGATCTAAGCTCTGCAGTCCTGCCACATCCAGTCATGAATGGTGGTGGATAATTAAACAACTCATTGGAGGAGGAGGCTCCACAAGTATCCCCATACTCAATGATGAGGGTGCCCAGCATATCAGTGTAAAAGGCAAGGCTGAAGCATTTGCAACAATCTTCTGCTGAGTGGATGATCCATCCCGGCCTCCTTCAGAGATCCCCAGCATCACAGATGCCAATTCAATTCACTCCACATGATATCAAGAAATGGCTGAAGGCACTGGATGCTGCAAGGGCTATGGGCCCTGACAACATTCTGGCAATAATACTGAAGACTTGTGCTCCAGAACCTGCTGCGTCCCTAGCCAAGCTGTTCCAGTACAGCTACAACTCTGGCATCTACCCAACTGAAAATTGCCCAGGTATGTCCTATACACAAAAACGACAAATCCAACACGGCCAATTACTGCCCCATCAGTCTACTCTCCATCATCAGTAACGTGGTGGAAGGGGTCATCAACAGTGCTATCAAGTGACACTTGCTTAGCAATAACCTGCTCATTGATGCACAGTATGGGTTCCGCCAGGGCCACTCTCAGCTCCCGACCTTGTTACAGCCTTGGTTCAAACATGAACAAAAGAGCTGAACTCCAGAGGTGAGGTGAGAGTGACTGCCTTTGATATCAAGGCCGCATTTGACAGTGTGTAGCATCAAGGAGCACTAGCAAAATCGGAGTCAATGGGAATTGACCAAAACTCTCTGCTGGAGTCATACCCAGCACAAAGAAAGATGGTTGTGTTTGTTTGAGATCAATCATTTCAGCTCTAGGTCATCACTGCAGGAGTTTCTCAGGGTAGTGTCCTAGGCCCAACCATCTTCAGCTGCTTCATCAATGACCTTCCCTCCATCACAAGGTCAGAAGTGGGGATGTTTGCTGATGATTGCACAATGTTCAGCACCATTTGCAACTCCTCAAATATTGAAACAGTCCATGTCCAAATGCAGCAAGACCTGGACAATATCCAGGCTTGGGCTAACAAGTGGCAAATAATATTTGCGCCATACAAGTGCCAAGCAATGACCATCTCCAGCAAGAGAGAATCTAAGCATCTTCCCTTGACATTCAATGGCATTACCATCACTAAATCCCCCACTACCAACATCTTGGGGGTTACCATTGACCAGAAACTGAACTGGACTAGCCATATAAATACTGTGACTACAAGAGCAGGTCAGAGGCTAGGAATCCTGTGGCAAGTAACTCACCTCCTGACTCCCCAAAGCCTGTCCACTGTCTACAAGGCACAAGTCAGGAGTGTGATGGAATACTCTCCACTTGCCTGGATGAGTGCAGCTCCCACAACACTCAAGAAGCTCGACACCATCCAGGACAAAGCAGCCTGCTTGATTGGCACCCATAATATTGACTCTCTCCACCATCGACGCACAGTAGCAGCAGTGTGAACCATCTACAAGATGCACTGCAAGAATTCACCAAGACATCACTTACGACCAGTACCATCTAGAAGGACAGCAGAGAGATGGGAACACCACCACCTGGAAGTTCCCCTCCAAGCCACTCACCATCCTGACTTGGAAATATATCGCCGTTCCTACACTGTCGCTGCGTCAAAATCCTGGAACTTCCTCCCTAACAGCACTGTGGGTGTACCTACACCACATGGACTGCAGCAGCTCAAGAGGCAGCTCACCACCACCTTCTCAGGGGCAGTTAGGGATGGGCAATAAATGTTGGCCCAGCCAGCGAGACCCACATCCCGTGAATGAATAAAAAAATTGCTTTTCTTCACAACACCTCTTAAAGCCCAGTTTACGGGATATTAAAAGCTTGTAAGCATTATCCAACTAATACTTATCTGCTCCTGAATCTTTGTGATTCCAATCACCTAACTTTGGCAATCATGTAGTTTCAAGTCTGGATGGTGAGTGGCTTGGAGGGGAACTTGCAGGGGGTGGTGTTCCCATGCATCTGCTGCCCTTGTCCTTCTATGTGGTAGATGTCGCGGGTTCGGAAGGTGCTGTCAAGTACAGAGATCTCAGAGGGTTGTGGAGCTGAAGGAAAATACATAGATAGGGAAGGGTGAGGGATCTGAAAGCAAGATAAAATTTTAAGTCAAAATGTTGTCAGATTAAGAATCAATCTAGGTCAGTAAGCATGGGGTGATGATGAATGGAACTTGGTGCAGGTTAAGATAGAAGCAGCAGCATTTTTTTATGTTGTAAACTTGACGGAGGGTGGGATATAGCTGGCTGACCAGGAGAGCATTGGAATAATTGTGTCTAGAAGTAACAAAGGTGTGGATGAGGGTTTCAGCAGCAGATGAGCTTAACAGGGTTGGTGGCCGAAATGTTACAGGGGTGGGAAAGATGTTTTTGGTAATGATGTGGACATATGGCCAGTAGCTCATTTCGGGGTCAGAAAGGACATCAGAGTTGAGATGGGATTGGTTCATCCTGAGACTGTGGGCAGGGAGTGGAATGGTGAGCAGCAAACCCCATAATTTCTTAGGCGGCCCAGTGTTACCACTGGGTCAAACTCCTAGAACTCTCTAGCTGGGAGCACCTCCACCACACGGACTCCAGCTGCTCAAGGAGAAGATTCTCCATCCACCTCCTCAAGGGTATCTAGGAATGAGCAATAAATGCCGGCCTTCCCACTGACACCCGTGTCCAGGGAATTAAGTTTTTTTTTTAACCAAGACTCGAAAGCTTATTTTGCCACACAGCACGTTACCAAGCGGTGTCAGGGGATCAGTGCTTTCCAATGGGGAGTCATTGGAGCACCTGGTTTCAGCCTGTTTTTGATGAAGGATTGGGATGAGGTTGTTAAACTGTTCACTGCACCAATGCCTCAGTCAGTTTAATGGTTTTGATTTATTTGCTTCCTCCACTACAACGGTGACCACATTTGCAAAATATTTTGCTGACTGTAAAGCACTCAGATATCCTCAGGTCATGAAAGACGACCACAACAACAACTTATATTATTATAGTGCCTTTAACTTAATGAGCTAGCCCGAGGTGCTTCACAGAAGCGTTATAAAACAAAATGTGACACTGAGCCACAAAGCAGACGCTCGGTCAGATGGTCATAAGTTTGGTCGGCGGTTGGTGTTAAGAAGTGTCTTAAAGGGAGGAAAGTGGGGTAGAGAGGTGTAGGGAGGGAATTCCAGAGCTTAGGGCCTAGACAACTGAAATACGGCCGCCAATATTGGAGGGATTATAATTGGAAATGCACAAAAGGCCAGAGCTAGAGGTGTGTGGATACCTCGGGAATGCTATAGGTTTGGAGGAGATTACAGGGATAGGGAGGGGCAAGGCCATGAAGCGGTTTGAAAACAAATATGGGAATTTTAAAATCAGGAGATTTCTTGACCAGGAGCCAATGTAGTTCAGTGAGCACAGGGGTGCTACAGGAATGGGATTTATGGGACTCGCTGCGAATTAAGACACAAGCCGCAGAGTTTTGGATGATCTCAAGCTTACAGAGTATAGAATGTGGGAGACCAGCCAGGAGTGCGTTGGAATAGTCAAGTCCAGAGGTAAGGAAGATATAGAGGAGGCTAATGAGCTGAGACAAGAGCACTAGTCTTCTTGGCTTCCCGACCACTAGGCATCTTGAGTGTTTTACAGCCAATGAATTAACCTTATACACGCGATCACTGTGGGAACGTAGCAGCCAATTTGCACACAGCAAGCTCCCACAAACAGCAGTGATAATGACCAGGTAATTGTTTTTGTGATCTTAGAGTCATAGAGTTATAGAGCACAGAAACAAGCCCTTCGGCCCATCGTGTCCCTGCCAGCCATCAAGCACCTATCCTAATCCCATTTTCCAGTACTTGGCCCTGAATGCTATGGCGTTTCAAGTGCTCATCTAAATACCTCTTAAATGTTGTGAGGGTTCCTGTCTCTACCACCCCCTCAGGCAGTGTGTTCCAGATTCCCACCACCTTCTGGGTGAGAAATATTTTCCTCTTGTTTGAGGGGTAAATATTGGCGAGGACACTGGGACTCTCCTGCTTGAAATAGTGTCATGAGATCTTTTTTATCTACCCGAGAGGGCAGATGGGACCTCAGTCCCATCATCTCATCCCAAAGACAGCACCTTTGACCCTGCAGCACTCCCTCAATACTGAACTGAAGTATCAAGCTAGATTTTGGTGTGCATCTTGCAAGTGTGTTACCAACTAAGCCACAGCTGACACTGATGCATCTTTTTTTACTTTATGACTTCATGGGATGTGGGCGTCGCTGGAAGGGTCAGCATTTGTTGCCCATCCCTAGTTGCCCTTGAACTGAATGGTCTGCTAGGCCATTTCAGAGGGCAGTTGAGAGTCAACCACCGTGGTTCTGGAATCACACGTAGGCCAGACCGGGTAAGGATGACAGATTTCCTTCCCGTAAGGGATATTAGTGAAGCAGTTGTCCTGGTTACCATGACTCAGACCAGTTTTCAATTCCAGATTTATTAATTGAATTTAAATTCCACCAGCTGCTGTGGTGGGATTTGAACCCATGACCCTAGAGCATTAGCCTGTCTGGTACATTTAGTCCAGTGACATTCCCACTATACCACCGTCAAATATAAGCCAGGCTAGACCAGGTAAGGAATGGCCGATTTTAAGGACATTAGTGAACCTGGTAGATTGTGTACTACAATCCGATAATTACATGGTCACCAATGATGACGATGATAGCTTCTTAATTCCAGGTTTATTTATTAGTTGAATTTAAATTCCCCAACTGCAATGGTGGGATTGCAAACTTGTCTGTCTGGATCAGTAGTCCAGACCTTGGAACCACTAGCCCAAGTAGCCTCTGACCACAGGGAGTAATTGATGTGGACAGTATAGATGCACTTAAGCGGAAACTAGATAAACGCTTGAGGAAGAGAGGAATGGGAGGAAATGTTGCTAGGATTAGTTGAAGACGGGTGGGAGGAGGCTTGTGTGGAGCATAAACACCAGCATGGACAATGAGCCAAATGGCCTATCGCCGTGTTGTTCAATTCCAGTTTTAAAGCAGTGAAGAGATATAGCAGTGAAGGGGTGAAAATACCTGAATTACTAATGATTGGCACAAGAGGGCACAATTTCCTTCAATTTTTGCCCAAAAAAACCATTCATAAATGAATCGACTGTTGAGTTGTTTTGATGTGCTTTTGGAAATCATTTTCATTATGCCTCCAAATTTGCGTCTAATTTAATTATCCTGTTCATCGATCTGATTATTAAAAAATTTTGAGGTGCAGGTGTCAAAATCCAGACATTACACTTTGTATGAAACACCAATAAATCACTGATCAATCTTAAGCAACTGCACGTACAAAAGTAAAGGACTTTGGTTTATACAGGGCCCTTATCAGCTCCTTGGAACATTCCAAATTAGTCTACGACCACTGCACTGCATGTGAGGTGCGGCCACTGCTGGAGGAGATGCAGCGGCCAATTTGTGTGCAGCAAGCCCCCCACCCACCCTCCCAACCTGCAGCTGTTGATGACCGGATATTCCGGGCTGGACTTTATGGTAGCCGCCCGGTGAAGGAGGCAGAATGGAAAGCAGCGAGTGGGTCCATTCGCCCCCGCAGTCACAGCTTGGGCCAATCAAGCGTCGGATGGCCGGCTAGGGGTGCAAAGCTTGCGGGGGGGGGTCCCTGTTTAACTGGGCGGCTAGGTCAGGAGAGGGGTTAATGCCGTGAGCAGGAAGTCGGGTCACGGTCACCAGTTTGAAGCCCTCCCAATTTCTCCTCATTTCTCACGCCAGGCTCAAAACAATGAATATAGATGAAGTCAAAAAGCGTAGAGACGCTGCCACCTACCCCCAGTGCCCGCTGCTGTTGCATGTAGCCATGCTCCCTCTGGCAAGCCTTCCCTCCTCCCTTGCGCTGCCCCCTCATACCTGGCATAAAGCACCCCCAAAACATCTCCTGTGCGGGGCCTGAAGATGGAGCGGGCAACGAAAAGTCGCGGACAATTGGCTCTTTGACAAGGCTCAATGGCTCGCTGATCGGCTAATCCGATATGACAGGCAGGGCTTCCGATTTCTGCATCTGCTCCACCTCCATAACACCGGAGACTGGCGGGGTCACCAACCCTGTGTGGTCGCGCCATCTTTTACATACGTGAGCGTGGAGGGGTGGCCGGGCCGATTTGCATTGCTAAAATCCAGCCCTTTTGTCGTCGTGAGGCTCACTGAGGGATAATCATCAACTATACTGAGCTGCGTGGAAAGGTAAGCTGTGGGGAGGACACGTAGAGGCTGCAAAAAGAAATCGACAGGTTAAGCGAGTGAGCAGCAAGATGGCAAGTGGAGTGCAATGTGGGTTATTTACTTTGGTCATAAGAATGAAAAAGCAGAATGTGTGAGGAGGCGGTCACATAGTGGTATTGTCACTGGGCTGGTAATCCAGAGACTCAGCATAATGTTCTGGGGACCTGGGTTTGAATCCTGCCAGGGCAGGTGGTTGGAATTTGAATTCTAGAAGAATCTAGATCATGATGACCATGAAACATTTGTTGGCAGGCTCAATTATGGATGAGCAATAAATGCTGACCTGGCCAGTGATGTCCACATCCAGTGATTTTAAAAAAAAACCCAAAAGGTGTGAAACTCATATTAATGTTGATGCTCAAGGAGACTCGGGTGTGCTTGTACAGGGAGTGCTGGTGCAGCGAGCAAATGGCATAAAAGCAAAGTACTGTGGAAACCTAACAGAAACTGCTGGAAAAACTCAGCAGGTCTGATAGCATTTGTGGAAATGAGAAACAGAGCTAATGTTTCGTGTCCATATGACCCTCCTTCAGAGCAAAAGGCATGTTGGGGACTGACGTGAAGAAGTCTTGCCACAGTTGTGCAGGGTTTTGGTGAGACTGCAACTGGAATACAGTGTGCTGCTTTGAGATTGGAGACAGTTCACTAAATTGGTCCCTGGGACAATGATGAGAGGCTGAGTAAATTGGGTTTATATCCTCTGGAGCTGAGAAGAACGAGAGGCGATCTCATAGAAACCTACAAGAATCCGAAGGGGTTTGATAGGGTGGATGCTGAGAAACCCTTTCCACTGGTCGGGGAATCTAAAACACGGGGCAGAGTCTCAGGACAAAGGGGCCGATCATTTAGGACTGCGATGAGGAGAAATTACTTCACTCAAAGGGTGGCGAATCTTTGGAATTCTCTGCCCCGGAGGGTTGTGGCAGCTCCATCGTTGAAAACGTTTAAGTCTGGGCTAGACAGATTTTTGGTGTCTCGGGAAATCAAGGTTAACGGGGAGCAGGCAGGAAAGTGGGGTTGAGGTCTAAGATCAGCCACGATCGCATTGAATGGCGGAGCGGGTTCGATGGACCTTGTGGTCTAGTCCTGCTCCCATTTCTTGTCCTCTAATTGGCCAAGATACCAGGGAGAACTTCCCTGCTCTTCTTTGAATTAGTGCCATGCGATTCTTTACACTGCCCTTAGAGGGCAGGCAGGTCAGCTTAGCGCCCAATAATGTAGCAATCCCTCGGTACAGACGATCAGTCTTGATTCTATGCTCAAGCCTCTCGAGTGGGTCTCAGGCCCCTGCTCTCCTGATTCAGAGGAGCCAGTGCTGACACCAGCCCTAACATTTCTCATGAACAATATCACAGGAATACATCAGGTGCTCTCAATTTTTTTTTGCAAAGATGCCTTTTCTTTTGCTCTCCTCTAGTGAAGCTGTTGACAATTGGCTGAGGTGCGGTTCCACAATTGTTGGGGTTCTCTGACCCCACTGACAATGATTATTGATGATGAGTGTCAGTGGGCTGTCAAAATTGGCAGGCATCACAGCTGAGCATGACCCTGTACTCAACTGGTGAAATGGCCCATGTGCTTTTCGAGGAAAAAATAATCTATATTTTAGATTGGGGATGATGGTCCCTTTAAGAACTATGTTTCTTTAGGAGATGATTTCTGGTAAAGCATCTGCCTTCCAGTAACTGATCATGTGACCATGTTGCCTGGTAGCTAAATAACATAAAAAGGGCCAACAGAGGTTAATCATTGCAGTGAGTAGATTGTGGGTGTAGTCCTGTGTTCAAGCAGTTTTAGAATTTTTAGTTTTGGGTTTTACAACAAGCTGGATGGAGTAGAGTTCAGCTGAAACTCTGCATGCTGGCTAAAAGAGTTTAAAACCCCTGTTATCTGAAGTACTTTAAAAACCCTGACTTGGACCTCTAGGGATAGCCAAGCTGAGCTGAGAAGAGAGAGAGAGAGAATTTTAGATGCAAGACTCCAGAGATCAAGAATGTTAGAAACAGGAGAGCTCTGACCCAAGGTGGCTACCTACGCATGAGATGCTGGTGTCTTCCATTTTGAACAGGGAGTTTATAACAGTGGGATAGTTGGAGGGACAACCTTACCAGAGGAGAGTGCGAGAGGAGGACCCTGGGACAGGCAGTCAGCAGCACCTAGAGGAGAGTGCGAGAGGAGGACCCTGGGACAGGCAGTCAGCAGCACCTAGAGGAGAGTGCGAGAGGAGGACCCTGGGACAGGCAGTCAGCAGCACCTAGAGGAGAGAGCGAGAGGAGGATTCTGGGACAGGCAGTCAGCAGCACCAAGAGGAGAGTGTGAGAGGAGGACTCTGGGACAGGCAGTCAGCAGCACCTAGAGGAGAGTGTGAGAGGAGGACTCTGGGACAAGCAGTCAGCACCTAGAGGAGAGTGTGAGAGGAGGACTCTGGGACAAGCAGTCAGCACCTAGAGGAGAGTGTGAGAGGAGGACCCTGGGACAAGCAGTCAGCAGCACCTAGAGGAGAGTGTGAGAGGAGGACTCTGGGACAAGCAGTCAGCACCTAGAGGAGAGTGTGAGAGGAGGACTCTGGGACAAGCAGTCAGCAGCACCTGGAGGATAGTATGAGAGGAGGACTCTGGGACAAGCAGTCAGCAGCACCTGGAGGATAGTATGAGAGGAGGACCTGTTTCTACCTGTCAGAGCCAAAGTGTGATGTCAAAGGGAAACAGGTAGGTGATTGGTGGGTATCTCTTTCGTATCTCTTTTGATAGGCCAAGTGGTTTAAATCAGGAGACGTTATTACAGCTGAAGAGTACAGTTAAGAAATTCACTTTTAAAATATTTAACATCCAAATTAATTAATTGAATAGAATAGAGATGGCTGGGCAGGTGATGTGTTGCAGCTGTAGCATGTGGGAGCTGGTGGACGCCGGTGTGATCCACAGTGACCACATCTGCAGCAGGTGTTGGCTGCTCGAGGAACTTCAGCTCAGAGCTGATAAGCTGGAGTCCGAGCGGCGGACACTGCAACACATTAGGAAGGGGGAGAGCTACCTGAACACTGTGTTTCAGGAGACAATCACATCCCTTAGATTAATGACATCAAATTTGGACCATGGTCAGGGACAGGAGGGTGTGACTGCGAGTGAGCCAAGTATGGGGATCCAAAATTTAGCTTTGGAGGAGCCTCAGCCAGTGCCCTTGTCCAGTAGGTACGAGGTTCTTGCTCCTGATGTGGACATGGGCACAGACTGCAGGGAGGATGAGTGAACTGACCACAGCACCATGGTACAGAGCGCCATTCAAGTGGGGGGAGACAAGACAAATGTAGTAGTAACAGGGGATAGCATAGTTAGGGGAATATATACTGTTATCTGCAGCAAAGACAGATTCCCGAAGGCTGTGTTGCCTACCTGGTGCCAAGGTTAAGGACATCTCTTCTGGGCTGAAGAGGAACTTGGAGTGGGAGGGGAAGGATCCAGTTATCGTGGTCCATGTAGGTACCAACGACATAAGTAGGATCAGGAAAGAAGTTCTGCTGAGGGACTGCGAACAGCTCGGGGCTAAATTAAAAAGCAGAACCACAAAGGTAATAATCTCCGGATTATTACCTGAGCCACGTGCAAATTGGCACAAGATAAATAAGATCAGAGAGGTAAATGCGTGGCTCAAAGATTGCTGTGGGAGAAATGGGTTCTGATTCATGGGGCACTGGCACCGGTACTAGGGAAGGAGAGAGCTGTTCCACTGGAACGGACTTCATTTGAACCATGCTGGGACCAGTGTCCTGGTGAGTCGTATAACCAGGGTTGTAGATAGGACCTTAAACTAATTAATGGTGGGGCTAAGGATTCAATTGAAGGGAAGTTTAAAAAATCGAAAAGAAACGAGAGAGTAGAGGTGCAGGGTTGTGAAGAGGCAAACGATAATCAATGTGTGACAGGAAGGGACAGGAAATATAAGTAGAAGAGTGCAGCAGGAAAGAGAACCAGAATGAGTAATAATGGTAAAAAGTCAAAGCTTAAGGCCCTTTATCTGAATGCTTGTTACAGCATTTGAGATTAGTTAGATGAGTTGAAGTGAATATGATTTGATAGCTATTACAGAGAAGTGGTTGCAGGGTGACCAAGACTGGTACTCAATATTCAAGGATATTCGACAGAGGTATGAAGAAAGAGTTGTCTAAAGTGGGCTGGGAAAATAGACTAAGGGGAAGGTCAGTGGATGAACAGCGGCAGACATTTAAGCAACGAAAATTTATGCCAGTCAAAAAGAAGGACTCGATGAGAAGGATGAACCACCCGTGGTTAACAAAGGTGGTTAAGGAGAGTATCCAATCAAAAATTAAGGCATACAAAGCGGTGAAAGCTAGTGGTAGGCCAGAGGATTGGGAATTTTTTAGGAACTGACACTGAATGACTAAAAAGCTAATAAAGAGGAGGAGAATTGATTATAAAAGTAAATTGGCAAGAAATATAAAAACAAACAGCAAGAGATTCAATGGGTATATAAAAAGAAAGAGAGTAGCTAAAATGAGCGCAGGACCCTTGGAGGGTGCGACTGGAGAATTGATAACAGGGAACAGGGAAATGGCAGATAATTTAAACCAATGTTTTGCACCGGTCTTCACAGTGGAGGACACTATAAGCATCCTAAAGATATCAAATCAGCAAGGAGTTAATGCGAGGAAAGATCTTGTAACAGTCTCTATCACGAGGGATAAAATATTTGACAAACTAATGGGACTAAAGGCAGACAAGTCACGGGACCTGATGGCCTGCATTCAAGGGTTTTAAAGGAAGCAGCTGCAGAAATAGTGGAGGCATTGGTCGAAATATTCTCGAACTCACTGGGTTTCGGGACGGTCCCAGTGGATTGGAAAATCCTAATGTGAAGCCCCTGTTCAAGAAGGGAGGGAGACAAAAAGCAGGAAACGATAGGCCAGTCAGCCTAACATCTGTCATTGGGAAAATGCTAGAGTCCATTATTAAGGAAGAAAAAGCAGGACATTTAGAAAAGCTGAACGCAGTCCAACAGAGTCAACGTGGTTTTGTGAAGGGGAAATCATGTCTGACAAATTTGCTAGAATTCTTTGAGGATGTAACAAGCAGAGTTGATAAAGGGGAACCGGTAGATGTAGAGGGTAGTGAATGCCTGGAATTCTCTACCCAGAGAGTTGTGGAGGTTAGATCACTGAAAGTATTTAGAGGAGGTAGATAGATTTTTGAAATATTAGGGAGCTGAAGGTCTTGAGGATCTGGCACGAAAGAGTTGCTGAGGCCTGGGGCACATCAGCCATGATCTGATTGAATGGCGGGGCAGGCTTGAGGAGCCGAATAGCCTACTCCTGCTCCTATTTCTTATTTATTTTTATTCATTCATGGGATGTGGGCTTCACTGGCTGGGCCCAGCATTTTTATTGCTAATTGCCCTTGAGAAGGTGGTGGTGAGCTGCCTTCTTGAGCCGCTGCAGTCCGTGTGGTGTGGGCACACCCACCGTGCTGTTAGGGAGGGAGCTCCAGGATCTTGACCCAGCGACAGTGTGGAAACGGCCGATATATTTCCAAGTCAGGGTGGTGAGTGGCCTGGAGGGGAACCTCCAGGTGGTGGTGTTCCCATCTATCTGCTGCCCTTGTCCTTCTAGATGGTAGTGGTCGTGGGTTTGGAAGGTGCTGTCTAAGGAGGCTTGGTGAATTCCTGCAGTGCATCTTGTAGATGGTACACACACTGCTGCTACTGTGTTTCGGTGGTGGAGGGAGTGAATGTTTGTGGATGTGATGCCAGTCAAGTGGGCTGCTTTGTCCTGTACAGTGTCCAGATTCTTGAGTGTTGTGGGAGCTGCAAGGAAGTAGGGAGTATTCCATCACACTCTGACTTGTAGATGGTGGACAGGCTTTGGGGAGGCAGGAGATGAGTTACTCATCACACGATTTCTAGCCTCTGACCTGCTCTTGTAGCCACAGTATTTGTATGGCTAGTCCAGTTCAGTTTCTGGTCAATTGTAACCCTTAGGATATTGATAGTGGGGGATTCAGTTATGGTAATGCCATTGAACATCAAGGGGCGCTGATTGGATTCTCTCTTGTTGAAGATGGTCATTGCCTGACACTTGTGTGGTGTGAATATTACTCGCCACTTGCCAGCCCAAGCCTGGATATTGTCCAGGTCTTTCTGCATTTGGACATGGACTGTTTTAGTATCTGAGGAGTCACGAATGGTGCTGAACATTGTACTATCATCAGTGAACATCCCCACTTCTGACCTTATGATGGAAGGAAGGAAATTGATGAAGCAGCTGAAGATGGTTGGGCCAAGGACACTATCCTGAGGAACTCCTGCAGTGATGCCCTGGAGCTGAGATGACTGACCTCCAACAACCACAACCATCTTCCTTTGTGCTGGGTATGACTCCAACCAGCCGGAGAGTTTTCACCCTGATTCCCATTGACTCCAGTTTTGCTAGGGCTCCTTGATGCCACACTCGGTCAAATGCTTCCTTGATGTCAAGGGCAGACACACTCACCTCACCTCGGGAGTTCAGCTCTTTTGTCCATGTTTGAATCGAAGCTGTAATGAGGCGGGGAGCTGATTGGCCCTGGTGGAATGCAAACTAGGCATCAGTGAGCAGGTTATTGCTAAGCAAGTGCCACTTGATAGCACTGTTGATGATCCCTTCCATTACTTTACGAATGATCAAGAGTAGACTGATGGGGCGGTACTTGACTGGGTTGGATTTGTCCTGCTTCTTGTGTACAGAACATACCTGGGCAATTTTCCACATAGCCAGGTGGATGCCAGTGTTGTAGCTGTACTGGACCAGCTTGGCTCGGGTTGCAGCAAGTTCTGGAGCACAAATTTTCAGTACTATTACTGGAATATTGTCAGGGCCCATAGCCTTTGCAGTATCCAGTGCCTTCAGCCATTTCTTAATATCACAAGGAGTGAATCAAATTGGCTGAAGACTGGCATCTGTGATGCTGGGGAACTCCGGAGGAGGCCAAGATGGATCATCCACTCAGCACTTCTGGCTGAAGATTGTTGCAAATGCTTCAGCTTCATCTTTTGCGCTGCTGTGCTGGGTTCCTCTATCATTGATGATGGGGATATTTGTGGAGTCTCCTCCTCCAGTGAGTTGTTTAATTGTCCACCACCATTCACGACTGGATGTGGAAGGACTGCATAGCTTAGATCTGATCCATTGGTTGTGGGATCGCTGAGCTCTGTATATTACTTGCTGCTTATGCTGTTTGACATGCAAGTAGTCCTGTTTTATGGCTTCACCAGATTGACACCTCATTTTTAGGTATGTTTGGTGCTGCTCCTGGAATGCCCTCCTGCAATATTCATTGAACCAGGGTTGATCCCCTGGCTTGATGGAAATAGTAGAGTGGGGGATACGCTGGGCCATGAGGTCACAGATTGTGTTCGAACACACTTCTGCTGCTGCTGATGGCCCACAGTGCTTCATGGATGCCCAGCCATGAGTTGCTAATTGATGCCCAGTATTGAGTCGCTTATGTTCTTATGTAGAAGTAAATGAAAGGCCAAAGAAATCTTATCCCTTATATGACTCTTTGAAACAGCATTCAGACCAAATGGTTAACCTTCCAATTTCTGTTAAGTACCTGACTTGAGCATTTTGGGAGTGTAAGTCAAATGGGTGTAGAAGGTAAGCCGAGTTAAGAAATACAGTTATAGAGAATAGGTGTCTGAATTCATTGTACTTTTAATATTACTAATGGAACTGATTTTTTAAGATAATGTGGTTACCGTGAAGATAGTGAAGTCTTTGAATTTTGTGTAGTAAAATTATTTTGTTTGAAATCATGAACCTTGTGGCTTCACTCTTTATGTAAATACCTAGATATTCAGATCTTTAAAAAAAAAGAAACATGTTACTGGTGCCAACCGAGATCATATCACTGGCCGCGTACATGAAGGCTCATCACCACCTTCTCACCACCACCTCCTCGCCACCACCTTCTCACCACACCTTCTCACCACCACCTCCTCACCACCACCTCCTCACCACCACCACGTCACCACCACCTTCTCACCACCACCTCCTCACCACCACCTCCTCACCACCACCACCTCACCACCACCACCACACCACCACCTCCTCACCACCACCTTCTCACCACCACCTTCTCACCACCACCTCCTCACCACCACCTCCTCACCACCACCTTCACCACCACCTTCTCACCACCACCTCCTCACCACCACCTTGTCACCACCACCTCCTCACCACCACCATCTCACCACCACCTCCTCACCACCACCTTCTCACCACCACCATCTCACCACCACCTTCTCACCACACCTTCTCACCACCACCTCGTCAACACCACCTCCTCACCACCACCATCTCACCACACCTTCTCACCACCACCTCGTCAACACCACCTCCTCACCACCACCTTCTCACCACCACCTCCTCTACACCACCTCCTCACCTCCACCTCCTGATCACCACCTTTTCACTACCACATTCTCACCACCACCTTCTCACCACCACCTCCTCACCACCACCACCTCATCACCACCTCCTCACCAACACCATCTCACCACCTTCTCACCAACACCATCTCACCACCTCCTCAACAACACCATCTCACCACCTCCTCACCACCACATCCTCACCACCACCTTCTCACCACCAACTCCTCACCACAACCTTCTCACCACCACCTTTTCACCACCACCATCTCACCACCACCTTCTCACCACCACCTTCTCACCACCACCTCCTCACCACAACCTCCTCACCAACACCTTCTCACCACCACCTTCTCACCACCACCTCACCACCACCTTCTCACCACCACCTCCTCACCACCACCTTCTCACCACCACCTTCTCACCACCACCTCCTCACCACCACCTCCTCACCACCACCATCTCACCACCACCTTCTCACCACCACCTCCTCACCACCACCTTCTCACCACCACCATCTCACCACCACCTCCCCAACACCACCTCCTCACCACCACCTGCTCACCACCACCTTCTCACCACCACCTTCTCACCACCACCTCCTCACCACCACCTTCTCACCACCACCTCCTCACCACCACCTTCTCACCACCACCTCATCACCACCTTCTCACCACCACCTCCTCACCACCACCTCGTCACCACCACCTCCTCACCACCAAAATCTCACCACCACCTTCTCACCACCACCTCCTCACCACCACCTTCTCATCACCACCATCTCACCACCTTCTCACCACCACCTTCTCACCACCACCTCCCCAACACCACCTCCTCACCACCACCTCCTCACCACCACCTTGTCACCACCACCTCCTCACCACCACCATCTCACCACCACCTTCTCACCACCACTTTCTCACCACCACCTTCTCACCACCACCATCTCACCACCACCTTCTCACCACCACCTTCTCACCACCACCTCCTCAACACCACCTCCTCACCACCACCTCCTCACCACCACCTCCTCACCAACACCATCTCACCACCTTCCCACCACCACCTCCTCACCAACACCATCTCACCACCTCCTCACCAACCATCTCACCACCTCCTCACCACCACCTTCTCACCACCACCTCCTCACCACCACCTCCTCACCACCACCTCCTCACCACCACCTTCTCACCACCACCATCTCACCACCACCTCCTCATCACCACCTTCTCACCACCACATTCTCACCACCACCTTCTCACCACCACCTCCTCACCACCACCTCCTCACCACCACCTCCTCAACAACACCATCTTACCACCTCCTCACCAACACCATCTCACCACCTTCTCACCACCACCTCCTCTACACCACCTTCTCACCACCACCTTCTCACCACCACATCCTCACCATCACCTTCTCACCACCACCTCCTCATCCCCACCTCCTCACCACCACCTTCTCACCACCACCTCCTCACCACCACCTCCTCACCACCACCATCTTACTACCTCCTCACCAACACCATCTCACCACTTCCTCACCACCACCTCCTCACCATCACCATCTCACCACCACCTGCTCAACACCACCTCCTCACCAACACCATCTCACCACCTTCTCACCACCACCTCCTCACCAATACCATCTCACCACCTCCTCACCAACACCATCTCACCACCTCCTCACCACCATCTCCTCACCACCACCTCATCACCACCACCACGTCACCACCACCTCCTCACTACCACCTTCTCACCACCACCTTCTCACCACCACCACCTCCTCACCACCACCACCTCACCACCACCTCCTCACCACCACCTTCTCACCACCACCTTCTCACCACCACCTCCTCACCACCACCTTCTCACCACCACCTTCTCACCACCACCTCACCACCACCTTCTCACCACCACCTCCTCACCACCACCTCGTCACCACCACCTCCTCACCACCAAAATCTCACCACCACCTTCTCACCACCACCTCCTCACCACCACCTTCTCATCACCACCATCTCACCACCTTCTCACCACCACCTTCTCACCACCACCTCCCCAACACCACCTCCTCACCACCACCTCCTCACCACCACCTTGTCACCACCACCTCCTCACCACCACCATCTCACCACCACCTTCTCACCACCACTTTCTCACCACCACCTTCTCACCACCACCATCTCACCACCACCTTCTCACCACCACCTTCTCACCACCACCTCCTCAACACCACCTCCTCACCACCACCTCCTCACCACCACCTCCTCACCAACACCATCTCACCACCTTCCCACCACCAGCTCCTCACCAACACCATCTCACCACCTCCTTACCAACCATCGCACCACCTCCTCACCACCACCTTCTCACCACCACCTCCTCACCACCACCTCCTCACCACCACCTCCTCAACACCACCTTCTCACCACCACCATCTCACCACCACCTCCTCATCACCACCTTCTCACCACCACATTCTCACCACCACCTTCTCACCACCACCTCCTCACCACCACCTCCTCACCACCACCTCCTCAACAACACCATCTCACCACCTTCTCACCACCACCTCCTCTACACCACCTTCTCACCACCACCTTCTCACCACCACATCCTCACCACCACCTTCTCATCACCACCTCCTCATCCCCACCTCCTCACCACCACCTTCTCACCACCACCTCCTCACCACCACCTCCTCACCACCACCATCTTACCACCTCCTCACCAACACCATCTCACCACTTCCTCACCACCACCTCCTCACCATCACCATCTCACCACCACCTGCTCAACACCACCTCCTCACCAACACCATCTCACCACCTTCTCACCACCACCTCCTCACCAATACCATCTCACCACCTCCTCACCAACACCATCTCACCACCTCCTCACCACCATCTCCTCACCACCACCTCATCACCACCACCACGTCACCACCACCTCCTCACTACCACCTTCTCACCACCACCTTCTCACCACCACCACCTCCTCACCACCACCACCTCACCACCACCTCCTCACCACCACCTTCTCACCACCACCTTCTCACCACCACCTCCTCACCACCACCTCCTCACCACCACCTTCTCACCACCACCTCCTCACCACCACCTCACCACCACCTTCTCACCACCACCTCCTCACCACCACCTTGTCACCACCACCTCCTCACCACCACCGTCTCACCACCACCTTCTCACCACCACCTCCTCACCACCACCTTCTCACCACCACCATCTCACCACCACCTTCTCACCACACCTTCTCACCACCACCTCGTCAACACCACCTCCTCACCACCACCTCCTCACCACCACCGTGTCACCACCACCTTCTCACCACCACCTCCTCACCACCACCTTCTCACCACCACCATCTCACCACCACCTTCTCACCACCACCTTCTCACCACCACCTCCTCAACACCACCTCCTCACCACCACCTCCTCACCACCACCTCCTCACCACCACCACCTCACCACCACCTCATCACCACCACCTCCTCACCGCCACGTTCTGACCACCACCTTCTCACCACCACCTCCTCACCACCACCTTGTCACCAACACCATCTCACCACCACCTCACCACCACCACCTCCTCACCAACACCTCCTCACCACCACCATCTCACCACCACCTCCTCACCACCACCTTCTCACCACCACCTTCTCACCACCACCTCCTCTACATCACCTCACCACCACCTCCTCACCACCACCTTCTCACCACCTTCTCACCACCACCTTCTCACCATCATCTCCTCACCACCACCTCCGCACCACCACCTCCTCACCACCACCTTCTCACCACCACCTCCTCTACACCACCTCCTCACCTCCACCTTCTCACCACCACCTTCTCACCACCACCTTCTCACCATCATCTCCTCACCAACACCTCCGCACCACCACCTCCTCACCACCACCTTCTCACCACCACCTCCTAACCACCACCTCCTCACCAACACCATCTTACCACCTCCTGACCAACACCTCACCACCACCTCCTCACCATCATCATCTCACCACCACCTCCTCACCACCAGCTTCTCACCACCACCTCCTCACCACCACCTCACCAACACCATCTTACCACCTCCTCACCAACACCATCTCACCACCTTCTCACCAACGCCATCTCACCACCTCCTCAACAACACCATCTCTCCACCTCCTCACCACCACATCCTCACCACCACCTTCTCACCACCAACTCACCACCACCACCTCCTCACCACCACCTCCTCACCACCAGCATCTCAGCACCACCTCCTCACCACCACCTTCTCACCACCAACTTCTCACCACCACCTCCTCTACATCACCTCACCACCACCTCCTCACCACCACCTTCTCACCACCACCTTCTCACCACCACCTCCTCACCACCACCTTCTCACCACCACCATCTCACCACCACCTTCTCACCACCACCTTCTCACCACCACCTCCTCAACACCACCTCCTCACCACCACCTCCTCACCACCACCTCCTCACCACCACCACCTCACCACCACCTCCTCACCACCACCTCCTCACCGCCACGTTCTGACCACCACCTTCTCACCACCACCTCCTCACCACCACCTTGTCACCAACACCATCTCACCACCACCTCACCACCACCACCTCCTCACCACCACCTCCTCACCACCACCATCTCACCACCAACTCCTCACCACCACCTTCTCACCACCACCTTCTCACCACCACCTCCTCTACATCACCTCACCACCACCTCCTCACCACCACCTTCTCACCACCTTCTCACCACCACCTTCTCACCATCATCTCCTCACCACCACCTCCGCACCACCACCTCCTCACCACCACCTTCTCACCACCACCTCCTCTACACCACCTCCTCACCTCCACCTCCTGATCACGTTTTCACTACCACATTCTCACCACCACCTTCTCACCACCAGCTCCTCACCACCACCTCCTCACCAACACCATCTTACCACCTCCTGACCAACACCATCTCACCACCTCCTCACCACCACCTCCTCACCATCACCATCTCACCACCACCTCCTCACCACCAGCTTCTCACCACCACCTCCTCACCACCACCTCACCAACACCATCTTACCACCTCCTCACCATCACCATCTCACCACCTTCTCACCAACACCATCTCACCACCTCCTCAACAACACCATCTCACCACCTCCTCACCACCACATCCTCACCACCACCTTCTCACCACCAACTCACCACCACCACCTCCTCACCACCACCTCCTCACCACCACCATCTCACCACCACCTTCTCACCACCACTTTCTCACCACCACCTTCTCACCACCACCATCTCACCACCACCTTATCACCACCACCTTCTCACCACCACCTCTTCAACACCACCTCCTCACCACCACCTCCTCACCACCACCTCCTCACCAACACCATCTCACCACCTTCCGACCACCACCTCCTCACCAACACCATCTCACCACCTCCTCACCAACCATCTCACCACCTCCTCACCACCACCTCCTCACCACCACATCCTCACCACCACCTTCTCACCACCACCTCCTCACCACCACCTCCTCACCACCACCTCCTCACCACCACCTTCTCACCACCACCACCTCACCACCACCATCTCACCACCACCTCCTCATCACCACCTACTCACCACCACATTCTCACCAGCACCTCAACAACACCATCTTACCACCTCCTCACCAACACCATCTCACCACCTCCTCACCACCACTTCCTCACCAACACCATCTCACCACCACCTCCTCACCACCACCTTCTCACCACCACCTCCTCTACACCACCTTCTCACCACCACCTTCTCACCACCACATTCTCACCACCACATTCTCACCACCACCTTCTCACCACCACCTCCTCACCACCACCTCCTCACCACCATCTTAACACCTCCTCACCAACACCATCTCACCACTTCCTCACCACCACCTCCTCACCATCACCATCTCACCACCACCTCCTCAACACCACCTCCTCACCAACACCCTCTCACCACCTCCTCACCAACACCTCCTCACCACCACCACGTCAGCACCACCTCCTCACCACCACCTTCTCACCACCACCTTCTGACCACACCTTCTCACCACCACCTCCTCACCACCACCTCCTCACCACCACCACCTCACCACCACCTTCTCACCACCACCTTCTCACCACCACCTCCTCACCACCACCTCCTCACCACCACCTTCTCACCACCACCTTCTCACCACCACCTCCTCACCACCACCTTCTCACCACCACCTCACCACCACCTTCTCACCACCACCTCCTCACCACCACCTTGTCACCACCACCTCCTCACCACCACCATCTCACCACCACCTTTTCACCACCACCTCCTCACCACCACCTTCTCACCACCACCAGCTCACCACCACCTTCTCAGCACACCTTCTCACCACCACCTCGTCAACACCACCTCCTCACCACCACCTCCTCACCATCACCATCTCACCACCACCTCCTCACCACCACCTTCTCATCACCACCATCTCACCACCTTCTCACCACCACCTTCTCACCACCACCTCCCCAACACCACCTCCTCACCACCGCCTCCTCACCACCACCTTGTCACCACCACCGTCTCACCACCACCATCTCACCACCACCTTCTCACCACCACCTTCTCACCACCACCTCCTCACCACCACCTCCTCACCACCACCTCCTCACCACCACCTCCTCACCACCACGTTCTGACCACCACCTTCTAACCACCACCTCCTCACCACCACCTTGTCACCAACACCATCTCACCACCACCTCACAACCACCACCTCCTCACCACCACCTCCTCACCACCACCATCTCACCACTACCTCCTCACCACCACCTTCTCACCACCACCTTCTCACCACCACCTCCTCTACATCACCTCACCACCAACTCCTCACCACCACCTTCTCACCACCACCTTCTCACCACCACCTTCTCACCATCATCTCCTCACCAACACCTCCGCACCACCACCTCCTCACCACCACCTTCTCACCACCACCTCCTAACCACCACCTCCTCACCAACACCATCTTACCACCTCCTGACCAACACCTCACCACCACCTCCTCACCATCATCATCTCACCACCACCTCCTCACCACCAGCTTCTCACCACCACCTCCTCACCACCACCTCACCAACACCATCTTACCACCTCCTCACCAACACCATCTCACCACCTTCTCACCAACGCCATCTCACCACCTCCTCAACAACACCATCTCACCACCTCCTCACCACCACATCCTAACCACCACCTTCTCACCACCAACTCACCACCACCACCTCCTCACCACCACCTCCTCACCACCAGCATCTCAGCACCACCTCCTCACCACCACCTTCTCACCACCAACTTCTCACCACCACCTCCTCTACATCACCTCACCACCACCTCCTCACCACCACCTTCTCACCACCACCTTCTCACCACCACCTCCTCAACACCACCTCCTCACCAACACCATCTCACCACCTTCTCACCACCACCTTCTCACCACCACCTCCTCACCACCACCTTCTCACCACCACCTCACCACCACCTTCTCACCACCGCCTCCTCACCACCACCTCGTCATCACCACCTCCTCACCACCACCATCTCACCACCACCTTCTCACCACCACCTCCTCACCACCACCTTCTCACCACCACCATCTCACCACCACCTTCTCACCACCACCTTCTCACCACCACCTCCCCAACACCACCTCCTCACCACCACCTCCTCACCACCACCTTCTCACCCCCACCTTCTCAACACCACCTCCTCACCACCATCTTCTCACCACCACCTCCTCACCACTACCTTCTCACCACCACCTCACCACCACCTTCTCACCACCACCTCCTCACCACCACCTCGTCACCACCACCTCCTCACCACCACCATCTCACCACCACCTTCTCACCACCACCTCCGCAACACCACCTCCTCACCAGCACCTCCTCACCACCACCTTGTCACCACCACCTCCTCACCACCACCATCTCACCACCACCTTCTCACCACCACTTTCTCACCACCACCTTCTCACCACCACCATCTCACCACCACGTTATCACCACCACCTTCTCAACACCACCTCCTCACCACCACCTCCTCACCACCACCTCCTCACCAACACCATCTCACCACCTTCCCACCACCACCTCCTCACCAACACCATCTCACCACCTCCTCACCAACCATCTCACCACCTCCTCACCACCACCTCCTCACCACCACATCCTCACCACCACCTCCTCACCACCACCTCCTCACCACCACCTTCTCACCACCACCTCCTCACCACCACCATCTCACCATCACCTCCTCATCACCACCTTCTCACCACCACATTCTCACCACCACCTCCTCAACAACACCATCTTACCACCTCCTCACCAACACCATCTCACCACCTCCTCACCACCACCTCCTCACCAACACCATCTCACCACCACCTCCTCACCACCATCTTCTCACCACCACCTGCTCACCAACACCATCTCACCACCACCTCCTCACCATCACCATCTCACCACCACCTCCTCACCACCAGCTTCTCACCACCACCTCCTCACCAGCACCTCACCAACACCATCTTACCACCTCCTCACCATCACCATCTCACCACCTTCTCACCAACACCATCTCACCACCTCCTCAACAACACCATCTCACCACCTCCTCACCACCACATCCTCACCACCACCTTCTCACCACCACCATCTCAGCACCAGCTCTTCACCACCACCTTCTCACCACCACCTTCTCACCACCACCATCTCACCACCACCTTCTCACCACCACCTTCTCACCACCACCTCCCCAACACCACCTCCTCACCACCACCTCCTCACCACCTCCTTGTCACCACCACCTCCTCACCACCACCATCTCATCACCACCTTCTCACCACCACTTTCTCACCACCACCTTCTCACCACCACCATCTCACCACCACCTTCTCCACACCACCTTCTCACCACCACCTCCTCAACACCACCTCCTCACCACCACCTCCTCACCACCACCTCCTCACCCACACCATCTCACCACCTTCCGACCACCACCTTCTCACCACCTCCTCACCAACCATCACACCACCTCCTCACCACCACCTCCTCACCACCACCTTCTCACCACCACCTCCTCACCACCACCATCTCACCACCACCTCCTCATCACCACCTACTCACCACCACATTCTCACCACCACCTCCTCAACAACACCATCTTACCACCTCCTCACCAACACCATCTCACCACCTCCTCACCACCACCTCTTCACCAACACCATCTCACCACCACCTCCTCACCAACACCTTCTCACCACCACCTCCTCAACACCACCTTCTCACCACCACCTTCTCACCACCACATTCTCACCACCACCTTCTCACCACCACCACCTCATCCCCACCTCCTCACCACCACCTTCTCACCACCACCTCCTCACCACCACCTCCTCACCACCATCTTAACACCTCCTCACCAACACCATCTCACCACTTCCTCACCACCAGCTCCTCACCATCACCATCTCACCACCACCTCCTCAACACCACCTCCTCACCAACACCCTCTCACCACCTTCTCACCACCACCTCCTCACCAATACCATCTCACCACCTCCTCACCAACACCATCTCACCAACTCCTCACCACCACCTCCTCACCACCACCACGTAACCACCACCTCCTCACCACCACCTTCTCACCACCACCTTCTGACCACACCTTCTCACCACCACCTCCTCACCACCACCACCTCACCACCACCACCTCACCACCACCTTCTCACCACCACCTCCTCACCACCACCTCCTCACCACCACCTCCTCACCACCACCTCCTCACCACCACCTTCTCACCACCACCTTCTCACCACCACCTCCTCACCACCACCTTCTCACCACCACCTCACCACCACCTTCTCACCACCACCTCCTCACCACCACCTTGTCACCACCTTGTCACCACCACCTCCTCACCACCACCATCTCACCACCACCTTCTCACCACCACCTCCTCACCACCACCTTCTCACCACCACCAGCTCACCACCACCTTCTCAGCACACCTTCTCACCACCACCTCGTCAACACCACCTCCTCACCACCACCTCCTCACCACCACATTGTCACCACCACCTTCTTACCACCACCTCCTCACCACCACCTTCTCACCACCACCATCTCACCACCACCTTCTCACCACCAGCTTCTCACCACCACCTCCTCAACACCACCTCCTCACCACCACCTCCTCACCACCACCTCCTCACCACCAACTCCTCACCACCACGTTCTGGCCACCACCTTCTAACCACCACCTCCTCACCACCACCTTGTCACCAACACCATCTCACCACCACCTCACAACCACCACCTCCTCACCACCACCTCCTCACCACCACCATCTCACCACTACCTCCTCACCACCACCTTCTCACCACCACCTTCTCACCACCACCTCCTCTACATCACCTCACCACCACCTCCTCACCACCACCTTCTCACCACCACCTTCTCACCACGACCTTTCTCACCATCATCTCCTCACCAACACCTCCGCACCACCACCTCCTCACCACCACCTTCTCACCACCACCTCCTCACCACCACGTCCTCACCACCACCTCCTCACCAACACCATCTTACCACCTCCTGACCAACACCTCACCACCACCTCCTCACCATCATCATCTCACCACCACCTCCTCACCACCAGCTTCTCACCACCACCTCCTCACCACCACCTCACCAACACCATTTTACCACCTCCTCACCAACACCATCTCACCACCTTCTCACCAGCACCATCTCACCACCTCCTCAACAACACCATCTCACCACCTCCTCACCACCACATCCTCACCACCACCTTCTCACCACCAACTCACCACCACCACCTCCACACCACCACCTCACCACCACCATCTCAGCACCACCTCCTCACCACCAACTACTCACCACCACCTTCTCACCACCACCTCCTCTACATCACCTCACCACCACCTCCTCACCACCACCTTCTCACCACCACCTTCTCACCACCACCTCCTCAACACCACCTCCTCACCAACACCATCTCACCACTTTCTCACCACCACCTTCTCACCACCACCTCCTCACCACCACCTTCTCACCACCACCTCACCACCACCTTCTCACCACCACCTCCTCACCACCACCTCGTCATCACCACCTCCTCACCACCACCATCTCACCACCACCTTCTCACCACCACCTCCTCACCACCACCTTCTCACCACCACCATCTCACCACCACCTTCTCACCACCACCTTCTCACCACCACCTCCCCAACACCACCTCCTCACCACCACCTTCTCACCCCCACCTTCTCACCACCACCTCCTCACCACCACCTTCTCACCACCACCTCCTCACCACCACCTTCTCACCACCACCTCCTCACCACCACCTCGTCACCACCACCTCCTCACCACCAACATCTCACCACCACCTTCTCACCACCACCTCCTCACCACCACCTTCTCACCACCACCATCTCACCACCACCTTCTCACCACCACCTCCCCAACACCAGCTCCTCACCACCACCTCCTCACCACCACTTTGTCAGCACCACCTCCTCACCACCACCATCTCACCACCACCTTCTCACCACCACTTTCTCACCACCACCTTCTCACCACCACCATCTCACCACCACCTTCTCATCACCACCTTCTCACCACCACCTTCTCAACACCACCTCCTCACCACCACCTCCTCACCACCACCTCCTCACCAACACCATCTCACCACCTTCCCACCACCACGTCCTCACCAACACCATCTCACAACCTCCTCACCAACCATCTCACCACCTCCTCACCACCACCTCCTCACCACCACATCCTCACCACCACCTTCTCACCACCACCTCCTCACCACCACCTCCTCACCACCACCTCCTCACCACCACCAACTCACCACCACCTCCTCACCACCACCATCTCACCACCACCTCCTCATCACCACCTTCTCACCACCACATTCTCACCACAACCTCCTCAACAACACCATCTTACCACCTCCTCACCAACACCATCTCACCACCTCCTCACCACCACCTCCTCACCAACACCATCTCACCACCACCTCCTCACCACCATCTTCTCACCACCACCTCCTCACCAACACCATCTCACCACCACCTCCTCACCACCATCTTCTCACCACCACCTACTCTACACCACCTTCTCACCACTACCATCTCACCACCACCATCTCACCACCACCTCCCCAACACCACCTCCTCACCACCACCTCCTCACCACCACCTTGTCACCACCACCTCCTCACCACCACCATCTCACCACCACCTCCTAACCACCATCTTCTCACCACCACCTCCTCTGTACCACCTTCTCACCACCACCTTCTCACCACCACCTTCTCACCACCACCTTCTCATCCCCACCTCCTCACCACCACCTCCTCACCACCACCATCTTACCACCTCCTCACCAACACCATCTCACCACTTCCTCACCACCACCTCCTCACCATCACCATCTCACCACCACCTCCTCAACACCACCTCCTCACCAACACCATCTCACCACCTTCTCACCACCACCTCCTCACCAATACCATCTCACCACCTCCTCACCAACACCATCTCACCACCTCCTCACCACCACCTCCTCACCACCACCTCCTCTCCACCACCACGTCACCACCACCTCCTCACCACCATCTTCTCACCACCACCTCCTCACCAACACCTTCTCACCACCACCTCCTCACCATCACCATCTCACCACCACCTCCTCACCACCAGCTTCTCACCACCACCTCCTCACCAGCACCTCACCAACACCATCTTACCACCTCCTCACCATCACCATCTCACCACCTTCTCACCAACACCATCTCACCACCTCCTCAACAACACCATCTCACCATCTCCTCACCACCACATCCTCACCACCACCTTCTCACCACCACCACCTCCTCACCACCACCTCCTCACCACCACCATCTCAGCACCACCTCTTCACCACCACCTTCTCACCACCACCTTCTCACCACCACCATCTCACCACCACCTTCTCACCACCACCTTCTCACCACCACCTCCCCAACACCACCTCCTCACCACCACCTCCTCACCACCACCTTGTCACCACCACCTCCTCACCTCCACCATCTCACCACCACCTTCTCACCACCACTTTCTCACCACCACCTTCTCACCACCACCATCTCACCACCACCTTCTCACCACCACCTTCTCACCACCACCTCCTCATCACCACCTCCTCACCACCACCTCCTCACCACCACCTCCTCACCAACACCATCTCACCACCTTCCGACCACCACCTTCTCACCACCTCCTCACCAACCATCTCACCACCTCCTCACCACCACCTCCTCACCACCACATCCTCACCACCACCTTCTCACCACCACCTCCTCACCACCACCTCCTCACCACCACCTTCTCACCACCACCTCCTCACCACCACCATCTCACCACCACCTCCTCATCACCACCTACTCACCACCACATTCTCACCACCACCTCCTCAACAACACCATCTTACCACCTCCTCACCAACACCATCTCACCACCTCCTCACCACCACCTCCTCACCAACACCAACTCACCACCACCTCCTCACCACCACCTTCTCACCACCACCACCTCTACACCACCTTCTCACCACCACCTTCTCACCACCACATTCTCACCACCACCTTCTCACCACCACCACCTCATCCCCACCTCCTCACCACCACCTTCTCACCACCACCTCCTCACCACCACCTCCTCACCACCATCTTAACACCTCCTCACCAACACCATCTCACCACTTCCTCACCACCACCTCCTCACCATCACCATCTCACCACCACCTCCTCAACACCACCTCCTCACCAACACCCTCTCACCACCTTCTCACCACCACCTCCTCACCAATACCATCTCACCACCTCCTCACCAACACCATCTCACCAACTCCTCACCACCACCTCCTCACCACCACCACGTCACCGCCACCTCCTCACCACCACCTTCTCACCACCACCTTCTGACCACACCTTCTCACCACCACCTCCTCACCACCACCTCCTCACCACCACCACCTCACCACCACCTTCTCACCACCACCTTCTCACCACCACCTTCTCAACACCACCTCCTCACCACCACCTTCTCACCACCACCTCCTCACCACCACCTTCTCACCACCACCTCACCACCACCTTCTCACCACCACCTCCTCACCACCACCTCGTCACCACCACCTCCTCACCACCACCATCTCACCACCACCTTCTCACCACCACCTCCGCAACACCACCTCCTCACCAGCACCTCCTCACCACCACCTTGTCACCACCACCTCCTCACCACCACCATCTCACCACCACCTTCTCACCACCACTTTCTCACCACCACCTTCTCACCACCACCATCTCACCACCACGTTATCACCACCACCTTCTCAACACCACCTCCTCACCACCACCTCCTCACCACCACCTCCTCACCAACACCATCTCACCACCTTCCCACCACCACCTCCTCACCAACACCATCTCACCACCTCCTCACCAACCATCTCACCACCTCCTCACCACCACCTCCTCACCACCACATCCTCACCACCACCTCCTCACCACCACCTTCTCACCACCACCTCCTCACCACCACCTCCTCACCACCACCTCCTCACCACCACCTTCTCACCACCACCTCCTCACCACCACCATCTCACCATCACCTCCTCATCACCACCTTCTCACCACCACATTCTCACCACCACCTCCTCAACAACACCATCTTACCACCTCCTCACCAACACCATCTCACCACCTCCTCACCACCACCTCCTCACCAACACCATCTCACCACCACCTCCTCACCACCATCTTCTCACCACCACCTGCTCACCAACACCATCTCACCACCACCTCCTCACCATCACCATCTCACCACCACCTCCTCACCACCAGCTTCTCACCACCACCTCCTCACCAGCACCTCACCAACACCATCTTACCACCTCCTCACCATCACCATCTCACCACCTTCTCACCAACACCATCTCACCACCTCCTCAACAACACCATCTCACCACCTCCTCACCACCACATCCTCACCACCACCTTCTCACCACCACCATCTCAGCACCAGCTCTTCACCACCACCTTCTCACCACCACCTTCTCACCACCACCATCTCACCACCACCTTCTCACCACCACCTTCTCACCACCACCTCCCCAACACCACCTCCTCACCACCACCTCCTCACCACCTCCTTGTCACCACCACCTCCTCACCACCACCATCTCATCACCACCTTCTCACCACCACTTTCTCACCACCACCTTCTCACCACCACCATCTCACCACCACCTTCTCCACACCACCTTCTCACCACCACCTCCTCAACACCACCTCCTCACCACCACCTCCTCACCACCACCTCCTCACCCACACCATCTCACCACCTTCCGACCACCACCTTCTCACCACCTCCTCACCAACCATCACACCACCTCCTCACCACCACCTCCTCACCACCACCTTCTCACCACCACCTCCTCACCACCACCATCTCACCACCACCTCCTCATCACCACCTACTCACCACCACATTCTCACCACCACCTCCTCAACAACACCATCTTACCACCTCCTCACCAACACCATCTCACCACCTCCTCACCACCACCTCTTCACCAACACCATCTCACCACCACCTCCTCACCAACACCTTCTCACCACCACCTCCTCTACACCACCTTCTCACCACCACCTTCTCACCACCACATTCTCACCACCACCTTCTCACCACCACCACCTCATCCCCACCTCCTCACCACCACCTTCTCACCACCACCTCCTCACCACCACCTCCTCACCACCATCTTAACACCTCCTCACCAACACCATCTCACCACTTCCTCACCACCAGCTCCTCACCATCACCATCTCACCACCACCTCCTCAACACCACCTCCTCACCAACACCCTCTCACCACCTTCTCACCACCACCTCCTCACCAATACCATCTCACCACCTCCTCACCAACACCATCTCACCAACTCCTCACCACCACCTCCTCACCACCACCACGTAACCACCACCTCCACACCACCACCTTCTCACCACCACCTTCTGACCACACCTTCTCACCACCACCTCCTCACCACCACCACCTCACCACCACCACCTCACCACCACCTTCTCACCACCACCTCCTCACCACCACCTCCTCACCACCACCTCCTCACCACCACCTCCTCACCACCACCTTCTCACCACCACCTTCTCACCACCACCTCCTCACCACCACCTTCTCACCACCACCTCACCACCACCTTCTCACCACCACCTCCTCACCACCACCTTGTCACCACCTTGTCACCACCACCTCCTCACCACCACCATCTCACCACCACCTTCTCACCACCACCAGCTCACCACCACCTTCTCAGCACACCTTCTCACCACCACCTCGTCAACACCACCTCCTCACCACCACCTCCTCACCACCACATTGTCACCACCACCTTCTTACCACCACCTCCTCACCACCACCTTCTCACCACCACCATCTCACCACCACCTTCTCACCACCAGCTTCTCACCACCACCTCCTCAACACCACCTCCTCACCACCACCTCCTCACCACCACCTCCTCACCACCAACTCCTCACCACCACGTTCTGGCCACCACCTTCTAACCACCACCTCCTCACCACCACCTTGTCACCAACACCATCTCACCACCACCTCACAACCACCACCTCCTCACCACCACCTCCTCACCACCACCATCTCACCACTACCTCCTCACCACCACCTTCTCACCACCACCTTCTCACCACCACCTCCTCTACATCACCTCACCACCACCTCCTCACCACCACCTTCTCACCACCACCTTCTCACCACGACCTTTCTCACCATCATCTCCTCACCAACACCTCCGCACCACCACCTCCTCACCACCACCTTCTCACCACCACCTCCTCACCACCACGTCCTCACCACCACCTCCTCACCAACACCATCTTACCACCTCCTGACCAACACCTCACCACCACCTCCTCACCATCACTCATCTCACCACCACCTCCTCACCACCAGCTTCTCACCACCACCTCCTCACCACCACCTCACCAACACCATTTTACCACCTCCTCACCAACACCATCTCACCACCTTCTCACCAGCACCATCTCACCACCTCCTCAACAACACCATCTCACCACCTCCTCACCACCACATCCTCACCACCACCTTCTCACCACCAACTCACCACCACCACCTCCTCACCACCACCTCACCACCAGCATCTCAGCACCACCTCCTCACCACCACCTTCTCACCACCACCTTCTCACCACCACCTCCTCTACATCACCTCACCACCACCACCTCACCACCACCTTCTCACCACCACCTTCTCACCACCACCTCCTCAACACCACCTCCTCACCAACACCATCTCACCACTTTCTCACCACCACCTTCTCACCACCACCTCCTCACCACCACCTTCTCACCACCACCTCACCACCACCTTCTCACCACCACCTCCTCACCACCACCTCGTCATCACCACCTCCTCACCACCACCATCTCACCACCACCTTCTCACCACCACCTCCTCACCACCACCTTCTCACCACCACCATCTCACCACCACCTTCTCACCACCACCTTCTCACCACCACCTCCCCAACACCACCTCCTCACCACCACCTTCTCACCATCACCTTCTCACCACCACCTCCTCACCACCACCTTCTCACCACCACCTCCTCACCACCACCTTCTCACCACCACCTCCTCACCACCACCTCCTCACCACCACCTCCTCACCACCACCATCCCACCACCAACTTCTCACCACCACCTCCTCACCACCACCTTCTCACCACCACCTTCTCACCACACCTTCTCACCACCACCTCGTCAACACCACCTCCTCACCACCACCTCCTCACCACCACCTTTGTCAGCCACCACCTCCTCACCACCACCATCTCACCACCACCTTCTCACCACCACTTTCTCACCACCACCTTCTCACCACCACCATCTCACCACCACCTTCTCATCACCACCTTCTCACCACCACCTTCTCAACACCACCTCCTCACCACCACCTCCTCACCACCACCTCCTCACCAACACCATCTCACCACCTTCCCACCACCACGTCTTCACCAACACCATCTCACAACCTCCTCACCAACCATCTCACCACCTCCTCACCACCACCTCCTCACCACCACATCCTCACCACCACCTTCTCACCACCACCTCCTCACCACCACCTCCTCACCACCACCTCCTCACCACCACCTTCTCACCACCACCTCCTCACCACCACCATCTCACCACCACCTCCTCATCACCACCTTCTCACCACCACATTCTCACCACAACCTCCTCAACAACACCATCTTACCACCTCCTCACCAACACCATCTCACCACCTCCTCACCACCACCTCCTCACCAACACCATCTCACCACCACCTCCTCACCACCATCTTCTCACCACCACCTCCTCACCAACACCATCTCACCACCACCTCCTCACCACCATCTTCTCACCACCACCTACTCTACACCACCTTCTCACCACCACCATCTCACCACCACCATCTCACCACCACCTCCCCAACACCACCTCCTCACCACCACCTCCTCACACCACCTTGTCACCACCACCTCCTCACCACCACCATCTCACCACCACCTCCTAACCACCATCTTCTCACCACCACCTCCTCTGTACCACCTTCTCACCACCACCTTCTCACCACCACATTCTCACCACCACCTTCTCACCACCACTTCCTCATCCCCACCTCCTCACCACCACCTTCTCATCCCCACCTCCTCACCACCACCTCCTCACCACCACCATCTTACCACCTCCTCACCAACACCATCTCACCACTTCCTCACCACCACCTCCTCACCATCACCATCTCACCACCACCTCCTCAACACCACCTCCTCACCAACACCATCTCACCACCTTCTCACCACCACCTCCTCACCAATACCATCTCACCACCTCCTCACCAACACCATCTCACCACCTCCTCACCACCACCTCCTCACCACCACCTCCTCTCCACCACCACGTCACCACCACCTCCTCACCACCATCTTCTCACCACCACCTCCTCACCAACACCTTCTCACCACCACCTCCTCACCATCACCATCTCACCACCACCTCCTCACCACCAGCTTCTCACCACCACCTCCTCACCAGCACCTCACCAACACCATCTTACCACCTCCTCACCATCACCATCTCACCACCTTCTCACCAACACCATCTCACCACCTCCTCAACAACACCATCTCACCATCTCCTCACCACCACATCCTCACCACCACCTTCTCACCACCACCACCTCCTCACCACCACCTCCTCACCACCACCATCTCAGCACCACCTCTTCACCACCACCTTCTCACCACCACCTTCTCACCACCACCATCTCACCACCACCTTCTCACCACCACCTTCTCACCACCACCTCCCAACACCACCTCCTCCACCACCACCTCCTCACCACCACCTTGTCACCACCACCTCCTCACCTCCACCATCTCACCACCACCTTCTCACCACCACTTTCTCACCACCACCTTCTCACCACCACCATCTCACCACCACCTTCTCACACCACCTTCTCACCACCACCTCCCTCATCACCACCTCCTCACCACCACCTCCTCACCACCACCTCCTCACCACACCATCTCACCACCTTCCGACCACCACCTTCTCACCACCTCCTCACCAACCATCTCACCACCTCCTCACCACCACCTCCTCACCACCACATCCTCACCACCACCTTCTCACCACCACCTCCTCACCACCACCTCCTCACCACCACCTTCTCACCACCACCTCCTCACCACCACCATCTCACCACCACCTCCTCATCACCACCTACTCACCACCACATTCTCACCACCACCTCCTCAACAACACCATCTTACCACCTCCTCACCAACACCATCTCACCACCTCCTCACCACCACCTCCTCACCAACACCATCTCACCACCACCTCCTCACCAACACCTTCTCACCACCACCACCTCTACACCACCTTCTCACCACCACCTTCTCACCACCACATTCTCACCACCACCTTCTCACCACCACCACCTCATCCCCACCTCCTCACCACCACCTTCTCACCACCACCTCCTCACCACCACCTCCTCACCACCATCTTAACACCTCCTCACCAACACCAACTCACCACTTCCTCACCACCACCTCCTCACCATCACCATCTCACCACCACCTCCTCAACACCACCTCCTCACCAACACCCTCTCACCACCTTCTCACCACCACCTCCTCACCAATACCATCTCACCACCTCCTCACCAACACCATCTCACCACCTCCTCACCACCACCTCCTCACCACCACCACGTCACCACCACCTCCTCACCACCACCTTCTCACCACCACCTTCTTGACCACACCTTCTCACCACCACCTCCTCACCACCACCTCCTCACCACCACCACCTCACCACCACCTTCTCACCACCACCTTCTCACCACCACCTCCTCACCACCACCTCCTCACCACCACCTTCTCACCACCACCTTCTCACCACCACCTCCTCACCACCACCTTGTCACCACCACCTCACCACCACCTTCTCACCACCACCTCCTCACCACCACCTTGTCACCACCTTGTCACCACCACCTCCTCACCACCACCATCTCACCACCACCTTCTCACCACCACCTCCTCATCACCACCTTCTCACCACCACCAGCTCACCACCACCTTCTCAGCACACCTTCTCACCAAGACCTCGTCAACACCACCTCCTCACCACAACCTCCTCACCACCACATTGTCACCACCACCTTCTTACCACCACCTCCTCACCACCACCTTCTCACCACCACCATCTCACCACCACCTTCTCACCACCACCTTCTCACCACCACCTCCTCAACACCACCTCCTCACCACCACCTCCTCACCACCACCTCCTCACCACCAACTCCTCACCACCACGTTCTGACCACCACCTTCTAACCACCACCTCCTCACCACCACCTTGTCACCAACACCATCTCACCACCACCTCACAACCACCACCTCCTCACCACCACCTCCTCACCACCACCATCTCACCACTACCCTCCTCACCACCACCTTCTCACCACCACCTTCTCACCACCACCTCCTCTACATCACCTCACCACCACCTCCTCACCACCACCTTCTCACCACCACCTTCTCACCACCACCTTCTCACCATCATCTCCTCACCAACACCTCCGCACCACCACCTCCTCACCACCAACTTCTCACCACCACCTCCTCACCACCACGTCCTCACCACCACCTCCTCACCAACACCATCTTACCACCTCCTGACCAACACCTCACCACCACCTCCTCACCATCACCATCTCACCACCACCTCCTCACCACCAGCTTCTCACCACCACCTCCTCACCACCACCTCACCAACACCATCTTACCACCTCCTCACCAACACCATCTCACCACCTCCTCACCAACACCATCTCACCACCTCCTCAACAACACCATCTCACCACCTCCTCACCACCACATCCTCACCACCACCTTCTCACCACCAACTCACCACCACCACCTCCTCACCACCACCTCCTCACCACCACCATCACACCACCACCTTCTCACCACACCTTCTCAACACCACCTCCTCACCACCACCTCCTCACCACCACCTTGTCAACCACCACCTTCTCACCACCACCTCCTCACCACCACCTCCTCACCACCACCTCCTCACCACCACCATCTCACCACCACCTCCTCACCACCACCTTCTCACCACCACCTGCTCACCACCACCTCCTCTACATCACCTCCTCACCTCCACCTCCTGATCACCTTTTCACTACCACATTCTCACCACCACCTTCTCACCACCACCTCCTCACCACCACCTCCTCACCACCACCTCCTCACCAACACCATCTTACCACCTCCTGACCAACACCTCACCACCACCTCCTCACCACCAGCTTCTCACCAACACCATCTCACCACCACCTCACCAACACCATCTTACACATCCTCCACCAACACCATCTCACCACCTTCTCACCAACACCATCTCACCACCTCCTCACAACACATCTTACCACCTCCTCACCGCCACATCCTCACCACCACCTTCTCACCACCACCTCCTCACCACCACCTCCTCACCACCACCTTCTCACCACTACCATCTCACCACCACCTTCTCACCACCACCTCCCCAACACTACCTCCCCAACACCACCTCCTCACCACCACCTTCTCACCACCACCTTCTCACCACCACCTTCTCACCACCACCTCCTCAACACCACATTCTCACCACCACCTCCTCACCACCACCATCTCACCACCACCTTCTCACCACCACCTCCTCACCACCACCTTCTCACCACCACCAGCTCACCACCACCTTCTCAGCACACCTTCTCACCACCACCTCGTCAACACCACCTCCTCACCACCACCTCCTCACCACCACATTGTCACCACCACCTTCTTACCACCACCTCCTCACCACCACCTTCTCACCACCACCATCTCACCACCACCTTCTCACCACCAGCTTCTCACCACCACCTCCTCAACACCACCTCCTCACCACCACCTCCTCACCACCACCTCCTCACCACCAACTCCTCACCACCACGTTCTGGCCACCACCTTCTAACCACCACCTCCTCACCACCACCTTGTCACCAACACCATCTCACCACCACCTCACAACCACCACCTCCTCACCACCACCTCCTCACCACCACCATCTCACCACTACCTCCTCACCACCACCTTCTCACCACCACCTTCTCACCACCACCTCCTCTACATCACCTCACCACCACCTCCTCACCACCACCTTCTCACCACCACCTTCTCACCACGACCTTTCTCACCATCATCTCCTCACCAACACCTCCGCACCACCACCTCCTCACCACCACCTTCTCACCACCACCTCCTCACCACCACGTCCTCACCACCACCTCCTCACCAACACCATCTTACCACCTCCTGACCAACACCTCACCACCACCTCCTCACCATCACCATCTCACCACCACCTCCTCACCACCAGCTTCTCACCACCACCTCCTCACCACCACCTCACCAACACCATTTTACCACCTCCTCACCAACACCATCTCACCACCTTCTCACCAGCACCATCTCACCACCTCCTCAACAACACCATCTCACCACCTCCTCACCACCACATCCTCACCACCACCTTCTCACCACCAACTCACCACCACCACCTCCTCACCACCACCTCACCACCAGCATCTCAGCACCACCTCCTCACCACCACCTTCTCACCACCACCTTCTCACCACCACCTCCTCTACATCACCTCACCACCACCTCCTCACCACCACCTTCTCACCACCACCTTCTCACCACCACCTCCTCAACACCACCTCCTCACCAACACCATCTCACCACTTTCTCACCACCACCTTCTCACCACCACCTCCTCACCACCACCTTCTCACCACCACGTCACCACCACCTTCTCACCACCACCTCCTCACCACCACCTCGTCATCACCACCTCCTCACCACCACCATCTCACCACCACCTTCTCACCACCACCTCCTCACCACCACCTTCTCACCACCACCATCTCACCACCACCTTCTCACCACCACCTTCTCACCACCACCTCCCCAACACCACCTCCTCACCACCACCTTCTCACCCCCACCTTCTCACCACCACCTCCTCACCACCACCTTCTCACCACCACCTCCTCACCACCACCTTCTCACCACCACCTCCTCACCACCACCTCGTCACCACCACCTCCTCACCACCAACATCTCACCACCACCTTCTCACCACCACCTCCTCACCACCACCTTCTCACCACCACCATCTCACCACCACCTTCTCACCACCACCTCCCCAACACCAGCTCCTCACCACCACCTCCTCACCACCACTTTGTCAGCACCACCTCCTCACCACCACCATCTCACCACCACCTTCTCACCACCACTTTCTCACCACCACCTTCTCACCACCACCATCTCACCACCACCTTCTCATCACCACCTTCTCACCACCACCTTCTCAACACCACCTCCTCACCACCACCTCCTCACCACCACCTCCTCACCAACACCATCTCACCACCTTCCCACCACCACGTCCTCACCAACACCATCTCACAACCTCCTCACCAACCATCTCACCACCTCCTCACCACCACATCCTCACCACCACATCCTCACCACCACCTCCTCACCACCACCTCCTCACCACCACCTCCTCACCACCACCTCCTCACCACCACCTTCTCACCACCACCTCCTCACCACCACCATCTCACCACCACATCCTCATCACCACCTTCTCACCACCACATTCTCACCACAACCTCCTCAACAACACCATCTTACCACCTCCTCACCAACACCATCTCACCACCTCCTCACCACCACCTCCTCACCAACACCATCTCACCACCACCTCCTCACCACCATCTTCTCACCACCACCTCCTCACCAACACCATCTCACCACCACCTCCTCACCACCATCTTCTCACCACCACCTACTCTACACCACCTTCTCACCACCACCATCTCACCACCACCATCTCACCACCACCTCCCCAACACCACCTCCTCACCACCACCTCCTCACCACCACCTTGTCACCACCACCTCCTCACCACCACCATCTCACCACCACCTCCTAACCACCATCTTCTCACCACCACCTCCTCTGTACCACCTTCTCACCACCACCTTCTCACCACCACATTCTCACCACCACCTTCTCACCACCACTTCCTCATCCCCACCTCCTCACCACCACCTTCTCATCCCCACCTCCTCACCACCACCTCCTCACCACCACCATCTTACCACCTCCTCACCAACACCATCTCACCACTTCCTCACCACCACCTCCTCACCATCACCATCTCACCACCACCTCCTCAACACCACCTCCTCACCAACACCATCTCACCACCTTCTCACCACCACCTCCTCACCAATACCATCTCACCACCTCCTCACCAACACCATCTCACCACCTCCTCACCACCACCTCCTCACCACCACCTCCTCTCCACCACCACGTCACCACCACCTCCTCACCACCATCTTCTCACCACCACCTCCTCACCAACACCTTCTCACCACCACCTCCTCACCATCACCATCTCACCACCACCTCCTCACCACCAGCTTCTCACCACCACCTCCTCACCAGCACCTCACCAACACCATCTTACCACCTCCTCACCATCACCATCTCACCACCTTCTCACCAACACCATCTCACCACCTCCTCAACAACACCATCTCACCATCTCCTCACCACCACATCCTCACCACCACCTTCTCACCACCACCACCTCCTCACCACCACCTCCTCACCACCACCATCTCAGCACCACCTCTTCACCACCACCTTCTCACCACCACCTTCTCACCACCACCATCTCACCACCACCTTCTCACCACCACCTTCTCACCACCACCTCCCCAACACCACCTCCTCACCACCACCTCCTCACCACCACCTTGTCACCACCACCTCCTCACCTCCACCATCTCACCACCACCTTCTCACCACCACTTTCTCACCACCACCTTCTCACCACCACCATCTCACCACCACCTTCTCACCACCACCTTCTCACCACCACCTCCTCATCACCACCTCCTCACCACCACCTCCTCACCACCACCTCCTCACCAACACCATCTCACCACCTTCCGACCACCACCTTCTCACCACCTCCTCACCAACCATCTCACCACCTCCTCACCACCACCTCCTCACCACCACATCCTCACCACCACCTTCTCACCACCACCTCCTCACCACCACCTCCTCACCACCACCTTCTCACCACCACCTCCTCACCACCACCATCTCACCACCACCTCCTCATCACCACCTACTCACCACCACATCCTCACCACCACCTCCTCAACAACACCATATTACCACCTCCTCACCAACACCATCTCACCACCTCCTCACCACCACCTCCTCACCAACACCATCTCACCACCACCTCCTCACCAACACCTTCTCACCACCACCACCTCTACACCACCTTCTCACCACCACCTTCTCACCACCACATTCTCACCACCACCTTCTCACCACCACCACCTCATCCCCACCTCCTCACCACCACCTTCTCACCACCACCTCCTCACCACCACCTCCTCACCACCATCTTAACACCTCCTCACCAACACCATCTCACCACTTCCTCACCACCACCTCCTCACCATCACCATCTCACCACCACCTCCTCAACACCACCTCCTCACCAACACCCTCTCACCACCTTCTCACCACCACCTCCTCACCAATACCATCTCACCACCTCCTCACCAACACCATCTCACCAACTCCTCACCACCACCTCCTCACCACCACCACGTCACCACCACCTCCTCACCACCACCTTCTCACCACCACCTTCTGACCACACCTTCTCACCACCACCTCCTCACCACCACCTCCTCACCACCACCACCTCACCACCACCTTCTCACCACCACCTTCTCACCACCACCTCCTCACCACCACCTCCTCACCACCACCTTCTCACCACCACCTTCTCACCACCACCTCCTCACCACCACCTTCTCACCACCACCTCACCACCACCTTCTCACCACCACCTCCTCACCACCACCTTGTCACCACCTTGTCACCACCACCTCCTCACCACCACCATCTCACCACCACCTTCTCACCACCACCTCCTCATCACCACCTTCTCACCACCACCAGCTCACCACCACCTTCTCAGCACACCTTCTCACCAAGACCTCGTCAACACCACCTCCTCACCACAACCTCCTCACCACCACATTGTCACCACCACCTTCTTACCACCACCTCCTCACCACCACCTTCTCACCACCACCATCTCACCACCACCTTCTCACCACCACCTTCTCACCACCACCTCCTCAACACCACCTCCTCACCACCACCTCCTCACCACCACCTCCTCACCACCAACTCCTCACCACCACGTTCTGACCACCACCTTCTAACCACCACCTCCTCACCACCACCTTGTCACCAACACCATCTCACCACCACCTCACAACCACCACCTCCTCACCACCACCTCCTCACCACCACCATCTCACCACTACCTCCTCACCACCACCTTCTCACCACCACCTTCTCACCACCACCTCCTCTACATCACCTCACCACCACCTCCTCACCACCACCTTCTCACCACCACCTTCTCACCACCACCTTCTCACCATCATCTCCTCACCAACACCTCCGCACCACCACCTCCTCACCACCAACTTCTCACCACCACCTCCTCACCACCACGTCCTCACCACCACCTCCTCACCAACACCATCTTACCACCTCCTGACCAACACCTCACCACCACCTCCTCACCATCACCATCTCACCACCACCTCCTCACCACCAGCTTCTCACCACCACCTCCTCACCACCACCTCACCAACACCATCTTACCACCTCCTCACCAACACCATCTCACCACCTTCTCACCAACACCATCTCACCACCTCCTCAACAACACCATCTCACCACCTCCTCACCACCACATCCTCACCACCACCTTCTCACCACCAACTCACCACCACCACCTCCTCACCACCACCTCCTCACCACCAGCATCTCAGCACCACCTCCTCACCACCACCTTCTCACCACCACCTTCTCACCACCACCTCCTCTACATCACCTCACCACCACCTCCTCACCACCACCTTCTCACCACCACCTTCTCACCACCACCTCCTCAACACCACCTCCTCACCAACACCATCTCACCACTTTCTCACCACCACCTTCTCACCACCACCTCCTCACCACCACCTTCTCACCACCACCTCACCACCACCTTCTCACCACCACCTCCTCACCACCACCTCGTCATCACCACCTCCTCACCACCACCATCTCACCACCACCTTCTCACCACCACCTCCTCACCACCACCTTCTCACCACCACCATCTCACCACCACCTTCTCACCACCACCTTCTCACCACCACCTCCCCAACACCACCTCCTCACCACCACCTCCTCACCACCACCTTCTCACCCCCACCTTCTCACCACCACCTCCTCACCACCACCTTCTCACCACCACCTCCTCACCACCACCTTCTCACCACTACCTCACCACCACCTTCTCACCACCACCTCCTCACCACCACCTTCTCACCACCACCATCTCACCAGCACCTTCTCACCACCACCTCCCCAACACCAGCTCCTCACCACCACCTCCTCACCACCACCTTGTCACCACCACCTCCTCACCACCACCATCTCACCACCACCTTCTCACCACCACTTTCTCACCACCACCTTCTCACCACCACCATCTCACCACCACCTTCTCATCACCACCTTCTCACCACCACCTTCTCAACACCACCTCCTCACCACCCCCTCCTCACCACCACCTCCTCACCAACACCATCTCACCACCTTCCCACCACCACGTCCTCACCAACAACATCTCACAACCTCCTCACCACCACCTCCTCACCACCACATCCCCACCACCACCTTTTCACCACCACCTCCTCACCACCACCTCCTCACCACCACATCCTCGCCACCACCTTCTCACCACCACCTCCTCACCACCACCAGCTCACCACCACCTCCTCATCACCACCTTCTCACCACCACATTCTCACCACAACCTCCTCAACAACACCATCTTACCACCTGCTCACCAACACCATCTCACCACCTCCTCACCACCACCTCCTCACCAACACCATCTCACCACCACCTCCTCACCACCATCTTCTCACCACCACCTCCTCACCAACACCATCTCACCACCACCTCCTCACCACCATCTTCTCACCACCACCTCCTCTACACCACCTTCTCACCACCACCATCTCACCACCACCTTCTCACCACCACCTCCCCAACACCACCTCCTCACCACCACCACCTTGTCACCACCACCTCCTCACCACCACCATCTCACCACCACCTCCTAACCACCATCTTCTCACCACCACCTCCTCTGCACCACCTTCTCACCACCACCTTCTCACCACCACATTCTCACCACCACCTTCTCACCACCACCTCCTCATCCCCACCTCCTCACCACCACCTTCTCATCCCCACCTCCTCACCACCACCTCCTCACCACCACCATCTTACCACCTCCTCACCAACACCATCTCACCACTTCCTCACCACCACCTCCTCACCATCACCATCTCACCACCACCTCCTCAACACCACCTCCTCACCAACACCATCTCACCACCTTCTCACCACCACCTCCTCACCAATACCATCTCACCACCTCCTCACCAACACCATCTCACCACCTCCTCACCACCACCTCCTCACCACCACCTCCTCACCACCACCACCTCTCCACCACCTCCTCACCACCACCTTCTCACCACCACCTTCTCACCACACCTTCTCACCACCACCTCCTCACCACCACCTCCTCACCACCACCACCTCACCACCACCTCCTCAACACCACCTTCTCACCACCACCTTCTCACCACCACCTCCTCACCACCACCTCCTCACCACCACCTTCTCACCACCACCTTCACACCACCACCTCCTCACCACCACCTTCTCACCACCACCTCACCACCACCTTCTCACCACCACCTCCTCACCACCACCTTGTCACCACCACCTAAACACCACCATCTCACCACCACCTTCTCACCACCACCTCCTCACCACTACCTTCTCAACACCACCATCACACCACCACCTTCTCACCACACCTTCTCAACACCACCTCCTCACCACCACCTCCTCACCACCACCTTGTCACCACCACCTTCTCACCACCACCTCCTCACCACCACCTCCTCACCACCACCTCCTCACCACCACCATGTCACCACCACCTCCTCACCACCACCTTCTCACCACCACCTGCTCACCACCACCTCCTCTACATCACCTCCTCACCTCCACCTCCTGATCACCTTTTCACTACCACATTCTCACCACCACCTTCTCACCACCACCTCCTCACCACCACCTCCTCACCACCACCTCCTCACCAACACCATCTTACCACCTCCTGACCAACACCTCACCACCACCTCCTCACCACCAGCTTCTCACCAACACCATCTCACCACCACCTCACCAACACCATCTTACCACATCCTCACCAACACCATCTCACCACCTTCTCACCAACACCATCTCACCACCTCCTCAACAACACCATCTTACCACCTCCTCACCGCCACATCCTCACCACCACCTTCTCACCACCACCTCCTCACCACCACCTCCTCACCACCACCTTCTCACCACTACCATCTCACCACCACCTTCTCACCACCACCTCCCCAACACTACCTCCCCAACACCACCTCCTCACCACCACCTTCTCACCACCACCTTCTCACCACCACCTTCTCACCACCACCTCCTCAACACCACATTCTCACCACCACCTCCTCACCACCACCTTCTCACCACCACCACACCACCACCTACTCACCACCACCTCCTCACCACCTCCTCGTCACCACCACCTCCTCACCACCACCATCTCACCACCGCCTTCTCACCACCACCTCCTCACCACCACCTTCTCACCACCACCACACCACCACCTACTCACCACCACCTCCTCACCACCTCCTCGTCACCACCACCTCCTCACCACCACCATCTCACCACCACCTTCTCACCACCACCTCCTCACCACCACCTTCTCACCACCACCATCTCACCACCACCTTCTCACCACCACCTTCTCACCACCACCTCCTCAACACCACCTCCTCACCACCACCTCCTCACCACCACCTTGTCACCACCACCTCCTCACCACCACCATCTCACCACCACCTTCTCACCGCCACTTTCTCACCACCACCTTCTCACCACCACCATCTCACCACCACCTTCTCACCACCACCTTCTCACCACCACCTCCTCAACACCACCTCCTCACCACCACCTCCTCACCAACACCATCTCACCACCTTCCCACCACCACCTCCTCACCAACACCATCTCACCACCTCCTCACCAACCATCTCACCACCTCCTCACCACCACCTCCTCACCACCACATCCTCACCACCACCGTCTCACCACCACCTCCTCACCACCACCTCCTCACCACCACCTTCTCACCACCACCTCCTCACCACCACCATCTCACCACCACCTCCTCATCACCACCTTCTCACCACCACATTCTCACCACCTCCTTCTCACTACCACCTCCTCACCACCACCTCCTCAAGAACACCATCTTATCACCTCCTCACCAACACCATCTCACCACCTCCTCACCACCACCATCTGACCACCACCTTCTCACCACCACCTTCTCACCACCACCATCTCACCACCACCTTCTCACCACCACCTTCTCACCACCACCTCCCCAACACCACCTCCTCACCACCACCTCCTCACCACCACCTTGTCACCACCACCTCCTCACCACCACCATATCACCACCACCTTCTCACCACCACTTTCTCACCACCACCTTCTCACCACCACCATCTCACCACCACCTTCTCACCACCACCTTCTCACCACCACCTCCTCAACACCACCTCCTCACCACCACCTCCTCACCACCACCTCCTCACCAACACCATCTCACCACCTTCCCACCACCACCTCCTCACCAACACCATCTCACCACCTCCTCACCAACCATCTCACCACCTCCTCACCACCACCTCCTCACCACCACCTCCTCACCACCACATCCTCACCACCACCTTCTCACCACCACCTCCTCACCACCACCTTCTCACCACCACCTCCTCACCACCACCATCTCACCACCACCTCCTCATCACCACCTTCTCACCACCACATTCTCACCACCACCTTCTCACCACCACCTCCTCACCACCACCTTCTCACCACCACCTTCTCACCACCACCTCTTCACCACCACCTTCTCACCACCACCTTCTCACCACCACCTCCTCACCACCACATTGTCACCACCACCTCCTCACCACCACCATCTCACCACCACCACGTCACCACCACCTCCTCACCACCACCTTCTGACCACCACCTTCTCACCACACCTTCTCACCACCACTTCCTCACCACCACCTCCTCACCACCACCATCTTACCACCTCCTCACCAACACCATCTCACCACCTCCTCACCACCACCTCCTCACCACCATCTCCTCACCACCACCACGTCACCACCACCTCCTCACCACCACCTTCTCACCTCACCTTCTCACCACCACCTCCTCACCACAACCTCCTCACCACCACCAACTCACCACCACCTCCTCACCACCACCTTCTCACCACCACCTTCTCACCACCACCTCCTCACCACCACCTTCTCACCACCACCTTCTCACCACCACCTCCTCACCACCACCTTCTCACCACCACCTTCTCACCACCACTTCCTCACCACCACCATCTCACCACCACCATCTCACCACCACCTTCTCACCACCACCTTCTCACCACCACCTCCTCCACACCACCTCCTCACCAGCACCTCCTCACCACCACCTCCTCACCAACACCATCTCACCACCATCCCACCACCACCTCCTCACCAACACCATCTCACCACCTCCTCACCAACCATCTCACCACGTCCTCACCACCACCTCCTCACCACCACCTCCTCACCACCACATCCTCACCACCACCTTCTCACCACCACCTCCTCACCACAACCTTCTCACCACCACCTCCTCACCACCACCATCTCACCACCACCTCCTCATCACCACCTTCTCACTACCACATTTTCACCACCACATTCTCACCACCACCTCCTCACCACCACCTCCTCAACAACACCATCTTTCCACCTCCTCACCAACACCATCTCACCACCTCCTCACCACCAACTCCTCACCAACACCTTCTCACCACCACCTTCTCACCACCACCTCCTCTACATCACCTCACCACCACCTCCTCACCACCTCCTTCTCACCACCACCTCCTCACCACCACCTCCTCACCACCACCTTCTCACCACCACCTTCTCACCACCACCTCCTCACCACCACCATCTCACCACCACCTTCTCACCACCACCTCCCCAACACCACCTCCTCACCACCACCTCCTCACCACCACCTTGTCACCACCACCTCCCCAACACCACCTCCTCACCACCACCACCTCACCACCACCTTCTCACCCCCACCTCCTCACCAGCACCTTCTCACCACCACCTCCTCACCACCACATTGTCACCACCACCTCCTCACCACCACCATCTCACCACCACCACGTCACCACCACCTCCTCACCACCACCTTCTGACCACCACCTTCTCACCACACCTTCTCACCACCACTTCCTCACCACCACCTCCTCACCACCACCATCTTACCACCTCCTCACCAACACCATCTCACCACCTCCTCACCACCACCTCCTCACCACCACCTCCTCACCACCACCACGTCACCACCACCTCCTCACCACCACCTTCTCACCACACCTTCTCACCACCACCTCCTCACCACAACCTCCTCACCACCACCAACTCACCACCACCTCCTCACCACCACCTTCTCACCACCACCTTCTCACCACCACCTCCTCACCACCACCTTCTCACCACCACCTTCTCACCACCACCTCCTCACCACCACCTTCTCACCACCACCTTCTCACCACCACTTTCTCACCACCACCATCTCACCACCACCATCTCACCACCACCTTCTCACCACCACCTTCTCACCACCACCTCCTCAACACCACCTCCTCACCAGCACCTCCTCACCACCACCTCCTCACCAACACCATCTCACCACCATCCCACCACCACCTCCTCACCAACACCATCTCACCACCTCCTCACCAACCATCTCACCACGTCCTCACCACCACCTCCTCACCACCACCTCCTCACCACCACATCCTCACCACCACCTTCTCACCACCACCTCCTCACCACAACCTTCTCACCACCACCTCCTCACCACCACCATCTCACCACTACCTCCTCATCACCACCTTCTCACTACCACATTCTCACCACCACATTCTCACCACCACCTCCTCACCACCACCTCCTCAACAACACCATCTTTCCACCTCCTCACCAACACCATCTCACCACCTCCTCACCACCAACTCCTCACCAACACCTTCTCACCACCACCTTCTCACCACCACCTCCTCTACATCACCTCACCACCACCTCCTCACCACCTCCTTCTCACCACCACCTTCTCACCACCACCTCCTCACCACCACCACCTCACCACCACCTCCTCACCACCACCTTCTCACCACCACCTTCTCACCACCACCTCCTCACCACCACCATCTCACCACCACCTTCTCACCACCACCTCCCCAACACCACCTCCTCACCACCACCTCCTCACCACCACCTTGTCACCACCACCTCCCCAACACCACCTCCTCACCACCACCACCTCACCACCACCTTCTCACCCCCACCTCCTCACCACCACCTTCTCACCACCACCTCCTCACCACCACCTTCTCACCACCACCTCACCACCACCTTCTCACCACCACCTCCTCACCACCACCTCGTCACCACCACCTCCTCACCACCAACATCTCACCACCACCTTCTCAGCACACCTTCTCACCAAGACCTCGTCAACACCACCTCCTCACCACCACCTCCTCACCACCACATTGTCACCACCTCCTTCTTACCACCACCTCCTCACCACCACCTTCTCACCACCACCTTCTCACCACCACCTCCTCAACACCACCTCCTCACCACCACCTCCTCACCACCACCTCCTCACCACCAAATTCTCACCACCACGTTCTGACCACCACCTTCTAACCACCACCTCCTCACCACCACCTTGTCACCAACACCATCTCACCACCACCTCATAACCACCACCTCCTCACCACCACCTCCTGACCACCACCATCTCACCACTACCTCCTCACCACCACCTTCTCACCACCACCTTCTCACCACCACCTCGTCTACATCACCTCACCACCACCTCCTCACCACCACCTTCTCACCACCACCTTCTCACCATCATCTCCTCACCAACACCTCCGCACCACCACCTCCTCACCACCACCTTCTCACCACCACCTCCTCACCACCACGTCCTCACCACCACCTCCTCACCAACACCATCTTACCACCTCCTGACCAACACCTCACCACCACCTCCTCACCATCACCATCTCACCACCACCTCCTCACCACCAGCTTCTCACCACCACCTCCTCACCACCACCTCACCAACACCATCTTACCACCTCCTCACCAACACCATCTCACCACCTTCTCACCAACACCATCTCACCACCTCCTCAACAACACCATCTCACCACCTCCTCACCACCACATCCTCACCAACACCTTCTCACCACCAACTCACCACCACCACCTCCTCACCACCACCTCCTCACCACCAGCATCTCAGCACCACCTCCTCACCACCACCTTCTCACCACCACCTTCTCACCACCACCTCCTCTACATCACCTCACCACCACCTCCTCACCACCACCTTCTCACCACCACCTTCTCACCACCACCTCCTCAACACCACCTCCTCACCAACACCATCTCACCACTTTCTCACCACCACCTTCTCACCACCACCTTCTCACCACCACCTCCCCAACACCACCTCCTCACCACCACCTTCTCACCCCCACCTTTTCACCACCACCTCCTCACCACCACCTTCTCACCACCACCTCCTCACCACCACCTTCTCACCACCACCTCACCACCACCTTCTCACCACCACCTCCTCACCACCACCTCGTCACCACCACCTCCTCACCACCAACATCTCACCACCACCTTCTCACCACCACCTCCTCACCACTACCTTCTCACCACCACCATCTCACCACCACCTTCTCACCACCACCTCCCCAACACCAGCTCCTCACCACCACCTCCTCACCACCACCTTGTCACAACCACCTCCTCACCACCACCATCTCACCACCACCTTCTCACCACCACTTTCTCACCACCACCTTCTCACCACCACCATCTCACCACCACCTTCTCATCACCACCTTCTCACCACCACCTTCTCAACACCACCTCCTCACCACCCCCTCCTCACCACCACCTCCTCACCAACACCATCTCACCACCTTCCCACCACCACGTCCTCACCAACACCATCTCACAACCACCTCACCAACCATCTCACCACCTCCTCACCACCACCTCCTCACCACCACCTCCTCACCAACACCATCTCACCACCTTCCCACCACCACGTCCTCACCAACACCATCTCACAACCACCTCACCAACCATCTCACCACCTCCTCACCACCACCTCCTCACCACCACATCCTCACCACCACCTTCTCACCACCACCTCCTCACCACCACCTCCTCACCACCACCGCCTCACCACCACCTTCTCACCACCACCTCCTCACCACCACCAGCTCACCACCACCTCCTCATCACCACCTTCTCACCACCACATTCTCACCACAACCTCCTCAACAACACCATCTTACCACCTCCTCACCAACACCATCTCACCACCTCCTCACCACCACCTCCTCACCAACACCATCTCACTACCACCTCCTCACCACCATCATCTCACCACCACCTCCTCACCAACACCATCTCACCACCACCTCCTCACCACCATCTTCTCACCACCACCTCCTCTACACCACCTTCTCACCACCACCATCTCACCACCACCTTCTCACCACCACCTCCCCAACACCACCTCCTCACCACCACCTCCTCACCACCACCTTGTCACCACCACCTCCTCACCACCACCATCTCACCACCACCTCCTAACCACCATCTTCTCACCACCACCTCCTCTGCACCACCTTCTCACCACCACCTTCTCACCACCACATTCTCACCACCACCTTCTCACCACCACCTCCTCATACCCACCTCCTCACCACCACCTTCTCATCCCCACCTCCTCACCACCACCTCCTCACCACCACCATCTTACCACCTCCTCACCAACACCATCTCACCACTTCCTCACCACCACCTCCTCACCATCACCATCTCACCACCACCTCCTCAACACCACCTCCTCACCAACACCATCTCACCACCTTCTCACCACCACCTCCTCACCAATACCATCTCACCACCTCCTCACCAACACCATCTCACCACCTCCTCACCACCACCTCCTCACCACCACCTCCTCACCACCACCACCTCACCACCACCTCCTCACCACCACCTTCTCACCACCACCTTCTCACCACACCTTCTCACCACCACCTCCTCACCACCACCTCCTCACCACCACCACCTCACCACCACCTCCTCAACACCACCTTCTCACCACCACCTGCTCACCACCACCTCCTCACCACCACCTCCTCACCACCACCTTCTCACCACCACCTTCTCACCACCACCTCCTCACCACCACCTTCTCACCACCACCTCACCACCACCTTCTCACCACCACCTCCTCACCACCACCTTGTCACCACCACCTAACCACCACCATCTCACCACCACCTTCTCACCACCACCTCCTCACCACTACCTTCTCAACACCACCATCACACCACCACCTTCTCACCACACCTTCTCACCACCACGTCAACACCACCTCCTCACCACCACCTCCTCACCACCACCTCCTCACCACCACCTCCTCACCACCACCATCTCACCACCACCTCCTCACCACCACCTTCTCACCACCACCTGCTCACCACCACCTCCTCTACATCACCTCCTCACCTCCAACTCCTGATCACCTTTTCACTACCACATTCTCACCACCACCTTCTCACCACCACCTCCTCACCACCACCTCCTCACCACCACCTCCTCACCAACACCATCTTACCACCTCCTGACCAACACCTCACCACCACCTCCTCACCACCAGCTTCTCACCAACACCATCTCACCACCACCTCACCAACACCATCTTACCACATCCTCACCAACACCATCTCACCACCTTCTCACCAACACCATCTCACCACCTCCTCAACAACACCATCTTACCACCTCCTCACCGCCACATCCTCACCACCACCTTCTCACCACCACCTCCTCACCACCACCTCCTCACCACCACCTTCTCACCACCACCATCTCACCACCACCTTCTCACCACCACCTCCCCAACACTACCTCCCCAACACCACCTCCTCACCACCACCTTCTCACCACCACCTTCTCACCACCACCTTCTCACCACCACCTCCTCAACACCACCTTCTCACCACCACCTCCTCACCACCACCTTCTCACCACCACCACACCACCAACTTCTCACCACCACCTCCTCACCACCTCCTCGTCACCACCACCTCCTCAACACCACCATCTCACCACCACCATCTCACCACCACCTCCTCACCACCACCTTCTCACCACCACCATCTCACCACCACCTTCTCACCACCACCTTCTCACCACCACCTCCTCAACACCACCTCCTCACCACCACCTCCTCACCACCACCTTGTCACCACCACCTCCTCACCACCACCATCTCACCACCACCTTCTCACCACCACTTTCTCACCACCACCTTCTCACCACCACCATCTCACCACCACCTTCTCACCACCACCTTCTCACCACCACCTCCTCAACACCACCTCCTCACCACCACCTCCTCACCAACACCATCTCACCACCTTCCCACCACCACCTCCTCACCAACACCATCTCACCACCTCCTCACCAACCATCTCACCACCTCCTCACCACCACCTCCTCACCACCACATCCTCACCACCACCGTCTCACCACCACCTCCTCACCACCACCTCCTCACCACCACCTTCTCACCACCACCTCCTCACCACCACCATCTCACCACCACCTCCTCATCACCACCTTCTCACCACCACATTCTCACCACCTCCTTCTCACCACCACCTCCTCACCACCACCTCCTCAACAACACCATCTTACCACCTCCTCACCAACACCATCTCACCACCTCCTCACCACCACCTCCTCACCACCACCTCCTCACCAACACCATCTTACCACCTCCTGAACAACACCTCACCACCACCTCCTCACCACCAGCTTCTCACCAACACCATCTCACCACCACCTCACCAACACCATCTTACCACATCCTCACCAACACCATCTCACCACCTTCTCACCAACACCATCTCACCAGCTCCTCAACAACACCATCTTACCACCTCCTCACCGCCACATCCTCACCACCACCTTCTCACCACCACCTCCTCACCACCACCTCCTCACCACCACCTTCTCACCACTACCATCTCACCACCACCTTCTCACCACCACCTCCCCAACACTACCTCCCCAACACCACCTCCTCACCACCACCTTCTCACCACCACCTTCTCACCACCACCTTCTCACCACCACCTCCTCAACACCACCTTCTCACCACCACCTCCTCACCACCACCTTCTCACCACCACCACACCACCACCTTCTCACCAGCACCTCCTCACCACCTCCTCGTCACCACCACCTCCTCACCACCACCATCTCACCACCGCCTTCTCACCACCACCTCCTCACCACCACCTTCTCACCACCACCATCTCACCACCACCTTCTCACCACCACCTTCTCACCACCACCTCCTCAACACCACCTCCTCACCACCACCTCCTCACCACCACCTTGTCACCACCACCTCCTCACCACCACCATCTCACCACCACCTTCTCACCACCACTTTCTCACCACAACCTTCTCACCACCACCATCTCACCACCACCTTCTCACCACCACCTTCTCACCACCACCTCCTCAACACCACCTCCTCACCACCACCTCCTCACCAACACCATCTCAACACCTTCCCACCACCACCTCCTCACCAACACCATCTCACCACCTCCTCACCAACCATCTCACCACCTCCTCACCACCACCTCCTCACCACCACATCCTCACCACCACCGTCTCACCACCACCTCCTCACCACCACCTCCTCACCACCACCATCTCACCACCACCTTCTCACCACCACTTTCTCACCACCACCTTCTCACCACCACCATCTCACCACCACCTTCTCACCACCACCTTCTCACCACCACCTCCTCAACACCACCTCCTCACCACCACCTCCTCACCAACACCATCTCACCACCTTCCCACCACCACCTCCTCACCAACACCATCTCACCACCTCCTCACCAACCATCTCACCACCTCCTCACCACCACCTCCTCACCACCACATCCTCACCACCACCGTCTCACCACCACCTCCTCACCACCACCTCCTCACCACCACCTTCTCACCACCACCTCCTCACCACCACCATCTCACCACCACCTCCTCATCACCACCTTCTCACCACCACATTCTCACCACCTCCTTCTCACCACCACCTCCTCACCACCACCTCCTCAACAACACCATCTTACCACCTCCTCACCAACACCATCTCACCACCTCCTCACCACCACCTCCTCACCACCACCTCCTCACCAACACCATCTTACCACCTCCTGACCAACACCTCACCACCACCTCCTCACCACCAGCTTCTCACCAACACCATCTCACCACCACCTCACCAACACCATCTTACCACATCCTCACCAACACCATCTCACCACCTTCTCACCAACACCATCTCACCAGCTCCTCAACAACACCATCTTACCCCCTCCTCACCGCCACATCCTCACCACCACCTTCTCACCACAACCTCCTCACCACCACCTCCTCACCACCACCTTCTCACCACTACCATCTCACCACCGCCTTCTCACCACCACCTCCCCAACACTACCTCCCCAACACCACCTCCTCACTACCACCTTCTCACCACCACCTTCTCACCACCACCTTCTCACCACCACCTCCTCAACACCACCTTCTCACCACCACCTCCTCACCACCACCTTCTCACCACCACCACACCACCACCTTCTCACCACCACCTCCTCACCACCTCCTCGTCACCACCACCTCCTCACCACCACCATCTCACCACCGCCTTCTCACCACCACCTCCTCACCACCACCTTCTCACCACCACCATCTCACCACCACCTTCTCACCACCACCTCCTCAACACCACCTCCTCACCACCACCTCCTCACCACCACCTTGTCACCACCACCTCCTCACCACCACCATCTCACCACCACCTTCTCACCACCACTTTCTCACCACCACCTTCTCACCACCACCATCTCACCACCACCTTCTCACCACCACCTTCTCACCACCACCTCCTCAACACCACCTCCTCACCACCACCTCCTCACCAACACCATCTCACCACCTTCCCACCACCACCTCCTCACCAACACCATCTCACCACCTCCTCACCAACCATCTCACCACCTCCTCACCACCACCTCCTCACCACCACATCCTCACCACCACCGTCTCACCACCACCTCCTCACCACCACCTCCTCAGCACCACCTTCTCACTACCACCTCCTCACCACCACCATCTCACCACCACCTCCTCATCACCACCTTCACACCACCACATTCTCACCACCTCCTTCTCACCACCACCTCCTCACCACCACCTCCTCAACAACACCATCTTACCACCTCCTCACCAACACCATCTCACCACCTCCACCAACTCCTCGCCAACACCACCTCACCACCACCTTCTCACCACCACCTCCTCACCACCACCTCGTCACCACCACCTCCTCACCACCACCATCTGACCACCACCTTCTCACCACCACCTTCTCACCACCACCATCTCACCACCACCTTCTCACCACCACCTTCTCACCACCACCTCCCCAACACCACCTCCTCACCACCACCTCCTCACCACCACCTTGTCACCACCACCTCCTCACCACCACCATCTCACCACCACCTTCTCACCACCACTTTCTCACCACCACCTTCTCACCACCACCATCTCACCACCACCTTCTCACCACCACCTTCTCACCACCACCTTCTCACCACCACCTCAACACCACCTCCTCACCACCACCTCCTCACCACCACCTCCTCACCAACACCATCTCACCACCTTCCCACCACCACCTCCTCACCAACACCATCTCACCACCTCCTCACCAACCATCTCACCACCTCCTCACCACCACCTCCTCACCACCACCTCCTCACCACCACCTCCTCACCACCACCATCTCACCACCACCTCCTCATCACCACCTTCTCACCACCACATTCTCACCACCACCTTCTCACCACCACCTCCTCACCACCACCTCCTCAACAACACCATCTTACCACCTCCTCACCACCACCTTCTCACCACCACCTCCTCTACATCACCTCACCACCACCTCCTCACCACCTCCTTCTCACCACCACCTTCTCACCACAACCTCCTCACCACCACCACCTCACCACCACCTCCTCACCACCACCTTCTCACCACCACCTTCTCACCACCACCTCCTCACCACCACCTCCTCACCACCACCTTCTCACCACCACCTCCTCACCACCACCTTCTCACCACCACCTTCTCACCACCACCTCCTCACCACCACATTGTCACCACCACCTCCTCACCACCACCATCTCACCACCACCACGTCACCACCACCTCCTCACCACCACCTTCTCACCACCACCTTCTCACCACACCTTCTCACCACCACTTCCTCACCACCACCTCCTCACCACCACCATCTTACCACCTCCTCACCAACACCATCTCACCACCTCCTCACCACCACCTCCTCACCACCACCTCCTCACCACCACCACGTCACCACCACCTCCTCACCACACCTTCTCACCACCACCTTCTCACCACACCTTCTCACCACCACCTCCTCACCACAACCTCCTCACCACCACCAACTCACCACCACCTCCTCACCACCACCTTCTCACCACCACCTTCTCACCACCACCTCCTCACCACCACCTTCTCACCACCACCTTCTCACCACCACCTCCTCACCACCACCTTCTCACCACCACCTTCTCACCACCACTTTCTCACCACCACCATCTCACCACCACCATCTCACCACCACCTTCTCACCACCACCTTCTCACCACCACCTCCTCAACACCACCTCCTCACCAGCACCTCCTCACCACCACCTCCTCACCAACACCATCTCACCACCATCCCACCACCACTTCCTCACCAACACCATCTCACCACCTCCTCACCAACCATCTCACCACCTCCTCACCACCACCTCCTCACCACCACCTCCTCACCACCACATCCTCACCACCACCTTCTCACCACCACCTCCTCACCACAACCTTCTCACCACCACCTCCTCACCACTACCATCTCACCACCACCTCCTCATCACCACCTTCTCACCACCACCTCCTCACGACCACCTCCTCACCATCACCATCTTTCCACCTCCTCACCAACACCATCTCACCACCTTCTCACCACCACCTCCTCACCAACACCATCTCACCATCTCCTCACCAACACCATCTTACCACCTCCTCACCATCGCCATCTCACCTCCACCTCGTCACCACCACCTTCTCACCACCACCTCCTCACCACTACCTCCTCACCACCACCTCCTCACCAACACCATTTTACCACCTCCTCACCAACAGCATCTTGCCACCTCCTCACCAGCACCATCTCACCACCTTCTCACCACCATCTCCTCACCACCACCGTCTCACCACCACCTCCTCTACACCACCTTGCTCACCACCACCTTCTCACCACCACATCCTCACCACCACCTTCTCACCACCACCTCCTCATCCCCACCTCCTCACCACCACCTTCTCACCACCACCTCTTCACCACCACCTCCTCACCACCACCATGTCACCACCTCCTCACCAACACCATCTCACCACTTCCTCACCACCACCTCCTCACCATCACCATCTCACCACCACCTCCTCACCACCACCTCCTCACCACCATCTCACCACCTCCTCACCACCACTTCCTCACCACCACTTCCTCACCACCACCTCCTCACCACCACATTCTCACCACCACCTTCTCACCACCACCTCCTCACCAACACCATCTTACCACCTCCTCCCCAACACCATCTCACCATCTCCTCACCACCACCTCTTCACCATCACCATCTCACCACCACCTCCGCACCACCACCTTCTCACCACCACCTCCTCACGACCACCTCCTCACCATCACCATCTTTCCACCTCCGCACCAACACCATCTCACCACCTTCTCACCACCACCTCCTCACCAACACCATCTCACCATCTCCTCACCAACACCATCTTACCACCTCCTCACCATCGCCATCTCACCTCCACCTCGTCACCACCACCTTCTCACCACCACCTCCTCACCAACACCATTTTACCACCTCCTCACCAACAGCATCTTGCCACCTCCTCACCAGCACCATCTCACCACCTTCTCACCACCATCTCCTCACCACCACCGTCTCACCACCAGCTCCTCTACACCACCTTGCTCACCACCACCTTCTCACCACCACATCCTCACCACCACTTTCTCACCACCACCTCCTCATCCCCACCTCCTCACCACCACCTTCTCACCACCACCTCTTCACCACCACCATCTCACCACCATCTTCTCACCACCACCTCCTCACCACCACCTTCTCACCACCACCTCCTCACCACCACCATGTTACCACCTCCTCACCAACACCATCTCACCACTTCCTCACCACCACCTCCTCACCATCACCATCTCACCACCACCTCCTCACCACCACCTCCTCACCAACACCATCTCACCACCTTCTCGCCACCACCTCCTCACCACCACCTCCTCAGCAACACCTTCTCACCACCACCTCCTCACCACCACCTTCTCACCACCACCTCCTCACCACCACCTCCTCACCAACACCACCTCACCACCACCTCCTCATCACCACCCCCTCACCATCACCATCTCACCACCACCTCCTCACCACCACCTCCTCACCAACACCATCTCACCACCTTCTCACCACCACCTCCTCACCAACACCATCTCACCACCTCCTCACCAACACCATCTCACCACCTCCTCACCACCACCTTCTCACCACCCCCTCCTCACCACCACCTCCTCAGCACCACCACCTCACCACCACCTCCTCATCATCACCTTCACATCACCATCTCAACACCACCTCCTCACCACCACCTCCTCACCAACACCATCTCACCACCTTCTCACCACCACCTCCTCACCAACACCATCTCACCACCTCCTCACCAACACCATCTCACCACCTCCTCACCACCACCTCCTCACCACCACCTCCGCACCACCACCTCCTCACCACCACCTTCTCACCACCACCTCCTCTACACCACCTCCTCACCTCCACCTCCTGATCACCACCTTTTCACCACCACATTCTCACCACCACCTTCTCACCACCACCTCCTCACCACCACCTCCTCACCATCACCATCTCACCACCACCTCCTCACCACCAGATTCTCACCAACACCATCTCACCACCACCTCACTAACACCGTCTTACCACCTTCTCACCAACACCATCTCACCACCTTCTCACCAACACCATCTCAACACCTCCTCAACAACACCATCTCACCACCTCCTCACCACCACCTCCTCACCACCACCTTCTTACCACCACCTCCTCACCACCACATTCTCACCACCACCTTTTCACCAACACCATCGCACCACCACCTTCTCACCACCACCTTCTCACCACCACCTCCTCACCACCACCTTCCCACCACCACCTTTTCACCACCACCTCCTCACCACCACCTTCTCACCACCACCTCCTCACCACCACCTTCTCACCATCACCTCACCACCACCTTCTCACCACCACCTCCTCACCACCACCTTGTCACCATCACCTCCTCACCACCACCATCTCACCAGCACCTTCTCACCACCACCTCCTCACCACCACCTTCTCATCACCACCATCTCACCACCACCTTCTCATCACCAACTTCTCACCACCACCTCCTCAACACCACCTCTCCACCACCACCTCATCACCACCACCTTGTCACCACCACCTCCTCACCACCACCATCTCACCACCACCTTCTCACCACCACCTCCTCACCATCACCATCTTTCCACCTCCTCACCAACACCATCTCACCACCTTCTCACCACCACCTCCTCACCACCACCTTCTCACCACCACCTCCTCACCACCACCTTCTCACCATCACCTCACCACCAACTTCTCACCACCACCTCCTCACCACCACCTTGTCACCATCACCTCCTCACCACCACCATCTCACCAGCACCTTCTCACCATCACCTCCTCACCACCACCTTCTCATCACCACCATCTCACCACCACCTTCTCATCACCAACTTCTCACCACCACCTCCTCAACACCACCTCCCCACCACCACCTCATCACCACCACCTTGTCACCACCACCTCCTCACCACCACCATCTCACCACCACCTTCTCACCACCACCTCCTCACCACCACCTTCTCACCACCACCATCTCACCACCACCTTCTCACCACCACCTCCTCACCACCACCTCCTCACCACCACCTCCTCACCACCACCTCCTCACCAACACCATCTCACCACCTTCTCACCACCACCCCCTCACCAACACCATCTCACCACCTCCTCACCAACCATCTCACCACCTCCTCACCACCACCTCCTCACCACCACTTCCTCACCACCACTTCCTCACCACCACCTCCTCACCACCACATTCTCACCACCACCTTCTCACCACCACCTCCTCACCAACACCATCTTACCACCTCCTCCCCAACACCATCTCACCATCTCCTCACCACCACCTCTTCACCATCACCATCTCACCACCACCTCCGCACCACCACCTTCTCACCACCAGCTCCTCACGACCACCTCCTCACCATCACCATCTTTCCACCTCCTCACCAACACCATCTCACCACCTTCTCACCACCACCTCCTCACCAACACCATCTCACCATCTCCTCACCAACACCATCTTACCACCTCCTCACCATCGCCATCTCACCTCCACCTCGTCACCACCACCTTCTCACCACCACCTCCTCACCACTACCTCCTCACCACCACCTCCTCACCAACACCATTTTACCACCTCCTCACCAACAGCATCTCACCTCCTTCTCACCACCACCTCCTCACCAACACCATCTCACCACCTTCTCACCACCATCTCCTCACCACCACCGTCTCACCACCACCTCCTCTACACCACCTTGCTCACCACCACCTTCTCACCACCACATCCTCACCACCACCTTCTCACCACCACCTCCTCATCCCCACCTCCTCACCGCCACCTTCTCACCACCACCTCTTAACCACCACCTCCTCAGCACCACCATCTTACCACCTCCTCGCCAACACCATCTCACCACTTCCTCACCACCACCTCCTCACCATCACCATCTCACCACCACCTCCTCACCACCACCTCCTCACCAACACCATCTCACCACCTTCTCGCCACCACCTCCTCACCAACCCCATCTCACCACCTCCTTACCAACACCATCTCACCACCTCCTCACCACAACCTCCTCACCACCACCAACTCACCACCACCTCCTCACCACCACCTTCTCACTACCACCTTCTCACCACCACCTCCTCACCACCACCTTCTCACCACCACCTTCTCACCACCACCTCCTCACCACCACCTTCTCACCACCACCTTCTCACCACCACTTTCTCACCACCACCATCTCACCAGTACCATCTCACCACCACCTTCTCACCACCACCTTCTCACCACCACCTCCTCAACACCACCTCCTCACCAGCACCTCCTCACCACCACCTCCTCACCAACACCATCTCACCACCATCCCACCACCACCTCCTCACCAACACCATCTCACCACCTCCTCACCAACCATCTCACCACGTCCTCACCACCACCTCCTCACCACCACCTCCTCACCACCACATCCTCACCACCACCTTCTCACCGCCACTTCCTCACCACAACCTTCTCACCACCACCTCCTCACCACCACCATCTCACCACCACCTCCTCATCACCACCATCTCACCACCACCTTCTCACCACCACCTCCCCAACACCAGCTCCTCACCACCACCTCCTCACCACCACCTTGTCACAACCACCTCCTCACCACCACCATCTCACCACCACCTTCTCACCACCACTTTCTCACCACCACCTTCTCACCACCACCATCTCACCACCACCTTCTCATCACCACCTTCTCACCACCACCTTCTCAACACCACCTCCTCACCACCCCCTCCTCACCACCACCTCCTCACCAACACCATCTCACCACCTTCCCACCACCACGTCCTCACCAACACCATCTCACAACCTCCTCACAAACCATCTCACCACCTCCTCACCACCACCTCCTCACCACCACATCCTCACCACCACCTTCTCACCACCACCTCCTCACCACCACGTCCTCACCACCACCTCCTCACCACCACCTTCTCACCACCACCTCCTCACCACCACCAGCTCACCACCACCTCCTCATCACCACCTTCTCACCACCACATTCTCACCACAACCTCCTCAACAACACCATCTTACCACCTCCTCACCAACACCATCTCACCACCTCCTCACCACCACCTCCTCACCAACACCATCTCACCACCACCTCCTCACCACCATCTTCTCACCACCACCTCCTCACCAACACCATCTCACCACCACCTCCTCACCACCATCTTCTCACCACCACCTCCTCTACACCACCTTCTCACCACCACCATCTCACCACCACCTTCTCACCACCACCTCCCCAACACCACCTCCTCACCACCACCTCCTCACCACCACCTTGTCACCACCACCTCCTCACCACCACCATCTCAACACCACCTCCTAACCACCATCTTCTCACCACCACCTCCTCTGCACCACCTTCTCACCACCACCTTCTCACCACCACATTCTCACCACCACCTTCTCACCACCACCTCCTCATACCCACCTCCTCACCACCACCTTCTCATCCCCACCTCCTCACCACCACCTCCTCACCACCACCATCTTACCACCTCCTCACCAACACCATCTCACCACTTCCTCACCACCACCTCCTCACCATCACCATCTCACCACCACCTCCTCAACACCACCTCCTCACCAACACCATCTCACCACCACCTCCTCACCAATACCATCTCACCACCTCCTCACCAACACCATCTCACCACCTCCTCACCACCACCTCCTCACCACCACCTCCTCACCACCACCACCTCACCACCACCTCCTCACCACCACCTTCTCACCACCACCTTCTCACCACACCTTCTCACCACCACCTCCTCACCACCACCTCCTCACCACCACCAGCTCACCACCACCTCCTCAACACCACCTTCTCACCACCACCTCCTCACCACCACCTCCTCACCACCACCTCCTCACCACCACCTTCTCACCACCACCTTCTCACCACCACCTCCTCACCACCACCTTCTCACCACCACCTCACCACCACCTTCTCACCACCACCTCCTCACCACCACCTTGTCACCACCACCTAACCACCACCATCTCACCACCACCTTCTCACCACCACCTCCTCACCACTACCTTCTCAACACCACCATCACACCACCACCTTCTCACCACACCTTCTCACCACCACGTCAACACCACCTCCTCACCACCACCTCCTCACCACCACCTTGTCACCAACACCTTCTCACCACCACCTCCTCACCACCACCTCCTCACCACCACCTCCTCACCACCACCATCTCACCACCACCTCCTCACCACCACCTTCTCACCACCACCTGCTCACCACCACCTCCTCTACATCACCTCCTCACCTCCACCTCCTGATCACCTTTTCACTACCACATTCTCACCACCACCTTCTCACCACCACCTCCTCACCACCACCTCCTCACCACCACCTCCTCACCAACACCATCTTACCACCTCCTGACCAACACCTCACCTCCACCTCCTCACCACCAGCTTCTCACCAACACCATCTCACCACCACCTCACCAACACCATCTTACCACATCCTCACCAACACCATCTCACCACCTTCTCACCAACACCATCTCACCACCTCCTCAACAACACCATCTTACCACCTCCTCACCGCCACATCCTCACCACCACCTTCTCACCACCACCTCCTCACCACCACCTCCTCACCACCACCTTCTCACCACCACCATCTCACCACCACCTTCTCACCACCACCTCCCCAACACTACCTCCCCAACACCACCTCCTCACCACCACCTTCTCACCACCACCTTCTCACCACCACCTTCTCACCACCACCTCCTCAACACCACCTTCTCACCACCACCTCCTCACCACCACCTTCTCACCACCACCACACCACCACCTTCTCACCACCACCTCCTCACCACCTCCTCGTCACCACCACCTCCTCACCACCACCATCTCACCACCACCTTCTCACCACCACCTCCTCACCACCACCTCACCACCACCATCTCACCACCACCTTCTCACCACCACCTTCTCACCACCACCTCCTCAACACCACCTCCTCACCACCACCTCCTCACCACCACCTTGTCACCACCACCTCCTCACCACCACCATCTCACCACCACCTTCTCACCACCACTTTCTCACCACCACCTTCTCACCACCACCATCTCACCACTACCTTCTCACCACCACCTCCTCAACACCACCTCCTCACCACCACCTCCTCACCAACACCATCTCACCACCTTCCCACCACCACCTCCTCACCAACACCATCTCACCACCTCCTCACCAACCATCTCACCACCTCCTCACCACCACCTCCTCACCACCACATCCTCACCACCACCTCTCACCACCACCTCCTCACCACCACCTCCTCACCACCACCTTCTCACCACCACCTCCTCACCACCACCATCTCACCACCACCTCCTCATCACCACATTCTCACCACCTCCTTCTCACCACCACCTCCTCACCACCACCTCCTCAACAACACCATCTTACCACCTCCTCACCAACACCATCTCACCACCTCCTCACCACCACCTCCTCACCACCATCTCCTCACCAACACCATCTTACCACCTCCTGACCAACACCTCACCACCACCTCCTCACCACCAGCTTCTCACCAACACCATCTCACCACCACCTCACCAACACCATCTTACCACATCCTCACCAACACCATCTCACCACCTTCTCACCAACACCATCTCACCACCTCCTCAACAACACCATCTTACCACCTCCTCACCGCCACATCCTCACCACCACCTTCTCACCACCACCTCCTCACCACCACCTCCTCACCACCACCTTCTCACCACTACCATCTCACCACCACCTTCTCACCACCACCTCCCCAACACTACCTCCCCAACACCACCTCCTCACCACCACCTTCTCACCACCACCTTCTCACCACCACCTCCTCAACACCACCTTCTCACCACCACCTCGTCACCACCACCTTCACACCACCACCACACCACCACCTTCTCACCACCACCTCCTCACCACCTCCTCGTCACCACCACCTCCTCACCACCACCATCTCACCACCGCCTTCTCACCACCACCTCCTCACCACCACCTTCTCACCACCACCATCTCACCACCACCTTCTCACCACCACCTTCTCACCACCACCTCCTCAACACCACCTCCTCACCACCACCTTGTCACCACCACCTCCTCACCACCACCATCTCACCACCACCTTCTCACCACCACTTTCTCACCACCACCTTCTCACCACCACCATCTCACCACCACCTTCTCACCACCACCTTCTCACCACCACCTCCTCAACACCACTTCCTCACCACCACCTCCTCACCATCACCATCTCACCACCTTCCCACCACCACCTCCTCACCAACACCATCTCACCACCTCCTCACCAACCATCTCACCACCTCCTCACCACCACCTCCTCACCACCACATCCTCACCACCACCGTCTCACCACCACCTCCTCACCACCACCTCCTCACCACCACCTTCTCACCACCACCTCCTCACCACCACCATCTCACCACCACCTCCTCATCACCACCTTCTCACCACCACATTCTCACCACCTCCTTCTCACCACCACCTCCTCACCACCACCTCCTCAACAACACCATCTTACCACCTCCTCCCCAACACCATCTCACCACCTCCACCAACTCCTCGCCAACACCACCTCACCACCACCTTCTCACCACCACCTCCTCACCACCACCTCGTCACCACCACCTCCTCACCACCACCATCTGACCACCACCTTCTCACCACCACCATCTCACCACCACCTTCTCACCACCACCTTCTCACCACCACCTCCCCAACACCACCTCCTCACCACCACCTCCTCACCACCACCGTGTCACCACCACCTCCTCACCACCACCATCTCACCACCACCTTCTCACCACCACTTTCTCACCACCACCTTCTCACCACCACCATCTCACCACCACCTTCTCACCACCACCTTCTCACCACCACCTTCTCACCAACACCTCAACACCACCTCCTCACCACCACCTCCTCACCACCACCTCCTCACCAACACCATCTCATCACCTTCCCACCACCACCTCCTCACCAACACCATCTCACCACCTCCTCACCAACCATCTCACCACCTCCTCACCACCACCTCCTCACCACCACCTCCTCACCACCACATCCTCACCACCACCTTCTCACCACCACCTCCTCACCACCACCTTCTCACCACCACCTCCTCACCACCACCATCTCACCACCACCTCCTCATCAACACCTTCTCACCACCACATTCTCACCACCACCTTCTCACCACCACCTCCTCACCACCACCTCCTCAACAACACCATCTTACCACCTCCTCACCACCACCTTCTCACCACCACCTCCTCTACATCACCTCACCACCACCTCCTCACCACCTCCTTCTCACCACCACCTTCTCACCACAACCTCCTCACCACCACCACCTCACCACCACCTCCTCACCACCACCTTCTCACCACCACCTTCTCACCACCACCTCCTCACCACCACCTTCTCACCACCACCTTCTCACTACCACCTCCTCACCACCACCTTCTCACCACCACCTTCTCACCACCACCTCCTCACCACCACATTGTCACCACCACCTCCTCACCACCACCATCTCACCACCACCACGTCACCACCACCTCCTCACCACCACCTTCTCACCACCACCTTCTCACCACACCTTCTCACCACCACTTCGTCACCACCACCTCCTCACCACCACCATCTTACCACCTCCTCACCAACACCATCTCACCACCTCCTCACCACCACCTCCTCACCACCACCTCCTCACCACCACCACGTCACCACCACCTCCTCACCACACCTTCTCACCACCACCTTCTCACCACACCTTCTCACCACCACCTCCTCACCACAACCTCCTCACCACCACCAACTCACCACCATCTCCTCACCACCACCTTCTCACCACCACCTTCTCACCACCACCTCCTCACCACCACCTTCTCACCACCACCTTCTCACCACCACCTCCTCACCACCACCTTCTCACCACCACCTTCTCACCACCACTTTCTCACCACCACCATCTCACCACCACCATCTCACCACCACCTTCTCACCACCACCTTCTCACCACCACCTCCTCAACACCACCTCCTCACCAGCACCTCCTCACCACCACCTCCTCACCAACACCATCTCACCACCATCCCACCACCACATCCTCACCAACACCATCTCACCACCTCCTCACCAACCATCTCACCACCTCCTCACCACCACCTCCTCACCACCACCTCCTCACCACCACATCCTCACCACCACCTTCTCACCACCACCTCCTCACCACAACCTTCTCACCACCACCTCCTCACCACCACCATCTCACCACCACCTCCTCATCACCACCTTCTCACCACCACCTCCTCACGACCACCTCCTCACCAACACCATCTCACCATCTCCTCACCAACACCATCTTACCACCTCCTCACCATCGCCATCTCACCTCCACCTCGTCACCACCACCTTCTCACCACCACCTCCTCACCACTACCTCCTCACCACCACCTCCTCACCAACACCATTTTACCACCTCCTCACCAACAGCATCTTGCCACCTCCTCACCAGCACCATCTCACCACCTTCTCACCACCATCTCCTCACCACCACCATCTCACCACCACCTCCTCTACACCACCTTGCTCACCACCACCTTCTCACCACCACATCCTCACCACCACCTTCTCACCACCACCTCCTCATCCCCACCTCCTCACCACCACCTTCTCACCACCACCTCTTCACCACCACCTCCTCACCACCACCATGTTACCACCTCCTCACCAACACCATCTCACCACTTCCTCACCACCACCTCTTCACCATCACCATCTCACCACCACCTCCTCACCACCACCTCCTCACCAACCATCTCACCACCTCCTCACCACCACCTCCTCACCACCACTTCCTCACCACCACTTCCTCACCACCACCTCCTCACCACCACATTCTCACCACCACCTTCTCACCACCACCTCCTCACCAACACCATCTTACCACCTCCTCCCCAACACCATCTCACCATCTCCTCACCACCACCTCTTCACCATCACCATCTCACCACCACCTCCGCACCACCACCTTCTCACCACCACCTCCTCACGACCACCTCCTCACCATCACCATCTTTCCACCTCCTCACCAACACCATCTCACCACCTTCTCACCACCACCTCCTCACCAACACCATCTCACCATCTCCTCACCAACACCATCTTACCACCTCCTCACCATCGCCATCTCACCTCCACCTCGTCACCACCACCTTCTCACCACCACCTCCTCACCAACACCATTTTACCACCTCCTCACCAACAGCATCTTGCCACCTCCTCACCAGCACCATCTCACCACCTTCTCACCACCATCTCCTCACCACCACCGTCTCACCACCAGCTCCTCTACACCACCTTGCTCACCACCACCTTCTCACCACCACATCCTCACCACCACTTTCTCACCACCACCTCCTCATCCCCACCTCCTCACCACCACCTTCTCACCACCATCTCTTCACCACCACCATCTCACCACCATCTTCTCACCACCACCTCCTCACCACCACCTTCTCACCACCACCTCCTCACCACCACCATGTTACCACCTCCTCACCAACACCATCTCACCACTTCCTCACCACCACCTCCTCACCATCACCATCTCACCACCACCTCCTCACCACCACCTCCTCACCAACACCATCTCACCACCTTCTCGCCACCACCTCCTCACCAACGCCATCTCACCACCTCCTTACCAACACCATCTCACCACCTCCTCACCACCACCTCCTCACCACCACCTCCTCAGCAACACCTTCTCACCACCACCTCCTCACCACCACCTTCTCACCACCACCTCCTCACCACCACCTCCTCACCAACACCACCTTACCACCATCTCCTCATCACCACCCCCTCACCATCACCATCTCACCACCACCTCCTCACCACCACCTCCTCACCAACACCATCTCAACAAATTCTCACCACCACCTCCTCACCAACACCATCTCACCACCTCCTCACCAACACCATCTCACCACCTCCTCACCACCACCTTCTCACCACCCCCTCCTCACCACCACCTCCTCAGCACCACCACCTCACCACCACCTCCTCATCATCACCTTCACATCACCATCTCACCACCACCTCCTCACCACCACCTCCTCACCAACACCATCTCACCACCTTCTCACCACCACCTCCTCACCAACACCATCTCACCACCTCCTCACCAACACCATCTCACCACCTCCTCACCACCACCTCCTCACCACCACCTCCGCACCACCACCTCCTCACCACCACCTTCTCACCACCACCTCCTCTACACCACCTCCTCACCTCCACCTCCTGATCACCACCTTTTCACCACCACATTCTCACCACCACCTTCTCACCACCACCTCCTCACCACCACCTCCTCACCATCACCATCTCACCACCACCTCCTCACCACCAGATTCTCACCAACACCATCTCACCACCACCTCACCAACACCGTCTTACCACCTTCTCACCAACACCATCTCACCACCTTCTCACCAACACCATCTCAACACCTCCTCAACACCATCTCACCACCTCCTCACCACCACCTCCTCACCACCACCTTCTTACCACCACCTCCTCACCACCACATTCTCACCACCACCTTTTCACCAACACCATCGCACCACCACCTTCTCACCACCACCTTCTCACCACCACCTCCTCACCACCACCTTCCCACCACCACCTTTTCACCACCACCTCCTCACCACCACCTTCTCACCACCACCTCCTCACCACCACCTTCTCACCATCACCTCACCACCACCTTGTCACCATCACCTCCTCACCACCACCATCTCACCAGCACCTTCTCACCACCACCTCCTCACCACCACCTTCTCATCACCACCATCTCACCACCACCTTCTCATCACCAACTTCTCACCACCACCTCCTCAACACCACCTCCCCACCACCACCTCATCACCACCACCTTGTCACCACCACCTCCTCACCACCACCATCTCACCACCACCTTCTCACCACCACCTCCTCACCACCACCTTCTCACCACCACCATCTCACCACCACCTTCTCACCACCACCTCCTCACCACCACCTCCTCACCACCACCTCCTCACCAACACCATCTCACCACCTTCTCACCACCACCTCCTCACCAACACCATCTCACCACCTCCTCACCAACCATCTCACCACCTCCTCACCACCACCTCCTCACCACCACTTCCTCACCACCACTTCCTCACCACCACCTCCTCACCACCACATTCTCACCACCACCTTCTCACCACCACCTCCTCACCAACACCATCTTACCACCTCCTCCCCAACACCATCTCACCATCTCCTCACCACCACCTCTTCACCATCACCATCTCACCACCACCTCCGCACCACCACCTTCTCACCACCACCTCCTCACGACCACCTCCTCACCATCACCATCTTTCCACCTCCTCACCAACACCATCTCACCACCTTCTCACCACCACCTCCTCACCAACACCATCTCACCATCTCCTCACCAACACCATCTTACCACCTCCTCACCATCGCCATCTCACCTCCACCTCGTCACCACCACCTTCTCACCACCACCTCCTCACCACTACCTCCTCACCACCACCTCCTCACCAACACCATTTTACCACCTCCTCACCAACAGCATCTCACCTCCTTCTCACCACCACCTCCTCACCAACACCATCTTGCCACCTCCTCACCAGCACCATCTCACCACCTTCTCACCACCATCTCCTCACCACCACCGTCTCACCACCACCTCCTCTACACCACCTTGCTCACCACCACCTTCTCACCACCACATCCTCACCACCACCTTCTCACCACCACCTCCTCATCCCCACCTCCTCACCACCACCTTCTCACCACCACCTCTTCACCACCACCTCCTCACCACCACCATCTTACCACCTCCTCGCCAACACCATCTCACCACTTCCTCACCACCACCTCCTCACCACCACCTCCTCACCACCACCTCCTCACCAACACCATCTCACCACCTTCTCACCACCACCTCCTCACCAGCACATTCTCACCACCTCCTCACCAACCATCTCACCACCTCCTCACCACCACCTCCTCACCACCACTTCCTCACAACCACTTCCTCACCACCACCTTCTCACCACCACATTCTCACCACCACCTTCTCACCACCACCTCCTCACCAACACCATCTTACCACCTCCTCCCCAACACCATCTCACCATCTCCTCACCACCACCTCTTCACCATCACCATCTCACCACCACCTCCGCACCACCACCTTCTCACCACCACCTCCTCACGACCACCTCCTCACCATCACCATCTTTCCACCTCCTCACCAACACCATCTCACCACCTTCTCACCACCACCTCCTCACCAACACCATCTCACCATCTCCTCACCAACACCAAATTACCACCTCCTCACCATCGCCATCTCACCTCCACCTCGTCACCACAACCTTCTCACCACCACCTCCTCACCACTACCTCCTCACCACCACCTCCTCACCAACACCATCTCACCACCTTCTCGCCACCACCTCCTCACCAACCCCATCTCACCACCTCCTTACCAACACCATCTCACCACCTCCTCACCACCACCTCCTCACCACCACCTCCTCAGCAACACCTTCTCACCACCACCTCCTCACCAGCACCTTCTCACCACCACCTCCTCACCATCACCTCCTCACCACCACCACCTCACCACCACCTCCTCATCACCACCTTCACAACACCACCATCTTTCCACCACCTCCTTACCACCACCTCCTCACCAACACCATCTCACCACTTCCTCACCACCACCTCCTCACCATCACCGTCTCACCACCACCTCCTCACCACCACCTCCTCACCAACACCTTCTCACCACCACCTCCTCACCACCACCATCTCACAACCACCTCCTCATCAACACCTTCTCACCACCACATTCTCACCACCACCTTCTCACCACCACCTCCTCACCACCACCTCCTCACCACCACCATCTCACCACCATCTTCTCACCACCACCTCCTCACCACCACCTTCTCACCACCACCTTCTCACCACCACCTCCTCACCATCACCATCTCACCACCACCTCCTCACCAACACCATCTCACCAACAACATCTCACCACCTCCTCACCACCACCTCCTCAACAACACCATCTCACCACCTCCTCACCAACCATCCCGCCACCTCCTCATCACCACCTCCTCACCACCATCTTCTCACCACCACCTCCTCACCACCATCTTCTCACCACCACATCCTCACCACCACCTTCTCACCACCACCTTCTCACCACCACCTCCTCACCACCACCATCTCACAACCACCTCCTCATCAACACCTTCTCACCACCACATTCTCACCACCACCTTCTCACCACCACCTCCTCACCACCACCTCCTCACCACCACCATCTCACCACCATCTTCTCACCACCACCTCCTCACCACCACCTTCTCACCACCACCTTCTCACCACCACCTCCTCACCATCACCATCTCACCACCACCTCCTCACCAACACCATCTCACCAACAACATCTCACCACCTCCTCACCACCACCTCCTCAACAACACCATCTCACCACCTCCTCACCAACCATCCCGCCACCTCCTCATCACCACCTCCTCACCACCATCTTCTCACCACCACCTCCTCACCACCATCTTCTCACCACCACATCCTCACCACCACCTTCTCACCACCACCTTCTCACCACCACCTCCTCACCACCACCTCCTCACCAACACCACCTCACCACCGCCTCCTCATCACCACCCCCTCACCATCACCATCTCACCACCACCTCCTCACCACCACCTCCTCACCAACACCATCTCACCACCTTCTCACCACCACCTCCTCACCAACCATCCCGCCACCTCCTCACCACCACCTCCTCACCACCACCTCCTCACCACCACCTTCTCACCACCCCCTCCTCACCACCACCTCCTCACCACCACCTCCTCACCAACACCTTCTCACCACCACCTCCTCACCACCACCATCTCACAACCACCTCCTCATCAACACCTTCTCACCACCACATTCTCACCACCACCTTCTCACCACCACCTCCTCACCACCACCTCCTCACCACCACCATCTCACCACCATCTTCTCACCACCACCTCCTCACCACCACCTCCTCACCACCACCTTCTCACCACCACCCCCTCACCATCACCATCTCACCACCACCTCCTCACCAACACCATCTCACCAACAACATCTCACCACCTCCTCACCACCACCTCCTCAACAACACCATCTCACCACCTCCTCACCAACCATCCCGCCACCTCCTCATCACCACCTCCTCACCACCATCTTCTCACCACCACCTCCTCACCACCATCTTCTCACCACCACATCCTCACCACCACCTTCTCACCACCACCTTCTCACCACCACCTCCTCACCACCACCATCTCACAACCACCTCCTCATCAACACCTTCTCACCACCACATTCTCACCACCACCTTCTCACCACCACCTCCTCACCACCACCTCCTCACCACCACCATCTCACCACCATCTTCTCACCACCACCTCCTCACCACCACCTTCTCACCACCACCTTCTCACCACCACCTCCTCACCATCACCATCTCACCACCACCTCCTCACCAACACCATCTCACCAACAACATCTCACCACCTCCTCACCACCACCTCCTCAACAACACCATCTCACCACCTCCTCACCAACCATCCCGCCACCTCCTCATCACCACCTCCTCACCACCATCTTCTCACCACCACCTCCTCACCACCATCTTCTCACCACCACATCCTCACCACCACCTTCTCACCACCACCTTCTCACCACCACCTCCTCACCACCACCTCCTCACCAACACCACCTCACCACCGCCTCCTCATCACCACCCCCTCACCATCACCATCTCACCACCACCTCCTCACCACCACCTCCTCACCAACACCATCTCACCACCTTCTCACCACCACCTCCTCACCAACCATCCCGCCACCTCCTCACCACCACCTCCTCACCACCACCTCCTCACCACCACCTTCTCACCACCCCCTCCTCACCACCACCTCCTCAGCACCACCACCTCACCACCACCTCCTCATCATCACCTTCACAACACCACCATCTTTCCACCACCTCCTTACCACCACCTCCTCACCAACACCATCTCACCACTTCCTCACCACCACCTCCTCACCATCACCATCTCACCACCACCTCACCACCACCTCCTCACCAACACCATCTCACCACCTTCTCACCACCACCTCCTCACCAACACCATCTCACCACCTCCTCACCAACACCATCTCACCACCTCCTCACCACCACCTTCTCACCACCCCCTCCTCACCACCACCTCCTCAGCACCACCACCTCACCACCACCTCCTCATCATCACCTTCACAACATCACCATCTCACCACCACCTTCTCACCACCAGCTTCTCAACACCATCTCCTCACCACCACCCCTTTACCAACACCTTGTCACCACCACCTCCTCACCAACCATCTCACCACCTCCTCACCACCACCACCTCACCATCACCATCTCACCACCACCTTCTCACCACCACCTCCTCACCACCAATTCCTCACGACCAACTCCTCACCATCACCATCTTACCACCTCCTCACCAACACCATCTCACCACCTCCTCACCATCATCATCTCACCTCCACCTCCTCACCACCACCTTCTCACCACCACCTCCTCACCACCACCTCCTCACCACCACCTCCTGACCAACACCATCTTACCACCTCCTCACCAAAACCATCTCACCTCCTTCTCACCACCACCTCCTCACCAACACCAGCTTACCACCTCCTCACCAACACCATCTCACCACCTTCTCACCACCATCTCCTCTACACCACCATCTCACCACCACCTTCTCACCACCACATCCTCACCACCACCTTCTGACCACCACCACCTCATCCCCACCTCCTCACCACCACCTTCACACCACCACCTGCTCACCACCAGCATCTTACCACCTGCTCACCAACACCATCTCACCACTTCCTCACCACCACCTCCTCACCATCACCATCTCACCACCACCTCCTCACCACCACCTCCTCACCAACACCATCTCACCACTTTCTCACCACCACTTCCTCACCACCACCTTCTCACCACCACCTTCTCACCATCACCTCCTCACTACCACCTCCGCACCACCACCTCCTCACCACCACCTTCTCACCACCACCTCCTCTACACCACCTCCTCACCTCCACCTCCTGATCACCACCTTTTCACCACCACATTCTCACCACCACCTTCTCACCACCACCTCCTCACCACCACCTCCTCACCAACACCATCTTACCACCTCCTGACCAACACCATCTCACCACCTCCTCACCACCACCTCCTCACCATCACCATCTCACCACCACCTCAACAACACCATCTTACCACCTTCTCACCAACACCATCTCACCACCTTCTCACCAACACCATCTCAACACCTCCTCAACAACACCATCTCACCACCTCCTCACCATCACCTCCTCACCACCACCTTCTCACCACCACCTCCTCACCACCACATTCTCACCACCACCTTTTCACCAACACCATCTCACCACCACCTTCTCACCACCACCTTCTCACCACCACCTCCTCACCACCACCTCCTCACCACCACCTTCTCACCACCACCTCCTCACCACCACCTTGTCACCATCACCTCCTCACCACCACCATCTCACCAGCACCTTCTCACCACCACCTCCTCACCGCCACCTTCTCACCACCACCATCTCACCACCACCTTCTCATCACCAACTTCTCACCACCACCTCCTCAACACCACCTCCCCACCACCACCTCCTCACCACCACCTTGTCACAACCACCTCCTCACCACCACCATCTCACCACCACCTTCCCACCACCACCTCCTCACCACCACCTTCTCACCACCACCATCTCACCACCACCTTCTCACCACCACCTCCTCACCAAAACCTCCTCACCACCACCTCCTCACCACCACCTCCGCACCACCACATCCTCACCACCACCTTCTCACCACCACCTCCTCTACACCACCTCCTCACCTCCACCTCCTGATCACCACCTTTTCACCACCACATTCTCACCACCACCTTCTCACCACCACCTTCTCACCATCACCATCTCACCAACACCTCCTCACCACCAGATTCTCACCAACACCATCTCACCACCACCTCACCAACACCATCTTACCACCTTCTCACCAACAACATCTCACCACCTTCTCACCAACACCATCTCAACACCTCAACAACACCATCTCACCACCTCCTCACCACCACCTCCTCACCACCACCTTCTCACCACCACCTCCTCACCACCACATTCTCACCACCACCTTTTCACCAACACCATCTCACCACCACCTTCTCACCACCACCTTACCACCACCTCCTCACCACCACCTTCTCACCACCACATTTTCACCACCACCTCCTCACCACCACCTTCTCACCACCACCTCCTCACCACCACCTTCTCACCATCACCTCACCACCACCTTCTCACCACCACCTCCTCACCACCACCTTGTCACCATCACCTCCTCACCACCACCATCTCACCAGCACCTTCTCACCACCACCTCCTCACCACCACCTTCTCACCACCACCATCTCACCACCACCTTCTCATCACCGACTGCTCACCACCACCTCCTCAACACCACCTCCTCACCACCACCTCCTCACCGCCACCTTGTCACCACCACCTCCTCACCACCACCATCTCACAACCACCTTCTCACCACCACCTCCTCACCACCACCTTCTCATCACCACCATCTCACCACCAACTTCTCACCACCACCTCCTCACCACCTCCTCCTCACCACCACCTCCTCACCACCACCTCCTCACCAACACCATCTCACCACCTTCTCACCACCACCTCCTCACCAACACCATCTCACCACCTCCTCACCAACTATCTCACCACCTCCTCACCACCACCTCCTCACCACCACTTCCTCACCACCACTTCCTCACCACCACCTCCTCACCACCACCTCCTCACCACCACCATCTCACCACCACCTCCTCATCACCACCTTCTCACCACCACATTCTCACCAGCACCTTCTCACCACCACTTCCTCACCAACACCATCTTACCACCTCTTCACCAACACCATCTCAGCACCTCCTCATCACCACCTCCTCACCACCACCTTCTCACCACCACCTCTTCACCACCACCTCCTCACCACCACCATCTTACCACCTCCTCACCAACACCATCTCACCACTTCCTCACCACCACCTCCTCACCATCACCATCTCACCACCACTTCCTCACCACCACCTCCTCACCAACACCATCTCACCACCTTCTCGCCACCACCTCCTCACCAACACCATCTCACCACCTCCTCACCAACACCATCTCACCACCTCCTCACCACCACCTCCTCACCACCACCTCCTCAGCAACACCTTCTCACCACCACCTCCTCACCACCACCTTCTCACCACCACCTCCTCACCACCACCTCCTCACCACCACCACCTCCACCACCTCCTCATCACCACCTTCACAACACCACCATCTTTCCACCACCTCCTTACCACCACCTCCTCACCAACACCATCTCACCACTTCCTCACCACCACCTCCTCACCATCACCATCTCACCACCACCTCCTCACCACCACCTCCTCACCACCACCTTCTCACCACCACCTCCTCACCACCACCATCTCACCACCACCTCCTCATCACCACCTTCTCACCACCACATTCTCACCACCACCTTCTCACCACCACCTCCTCACCACCACCTCCTCACCACCACCAACTCATCACCATCTTCTCACCACCACCTCCTCACCACCACCTTCTCACCACCACCTTCTCACCACCACCTCCTCACCATCACCATCTCACCACCACCTCCTCACCAACACCATCTCACCAACAACATCTCACCACCTCCTCACCACCACCTCCTCAACAACACCATCTCACCACCTCCTCACCAACCATCTCACCACCTCCTCACCACCACCTCCTCACCACCATCTTCTCACCACCACCTCCTCACCACCATCTTCTCACCACCACATCCACACCACCACCTTCTCACCACCACCTTCTCACCACCACCTCCTCACCACCACCTCCTCACCACCACCACCTCACCACCACCTCCTCATCACCACCTCCTCACCATCACCATCTCACCACCACCTCCTCACCACCACCTCCTCACCAACACCATCTCACCACCTTCTCACCACCACCTCCTCACCAACACCATCTCACCACCTCCTCACCAACACCATCTCACCACCACCTCACCAACTCCTTATCACCACCCCCTCCTCACCACCACCTCCTCAGCACTACCACCTCACCACCACCACCTCATCATCACCTTCACAACATCACCATCTCACCACCACCTTCTCACCACCAGCTTCTCAACACCACCTCCTCACCACCACCCGTTTACCACCACGTTGTCACCACCACCTCCTCACCAACCATCTCACCACCTCCTCACCACCACCTCCTCACCACCACCTCCTCACCACCACCTTCTCACCACCACCTCCTTACCAACACCTCCTCACCACCACCTCCTCACCACCCCCTTCTCACCACCACCTCCTCACCACCACCATCTCACCACCACCTCCTCATCACTACCTTCTCACCACCACCTTCTCACCACCACCTCCTCACCACCACCTCCTCACCAACACCATCTTACCACCTCCTCACCAACACCATCTCACCACCTGCTCACCACCACCTCTTCACCATCACCATCTCACCACCAACTTCTCACCACTACCTCCTCACCACCACCTCGTCACGACTACCTCCTCACCATCACCATCTTACCACCTCCTCACCAGCACCATCTCACCGTCTTCTCACCACCACCTCCTCACCAACAGCATCTCACCACCTCCTCACCAACACCATCTCACCTCCACCTCCTCACCACCACCTTCTCACCACCACCTCCTCACCACCACCTCCTCACCACCACCTCCTCACTCAACACCATCTTACCACCTCCTCACCAACACCATCTCACCATCTTCTCACCACCCTCACCACCAACTTCTCACCACCACCTCCTCTACACCACCTTCTCAGCACCACCTCCTCACCACCACCACCTCACCACCCCCTCCTCATCACCACCTTCACAACACCACCATCTCACCATCACCTTCTCACCACCACCTTCTCAACACCACCTCCTCACCACCACCTTCTGACCACCACCTTCTTGCCACCACCTCCTCACCACCTCCTTCTCACCACCACCTTCTCACCACCACCTTCTCACCACCACCTCCTAACCACCACCATCTCACCACCACCTTCTCACCACCACCTCCTCACCACCTCCTTCTCACCACCACCTTCTCACCACCACCTCCTCTACACCACCTCACCACCACCTCCTCACCACCACCTTCTCACCACCACCTTCTCACCATCACCTCCTCACCACCACCTCCACACCACCACCTCCTCACCACCACCTTCTCACCACCACCTCCTCTACACCACCTCCTCACCTCCACCTCCTGATCGCCACATTCTCACCACCACATTCTCACCACCACCTTCTCACCACCACGTCCTCACCACCACCTTCTCACCACCACCTTTTCACCAACACCATCTCACCACCACCTTCTCACCACCACCTCCTCACCACCACCTTCTCACCACCACCTCCTCACCACCACCTTCTCACCACCAACTCCTCACCACCACCTTATCACCACCACCTCACCACCACCTTCTCACCACCACCTCCTCACCACCACCTTGTCACCACCACCTCCTCACCACCACCATCTCACCACCACCTTCTCACCACCACCTCCTCACCACCACCTTCTCACCACCACCATCTCACCACCACCTCCTCACCACCACCTCCTCACCACCACCTCCTCACCAACACCATCTTACCACCTCCTGACCAATACCATCTCACCGCCTCCTCACCACCACTTCCTCACCATCACCATCTCACCACCACCTCCTCACCACCAGCTTCTCACCAACACCATCTCACCACCACCTCACCAATACCATCTTACCACCTTCTCACCAACACCATCTCACCACCATCTCACCAACACCATCTCAACACCTCAACAACACCATCTCACCACCTCCTCACCACCACCTCCTCACCACCACCTTCCCACCACCACCTCCTCACCACCACATTCTCACCACCACCTTTTCACCAACACCATCTCACCACCACCTTCTCACCACCACCTTACCACCACCTCCTCACCACCACCTTCTCACCACCACATTTTCACCACCACCTCCTCACCACCACCTTCTCACCACCACCTCCTCACCACCACCTTCTCACCATCACCTCACCACCACCTTCTCACCACCACCTCCTCACCACCACCTTGTCACCATCACCTCCTCACCACCACCATCTCACCAGCACCTTCTCACCACCACCTCCTCACCACCACCTTCTCACCACCACCATCTCACCACCACCTTCTCATCACCGACTGCTCACCACCACCTCCTCAACACCACCTCCCCACCACCACCTCCTCACCACCACCTTGTCACCACCACCTCCTCACCACCACCATCTCACAACCACCTTCTCACCACCACCTCCTCACCACCACCTTCTCATCACCACCATCTCACCACCAACTTCTCACCACCACCTCCTCACCACCTCCTCCTCACCACCACCTCCTCACCACCACCTCCTCACCAACACCATCTCACCACCTTCTCACCACCACCTCCTCACCAACACCATCTCACCACCTCCTCACCAACTATCTCACCACCTCCTCACCACCACCTCCTCACCACCACTTCCTCACCACCACTTCCTCACCACCACCTCCTCACCACCACCTCCTCACCACCACCATCTCACCACCACCTCCTCATCACCACCTTCTCACCACCACATTCTCACCAGCACCTTCTCACCACCACTTCCTCACCAACACCATCTTACCACCTCTTCACCAACACCATCTCAGCACCTCCTCATCACCACCTCCTCACCACCACCTTATCACCACCACCTCTTCACCACCACCTCCTCACCACCACCATCTTACCACCTCCTCACCAACACCATCTCACCACTTCCTCACCACCACCTCCTCACCATCACCATCTCACCACCACCTCCTCACCACCACCTCCTCACCAACACCATCTCACCACCTTCTCGCCACCACCTCCTCACCAACACCATCTCACCACCTCCTCACCAACACCATCTCACCACCTCCTCACCACCACCTCGTCACCACCACCTCCTCAGCAACGCCTTCTCACCACCACCTCCTCACCACCACCTTCTCACCACCACCTCCTCACCACCACCACCTCACCACCACCACCTCCACCACCTCCTCATCACCACCTTCACAACACCACCATCTTTCCACCACCTCCTTACCACCACCTCCTCACCAACACCATCTCACCACTTCCTCACCACCACCTCCTCACCATCACCATCTCACCACCACCTCCTCACCACCACCTCCTCACCACCACCTTCTCACCACCACCTCCTCACCACCACCATCTCACCACCACCTCCTCATCACCACCTTCTCACCACCACATTCTCACCACCACCTTCTCACCACCACCTCCTCACCACCACCTCCTCACCACCACCATCTCACCACCATCTTCTCACCACCACCTCCTCACCACCACCTTCTCACCACCACCTTCTCACCACCACCTCCTCACCATCACCATCTCACCACCACCTCCTCACCAACACCATCTCACCAACAACATCTCACCACCTCCTCACCACCACCTCCTCAACAACACCATCTCAACACCTCCTCACCAACCATCTCACCACCTCCTCACCACCACCTCCTCACCACCATCTTCTCACCACCACCTCCTCACCACCATCTTCTCACCACCACATCCTCACCACCACCTTCTCACCACCACCTTCTCACCACCACCTCCTCACCACCACCTCCTCACCACCACCACCTCACCACCACCTCCTCATCACCACCTCCTCACCATCACCATCTCACCACCACCTCCTCACCACCACCTCCTCACCAACACCATCTCACCACCTTCTCACCACAACCTCCTCACCAACACCATCTCACCACCTCCTCACCAACACCATCTCACCACCACCTCACCAACTCCTTCTCACCACCCCCTCCTCACCACCACCTCCTCAGCACTACCACCTCACCACCACCTCCTCATCATCACCTTCACAACATCACCATCTCACCACCACCTTCTCACCACCAGCTTCTCAACACCACCTCCTCACCACCACCCCTTTACCACCACCTTGTCACCACCACCTCCTCACCAACCATCTCACCACCTCCTCACCACCACCTCCTCACCACCACCTCCTCACCACCACCTTCTCACCACCACCTCCTTACCAACACCTCCTCACCACCACCTCCTCACCACCCCCTTCTCACCACCACCTCCTCACCACCACCATCTCACCACCACCTCCTCATCACCACCTTCTCACCACCACCTTCTCACCACCACCTCCTCACCACCACCTCCTCACCAACACCATCTTACCACCTCCTCACCAACACCATCTCACCACCTGCTCACCACCACCTCTTCACCATCACCATCTCACCACCACCTCTTCACCACCAACTTCTCACCACTACCTCCTCACCACCACCTCGTCACGACTACCTCCTCACCATCACCATCTTACCACCTCCTCACCAACACCATCTCACCGCCTTCTCACCACCACCTCCTCACCAACAGCATCTCACCACCTCCTCACCAACACCATCTCACCTCCACCTCCTCACCACCACCTTCTCACCACCACCTCCTCACCACCACCTCCTCACCACCACCTCCTCACTCAACACCATCTTACCACCTCCTCACCAACACCATCTCACCATCTTCTCACCACCCTCACCACCACCTTCTCACCACCACCTCCTCTACACCACCTTCTCAGCACCACCTCCTCACCACCACCACCTCACCACCCCCTCCTCATCACCACCTTCACAACACCACCATCTCTCCATCACCTTCTCACCACCACCTTCTCAACACCACCTCCTCACCACCACCTTCTGACCACCACCTTCTGGCCACCACCTCCTCACCACCACCTTCTCACCTCCACCTTCTCACCACCACCTTCTCACCACCACCTCCTAACCACCACCTGCTCACCACCACCTTCTCACCACCACCTTCTCACCACCTCCTTCTCACCACCACCTTCTCACCACCACCTCCTCTACACCACCTCACCACCACCTCCTCACCACCACCTTCTCACCACCACCTTCTCACCATCACCTCCTCACCACCACCTCCACACCACCACCTCCTCACCACCACCTTCTCACCACCACCTCCTCTACACCACCTCCTCACCTCCACCTCCTGATCACCACATTCTCACCACCAAATTCTCACCACCACCTTCTCACCACCACGTCCTCACCACCTTCTCACCACCACCTTTTCACCAACACCATCTCACCACCACCTTCTCACCACCACCTCCTCACCACCACCTTCTCACCACCACCTCCTCACCACCACCTTCTCACCACCAACTCCTCACCACCACCTTATCACCACCACCTCACCACCACCTTCTCACCACCACCTCCTCACCACCACCTTGTCACCACCACCTCCTCACCACCACCATCTCACCACCACCTTCTCACCACCACCTCCTCACCACCACCTTCTCACCACCACCATCTCACCACCACCTCCTCAACACCACCTCCTCACCACCACCTCCTCACCAACACCATCTTACCACCTCCTGACCAATACCATCTCACCACCTCCTCACCACCACTTCCTCACCATCACCATCTCACCACCACCTCCTCACCACCAGCTTCTCACCAACACCATCTCACCACCACCTCACCAACACCATCTTACCACCTTCTCACCAACACCATCTCACCGCCTTCTCACCAACACCATCTCACCACCTCCTCAACAACACCATCTCACCACCACCTCACCAACACCATCTTACCACCTTCTCACCAACACCATCTCACCGCCTTCTCACCAACACCATCTCACCACCTCCTCAACAACACCATCTCACCACCTCCTCACCACCACCTCCTCACCACCACCTTCTCACCACCACCTCCTCACCACCACCTTCTCACCACCACCTTTTCACCAACACCATCTCACCACCACCTCCTCACCACCACCATCTCACCACCACCTCCTCATCACCACCTTCTCACCACCACATTCTCACCACCACCTTCTCACCACCACCTCCTCACCACCACCTTCTCACCACCACCTCCTCACCACCACCTTCTCACCACCACCTCACCACCACCTTCTCACCACCACCTCGTCACCACCACCTCCTCACCAGCACCATCTCACCACCACCTTCTCACCACCACCTTCTCACCACCACCTTCTCACCACCACCATCTCACCACCACCTTCTCATCACCACCTTCTCACCACCACCTCCTCCACAGCACCTCCCCACCACCACTTCCTCACCACCACCTTGTCACCACCACCTCCTCACCACCACCTTCTCACCAGCAACTCCTCACCACCACCTTCTCACCACCACCTCACCACCACCTTCTCACCACCACCTCCTCACCACCACCATCTCACCACCACCTTCTCACCACCACCTCCTCACCACCACCTTCTCACCACCACCATCTCACCACCACCTTCTCATCACCACCTTCTCACCACCACCTCCTCAACAGCACCTCCCCACCACCACCTCCTCACCACCACCTTGTCACCACCACCTCCTCACCACTACCATCTCACCACCTCCTCACCACCACCTCATCACCACCACCTTCTCACCACCACCTCCTCACCACCACCTCCTCACCACCACCACCTCACCACCACCTCCTCATCACCACCTTCACAACACCACCATCTCTCCACCACCTCATCACCACCACCTCCTCACCAACACCATCTCACCACTTCCTCACCACCACCTCCTCACCATCACCATCTCACCACCACCTCCTCACCACCACCTCCTTAACAACACCATCTCACCACCTTCTCACCACCACCTCCTCACCAACACCATCTCACCACCTCCTCACCAACACCATCTCACCACCTCCTCACCACCACCTCCTCACCACTACCTCCTCAGCAACACCTTCTCACCACCACCTCCTCACCACCACCTTCTCACCACCACCTCCTCACCACCACCTCCTCACCACCACCACCTCACCACCACCTTCTCATCACCACCTTCACAACATCACCATCTCACCACCACCTTCTCACCACCACCTTCTCAACACCACCTCCTCACCACCACCTCCTTACTACAACCTTGTCACCACCACCTCCTCACCACCACCATCCCACCACCATCTTCTCACCACCACCTCCTCACCACCACCTCCTCACCAACACCATCTCACCAACACCATCTCACCACCTCCTCACCAACACCATCTCACCACCTCCTCACCAACCATCTCACCACCTCCTCACCACCACCTCCTCACCACCATGTTCTCACCACCACCTCCTCACCACCACCTTCTCACCACCACCTTCTCACCACCACTTCCACACCACCACCTCCTCACCACCACCTCCTCATCACCACCTTCACAACACCACCATCTCTCCACCACCTCATCACCACCACCTCCTCACCAACACCATCTCACCACTTCCTCACCACCACCTCCTCACCATCACCATCTCACCACCACCTCCTCACCACCACCTCCTCACCAACACCATCTCACCACCTTCTCACCACCACCTCCTCACCAACACCATCTCACCACCTCCTCACCAACACCATCTCACCACCTCCTCACCACCACCTCCTCACCACCACCTCCTCAGCAACACCTTCTCACCACCACCTCCTCACCACCACCTTCTCACCTCCACCTCCTCACCCCCACCTCCTCACCACCACCTCCTCACCACCACCTCCTCACCAACACCTCCTCACCAACACCATCTTACCACCTCCTCACCAACACCATCTCACCATCTTCTCACCACCCTCACCACCACCTTCTCACCACCACCTCCTCTACACCACCTTCTCAGCACCACCTCCTCACCACCACCACCTCACCGCCACCTCCTCATCACCACCTTCACAACACCACCATCTCACCACCACCTTCTCACCACCACCTTCTCAACACCACCTCCTCACCACCACCTTCTGACCACCACCTTCTCACCACCACCTCCTCACCACCACCTTCTCACCACCACCTTCTCACCACCACCTCCTCACCACCACATTCTCACCACCACCTGCTCACCACCACCTTCTCACCACCACCTCCTCACCACCTCCTTCTCACCACCACCTTCTCACCACCACCTCCGCTACACCACCTCACCACCACCTCCTCACCACCACCTTCTCACCACCACCTCCTCACCATCACCATCTCACCACCACCTCCGCACCACCACCTCCTCACCACCACCTTCTCACCACCACCTCCTCTACACCACCTGCTCACCTCCACCTCCTGATCACCACATTCTCACCACCACATTCTCACCACCACCTTTTCACCACCACCTCCTCACCACCACCTCCTCAGCAACACCATCTCACCACCTCTCCTCACCAACACCGTCTCACCACCACCTCCTCATCACCACCTTCTCACCACCACATTCTCACCACCAACTCCTCACCAACACCATCTTACCACCTCCTCACCAACACCATCTCACCACCTCTTCACCAACACCTCCTCACCATCACCATCTCACCACCACCTCCTCGCCACCACCTTCTCACCACCTCCTCCTCACCACCACCTCCTCACCACCACCTCCTCACCACCACCACCTCACCACCACCTCCTCATCACCACCTTCACAACACCACCATCTCTCCACCACCTCATCACCACCACCTCCTCACCAACACCATCTCACCACTTCCTCACCACCACCTCCTCACCATCACCATCTCACCACCACCTCCTCACCACCACCTCCTTAACAACACCATCTCACCTCCTTCTCACCACCACCTCCTCACCAACACCATCTCACCACCTCCTCACCAACACCATCTCACCACCTCCTCACCACCACCTCCTCACCACTACCTCCTCAGCAACACCTTCTCACCACCACCTCCTCACCACCACCTTCTCACCACCACCTCCTCACCACCACCTCCTCACCACCACCACCTCACCACCACCTTCTCATCACCACCTTCACAACATCACCATCTCACCACCACCTTCTCACCACCACCTTCTCAACACCACCTCCTCACCACCACCTCCTTACTACCACCTTGTCACCACCACCTCCTCACCACCACCATCCCACCACCATCTTCTCACCACCACCTCCTCACCACCACCTCCTCACCAACACCATCTCACCAACACCATCTCACCACCTCCTCACCAACACCATCTCACCACCTCCTCACCAACCATCTCACCACCTCCTCACCACCACCTCCTCACCACCATGTTCTCACCACCACCTCCTCACCACCAACTTCTCACCACCACCTTCTCACCACCACTTCCACACCACCACCTCCTCACCACCACCTCCTCATCACCACCTTCACAACACCACCATCTCTCCACCACCTCATCACCACCACCTCCTCACCAACACCATCTCACCACTTCCTCACCACCACCTCCTCACCATCACCATCTCACCACCACCTCCTCACCACCACCTCCTCACCAACACCATCTCACCACCTTCTCACCACCACCTCCTCACCAACACCATCTCACCACCTCCTCACCAACACCATCTCACCACCTCCTCACCACCACCTCCTCACCACCACCTCCTCAGCAACACCTTCTCACCACCACCTCCTCACCACCACCTTCTCACCTCCACCTCCTCACCCCCACCTCCTCACCACCACCTCCTCACCACCACCTCCTCACCAACACCTCCTCACCAACACCATCTTACCACCTCCTCACCAACACCA